>NC_080402.1:58366270-58992540 GCF_030265065.1 Corythoichthys intestinalis
GTGATACAATACACTATTGGGTGAAGTTTGGTTCACTTCTGCGTAGCGGTTTGGGAGTTATCATCAAAATTACATTTCTCGGCCGAAGTGAATAGATCTCACTGTCAAAAGGTGAGAATGGCATTTTAGAACTCAGTTTAAGGATTGCGCTCAAACCAAATGTCCTAGAACCAAATTTCTAAATGTAACTACTAGATTTTGATACAATACACTATTGGATGAAGTTTGGTTCACTTCTGCACAGCGGTTTGTGAGTTACAATCAAAATTACATTTCTCGGCGGAAGTGAATAAATATCACTGTCAAAAGGTGAGAACGGCTTTTTTGAACTCAGTTTGAGTATTGCGCTCAAACCAAATGTCCTTGAACCAAATTTCCAAATGTAACTACTAGATTGTGATACAATACACTATTGGGTGAAGTTTGGTTCACTTCTGCACAGCGGTTTGGGAGTTATAATCAAAATTACATTTCTCGGCCGAGCTGAATAGATCTTACTGTCAAAAGGTGAGAACGGCATTTTTGAACTCAATTTGAGGATTGCGCTCAGACCAAATGTCCTAGAACCAAATTTCTAGATTGTGATACAATCCACTATTGGGTGAAGTTTGTTTCACTTCTGCGTTGCGGTTTTGGAGTTATCATCAAAATTACATTTCTCGGCCGAAGTGACTAGATCTCACTGTCAAAAGGTGAGAATGGCATTTTAGAACTCAGTTTAAGGATTGCGCTCAAACCAAATGTCCTAGAACCAAATTTCCAAATGTAACTACTAGATTGTGATACAATACACTATTGGGTGAAGTTTGGTTCACTTCTGCGCAGCGGTTTGGGAGTTATAATCAAATGTACATTTCTCGGCCGAAATGAATAGATCTAACTGTCAAAAGGCGTAAATGGCTTTTTTGAACTAAGTTTGAGGATTGCACTCAAACCAAATGTCCTAGAACCACATTTCCAAATGTAACTACTAGATTGCGATACAATACACTATTGGGTGAAGTTTGGTTGACTTCTGCGCAGCGGTTTGGGAGTTAAAATCAAAATTACACTTCTCGGCCGAAGTGAGTAGATCTCACTGTCAAAAGGTGAGAACGGCTTTTTTGAACTCAGTTTGAGGATTTCGCTCAAACCAAATGTCCTAGAACCAAATTTCCAAATGTAACTACTAGATTGTGATACAATACACTATTGGGTGAAGTTTGGTTCACTTCTGCGCAGCGGTTTGGGAGTTATGATCAAATGTACATTTCTCGGCCGAAGTGAATAGATCTCACTGTCAAAAGGTGAGAACGGCTTTTTTGAACTCAGTTTGAGTATTGCGCTCAAACCAAATGTCCTTGAACCAAATTTCCAAATGTATCTACTAGATTGTGATACAATACACTATTGGGTGAAGTTTGGTTCACTTCTGCATAGCGGTTTGGGAGTTATAATCAAAATTACATTTCTCGGCCGAGGTGAATAGATCTCACTGTCAAAAGGTGAGAACGGCATTTTTGAACTCAATTTGAGGATTGCGCTCAGACCAAATGTCCTAGAACCAAATTTCCAAATGTGACTACTAGATTGTGATACAATACACTATTGGATGACGTTTGGTTCACTTCTGCAAAGCGGTTAGGGAGTTATCATCAAAATTACATTTCTCGGCCGAAGTGAGTAGATCTCACTGTCAAAAGGTGAGAACGGCTTTTTTGAACTCAGTTTGAGGATTGCGCTCAAACCAAATGTCCTAGAACCAAATTTCTAAATGTAACTACTAGATTTTGATACAATACACTATTGGATGAAGTTTGGTTCACTTCTGCACAGCGGTTTGGGAGTTACAATCAAAATTACATTTCTCGGCCGAAGTGAATAGATCTCACTGTCAAAAGGTGAGAACGGCATTTTTTAACTCAGTTTGAGGATTGCGCTCAAACCAAATGTCCTAGAACCAAATTTCAAAATGTAACTGCTAGAATGTGACACAATACACTATTGGGTGAAGTTTGGTTCACTTCTGCGCAGCGGTTTGTGAGTTATAATCAAAATTACATTTCTCGGCGGAAGTGAATAGATCTCACTGTCAAAAGGTGAGAACGGCTTTTTTGAACTCAGTTTGAGTATTGCGCTCAAACCAAATGTCCTTGAACCAAATTTCCAAATGTAACTACTAGATTGTGATACAATACACTATTGGGTGAAGTTTGGTTCACTTCTGCATAGCGGTTTGGGAGTTATAATCAAAATTACATTTCTCGGCCGAGGTGAATAGATCTCACTGTCAAAAGGTGAGAACGGCATTTTTGAACTCAATTTGAGGATTGCGCTGAGACCAAATGTCCTAGAACCAAATTTCCAAATGTGACTACTAGATTGTGATACAATACACTATTGGATGAAGTTTGGTTCACTTCTGCAAAGCGGTTTGGGAGTTATAATCAAAATTACATTTCTTGGCCGAGGTGAATAGATCTCACTTTCAAAAGGTGAGAATGGTATTTTAGAACTCAGTTTAAGGATTGAGCTCAAACCAAATGTCCTAGAACCAAATTTCTAGATTGTGATACAATACACTATTGGGTGAAGTTTGTTTCACTTCTGCGTTGCGGTTTTGGAGTTATCATCAAAATTACATTTCTCGGCCGAAGTGAATAGATCTCACTGTCAAAAGGTGAGAATGGCATTTTAGAACTCAGTTTAAGGATTGCGCTCAAACCAAATGTCCTAGAACCACATTTCCAAATGTAACTACTAGATTGTGATACAATACACTATTGGGTGAAGTTTGGTTCACTTCTGCGTAGCGGTTTGGGAGTTATCATCAAAATTACATTTCTCGGCCGAAGTGAATAGATCTCACTGTCAAAAGGTGAGAATGGCATTTTAGAACTCAGTTTAAGGATTGCGCTCAAACCAAATGTCCTAGAACCAAATTTCTAAATGTAACTACTAGATTTTGATACAATACACTATTGGATGAAGTTTGGTTCACTTCTGCACAGCGGTTTGGGAGTTACAATCAAAATTACATTTCTCGGCCGAAGTGAATAGATCTCACTGTCAAAAGGTGAGAACGGCATTTTTGAACTCACTTTGAGGATTGCGCTCAAACCAAATGTCCTAGAACCAAATTTCAAAATGTAACTACTAGAATGTGACACAATACACTATTGGGTGAAGTTTGGTTCACTTCTGCGAAGCGGTTTGTGAGTTATAATCAAAATTACATTTCTCGGCGGAAGTGAATAGATATCACTGTCAAAATGTGAGAACGGCTTTTTTGAACTCAGTTTGAGTATTGCGCTCAAACCAAATGTCCTTGAACGAAATTTCCAAATGTAACTACTAGATTGTGATACAATACACTATTGGGTGAAGTTTGGTTCACTTCTGCACAGCGGTTTGGGAGTTATAATCAAAATTACATTTCTCGGCCGAGGTGAATAGATCTTACTGTCAAAAGGTGAGAACGGCATTTTTGAACTCAATTTGAGGATTGCGCTCAAACCAAATGTCCTAGAACCAAATTTCAAAATGTAACTACTAGAATGTGACACAATACACTATTGGGTGAAGTTTGGTTCACTTCTGCGAAGCGGTTTGTGAGTTATAATCAAAATTACATTTCTCGGCGGAAGTGAATAGATCTCACTGTCAAAAGGTGAGAACGGCTTTTTTGAACTCAGTTTGAGTATTGCGCTCAAACCAAATGTCCTTGAACCAAATTTCCAAATGTATCTACTAGATTGTGATACAATACACTATTGGGTGAAGTTTGGTTCACTTCTGCATAGCGGTTTGGGAGTTATAATCAAAATTACATTTCTCGGCCGAGGTGAATAGATCTCACTGTCAAAAGGTGTGAACGGCATTTTTGAACTCAATTTGAGGATTGCGCTCAGACCAAATGTCCTAGAACCAAATTTCCAAATGTGACTACTAGATTGTGATACAATACACTATTGGATGAAGTTTGGTTCACTTCTGCACAGCGGTTTGGGAGTTACAATCAAAATTACATTTCTCGGCCGAAGTGAATAGATCTCACTGTCAAAAGGTGAGAACGGCATTTTTGAACTCAGTTTGAGGATTGCGCTCAAACCAAATGTCCTAGAACCAAATTTCAAAATGTAACTGCGAGAATGTGACACAATACACTATTGGGTGAAGTTTGGTTCACTTCTGCGCAGCGGTTTGGGAGTTATGATCAAATGTACATTTCTCGGCCGAAGTGAATAGATCTCACTGTCAAAAGGTGAGAACGGCTTTTTTGAACTCAGTTTGAGTATTGCGCTCAAACCAAATGTCCTTGAACCAAATTTCCAAATGTATCTACTAGATTGTGATACAATACACTATTGGGTGAAGTTTGGTTCACTTCTGCATAGCGGTTTGGGAGTTATAATCAAAATTACATTTCTCGGCCGAGGTGAATAGATCTCACTGTCAAAAGGTGAGAACGGCATTTTTGAACTCAATTTGAGGATTGCGCTCAGACCAAATGTCCTAGAACCAAATTTCCAAATGTGACTATTAGATTGTGATACAATACACTATTGGATGACGTTTGGTTCACTTCTGCAAAGCGGTTAGGGAGTTATCATCAAAATTACATTTCTCGGCCGAAGTGAGTAGATCTCACTGTCAAAAGGTGAGAACGGCTTTTTTGAACTCAGTTTGAGGATTGCGCTCAAACCAAATGTCCTAGAACCAAATTTCTAAATGTAACTACTAGATTTTGATACAATACACTATTGGATGAAGTTTGGTTCACTTCTGCACAGCGGTTTGGGAGTTACAATCAAAATTACATTTCTCGGCCGAAGTGAATAGATCTCACTGTCAAAAGGTGAGAACGGCATTTTTTAACTCAGTTTGAGGATTGCGCTCAAACCAAATGTCCTAGAACCAAATTTCAAAATGTAACTGCTAGAATGTGACACAATACACTATTGGGTGAAGTTTGGTTCACTTCTGCGCAGCGGTTTGTGAGTTATAATCAAAATTACATTTCTCGGCGGAAGTGAATAGATCTCACTGTCAAAAGGTGAGAACGGCTTTTTTGAACTCAGTTTGAGTATTGCGCTCAAACCAAATGTCCTTGAACCAAATTTCCAAATGTGACTACTAGATTGTGATACAATACACTATTGGATGAAGTTTGGTTCACTTCTGCAAAGCGGTTTGGGAGTTATAATCAAAATTACATTTCTTGGCCGAGGTGAATAGATCTCACTTTCAAAAGGTGAGAATGGCATTTTAGAACTCAGTTTAAGGATTGCGCTCAAACCAAATGTCCTAGAACCAAATTTCCAAATGTAACTACTAGATTGTGATACAAAACACTATTTGATGAAGTTTGGTTCACTTCTGCGCAGCGGTTTGGGAGTTATCATCAAAATTACATTTCTCGGCCGAAGTGAGTAGATGTCACTGTCAAAAGGAGTGAATGGCTTTTTTGAACTCAGTTTGAGGATTGCGCTCAAACCAAATGTCCTAGAACCAAATTTCCAAATGTAACTACTAGATTGTGATACAATACACTATTGGGTGAAGTTTGGTTCACTTCTGCATAGCGGTTTGGGAGTTATCATCAAAATTACATTTCTCGGCCGAAGTGAATAGATCTCACTGTCAAAAGGTGAGAATGGCATTTTAGAACTCAGTTTAAGGATTGCGCTCAAACCAAATGTCCTAGTACCAAATTTCTAAATGTAACTACTAGATTTTGATACAATACACTATTGGATGAAGTTTGGTTCACTTCTGCACAGTGGTTTGGGAGTTACAATCAAAATTACATTTCTCGGCCGAAGTGAATAGATCTCACTGTCAAAAGGTGAGAACGGCTTTTTTGAACTCAGTTTGATGATTGCGCTCAAACCAAATGTCCTTGAACCAAATTTCCAAATGTAACTACTAGATTGTGATACAATACACTATTGGGTGAAGTTTGGTTCACTTCGGCAAAGCGGTTTGGGAGTTATAATCAAAATTACATTTCTCTGCCGAGGTGAATAGATCTCACTGTCAAAAGGTGAGAATGGCATTTTAGAACTCAGTTTAAGGATTGCGCTCAAACCAAATGTCCTAGAACCAAATTTCTAAATGTAACTACTAGATTGCGATACAATATACTATTGGGTGAAGTTTGGTTGACTTCTGCGCAGCGGTTTGGGAGTTATAATCAAATGTACATTTCTCGGCCGAAATGAATAGATCTCACTGTCAAAAGGCGTAAATGGCTTTTTTTAACTAAGTTTGAGGATTGCGCTCAAACCAAATGTCCTAGAACCACATTTCCAAATGTAACTACTAGATTGCGATACAATATACTATTGGGTGAAGTTTGGTTGACTTCTGCGCAGCGGTTTGGGAGTTAAAATCAAAATTACACTTCTCGGCCGAAGTGAGTAGATCTCACTGTCAAAAGGTGAGAACGGCTTTTTTGAACTCAGTTTGAGGATTTCGCTCAAACCAAATGTCCTAGAACCAAATTTCCAAATGTAACTACTATATTGTGATACAATACACTATTGGGTGAAGTTTGGTTCACTTCTGCGCAGCGGTTTGGGAGTTATAATCAAATGTACATTTCTCGGCCGAAGTGAATAGATCTCACTGTCAAAAGGTGAGAACGGCATTTTTGAACTCAGTTTGAGGATTGCGCTCAAACCAAATGTCCTAGAACCACATTTCCAAATGTAACTACTAGATTGTGATACAATACACTATTGGGTGAAGTTTGGTTCACTTCTGCGTAGCGGTTTGGGAGTTATCATCAAAATTACATTTCTCGGCCGAAGTGAATAGATCTCACTGTCAAAAGGTGAGAATGGCATTTTAGAACTCAGTTTAAGGATTGCGCTCAAACCAAATGTCCTAGAACCAAATTTCTAAATGTAACTACTAGATTTTGATACAATACACTATTGGATGAAGTTTGGTTCACTTCTGCACAGCGGTTTGTGAGTTACAATCAAAATTACATTTCTCGGCGGAAGTGAATAAATATCACTGTCAAAAGGTGAGAACGGCTTTTTTGAACTCAGTTTGAGTATTGCGCTCAAACCAAATGTCCTTGAACCAAATTTCCAAATGTAACTACTAGATTGTGATACAATACACTATTGGGTGAAGTTTGGTTCACTTCTGCACAGCGGTTTGGGAGTTATAATCAAAATTACATTTCTCGGCCGAGCTGAATAGATCTTACTGTCAAAAGGTGAGAACGGCATTTTTGAACTCAATTTGAGGATTGCGCTCAGACCAAATGTCCTAGAACCAAATTTCTAGATTGTGATACAATCCACTATTGGGTGAAGTTTGTTTCACTTCTGCGTTGCGGTTTTGGAGTTATCATCAAAATTACATTTCTCGGCCGAAGTGACTAGATCTCACTGTCAAAAGGTGAGAATGGCATTTTAGAACTCAGTTTAAGGATTGCGCTCAAACCAAATGTCCTAGAACCAAATTTCCAAATGTAACTACTAGATTGTGATACAATACACTATTGGGTGAAGTTTGGTTCACTTCTGCGCAGCGGTTTGGGAGTTATAATCAAATGTACATTTCTCGGCCGAAATGAATAGATCTAACTGTCAAAAGGCGTAAATGGCTTTTTTGAACTAAGTTTGAGGATTGCACTCAAACCAAATGTCCTAGAACCACATTTCCAAATGTAACTACTAGATTGTGATACAATACACTATTGGGTGAAGTTTGGTTGACTTCTGCGCAGCGGTTTGGGAGTTAACATCAAAATTACATTTCTCGGCCATATCGCATAGATCTCACTGTGAAAAGGCTTAAATGGCTTTTTTGACCTAAGTTTGAGGATTGCGCTCAGACCAAATGTCCTAGAACCAAATTTCCAAATGTGACTACTAGATTGTGATACAATACACTATTGGATGAAGTTTGGTTCACTTCTGCACAGCGGTTTGGGAGTTACAATCAAAATTACATTTCTCGGCCGAAGTGAATAGATCTCACTGTCAAAAGGTGAGAACGGCATTTTTGAACTCAGTTTGAGGATTGCGCTCAAACCAAATGTCCTAGAACCAAATTTCAAAATGTAACTGCGAGAATGTGACACAATACACTATTGGGTGAAGTTTGGTTCACTTCTGCGCAGCGGTTTGTAAGTTATAATCAAAATTACATTTCTCGGCGGAAGTGAATAGATCTCACTGTCAAAAGGTAAGAACGGCTTTTTTGAACTCAGTTTGAGTATTGCGCTCAAACCAAATGTCCTTGAACCAAATTTCCAAATGTAACTACTAGATTGTGATACAATACACTATTGGGTGAAGTTTGGTTCACTTCTGCATAGCGGTTTGGGAGTTATAATCAAAATTACATTTCTCGGCCGAGGTGAATAGATCTCACTGTCAAAAGGTGAGAACGGCATTTTTGAACTCAATTTGAGGATTGCGCTGAGACCAAATGTCCTAGAACCAAATTTCCAAATGTGACTACTAGATTGTGATACAATACACTATTGGATGAAGTTTTGTTCACTTCTGCAAAGCGGTTTGGGAGTTATAATCAAAATTACATTTCTTGGCCGAGGTGAATAGATCTCACTTTCAAAAGGTGAGAATGGCATTTTAGAACTCAGTTTAAGGATTGCGCTCAAACCAAATGTCCTAGAACCAAATTTCTAGATTGTGATACAATACACTATTGGGTGAAGTTTGTTTCACTTCTGCGTTGCGGTTTTGGAGTTATCATCAAAATTACATTTCTCGGCCGAAGTGAATAGATCTCACTGTCAAAAGGTGAGAATGGCATTTTAGAACTCAGTTTAAGGATTGCGCTCAAACCAAATGTCCTAGAACCAAATTTCTAAATGTAACTACTAGATTGTGATACAATACACTAGTGGATGAAGTTTGGTTCACTTCTGCGCAGCGGTTTGGGAGTTATCATCAAAATTACATTTCTCGGCCGAAGTGAGTAGATGTCACTGTCAAAAGGAGTGAATGGCTTTTTTGAACTCAGTTTGAGGATTGCGCTCAAACCAAATGTCCTAGAACCAAATTTCCAAATGTAACTACTAGATTGTGATACAATACACTATTGGGTGAAGTTTGGTTCACTTCTGCGCAGCGGTTTGGGAGTTACAATCAAAATTACATTTCTCGGCCGAAGTGAATAGATCTCACTGTCAAAAGGTGAGAACGGCATTTTTGAACTCAGTTTGAGGATTGCGCTCAAACCAAATGTCCTAGAACCAAATTTCAAAATGTAACTACTAGAATGTGACACAATACACTATTGGGTGAAGTTTGGTTCACTTCTGCGCAGCGGTTTGTGAGTTATAATCAAAATTACATTTCTCGGCGGAAGTGAATAGATCTCACTGTCAAAAGGTGAGAACGGCTTTTTTGAACTCAGTTTGAGTATTGCGCTCAAACCAAATGTCCTTGAACCAAATTTCCAAATGTAACTACTAGATTGTGATACAATACACTATTGGGTGAAGTTTGGTTCACTTCTGCATAGCGGTTTGGGAGTTATAATCAAAATTACATTTCTCGGCCGAGGTGAATAGATCTCACTGTCAAAAGGTGAGAATGGCATTTTAGAACTCAGTTTAAGGATTGCGCTCAAACCAAATGTCCTAGAACCAAATTTCCAAATGTAACTACTAGATTGTGATACAATACACTATTTGATGAAGTTTGGTTCACTTCTGCGCAGCGGTTTGGGAGTTATCATCAAAATTACATTTCTCGGCCGAAGTGAGTAGATGTCACTGTCAAAAGGAGTGAATGGCTTTTTTGAACTCAGTTTGAGGATTGCGCTCAAACCAAATGTCCTAGAACCAAATTTCCAAATGTAACTACTAGATTGTGATACAATACACTATTGGGTGAAGTTTGGTTCACTTCTGCGCAGCGGTTTGGGAGTTATCATCAAAATTACATTTCTCGGCCGAAGTGAATAGAGCTCACTGTCAAAAGGTGAGAATGGCATTTTAGAACTCAGTTTAAGGATTGCGCTCAAACCAAATGTCCTAGAACCAAATTTCTAAATGTAACTACTAGATTGTGATACAATACACTATTGGGTGATGTTTGGTTCGTTTCTGCGCAGCGGTTTGGGAGTTATAATCAAAATTACATTTCTTGGCCGAAGTGAATAGATCTCACTGTCAAAAGGTGTGAATGGCTTTTTTTTTAACTCAGTTTGAGGATTGCGCTCAAACCAAATGTCCTAGAACCAAATTTCCAAATGTAACTACTAGATATTGATACAATACACTATTGGGTGAAGTTTGGTTCACTTCTGCGCAGCGGTTTGGGAGTTATAATCAAATGTACATTTCTCGGCCGAAATGAATAGATCTCACTGTCAAAAGGCGTAAATGGCTTTTTTTAACTAAGTTTGAGGATTGCGCTCAAACCAAATGTCCTAGAACCACATTTCCAATTGTAACTACTAGATTGCGATACAATATACTATTGGGTGAAGTTTGGTTGACTTCTGCGCAGCGGTTTGGGAGTTAAAATCAAATTACACTTCTCGGCCGAAGTGAGTAGATCTCACTGTCAAAAGGTGAGAACGGCTTTTTTGAAATCAGTTTGAGGATTTCGCTCAAACCAAATGTCCTAAAACCATATTTCCAAATGTAACTACTATATTGATATACAATACACTATTGGGTGAAGTTTGGTTCACTTCTGCGCAGCGGTTTGGGAGTTATAATCAAATGTACATTTCTCGGCCGAAGTGAATAGATCTCACTGTCAAAAGGTGAGAACGGCATTTTTGAACTCAGTTTGAGGATTGCGCTCAAACCAAATGTCCTAGAACCACATTTCCAAATGTAACTACTAGATTGTGATACAATACACTATTGGGTGAAGTTTTGTTCACTTCTGCACAGCGGTTTGGGAGTTACAATCAAAATTACATTTCTCGGCCGAAGTGAATAGATCTCACTGTCAAAAGGTGAGAACGGCTTTTTTGAACTCAGTTTGAGTATTGCGCTCAAACCAAATGTCCTTGAACCAAATTTCTAAATGTAACTACTAGATTTTGATACAATACACTATTGGATGAAGTTTGGTTCACTTCTGCACAGCGGTTTGGGAGTTACAATCAAAATTACATTTCTCGGCCGAAGTGAATAGATCTCACTGTCAAAAGGTGAGTACGGCATTTTTGAACTCACTTTGAGGATTGCGCTCAAATCAAATGTCCTAGAACCAAATTTCAAAATGTAACTACTAGAATGTGACACAATACACTATTGGGTGAAGTTTGGTTCACTTCTGCGAAGCGGTTTGTGAGTTATAATCAAAATTACATTTCTCGGCGGAAGTGAATAGATATCACTGTCAAAAGGTGAGAACGGCTTTTTTGAACTCAGTTTGAGTATTGCGCTCAAACCAAATGTCCTTGAACCAAATTTCCAAATGTAACTACTAGATTGTGATACAATACACTATTGGGTGAAGTTTGGTTCACTTCTGCACAGCGGTTTGGGAGTTATAATCAAAATTACATTTCTCGGCCGAGGTGAATAGATCTTACTGTCAAAAGGTGAGAACGGCATTTTTTAACTCAATTTGAGGATTGCGCTCAAACCAAATGTCCTAGAACCAAATTTCAAAATGTAACTACTAGAATGTGACACAATACACTATTGGGTGAAGTTTGGTTCACTTCTGCGAAGCGGTTTGTGAGTTATAATCAAAATTACATTTCTCGGCGGAAGTGAATAGATCTCACTGTCAAAAGGTGAGAACGGCTTTTTTGAACTCAGTTTGAGTATTGCGCTCAAACCAAATGTCCTTGAACCAAATTTCCAAATGTATCTACTAGATTGTGATACAATACACTATTGGGTGAAGTTTGGTTCACTTCTGCATAGCGGTTTGGGAGTTATAATCAAAATTACATTTCTCGGCCGAGGTGAATAGATCTCACTGTCAAAAGGTGAGAACGGCATTTTTGAACTCAATTTGAGGATTGCGCTCAGACCAAATGTCCTAGAACCAAATTTCCAAATGTGACTACTAGATTGTGATACAATACACTATTGGATGACGTTTGGTTCACTTCTGCAAAGCGGTTAGGGAGTTATCATCAAAATTACATTTCTCGGCCGAAGTGAGTAGATCTCACTGTCAAAAGGTGAGAACGGCTTTTTTGAACTCAGTTTGAGGATTGCGCTCAAACCAAATGTCCTAGAACCACATTTCCAAATGTAACTACTAGATTGCGATACAATATACTATTGGGTGAAGTTTGGTTGACTTCTGCGCAGCGGTTTGGGAGTTAAAATCAAAATTACACTTCTCGGCCGAAGTGAGTAGATCTCACTGTCAAAAGGTGAGAACGGCTTTTTTGAACTCAGTTTGAGGATTTCGCTCAAACCAAATGTCCTAGAACCATATTTCCAAATGTAACTACTATATTGTGATACAATACACTATTGGGTGAAGTTTGGTTCACTTCTGCGCAGCGGTTTGGGAGTTATAATCAAATGTACATTTCTCGGCCGAAGTGAATAGATCTCACTGTCAAAAGGTGAGAACGGCATTTTTGAACTCAGTTTGAGGATTGCGCTCAAACCAAATGTCCTAGAACCACATTTCCAAATGTAACTACTAGATTGTGATACAATACACTATTGGGTGAAGTTTGGTTCACTTCTGCACAGCGGTTTGGGAGTTACAATCAAAATTACATTTCTCGGCCGAAGTGAATAGATCTCACTGTCAAAAGGTGAGAACGGCTTTTTTGAATTCAGTTTGAGTATTGCGCTCAAACCAAATGTCCTTGAACCAAATTTCTAAATGTAACTACTAGATTTTGATACAATACACTATTGGATGAAGTTTGGTTCACTTCTGCACAGCGGTTTGGGAGTTACAATCAAAATTACATTTCTCGGCCGAAGTGAATAGATCTCACTGTCAAAAGGTGAGTACGGCATTTTTGAACTCACTTTGAGGATTGCGCTCAAATCAAATGTCCTAGAACCAAATTTCAAAATGTAACTACTAGAATGTGACACAATACACTATTGGGTGAAGTTTGGTTCACTTCTGCGAAGCGGTTTGTGAGTTATAATCAAAATTACATTTCTCGGCGGAAGTGAATAGATATCACTGTCAAAAGGTGAGAACGGCTTTTTTGAACTCAGTTTGAGTATTGCGCTCAAACCAAATGTCCTTGAACCACATTTCCAAATGTAACTACTAGATTGTGATACAATACACTATTGGGTGAAGTTTTGTTCACTTCTGCACAGCGGTTTGGGAGTTACAATCAAAATTACATTTCTCGGCCGAAGTGAATAGATCTCACTGTCAAAAGGTGAGAACGGCTTTTTTGAACTCAGTTTGAGTATTGCGCTCAAACCAAATGTCCTTGAACCAAATTTCTAAATGTAACTACTAGATTTTGATACAATACACTATTGGATGAAGTTTGGTTCACTTCTGCACAGCGGTTTGGGAGTTACAATCAAAATTACATTTCTCGGCCGAAGTGAATAGATCTCACTGTCAAAAGGTGAGTACGGCATTTTTGAACTCACTTTGAGGATTGCGCTCAAATCAAATGTCCTAGAACCAAATTTCAAAATGTAACTACTAGAATGTGACACAATACACTATTGGGTGAAGTTTGGTTCACTTCTGCGAAGCGGTTTGTGAGTTATAATCAAAATTACATTTCTCGGCGGAAGTGAATAGATATCACTGTCAAAAGGTGAGAACGGCTTTTTTGAACTCAGTTTGAGTATTGCGCTCAAACCAAATGTCCTTGAACCAAATTTCCAAATGTAACTACTAGATTGTGATACAATACACTATTGGGTGAAGTTTGGTTCACTTCTGCACAGCGGTTTGGGAGTTATAATCAAAATTACATTTCTCGGCCGAGGTGAATAGATCTTACTGTCAAAAGGTGAGAACGGCATTTTTTAACTCAATTTGAGGATTGCGCTCAAACCAAATGTCCTAGAACCAAATTTCAAAATGTAACTACTAGAATGTGACACAATACACTATTGGGTGAAGTTTGGTTCACTTCTGCGAAGCGGTTTGTGAGTTATAATCAAAATTACATTTCTCGGCGGAAGTGAATAGATCTCACTGTCAAAAGGTGAGAACGGCTTTTTTGAACTCAGTTTGAGTATTGCGCTCAAACCAAATGTCCTTGAACCAAATTTCCAAATGTATCTACTAGATTGTGATACAATACACTATTGGGTGAAGTTTGGTTCACTTCTGCATAGCGGTTTGGGAGTTATAATCAAAATTACATTTCTCGGCCGAGGTGAATAGATCTCACTGTCAAAAGGTGAGAACGGCATTTTTGAACTCAATTTGAGGATTGCGCTCAGACCAAATGTCCTAGAACCAAATTTCCAAATGTGACTACTAGATTGTGATACAATACACTATTGGATGACGTTTGGTTCACTTCTGCAAAGCGGTTAGGGAGTTATCATCAAAATTACATTTCTCGGCCGAAGTGAGTAGATCTCACTGTCAAAAGGTGAGAACGGCTTTTTTGAACTCAGTTTGAGGATTGCGCTCAAACCAAATGTCCTAGAACCACATTTCCAAATGTAACTACTAGATTGCGATACAATATACTATTGGGTGAAGTTTGGTTGACTTCTGCGCAGCGGTTTGGGAGTTAAAATCAAAATTACACTTCTCGGCCGAAGTGAGTAGATCTCACTGTCAAAAGGTGAGAACGGCTTTTTTGAACTCAGTTTGAGGATTTCGCTCAAACCAAATGTCCTAGAACCATATTTCCAAATGTAACTACTATATTGTGATACAATACACTATTGGGTGAAGTTTGGTTCACTTCTGCGCAGCGGTTTGGGAGTTATAATCAAATGTACATTTCTCGGCCGAAGTGAATAGATCTCACTGTCAAAAGGTGAGAACGGCATTTTTGAACTCAGTTTGAGGATTGCGCTCAAACCAAATGTCCTAGAACCACATTTCCAAATGTAACTACTAGATTGTGATACAATACACTATTGGGTGAAGTTTGGTTCACTTCTGCACAGCGGTTTGGGAGTTACAATCAAAATTACATTTCTCGGCCGAAGTGAATAGATCTCACTGTCAAAAGGTGAGAACGGCTTTTTTGAATTCAGTTTGAGTATTGCGCTCAAACCAAATGTCCTTGAACCAAATTTCTAAATGTAACTACTAGATTTTGATACAATACACTATTGGATGAAGTTTGGTTCACTTCTGCACAGCGGTTTGGGAGTTACAATCAAAATTACATTTCTCGGCCGAAGTGAATAGATCTCACTGTCAAAAGGTGAGTACGGCATTTTTGAACTCACTTTGAGGATTGCGCTCAAATCAAATGTCCTAGAACCAAATTTCAAAATGTAACTACTAGAATGTGACACAATACACTATTGGGTGAAGTTTGGTTCACTTCTGCGAAGCGGTTTGTGAGTTATAATCAAAATTACATTTCTCGGCGGAAGTGAATAGATATCACTGTCAAAAGGTGAGAACGGCTTTTTTGAACTCAGTTTGAGTATTGCGCTCAAACCAAATGTCCTTGAACCAAATTTCCAAATGTAACTACTAGATTGTGATACAATACACTATTGGGTGAAGTTTGGTTCACTTCTGCACAGCGGTTTGGGAGTTATAATCAAAATTACATTTCTCGGCCGAGGTGAATAGATCTTACTGTCAAAAGGTGAGAACGGCATTTTTTAACTCAATTTGAGGATTGCGCTCAAACCAAATGTCCTAGAACCAAATTTCAAAATGTAACTACTAGAATGTGACACAATACACTATTGGGTGAAGTTTGGTTCACTTCTGCGAAGCGGTTTGTGAGTTATAATCAAAATTACATTTCTCGGCGGAAGTGAATAGATCTCACTGTCAAAAGGTGAGAACGGCTTTTTTGAACTCAGTTTGAGTATTGCGCTCAAACCAAATGTCCTTGAACCAAATTTCCAAATGTATCTACTAGATTGTGATACAATACACTATTGGGTGAAGTTTGGTTCACTTCTGCATAGCGGTTTGGGAGTTATAATCAAAATTACATTTCTCGGCCGAGGTGAATAGATCTCACTGTCAAAAGGTGAGAACGGCATTTTTGAACTCAATTTGAGGATTGCGCTCAGACCAAATGTCCTAGAACCAAATTTCCAAATGTGACTACTAGATTGTGATACAATACACTATTGGATGACGTTTGGTTCACTTCTGCAAAGCGGTTAGGGAGTTATCATCAAAATTACATTTCTCGGCCGAAGTGAGTAGATCTCACTGTCAAAAGGTGAGAACGGCTTTTTTGAACTCAGTTTGAGGATTGCGCTCAAACCAAATGTCCTAGAACCAAATTTCTAAATGTAACTACTAGATTTTGATACAATACACTATTGGATGAAGTTTGGTTCACTTCTGCACAGCGGTTTGGGAGTTACAATCAAAATTACATTTCTCGGCCGAAGTGAATAGATCTCACTGTCAAAAGGTCAGAACGGCATTTTTGAACTCAATTTGAGGATTGTGCTCAGACCAAATGTCCTAGAACCAAATTTCCAAATGTGACTACTAGATTGTGATACAATACACTATTGGATGAAGTTTGGTTCACTTCTGCACAGCGGTTTGGGAGTTACAATCAAAATTACATTTCTCGGCCGAAGTGAATAGATCTCACTGTCAAAAGGTCAGAACGGCATTTTTGAACTCAGTTTGAGGATTGCGCTCAAACCAAATGTCCTAGAACCAAATTTCAAAATGTAACTGCGAGAATGTGACACAATACACTATTGGGTGAAGTTTGGTTCACTTCTGCGCAGCGGTTTGTGAGTTATAATCAAAATTACATTTCTCGGCGGAAGTGAATAGATCTCACTGTCAAAAGGTGAGAACGGCTTTTTTGAACTCAGTTTGAGTATTGCGCTCAAACCAAATGTCCTTGAACCAAATTTCCAAATGTAACTACTAGATTGTGATACAATACACTATTGGGTGAAGTTTGGTTCACTTCTGCATAGCGGTTTGGGAGTTATAATCAAAATTACATTTCTCGGCCGAGGTGAATAGATCTCACTGTCAAAAGGTGAGAACGGCATTTTTGAACTCAATTTGAGGATTGCGCTGAGACCAAATGTCCTAGAACCAAATTTCCAAATGTGACTACTAGATTGTGATACAATACACTATTGGATGAAGTTTTGTTCACTTCTGCAAAGCGGTTTGGGAGTTATAATCAAAATTACATTTCTTGGCCGAGGTGAATAGATCTCACTTTCAAAAGGTGAGAATGGCATTTTTGAACTCAGTTTAAGGATTGCGCTCAAACCAAATGTCCTAGAACCAAATTTCTAGATTGTGATACAATACACTATTGGGTGAAGTTTGTTTCACTTCTGCGTTGCGGTTTTGGAGTTATCATCAAAATTACATTTCTCGGCCGAAGTGAATAGATCTCACTGTCAAAAGGTGAGAATGGCATTTTAGAACTCAGTTTAAGGATTGCGCTCAAACCAAATGTCCTAGAACCAAATTTCTAAATGTAACTACTAGATTGTGATACAATACACTATTGGATGAAGTTTGGTTCACTTCTGCGCAGCGGTTTGGGAGTTATCATCAAAATTACATTTCTCGGCCGAAGTGAGTAGATGTCACTGTCAAAAGGAGTGAATGGCTTTTTTGAACTCAGTTTGAGGATTGCGCTCAAACCAAATGTCCTAGAACCAAATTTCCAAATGTAACTACTAGATTGTGATACAATACACTATTGGGTGAAGTTTGGTTCACTTCTGCGCAGCGGTTTGGGAGTTACAATCAAAATTACATTTCTCGGCCGAAGTGAATAGATCTCACTGTCTAAAGGTGAGAACGGCATTTTTGAACTCAGTTTGAGGATTGCGCTCAAACCAAATGTCCTAGAACCAAATTTCAAAATGTAACTACCAGAATGTGACACAATACACTATTGGGTGAAGTTTGGTTCACTTCTGCGCAGCGGTTTGTGAGTTATAATCAAAATTACATTTCTCGGCGGAAGTGAATAGATCTCACTGTCAAAAGGTGAGAACGGCTTTTTTGAACTCAGTTTGAGTATTGCGCTCAAACCAAATGTCCTTGAACCAAATTTCCAAATGTAACTACTAGATTGTGATACAATACACTATTGGGTGAAGTTTGGTTCACTTCTGCACAGCGGTTTGGGAGTTATAATCAAAATTACATTTCTCGGCCGAGGTGAATAGATCTTACTGTCAAAAGGTGAGAACGGCATTTTTGAACTCAATTTGAGGATTGCGCTCAAACCAAATGTCCTAGAACCAAATTTCTAAATGTAACTACTAGATTTTGATACAATACACTATTGGATGAAGTTTGGTTCACTTCTGCACAGCGGTTTGGGAGTTACAATCAAAATTACATTTCTCGGCCGAAGTGAATAGATCTCACTGTCAAAAGGTGAGAACGGCATTTTTGAACTCACTTTGAGGATTTCGCTCAAATCAAATGAACTAGAACCAAATTTCAAAATGTAACTACTAGAATGTGACACAATACACTATTGGGTGAAGTTTTGTTCACTTCTGCGAAGCGGTTTGTGAGTTATAATCAAAATTACATTTCTTGGCGGAAGTGAATAGATATCACTGTCAAAAGGTGAGAACGGCTTTTTTGAATTCAGTTTGAGTATTGCGCTCAAACCAAATGTCCTTGAACCAAATTTCCAAATGTAACTACTAGATTGTGATACAATACACTATTGGGTGAAGTTTGGTTCACTTCTGCACAGCGGTTTGGGAGTTATAATCAAAATTACATTTCTCGGCCGAGGTGAATAGATCTTACTGTCAAAAGGTGAGAACGGCATTTTTGAACTCAATTTGAGGATTGCGCTCAAACCAAATGTCCTAGAACCAAATTTCAAAATGTAACTACTAGAATGTGACACAATACACTATTGGGTGAAGTTTGGTTCACTTCTGCGAAGCGGTTTGTGAGTTATAATCAAAATTACATTTCTCGGCGGAAGTGAATAGATCTCACTGTCAAAAGGTGAGAACGGCTTTTTTGAACTCAGTTTGAGTATTGCGCTCAAACCAAATGTCCTTGAACCAAATTTCCAAATGTATCTACTAGATTGTGATACAATACACTATTGGGTGAAGTTTGGTTCACTTCTGCATAGCGGTTTGGGAGTTATAATCAAAATTACATTTCTCGGCCGAGGTGAATAGATCTCACTGTCAAAAGGTGAGAACGGCATTTTTGAACTCAATTTGAGGATTGCGCTCAGACCAAATGTCCTAGAACCAAATTTCCAAATGTGACTACTAGATTGTGATACAATACACTATTGGATGACGTTTGGTTCACTTCTGCAAAGCGGTTAGGGAGTTATCATCAAAATTACATTTCTCGGCCGAGGTGAATAGATCTTACTGTCAAAAGGTGAGAACGGCATTTTTGAACTCAATTTGAGGATTGCGCTCAAACCAAATGTCCTAGAACCAAATTTCTAAATGTAACTACTAGATTTTGATACAATACACTATTGGATGAAGTTTGGTTCACTTCTGCACAGCGGTTTGGGAGTTACAATCAAAATTACATTTCTCGGCCGAAGTGAATAGATCTCACTGTCAAAAGGTGAGAACGGCATTTTTGAACTCACTTTGAGGATTGCGCTCAAATCAAATGAACTAGAACCAAATTTCAAAATGTAACTACTAGAATGTGACACAATACACTATTGGGTGAAGTTTTGTTCACTTCTGCGAAGCGGTTTGTGAGTTATAATCAAAATTACATTTCTTGGCGGAAGTGAATAGATATCACTGTCAAAAGGTGAGAACGGCTTTTTTGAATTCAGTTTGAGTATTGCGCTCAAACCAAATGTCCTTGAACCAAATTTCCAAATGTAACTACTAGATTGTGATACAATACACTATTGGGTGAAGTTTGGTTCACTTCTGCACAGCGGTTTGGGAGTTATAATCAAAATTACATTTCTCGGCCGAGGTGAATAGATCTTACTGTCAAAAGGTGAGAACGGCATTTTTGAACTCAATTTGAGGATTGCGCTCAAACCAAATGTCCTAGAACCAAATTTCAAAATGTAACTACTAGAATGTGACACAATACACTATTGGGTGAAGTTTGGTTCACTTCTGCGAAGCGGTTTGTGAGTTATAATCAAAATTACATTTCTCGGCGGAAGTGAATAGATCTCACTGTCAAAAGGTGAGAACGGCTTTTTTTAACTCAGTTTGAGTATTGCGCTCAAACCAAATGTCCTTGAACCAAATTTCCAAATGTATCTACTAGATTGTGATACAATACACTATTGGGTGAAGTTTGGTTCACTTCTGCATAGCGGTTTGGGAGTTATAATCAAAATTACATTTCTCGGCCGAGGTGAATAGATCTCACTGTCAAAAGGTGAGAACGGCATTTTTGAACTCAATTTGAGGATTGCGCTCAGACCAAATGTCCTAGAACCAAATTTCCAAATGTGACTACTAGATTGTGATACAATACACTATTGGATGACGTTTGGTTCACTTCTGCAAAGCGGTTAGGGAGTTATCATCAAAATTACATTTCTCGGCCGAAGTGAGTAGATCTCACTGTCAAAAGGTGAGAACGGCTTTTTTGAACTCAGTTTGAGGATTGCGCTCAAACCAAATGTCCTAGAACCAAATTTCTAAATGTAACTACTAGATTTTGATACAATACACTATTGGATGAAGTTTTGTTCACTTCTGCACAGCGGTTTGGGAGTTACAATCAAAATTACATTTCTCGGCCGAAGTGAATAGATCTCACTGTCAAAAGGTGAGAACGGCATTTTTGAACTCAGTTTGAGGATTGCGCTCAAACCAAATGTCCTAGAACCAAATTTCAAAATGTAACTGCTAGAATGTGACACAATACACTATTGGGTGAAGTTTGGTTCACTTCTGCGCAGCGGTTTGTGAGTTATAATCAAAATTACATTTCTCGGCGGAAGTGAATAGATCTCACTGTCAAAAGGTGAGAACGGCTTTTTTGAACTCAGTTTGAGTATTGCGCTCAAACCAAATGTCCTTGAACCAAATTTCCAAATGTAACTACTAGATTGTGATACAATACACTATTGGGTGAAGTTTGGTTCACTTCTGCATAGCGGTTTGGGAGTTATAATCAAAATTACATTTCTCGGCCGAGGTGAATAGATCTCACTGTCAAAAGGTGAGAACGGCATTTTTGAACTCAATTTGAGGATTGCGCTGAGACCAAATGTCCTAGAACCAAATTTCCAAATGTGACTACTAGATTGTGATACAATACACTATTGGATGAAGTTTGGTTCACTTCTGCAAAGCGGTTTGGGAGTTATAATCAAAATTACATTTCTTGGCCGAGGTGAGTAGATCTCACTTTCAAAAGGTGAGAATGGCATTTTAGAACTCAGTTTAAGGATTGCGCTCAAACCAAATGTCCTAGAACCAAATTTCTAGATTGTGATACAATACACTATTGGGTGAAGTTTGTTTCACTTCTGCGTTGCGGTTTTGGAGTTATCATCAAAATTACATTTCTCGGCCGAAGTGAATAGATCTCACTGTCAAAAGGTGAGAATGGCATTTTAGAACTCAGTTTAAGGATTGCGCTCAAACCAAATGTCCTAGAACCAAATTTCCAAATGTAACTACTAGATTGTTATACAATACACTATTGGGTGAAGTTTGGTTCACTTCTGCGCAGCGGTTTGGGAGTTATCATCAAAATTACATTTCTCGGCCGAAGTGAATAGATCTCACTGTCAAAAGGTGAGAATGGCATTTTAGAACTCAGTTTAAGGATTGCGCTCAAACCAAATGTCCTAGTACCAAATTTCTAAATGTAACTACTAGATTGTGATACAATACACTATTGGGTGAAGTTTGGTTCACTTCCGCGAAGCGGTTTGTGAGTTATAATCAAAATTACATTTCTCGGCCGAAGTGAATAGATCTCACTGTCAAAAGGTGAGAATGGCATTTTAGAACTCAGTTTAAGGATTGCGCTCAAACCAAATGTCCTAGTACCAAATTTCTAAATGTAACTACTAGATTGCGATACAATACACTATTGGGTGAAGTTTGGTTGACTTCTGCGCAGCGGTTTGGGAGTTAAAATCAAAATTACACTTCTCGGCCGAAGTGAGTAGATCTCACTGTCAAAAGGTGAGAACGGCTTTTTTGAACTCAGTTTGAGGATTTCGCTCAAACCAAATGTCCTAGAACCAAATTTCCAAATGTAACTACTATATTGTGATACAATACACTATTGGGTGAAGTTTGGTTCACTTCTGCGGAGCGGTTTGGGAGTTATCATCAAAATTACATTTCTCGGCCGAAGTGAATAGATCTCACTGTCAAAAGGTGAGAATGGCATTTTAGAACTCAGTTTAAGGATTGCGCTCAAACCAAATGTCCTAGAACCAAATTTCTAAATGTAACTACTAGATTGTGATACAATACACTATTGGAGGAAGTTTGGTTCACTTCTGCAAAGCGGTTTGGGAGTTATAATCAAAATTACATTTCTTGGCCGAGGTGAATAGATCTCACTTTCAAAAGGTGAGAATGGCATTTTAGAACTCAGTTTAAGGATTGCGCTCAAACCAAATGTCCTAGAACCAAATTTCTAGATTGTGATACAATACACTATTGGGTGAAGTTTGTTTCACTTCTGCGTTGCGGTTTTGGAGTTATCATCAAAATTACATTTCTCGGCCGAAGTGAATAGATCTCACTGTCAAAAGGTGAGAATGGCATTTTAGAACTCAGTTTAAGGATTGCGCTCAAACCAAATGTCCTAGTACCAAATTTCTAAATGTAACTACTAGATTGTGATACAATACACTATTGGGTGAAGTTTGGTTCACTTCTGCGCAGCGGTTTGGGAGTTATCATCAAAATTACATTTCTCGGCCGAAGTGAGTAGATGTCACTGTCAAAAGGAGTGAATGGCTTTTTTGAACTCAGTTTGAGGATTGCGCTCAAACCAAATGTCCTAGAACCAAATTTCCAAATGTAACTACTAGATTGTGATACAATACACTATTGGGTGAAGTTTGGTTCACTTCTGCGCAGCGGTTTGGGAGTTACAATCAAAATTACATTTCTCGGCCGAAGTGAATAGATCTCACTGTCAAAAGGTGAGAACGGCATTTTTGAACTCACTTTGAGGATTGCGCTCAAACCAAATGTCCTAGAACCAAATTTCAAAATGTAACTACTAGAATGTGACACAATACACTATTGGGTGAAGTTTGGTTCACTTCTGCGCAGCGGTTTGTGAGTTATAATCAAAATTACATTTCTCGGCGGAAGTGAATAGATCTCACTGTCAAAAGGTGAGAACGGCTTTTTTGAACTCAGTTTGAGTATTGCGCTCAAACCAAATGTCCTTGAACCAAATTTCCAAATGTAACTACTAGATTGTGATACAATACACTATTGGGTGAAGTTTGGTTCACTTCTGCACAGCGGTTTGGGAGTTATAATCAAAATTACATTTCTCGGCCGAGGTGAATAGATCTTACTGTCAAAAGGTGAGAACGGCATTTTTGAACTCAATTTGAGGATTGCGCTCAAACCAAATGTCCTAGAACCAAATTTCTAAATGTAACTACTAGATTTTGATACAATACACTATTGGATGAAGTTTGGTTCACTTCTGCACAGCGGTTTGGGAGTTACAATCAAAATTACATTTCTCGGCCGAAGTGAATAGATCTCACTGTCAAAAGGTGAGAACGGCATTTTTGAACTCACTTTGAGGATTGCGCTCAAATCAAATGAACTAGAACCAAATTTCAAAATGTAACTACTAGAATGTGACACAATACACTATTGGGTGAAGTTTGGTTCACTTCTGCGAAGCGGTTTGTGAGTTATAATCAAAATTACATTTCTCGGCGGAAGTGAATAGATATCACTGTCAAAAGGTGAGAACGGCTTTTTTGAACTCAGTTTGAGTATTGCGCTCAAACCAAATGTCCTTGAACCAAATTTCCAAATGTAACTACTAGATTGTGATACAATACACTATTGGGTGAAGTTTGGTTCACTTCTGCACAGCGGTTTGGGAGTTATAATCAAAATTACATTTCTCGGCCGAGGTGAATAGATCTTACTGTCAAAAGGTGAGAACGGCATTTTTGAACTCAATTTGAGGATTGCGCTCAAACCAAATGTCCTAGAACCAAATTTCAAAATGTAACTACTAGAATGTGACACAATACACTATTGGGTGAAGTTTGGTTCACTTCTGCGAAGCGGTTTGTGAGTTATAATCAAAATTACATTTCTCGGCGGAAGTGAATAGATCTCACTGTCAAAAGGTGAGAACGGCTTTTTTGAACTCAGTTTGAGTATTGCGCTCAAACCAAATGTCCTTGAACCAAATTTCCAAATGTATCTACTAGATTGTGATACAATACACTATTGGGTGAAGTTTGGTTCACTTCTGCATAGCGGTTTGGGAGTTATAATCAAAATTACATTTCTCGGCCGAGGTGAATAGATCTCACTGTCAAAAGGTGAGAACGGCATTTTTGAACTCAATTTGAGGATTGCGCTCAGACCAAATGTCCTAGAACCAAATTTCCAAATGTGACTACTAGATTGTGATACAATACACTATTGGATGACGTTTGGTTCACTTCTGCAAAGCGGTTAGGGAGTTATCATCAAAATTACATTTCTCGGCCGAAGTGAGTAGATCTCACTGTCAAAAGGTGAGAACGGCTTTTTTGAACTCAGTTTGAGGATTGCGCTCAAACCAAATGTCCTAGAACCAAATTTCTAAATGTAACTACTAGATTTTGATACAATACACTATTGGATGAAGTTTTGTTCACTTCTGCACAGCGGTTTGGGAGTTACAATCAAAATTACATTTCTCGGCCGAAGTGAATAAATCTCACTGTCAAAAGGTGAGAACGGCATTTTTGAACTCAGTTTGAGGATTGCGCTCAAACCAAATGTCCTAGAACCAAATTTCAAAATGTAACTGCTAGAATGTGACACAATACACTATTGGGTGAAGTTTGGTTCACTTCTGCGCAGCGGTTTGTGAGTTATAATCAAAATTACATTTCTCGGCGGAAGTGAATAGATCTCACTGTCAAAAGGTGAGAACGGCTTTTTTGAACTCAGCTTGAGTATTGCGCTCAAACCAAATGTCCTTGAACCAAATTTCCAAATGTAACTACTAGATTGTGATACAATACACTATTGGGTGAAGTTTGGTTCACTTCTGCATAGCGGTTTGGGAGTTATAATCAAAATTACATTTCTCGGCCGAGGTGAATAGATCTCACTGTCAAAAGGTGAGAACGGCATTTTTGAACTCAATTTGAGGATTGCGCTGAGACCAAATGTCCTAGAACCAAATTTCCAAATGTGACTACTAGATTGTGATACAATACACTATTGGATGAAGTTTGGTTCACTTCTGCAAAGCGGTTTGGGAGTTATAATCAAAATTACATTTCTTGGCCGAGGTGAATAGATCTCACTTTCAAAAGGTGAGAATGGCATTTTAGAACTCAGTTTAAGGATTGCGCTCAAACCAAATGTCCTAGAACCAAATTTCTAGATTGTGATACAATACACTATTGGGTGAAGTTTGTTTCACTTCTGCGTTGCGGTTTTGGAGTTATCATCAAAATTACATTTCTCGGCCGAAGTGAATAGATCTCACTGTCAAAAGGTGAGAATGGCATTTTAGAACTCAGTTTAAGGATTGCGCTCAAACCAAATGTCCTAGAACCAAATTTCCAAATGTAACTACTAGATTGTGATACAATACACTATTGGGTGAAGTTTGGTTCACTTCTGCGCAGCGGTTTGGGAGTTATCATCAAAATTACATTTCTCGGCCGAAGTGAATAGATCTCACTGTCAAAAGGTGAGAATGGCATTTTAGAACTCAGTTTAAGGATTGCGCTCAAACCAAATGTCCTAGTACCAAATTTCTAAATGTAACTACTAGATTGTGATACAATACACTATTGGGTGAAGTTTGGTTCACTTCTGCGAAGCGGTTTGTGAGTTATAATCAAAATTACATTTCTCGGCCGAAGTGAATAGATCTCACTGTCAAAAGGTGAGAATGGCATTTTAGAACTCAGTTTAAGGATTGCGCTCAAACCAAATGTCCTAGTACCAAATTTCTAAATGTAACTACTAGATTGCGATACAATACACTATTGGGTGAAGTTTGGTTGACTTCTGCGCAGCGGTTTGGGAGTTAAAATCAAAATTACACTTCTCGGCCGAAGTGAGTAGATCTCACTGTCAAAAGGTGAGAACGGCTTTTTTGAACTCAGTTTGAGGATTTCGCTCAAACCAAATGTCCTAGAACCAAATTTCCAAATGTAACTACTATATTGTGATACAATACACTATTGGGTGAAGTTTGGTTCACTTCTGCGGAGCGGTTTGGGAGTTATCATCAAAATTACATTTCTCGGCCGAAGTGAATAGATCTCACTGTCAAAAGGTGAGAATGGCATTTTAGAACTCAGTTTAAGGATTGCGCTCAAACCAAATGTCCTAGAACCAAATTTCTAAATGTAACTACTAGATTTTGATACAATACACTATTGGATGAAGTTTGGTTCACTTCTGCACAGCGGTTTGGGAGTTACAATCAAAATTACATTTCTCGGCCGAAGTGAATTGATCTCACTGTCAAAAGGTGAGAACGGCATTTTTGAACTCACTTTGAGGATTGCGCTCAAACCAAATGTCCTAGAACCAAATTTCAAAATGTAACTACTAGATTGTGATACAATACACTATTGGGTGATGTTTGGTTCGTTTCTGCGCAGCGGTTTGGGAGTTATAATCAAAATTACATTTCTTGGCCGAAGTGAATAGATCTCACTGTCAAAAGGTGTGAATGGCTTTTTTTTAACTCAGTTTGAGGATTGCGCTCAAACCAAATGTCCTAGAACCAAATTTCCAAATGTAACTACTAGATATTGATACAATACACTATTTGGTGAAATTTGGTTCACTTCTGCGCAGCGGTTTGGGAGTTATAATCAAATGTACATTTCTCGGCCGAAATGAATAGATCTCACTGTCAAAAGGCGTAAATGGCTTTTTTTTAACTAAGTTTGAGGATTGCGCTCAAACCAAATGTCCTAGAACCACATTTCCAAATGTAACTACTAGATTGCGATACAATACACTATTGGGTGAAGTTTGGTTGACTTCTGCGCAGCGGTTTGGGAGTTAAAATCAAAATTACACTTCTCGGCCGAGGTGAATAGATCTCACTGTCAAAAGGTGATAATGGGATTTTAGAACTCAGTTTAAGGATTGCGCTCAAACCAAATGTCCTAGAACCAAATTTCTAGATTGTGATACAATCCACTATTGGGTGAAGTTTGTTTCACTTCTGCGTTGCGGTTTTGGAGTTATCATCAAAATTACATTTCTCGGCTGAAGTGACTAGATCTCACTGTCAAAAGGTGAGAATGGCAATTTAGAACTCAGTTTAAGGATTGCGCTCAAACCAAATGTCCTAGAACCAAATTTCCAAATGTAACTACTAGATTGTGATACAATACACTATTGGGTGAAGTTTGGTTCACTTCTGCGCAGCGGTTTGGGAGTTATAATCAAATGTACATTTCTCGGCCGAAATGAATAGATCTCACTGTCAAAAGGCGTAAATGGCTTTTTTTAACTAAGTTTGAGGATTGCACTCAAACCAAATGTCCTAGAACCACATTTCCAAATGTAACTACTAGATTGCGATACAATACACTATTGGGTGAAGTTTGGTTGACTTCTGCGCAGCGGTTTTGGAGTTAAAATCAAAATTACACTTCTCGGCCGAAGTGAGTAGATCTCACTGTCAAAAGGTGAGAACGGCTTTTTTGAACTCAGTTTGAGGATTTCGCTCAAACCAAATGTCCTAGAACCAAATTTCCAAATGTAACTACTAGATTGTGATACAATACACTATTGGGTGAAGTTTGGTTCACTTCTGCGCAGCGGTTTGGGAGTTATGATCAAATGTACATTTCTCGGCCGAAGTGAATAGATCTCACTGTCAAAAGGTGAGAACGGCTTTTTTGAACTCAGTTTGAGTATTGCGCTCAAACCAAATGTCCTTGAACCAAATTTCCAAATGTATCTACTAGATTGTGATACAATACACTATTGGGTGAAGTTTGGTTCACTTCTGCATAGCGGTTTGGGAGTTATAATCAAAATTACATTTCTCGGCCGAGGTGAATAGATCTCACTGTCAAAAGGTGAGAACGGCATTTTTGAACTCAGTTTGAGGATTGCGCTCAAACCAAATGTCCTAGAACCAACTTTCAAAATGTAACTGCTAGAATGTGACACAATACACTATTGGGTGAAGTTTGGTTCACTTCTGCATAGCGGTTTGGGAGTTATAATCAAAATTACATTTCTCGGCCGAGGTGAATAGATCTCACTGTCAAAAGGTGAGAACGGCATTTTTGAACTCAATTTGAGGATTGCGCTGAGACCAAATGTCCTAGAACCAAATTTCCAAATGTGACTACTAGATTGTGATACAATACACTATTGGATGAAGTTTGGTTCACTTCTGCAAAGCGGTTTGGGAGTTATAATCAAAATTACATTTCTTGGCCGAGGTGAATAGATCTCACTTTCAAAAGGTGAGAATGGCATTTTAGAACTCAGTTTAAGGATTGCGCTCAAACCAAATGTCCTAGAACCAAATTTCTAGATTGTGATACAATACACTATTGGGTGAAGTTTGTTTCACTTCTGCGTTGCGGTTTTGGAGTTATCATCAAAATTACATTTCTCGGCCGAAGTGAATAGATCTCACTGTCAAAAGGTGAGAATGGCATTTTAGAACTCAGTTTAAGGATTGCGCTCAAACCAAATGTCCTAGAACCAAATTTCCAAATGTAACTACTAGATTGTGATACAATACACTATTGGATGAAGTTTGGTTCACTTCTGCGCAGCGGTTTGGGAGTTATCATCAAAATTACATTTCTCGGCCGAAGTGAGTAGATGTCACTGTCAAAAGGAGTGAATGGCTTTTTTGAACTCAGTTTGAGGATTGCGCTCAAACCAAATGTCCTAGAACCAAATTTCCAAATGTAACTACTAGATTGTGATACAATACACTATTGGGTGAAGTTTGGTTCACTTCTGCGAAGCGGTTTGGGAGTTACAATCAAAATTACATTTCTCGGCCGAAGTGAATAGATCTCAGTGTCAAAAGGTGAGAACGGCATTTTTGAACTCAGTTTGAGGATTGCGCTCAAACCAAATGTCCTAGAACCAAATTTCAAAATGTGACTACTAGAATGTGACACAATACACTATTGGGTGAAGTTTGGTTCACTTCTGCAAAGCGGTTTGGGAGTTATAATCAAAATTACATTTCTTGGCCGAGGTGAATAGATCTCACTGTCAAAAGGTGAGAACGGCTTTTTTGAACTCAGTTTGAGTATTGCGTTCAAACCAAATGTCCTTGAACCAAATTTCCAAATGTAACTACTAGATTGTGATACAATACACTATTGGGTGAAGTTTGGTTCACTTCTGCATAGCGGTTTGGGAGTTATAATCAAAATTACATTTCTCGGCCGAGGTGAATAGATCTCACTGTCAAAAGGTGAGAACGGCATTTTTGAACTCAATTTGAGGATTGCGCTGAGACCAAATGTCCTAGAACCAAATTTCCAAATGTGACTACTAGATTGTGATACAATACACTATTGGATGAAGTTTGGTTCACTTCTGCAAAGCGGTTTGGGAGTTATAATCAAAATTACATTTCTTGGCCGAGGTGAATAGATCTCACTTTCAAAAGGTGAGAATGGCATTTTAGAACTCAGTTTAAGGATTGCGCTCAAACCAAATGTCCTAGAACCAAATTTCTAGATTGTGATACAATACACTATTGGGTGAAGTTTGTTTCACTTCTGCGTTGCGGTTTTGGAGTTATCATCAAAATTACATTCCTCGGCCGAAGTGAATAGATCTCACTGTCAAAAGGTGAGAATGGCATTTTAGAACTCAGTTTAAGGATTGCGCTCAAACCAAATGTCCTAGAACCAAATTTCCAAATGTAACTACTAGATTGTGATACAATACACTATTGGATGAAGTTTGGTTCACTTCTGCGCAGCGGTTTGGGAGTTATCATCAAAATTACATTTCTCGGCCGAAGTGAGTAGATGTCACTGTCAAAAGGAGTGAATGGCTTTTTTGAACTCAGTTTGAGGATTGCGCTCAAACCAAATGTCCTAGAACCAAATTTCCAAATGTAACTACTAGATTGTGATACAATACACTATTGGGTGAAGTTTGGTTCACTTCTGCGCAGCGGTTTGGGAGTTACAATCAAAATTACATTTCTCGGCCGAAGTGAATAGATCTCACTGTCAAAAGGTGAGAACGGCATTTTTGAACTCAGTTTGAGGATTGCGCTCAAACCAAATGTCCTAGAACCAAATTTCAAAATGTAACTACTAGAATGTGACACAATACACTATTGGGTGAAGTTTGGTTCACTTCTGCGCAGCGGTTTGTGAGTTATAATCAAAATTACATTTCTCGGCGGAAGTGAATAGATCTCACTGTCAAAAGGTGAGAACGGCTTTTTTGAACTCAGTTTGAGTATTGCGCTCAAACCAAATGTCCTTGAACCAAATTTCCAAATGTAACTACTAGATTGTGATACAATACACTATTGGGTGTAGTTTGGTTCACTTCTGCGCAGCGGTTTGGGAGTTACAATCAAAATTACATTTCTCGGCCGAAGTGAATAGATCTCACTGTCAAAAGGAGTGAATGGCTTTTTTGAACTCAGTTTGAGGATTGCGCTCCAACCAAATGTACTAGAACCAAATTTCCAAATGTAACTACTAGATTGTGATACAATACACTATTGGGTGAAGTTTGGTTCACTTCTGAGCAGCGGTTTGGGAGTTATCATCAAAATTACATTTCTCGGCCGAAGTGAATAGATCTCACTGTCAAAAGGTGAGAATGGCATTTTAGAACTCAGTTTAAGGATTGCGCTCAAACCAAATGTCCTAGTACCAAATTTCTAAATGTAACTACTAGATTTTGATACAATACACTATTGGATGAAGTTTGGTTCACTTCTGCACAGCGGTTTGGGAGTTACAATCAAAATTACATTTCTCGGCCGAAGTGAATAGATCTCACTGTCAAAAGGTGAGAACGGCTTTTTTGAACTCAGTTTGAGTATTGCGCTCAAACCAAATGTCCTTGAACCAAATTTCCAAATGTAACTACTAGATTGTGATACAATTCACTATTGGGTGAAGTTTGGTTCACTTCGGCAAAGCGGTTTGTGAGTTATAATCAAAATTACATTTCTCTGCCGAGGTGAATAGATCTCACTGTCAAAAGGTGAGAATGGCATTTTAGAACTCAGTTTGAGGATTGCGCTCAAACCAAATGTCCTAGAACCAAATTTCTAAATGTAACTACTAGATTGTGATACAATACACTATTGGGTGATGTTTGGTTCGTTTCTGCGCAGCGGTTTGGGAGTTATAATCAAAATTACATTTCTTGGCCGAAGTGAATAGATCTCACTGTCAAAAGGTGTGAATGGCTTTTTTTTAACTCAGTTTGAGGATTGCGCTCAAACCAAATGTCCTAGAACCAAATTTCCAAATGTAACTACTAGATATTGATACAATACACTATTTGGTGAAATTTGGTTCACTTCTGCGCAGCGGTTTGGGAGTTATAATCAAATGTACATTTCTCGGCCGAAATGAATAGATCTCACTGTCAAAAGGCGTAAATGGCTTTTTTTTAACTAAGTTTGAGGATTGCGCTCAAACCAAATGTCCTAGAACCACATTTCCAAATGTAACTACTAGATTGCGATACAATACACTATTGGGTGAAGTTTGGTTGACTTCTGCGCAGCGGTTTGGGAGTTAAAATCAAAATTACACTTCTCGGCCGAAGTGAGTAGATCTCACTGTCAAAAGGTGAGAACGGCTTTTTTGAACTCAGTTTGAGGATTTCGCTCAAACCAAATGTCCTAGAACCAAATTTCCAAATGTAACTACTACATTGTGATACAATACACTATTGGGTGAAGTTTGGTTCACTTCTGCGGAGCGGTTTGGGAGTTATCATCAAAATTACATTTCTCGGCCGAAATGAATAGATCTCACTGTCAAAAGGCGTAAATGGCTTTTTTTAACTAAGTTTGAGTATTGCGCTCAAACCAAATGTCCTTGAACCAAATTTCCAAATGTAACTACTAGATTGTGATACAATACACTATTGGGTGAAGTTTGGTCCACTTCTGCACAGCGGTTTGGGAGTTATAATCAAAATTACATTTCTCGGCTGAGGTGAATAGATCTTACTGTCAAAAGGTGAGAACGGCATTTTTGAACTCAATTTGAGGATTGCGCTCAGACCAAATGTCCTAGAACCAAATTTCCAAATGTGACTACTAGATTGTGATACAATACACTATTGGATGAAGTTTGGTTCACTTCTGCAAAGCGGTTTGGGAGTTATAATCAAAATTACATTTCTCGGCCGAGGTGAATAGATCTCACTGTCAAAAGGTGAGAATGGGATTTTAGAACTCAGTTTAAGAATTGCGCTCAAACCAAATGTCCTAGAACCAAATTTCTAGATTGTGATACAATCCACTATTGGGTGAAGTTTGTTTCACTTCTGCGTTGCGGTTTTGGAGTTATCATCAAAATTACATTTCTCGGCTGAAGTGACTAGATCTCACTGTCAAAAGGTGAGAATGGCAATTTAGAACTCAGTTTAAGGATTGCGCTCAAACCAAATGTCCTAGAACCAAATTTCCAAATGTAACTACTAGATATTGATACAATACACTATTTGGTGAAATTTGGTTCACTTCTGCGCAGCGGTTTGGGAGTTATAATCAAATGTACATTTCTCGGCCGAAATGAATAGATCTCACTGTCAAAAGGCGTAAATGGCTTTTTTTTAACTAAGTTTGAGGATTGCACTCAAACCAAATGTCCTAGAACCACATTTCCAAATGTAACTACTAGATTGCGATACAATACACTATTGGGTGAAGTTTGGTTGACTTCTGCGCAGCGGTTTGGGAGTTAAAATCAAAATTACACTTCTCGGCCGAAGTGAGTAGATCTCACTGTCAAAAGGTGAGAACGGCTTTTTTGAACTCAGTTTGAGGATTTCGCTCAAACCAAATGTCCTAGAACCAAATTTCCAAATGTAACTACTACATTGTGATACAATACACTATTGGGTGAAGTTTGGTTCACTTCTGCGGAGCGGTTTGGGAGTTATCATCAAAATTACATTTCTCGGCCGAAATGAATAGATCTCACTGTCAAAAGGCGTAAATGGCTTTTTTTAACTAAGTTTGAGTATTGCGCTCAAACCAAATGTCCTTGAACCAAATTTCCAAATGTAACTACTAGATTGTGATACAATACACTATTGGGTGAAGTTTGGTCCACTTCTGCACAGCGGTTTGGGAGTTATAATCAAAATTACATTTCTCGGCTGAGGTGAATAGATCTTACTGTCAAAAGGTGAGAACGGCATTTTTGAACTCAATTTGAGGATTGCGCTCAGACCAAATGTCCTAGAACCAAATTTCCAAATGTGACTACTAGATTGTGATACAATACACTATTGGATGAAGTTTGGTTCACTTCTGCAAAGCGGTTTGGGAGTTATAATCAAAATTACATTTCTCGGCCGAGGTGAATAGATCTCACTGTCAAAAGGTGAGAATGGGATTTTAGAACTCAGTTTAAGAATTGCGCTCAAACCAAATGTCCTAGAACCAAATTTCTAGATTGTGATACAATCCACTATTGGGTGAAGTTTGTTTCACTTCTGCGTTGCGGTTTTGGAGTTATCATCAAAATTACATTTCTCGGCTGAAGTGACTAGATCTCACTGTCAAAAGGTGAGAATGGCAATTTAGAACTCAGTTTAGGGATTGCGCTCAAACCAAATGTCCTAGAACCAAATTTCCAAATGTAACTACTAGATTGTGATACAAAACACTATTGGGTGAAGTTTGGTTCACTTCTGCGCAGCGGTTTGGGAGTTATAATCAAATGTACATTTCTCGGCCGAAATGAATAGATCTCACTGTCAAAAGGCGTAAATGGCTTTTTTTAACTAAGTTTGAGGATTGCACTCAAACCAAATGTCCTAGAACCACATTTCCAAATGTAACTACTAGATTGCGATACAATACACTATTGGGTGAAGTTTGGTTGACTTCTGCGCAGCGGTTTGGGAGTTAAAATCAAAATTACACTTCTCGGCCGAAGTGAGTAGATCTCACTGTCAAAAGGTGAGAACGGCTTTTTTGAACTCAGTTTGAGGATTTCGCTCAAACCAAATGTCCTAGAACCAAATTTCCAAATGTAACTACTAGATTGTGATACAATACACTATTGGGTGAAGTTTGGTTCACTTCTGCGCAGCGGTTTGGGAGTTATGATCAAGTGTACATTTCTCGGCCGAAGTGAATAGATCTCACTGTCAAAAGGTGAGAACGGCATTTTTGAACTCAATTTGAGGATTGCGCTCAGACCAAATGTCCTAGAACCAAATTTCCAAATGTGACTACTAGATTGTGATACAATACACTATTGGATGACGTTTGGTTCACTTCTGCAAAGCGGTTAGGGAGTTATCATCAAAATTACATTTCTCGGCCGAAGTGAGTAGATCTCACTGTCAAAAGGTGAGAACGGCTTTTTTGAACTCAGTTTGAGGATTGCGCTCAAACCAAATGTCCTAGAACCAAATTTCTAAATGTAACTACTAGATTTTGATACAATACACTATTGGATGAAGTTTTGTTCACTTCTGCACAGCGGTTTGGGAGTTACAATCAAAATTACATTTCTCGGCCGAAGTGAATAGATCTCACTGTCAAAAGGTGAGAACGGCATTTTTGAACTCAGTTTGAGGATTGCGCTCAAACCAAATGTCCTAGAACCAAATTTCAAAATGTAACTGCTAGAATGTGACACAATACACTATTGGGTGAAGTTTGGTTCACTTCTGCGCAGCGGTTTGTGAGTTATAATCAAAATTACATTTCTCGGCGGAAGTGAATAGATCTCACTGTCAAAAGGTGAGAACGGCTTTCTTGAACTCAGTTTGAGTATTGCGCTCAAACCAAATGTCCTTGAACCAAATTTCCAAATGTAACTACTAGATTGTGATACAATACACTATTGGGTGAAGTTTGGTTCACTTCTGCATAGCGGTTTGGGAGTTATAATCAAAATTACATTTCTCGGCCGAGGTGAATAGATCTCACTGTCAAAAGGTGAGAACGGCATTTTTGAACTCAATTTGAGGATTGCGCTGAGACCAAATGTCCTAGAACCAAATTTCCAAATGTGACTACTAGATTGTGATACAATACACTATTGGATGAAGTTTGGTTCACTTCTGCAAAGCGGTTTGGGAGTTATAATCAAAATTACATTTCTTGGCCGAGGTGAATAGATCTCACTTTCAAAAGGTGAGAATGGCATTTTAGAACTCAGTTTAAGGATTGCGCTCAAACCAAATGTCCTAGAACCAAATTTCTAGATTGTGATACAATACACTATTGGGTGAAGTTTGTTTCACTTCTGCGTTGCGGTTTTGGAGTTATCATCAAAATTACATTTCTCGGCCGAAGTGAATAGATCTCACTGTCAAAAGGTGAGAATGGCATTTTAGAACTCAGTTTAAGGATTGCGCTCAAACCAAATGTCCTAGAACCAAATTTCCAAATGTAACTACTAGATTTTGATACAATACACTATTGGGTGAAGTTTGGTTCACTTCTGCGCAGCGGTTTGGGAGTAATCATCAAAATTACATTTCTCGGCCGAAGTGAATAGATCTCACTGTCAAAAGGTGAGAATGGCATTTTAGAACTCAGTTTAAGGATTGCGCTCAAACCAAATGTCCTAGTACCAAATTTCTAAATGTAACTACTAGATTGTGATACAATACACTATTGGGTGAAGTTTGGTTCACTTCTGCGAAGCGGTTTGTGAGTTATAATCAAAATTACATTTCTCGGCCGAAGTGAATAGATCTCACTGTCAAAAGGTGAGAATGGCATTTTAGAACTCAGTTTAAGGATTGCGCTCAAACCAAATGTCCTAGTACCAAATTTCTAAATGTAACTACTAGATTGCGATATAATACACTATTGGGTGAAGTTTGGTTGACTTCTGCGCAGCGGTTTGGGAGTTAAAATCAAAATTACACTTCTCGGCCGAAGTGAGTAGATCTCACTGTCAAAAGGTGAGAACGGCTTTTTTGAACTCAGTTTAAGGATTGCGCTCAAACCAAATGTCCTAGTACCAAATTTCTAAATGTAACTACTAGATTGCGATACAATACACTATTGGGTGAAGTTTGGTTGACTTCTGCGCAGCGGTTTGGGAGTTAAAATCAAAATTACACTTCTCGGCCGAAGTGAGTAGATCTCACTGTCAAAAGGTGAGAACGGCTTTTTTGAACTCAGTTTGAGGATTTCGCTCAAACCAAATGTCCTAGAACCAAATTTCCAAATGTAACTACTAGATTGTGATACAATACACTATTGGGTGAAGTTTGGTTCACTTCTGCGCAGCGGTTTGGGAGTTATGATCAAATGTACATTTCTCGGCCGAAGTGAATAGATCTCACTGTCAAAAGGTAAGAACGGCTTTTTTGAACTCAGTTTGAGTATTGCGCTCAAACCAAATGTCCTTGAACCAAATTTCCAAATGTATCTACTAGATTGTGATACAATACACTATTTGGTGAAGTTTGGTTCACTTCTGCATAGCGGTTTGGGAGTTATAATCAAAATTACATTTCTCGGCCGAGGTGAATAGATCTCACTGTCAAAAGGTGAGAACGGCATTTTTGAACTCAATTTGAGGATTGCGCTCAGACCAAATGTCCTAGAACCAAATTTCCAAATGTGACTACTAGATTGTGATACAATACACTATTGGATGACGTTTGGTTCACTTCTGCAAAGCGGTTAGGGAGTTATCATCAAAATTACATTTCTCGGCCGAAGTGAGTAGATCTCACTGTCAAAAGGTGAGAACGGCTTTTTTGAACTCAGTTTGAGGATTGCGCTCAAACCAAATGTCCTAGAACCAAATTTCTAAATGTAACTACTAGATTTTGATACAATACACTATTGGATGAAGTTTTGTTCACTTCTGCACAGCGGTTTGGGAGTTACAATCAAAATTACATTTCTCGGCCGAAGTGAATAGATCTCACTGTCAAAAGGTGAGAACGGCATTTTTGAACTCAGTTTGAGGATTGCGCTCAAACCAAATGTCCTAGAACCAAATTTCAAAATGTAACTGCTAGAATATGACACAATACACTATTGGGTGAAGTTTGGTTCACTTCTGCGCAGCGGTTTGGGAGTAATCATCAAAATTACATTTCTCGGCCGAAGTGAATAGATCTCACTGTCAAAAGGTGAGAATGGCATTTTAGAACTCAGTTTAAGGATTGCGCTCAAACCAAATGTCCTAGTACCAAATTTCTAAATGTAACTACTAGATTGTGATACAATACACTATTGGGTGAAGTTTGGTTCACTTCTGCGAAGCGGTTTGTGAGTTATAATCAAAATTACATTTCTCGGCCGAAGTGAATAGATCTCACTGTCAAAAGGTGAGAATGGCATTTTAGAACTCAGTTTAAGGATTGCGCTCAAACCAAATGTCCTAGTACCAAATTTCTAAATGTAACTACTAGATTGCGATATAATACACTATTGGGTGAAGTTTGGTTGACTTCTGCGCAGCGGTTTGGGAGTTAAAATCAAAATTACACTTCTCGGCCGAAGTGAGTAGATCTCACTGTCAAAAGGTGAGAACGGCTTTTTTGAACTCAGTTTAAGGATTGCGCTCAAACCAAATGTCCTAGTACCAAATTTCTAAATGTAACTACTAGATTGCGATACAATACACTATTGGGTGAAGTTTGGTTGACTTCTGCGCAGCGGTTTGGGAGTTAAAATCAAAATTACACTTCTCGGCCGAAGTGAGTAGATCTCACTGTCAAAAGGTGAGAACGGCTTTTTTGAACTCAGTTTGAGGATTTCGCTCAAACCAAATGTCCTAGAACCAAATTTCCAAATGTAACTACTAGATTGTGATACAATACACTATTGGGTGAAGTTTGGTTCACTTCTGCGCAGCGGTTTGGGAGTTATGATCAAATGTACATTTCTCGGCCGAAGTGAATAGATCTCACTGTCAAAAGGTAAGAACGGCTTTTTTGAACTCAGTTTGAGTATTGCGCTCAAACCAAATGTCCTTGAACCAAATTTCCAAATGTATCTACTAGATTGTGATACAATACACTATTTGGTGAAGTTTGGTTCACTTCTGCATAGCGGTTTGGGAGTTATAATCAAAATTACATTTCTCGGCCGAGGTGAATAGATCTCACTGTCAAAAGGTGAGAACGGCATTTTTGAACTCAATTTGAGGATTGCGCTCAGACCAAATGTCCTAGAACCAAATTTCCAAATGTGACTACTAGATTGTGATACAATACACTATTGGATGACGTTTGGTTCACTTCTGCAAAGCGGTTAGGGAGTTATCATCAAAATTACATTTCTCGGCCGAAGTGAGTAGATCTCACTGTCAAAAGGTGAGAACGGCTTTTTTGAACTCAGTTTGAGGATTGCGCTCAAACCAAATGTCCTAGAACCAAATTTCTAAATGTAACTACTAGATTTTGATACAATACACTATTGGATGAAGTTTTGTTCACTTCTGCACAGCGGTTTGGGAGTTACAATCAAAATTACATTTCTCGGCCGAAGTGAATAGATCTCACTGTCAAAAGGTGAGAACGGCATTTTTGAACTCAGTTTGAGGATTGCGCTCAAACCAAATGTCCTAGAACCAAATTTCAAAATGTAACTGCTAGAATATGACACAATACACTATTGGGTGAAGTTTGGTTCACTTCTGCGCAGCGGTTTGTGAGTTATAATCAAAATTACATTTCTCGGCGGAAGTGAATAGATCTCACTGTCAAAAGGTGAGAACGGCTTTCTTGAACTCAGTTTGAGTATTGCGCTCAAACCAAATGTCCTTGAACCAAATTTCCAAATGTAACTACTAGATTGTGATACAATACACTATTGGGTGAAGTTTGGTTCACTTCTGCATAGCGGTTTGGGAGTTATAATCAAAATTACATTTCTCGGCCGAGGTGAATAGATCTCACTGTCAAAAGGTGAGAACGGCATTTTTGAACTCAATTTGAGGATTGCGCTGAGACCAAATGTCCTAGAACCAAATTTCCAAATGTGACTACTAGATTGTGATACAATACACTATTGGATGAAGTTTGGTTCACTTCTGCAAAGCGGTTTGGGAGTTATAATCAAAATTACATTTCTTGGCCGAGGTGAATAGATCTCACTTTCAAAAGGTGAGAATGGCATTTTAGAACTCAGTTTAAGGATTGCGCTCAAACCAAATGTCCTAGAACCAAATTTCTAGATTGTGATACAATACACTATTGGGTGAAGTTTGTTTCACTTCTGCGTTGCGGTTTTGGAGTTATCATCAAAATTACATTTCTCGGCCGAAGTGAATAGATCTCACTGTCAAAAGGTGAGAATGGCATTTTAGAACTCAGTTTAAGGATTGCGCTCAAACCAAATGTCCTAGAACCAAATTTCCAAATGTAACTACTAGATTTTGATACAATACACTATTGGGTGAAGTTTGGTTCACTTCTGCGCAGCGGTTTGGGAGTAATCATCAAAATTACATTTCTCGGCCGAAGTGAATAGATCTCACTGTCAAAAGGTGAGAATGGCATTTTAGAACTCAGTTTAAGGATTGCGCTCAAACCAAATGTCCTAGTACCAAATTTCTAAATGTAACTACTAGATTGTGATACAATACACTATTGGGTGAAGTTTGGTTCACTTCTGCGAAGCGGTTTGTGAGTTATAATCAAAATTACATTTCTCGGCCGAAGTGAATAGATCTCACTGTCAAAAGGTGAGAATGGCATTTTAGAACTCAGTTTAAGGATTGCGCTCAAACCAAATGTCCTAGTACCAAATTTCTAAATGTAACTACTAGATTGCGATATAATACACTATTGGGTGAAGTTTGGTTGACTTCTGCGCAGCGGTTTGGGAGTTAAAATCAAAATTACACTTCTCGGCCGAAGTGAGTAGATCTCACTGTCAAAAGGTGAGAACGGCTTTTTTGAACTCAGTTTAAGGATTGCGCTCAAACCAAATGTCCTAGTACCAAATTTCTAAATGTAACTACTAGATTGCGATACAATACACTATTGGGTGAAGTTTGGTTGACTTCTGCGCAGCGGTTTGGGAGTTAAAATCAAAATTACACTTCTCGGCCGAAGTGAGTAGATCTCACTGTCAAAAGGTGAGAACGGCTTTTTTGAACTCAGTTTGAGGATTTCGCTCAAACCAAATGTCCTAGAACCAAATTTCCAAATGTAACTACTAGATTGTGATACAATACACTATTGGGTGAAGTTTGGTTCACTTCTGCGCAGCGGTTTGGGAGTTATGATCAAATGTACATTTCTCGGCCGAAGTGAATAGATCTCACTGTCAAAAGGTAAGAACGGCTTTTTTGAACTCAGTTTGAGTATTGCGCTCAAACCAAATGTCCTTGAACCAAATTTCCAAATGTATCTACTAGATTGTGATACAATACACTATTTGGTGAAGTTTGGTTCACTTCTGCATAGCGGTTTGGGAGTTATAATCAAAATTACATTTCTCGGCCGAGGTGAATAGATCTCACTGTCAAAAGGTGAGAACGGCATTTTTGAACTCAATTTGAGGATTGCGCTCAGACCAAATGTCCTAGAACCAAATTTCCAAATGTGACTACTAGATTGTGATACAATACACTATTGGATGACGTTTGGTTCACTTCTGCAAAGCGGTTAGGGAGTTATCATCAAAATTACATTTCTCGGCCGAAGTGAGTAGATCTCACTGTCAAAAGGTGAGAACGGCTTTTTTGAACTCAGTTTGAGGATTGCGCTCAAACCAAATGTCCTAGAACCAAATTTCTAAATGTAACTACTAGATTTTGATACAATACACTATTGGATGAAGTTTTGTTCACTTCTGCACAGCGGTTTGGGAGTTACAATCAAAATTACATTTCTCGGCCGAAGTGAATAGATCTCACTGTCAAAAGGTGAGAATGGCATTTTAGAATTCAGTTTAAGGATTGCGCTCAAACCAAATGTCCTAGTACCAAATTTCTAAATGTAACTACTAGATTGCGATATAATACACTATTGGGTGAAGTTTGGTTGACTTCTGCGCAGCGGTTTGGGAGTTAAAATCAAAATTACACTTCTCGGCCGAAGTGAGTAGATCTCACTGTCAAAAGGTGAGAACGGCATTTTTTAACTCAGTTTGAGGATTGCGCTCAAACCAAATGTCCTTGAACCAAATTTCCAAATGTAACTACTAGATTGCGATACAATACACTATTGGGTGAAGTTTGGTTGACTTCTGCGCAGCGGTTTGGGAGTTATAATCAAAATTACATTTCTCGGCCGAGGTGAATAGATCTCACTGTCAAAAGGTGAGAACGGCATTTTTGAACTCAATTTGAGGATTGCGCTGAGACCAAATGTCCTAGAACCAAATTTCCAAATGTGACTACTAGATTGTGATACAATACACTATTGGATGAAGTTTGGTTCACTTCTGCAAAGCGGTTTGGGAGTTATAATCAAAATTACATTTCTTGGCCGAGGTGAATAGATCTCACTTTCAAAAGGTGAGAATGGCATTTTAGAACTCAGTTTAAGGATTGCGCTCAAACCAAATGTCCTAGAACCAAATTTCTAGATTGTGATACAATACACTATTGGGTGAAGTTTGTTTCACTTCTGCGTTGCGGTTTTGGAGTTATCATCAAAATTACATTTCTCGGCCGAAGTGAATAGATCTCACTGTCAAAAGGTGAGAATGGCATTTTAGAACTCAGTTTAAGGATTGCGCTCAAACCAAATGTCCTAGAATCAAATTTCCAAATGTAACTACTAGATTGTGATACAATACACTATTGGGTGAAGTTTGGTTCACTTCTGCGCAGCGGTTTGGGAGTTATCATCAAAATTACATTTCTCGGCCGAAGTGAATAGATCTCACTGTCAAAAGGTGAGAATGGCATTTTAGAACTCAGTTTAAGGATTGCGCTCAAACCAAATGTCCTAGTACCAAATTTCTAAATGTAACTACTAGATTGTGATACAATACACTATTGGGTGAAGTTTGGTTCACTTCTGCGAAGCGGTTTGTGAGTTATAATCAAAATTACATTTCTCGGCCGAAGTGAATAGATCTCACTGTCAAAAGGTGAGAATGGCATTTTAGAACTCAGTTTAAGGATTGCGCTCAAACCAAATGTCCTAGTACCAAATTTCTAAATGTAACTACTAAATTGCGATACAATACACTATTGGGTGAAGTTTGGTTGACTTCTGCGCAGCGGTTTGGGAGTTAAAATCAAAATTACACTTCTCGGCCGAAGTGAGTAGATCTCACTGTCAAAAGGTGAGAAAGGCTTTTTTGAACTCAGTTTGAGGATTTCGCTCAAACCAAATGTCCTAGAACCAAATTTCCAAATGTAACTACTATATTGTGATACAATACACTATTGGGTTAAGTTTGGTTCACTTCTGCGGAGCGGTTTGGGAGTTATCATCAAAATTACATTTCTCGGCCGAAGTGAATAGATCTCACTGTCAAAAGGTGAGAATGGCATTTTAGAACTCAGTTTAAGGATTGCGCTCAAACCAAATGTCCTAGAACCAAATTTCTAAATGTAACTACTAGATTTTGATACAATACACTATTGGATGAAGTTTGGTTCACTTCTGCACAGCGGTTTGGGAGTTACAATCAAAATTACATTTCTCGGCCGAAGTGAATAGATCTCACTGTCAAAAGGTGAGAACGGCATTTTTGAACTCACTTTGAGGATTGCGCTCAAACCAAATGTCCTAGAACCAAATTTCAAAATGTAACTACTAGAATGTGACACAATACACTATTGGGTGAAGTTTGGTTCACTTCTGCGAAGCGGTTTGTGAGTTATAATCAAAATTACATTTCTCGGCGGAAGTGAATAGATCTCACTGTCAAAAGGTGAGAACGGCTTTTTTGAACTCAGTTTGAGTATTGCGCTCAAACCAAATGTCCTTGAACCAAATTTCCAAATGTAACTACTAGATTGTGATACAATACACTATTGGGTGAAGTTTGGTCCACTTCTGCACAGCGGTTTGGGAGTTATAATCAAAATTACATTTCTCGGCCGAGGTGAATAGATCTTACTGTCAAAAGGTGAGAACGGCATTTTTGAACTCAATTTGAGGATTGCGCTCAGACCAAATGTCCTAGAACCAAATTTCCAAATGTGACTACTAGATTGTGATACAATACACTATTGGATGAAGTTTGGTTCACTTCTGCAAAGCGGTTTGGGAGTTATAATCAAAATTACATTTCTCGGCCGAGGTGAATAGATCTCACTGTCAAAAGGTGAGAATGGGATTTTAGAACTCAGTTTAAGGATTGCGCTCAAACCAAATGTCCTAGAACCAAATTTCCAAATGTAACTACTATATTGTGATACAATACACTATTGGGTTAAGTTTGGTTCACTTCTGCGGAGCGGTTTGGGAGTTATCATCAAAATTACATTTCTCGGCCGAAGTGAATAGATCTCACTGTCAAAAGGTGAGAATGGCATTTTAGAACTCAGTTTAAGGATTGCGCTCAAACCAAATGTCCTAGAACCAAATTTCTAAATGTAACTACTAGATTTTGATACAATACACTATTGGATGAAGTTTGGTTCACTTCTGCACAGCGGTTTGGGAGTTACAATCAAAATTACATTTCTCGGCCGAAGTGAATAGATCTCACTGTCAAAAGGTGAGAACGGCATTTTTGAACTCACTTTGAGGATTGCGCTCAAACCAAATGTCCTAGAACCAAATTTCAAAATGTAACTACTAGAATGTGACACAATACACTATTGGGTGAAGTTTGGTTCACTTCTGCGAAGCGGTTTGTGAGTTATAATCAAAATTACATTTCTCGGCGGAAGTGAATAGATCTCACTGTCAAAAGGTGAGAACGGCTTTTTTGAACTCAGTTTGAGTATTGCGCTCAAACCAAATGTCCTTGAACCAAATTTCCAAATGTAACTACTAGATTGTGATACAATACACTATTGGGTGAAGTTTGGTCCACTTCTGCACAGCGGTTTGGGAGTTATAATCAAAATTACATTTCTCGGCCGAGGTGAATAGATCTTACTGTCAAAAGGTGAGAACGGCATTTTTGAACTCAATTTGAGGATTGCGCTCAGACCAAATGTCCTAGAACCAAATTTCCAAATGTGACTACTAGATTGTGATACAATACACTATTGGATGAAGTTTGGTTCACTTCTGCAAAGCGGTTTGGGAGTTATAATCAAAATTACATTTCTCGGCCGAGGTGAATAGATCTCACTGTCAAAAGGTGAGAATGGGATTTTAGAACTCAGTTTAAGGATTGCGCTCAAACCAAATGTCCTAGAACCAAATTTCTAGATTGTGATACAATCCACTATTGGGTGAAGTTTGTTTCACTTCTGCGTTGCGGTTTTGGAGTTATCATCAAAATTACATTTCTCGGCTGAAGTGACTAGATCTCACTGTCAAAAGGTGAGAATGGCAATTTAGAACTCAGTTTAAGGATTGCGCTCAAACCAAATGTCCTAGAACCAAATTTCCAAATGTAACTACTAGATTGTGATACAATACACTATTGGGTGAAGTTTGGTTCACTTCTGCGCAGCGGTTTGGGAGTTATAATCAAATGTACATTTCTCGGCCGAAATGAATAGATCTCACTGTCAAAAGGCGTAAATGGCTTTTTTTAACTAAGTTTGAGGATTTCGCTCAAACCAAATGTCCTAGAACCAAATTTCCAAATGTAACTACTAGATTGTGATACAATACACTATTGGGTGAAGTTTGGTTCACTTTTGCGCAGCGGTTTGGGAGTTATGATCAAATGTACATTTCTCGGCCGAAGTGAATAGATCTCACTGTCAAAAGGTGAGAACGGCTTTTTTGAACTCAGTTTGAGTATTGCGCTCAAACCAAATGTCCTTGAACCAAATTTCCAAATGTATCTACTAGATTGTGATACAATACACTATTGGGTGAAGTTTGGTTCACTTCTGCATAGCGGTTTGGGAGTTATAATCAAAATTACATTTCTCGGCCGAGGTGAATAGATCTCACTGTCAAAAGGTGAGAACGGCATTTTTGAACTCAATTTGAGGATTGCGCTCAAACCAAATGTCCTAGAACCAAATTTCCAAATGTGACTACTAGATTGTGATACAATACACTATTGGATGACGTTTGGTTCACTTCTGCAAAGCGGTTAGGGAGTTATCATCAAAATTACATTTCTCGGCCGAAGTGAGTAGATCTCACTGTCAAAAGGTGAGAACGGCTTTTTTGAACTCAGTTTGAGGATTGCGCTCAAACCAAATGTCCTAGAACCAAATTTCTAAATGTAACTACTAGATTTTGATACAATACACTATTGGATGAAGTTTTGTTCACTTCTGCACAGCGGTTTGGGAGTTACAATCAAAATTACATTTCTCGGCCGAAGTGAATAGATCTCACTGTCAAAAGGTGAGAACGGCATTTTTGAACTCAGTTTGAGGATTGCGCTCAAACCAAATGTCCTAGAACCAAATTTCAAAATGTAACTGCTAGAATGTGACACAATACACTATTGGGTGAAGTTTGGTTCACTTCTGCGCAGCGGTTTGTGAGTTATAATCAAAATTACATTTCTCGGCGGAAGTGAATAGATCTCACTGTCCAAAGGTGAGAATGGCTTTTTTGAACTCAGTTTGAGTATTGCGCTCAAACCAAATGTCCTTGAACCAAATTTCCAAATGTAACTACTAGATTGTGATACAATACACTATTGGGTGAAGTTTGGTTCACTTCTGCATAGCGGTTTGGGAGTTATAATCAAAATTACATTTCTCGGCCGAGGTGAATAGATCTCACTGTCAAAAGGTGAGAACGGCATTTTTGAACTCAATTTGAGGATTGCGCTGAGACCAAATGTCCTAGAACCAAATTTCCAAATGTGACTACTAGATTGTGATACAATACACTATTGGATGAAGTTTGGTTCACTTCTGCAAAGCGGTTTGGGAGTTATAATCAAAATTACATTTCTTGGCCGAGGTGAATAGATCTCACTTTCAAAAGGTGAGAATGGCATTTTAGAACTCAGTTTAAGGATTGCGCTCAAACCAAATGTCCTAGAACCAAATTTCTAGATTGTGATACAATACACTATTGGGTGAAGTTTGTTTCACTTCTGCGTTGCGGTTTTGGAGTTATCATCAAAATTACATTTCTCGGCCGAAGTGAATAGATCTCACTGTCAAAAGGTGAGAATGGCATTTTAGAACTCAGTTTAAGGATTGCGCTCAAACCAAATGTCCTAGAACCAAATTTCCAAATGTAACTACTAGATTGTGATACAATACACTATTGGATGAAGTTTGGTTCACTTCTGCGCAGCGGTTTGGGAGTTATCATCAAAATTACATTTCTCGGCCGAAGTGAGTAGATGTCACTGTCAAAAGGAGTGAAAGGCTTTTTTGAATTCAGTTTGAGGATTGCGCTCAAACCAAATGTCCTAGAACCAAATTTCCAAATGTAACTACTAGATTGTGATACAATACACTATTGGGTGAAGTTTGGTTCACTTCTGCGCAGCGGTTTGGGAGTTATCATCAAAATTACATTTCTCGGCCGAAGTGAATAGATCTCACTGTCAAAAGGTGAGAACGGCATTTTTGAACTCAATTTGAGGATTGCGCTGAGACCAAATGTCCTAGAACCAAATTTCCAAATGTGACTACTAGATTGTGATACAATACACTATTGGATGAAGTTTGGTTCACTTCTGCAAAGCGGTTTGGGAGTTATAATCAAAATTACATTTCTTGGCCGAGGTGAATAGATCTCACTTTCAAAAGGTGAGAATGGCATTTTAGAACTCAGTTTAAGGATTGCGCTCAAACCAAATGTCCTAGAACAAAATTTCTAGATTGTGATACAATACACTATTGGGTGAAGTTTGTTTCACTTCTGCGTTGCGGTTTTGGAGTTATCATCAAAATTACATTTCTCGGCCGAAGTGAATAGATCTCACTGTCAAAAGGTGAGAATGGCATTTTAGAACTCAGTTTAAGGATTGCGCTCAAACCAAATGTCCTAGAACCAAATTTCCAAATGTAACTACTAGATTGTGATACAATACACTATTGGGTGAAGTTTGGTTCACTTCTGCGCAGCGGTTTGGGAGTTATCATCAAAATTACATTTCTCGGCCGAAGTAAATAGATCTCACTGTCAAAAGGTGAGAATGGCATTTTAGAACTCAGTTTGAGTATTGCGCTCAAACCAAATGTCCTAGAACCAAATTTCCAAATGTAACTACTAGCTTGTGATACAATACACTATTGGGTGAAGTTTAGTTCACTTCTGCACAGCGGTTTGGGAGTTATAATCAAATGTACATTTCTCGGCCGAAGTGAATAGATCTCACTGTCAAAAGGTGAGAACGGCTTTTTTGAACTCAGTTTGAGTATTGCGCTCAAACCAAATGTCCTTGAACCAAATTTCCAAATGTAACTACTAGATTGTGATTCAATACACTATTGGGTGAAGTTTGGTTCACTTCGGCAAAGCGGTTTGGGAGTTATAATCAAAATTACATTTCTCTGCCGAGGTGAATAGATCTCACTGTAAAAAGGTGAGAATGGCATTTTAGAACTCAGTTTAAGGTTTGCGCTCAAACCAAATGTCCTAGAACCAAATTTCTAAATGTAACTACTAGATTGTGATACAATACACTATTGGGTGATGTTTGGTTCGTTTCTGCGCAGCGGTTTGGGAGTTATAATCAAAATTACATTTCTTGGCCGAAGTGAATAGATCTCACTGTCAAAAGGTGTGAATGGCTTTTTTTTAACTCAGTTTGAGGATTGCGCTCAAACCAAATGTCCTAGAACCAAATTTCCAAATGTAACTACTAGATATTGATACAATACACTATTTGGTGAAGTTTGGTTCACTTCTGCGCAGCGGTTTGGGAGTTACAATCAAAATTACATTTCTCGGCCGAAGTGAATAGTGTCAAAAGGTGAGAACGGCATTTTTGAACTCAGTTTGAGGATTGCGCTCAAACCAAATGTCCTAGAACCAAATTTCAAAATGTAACTACTAGATTGTGATACAATACACTATTGGGTGAAGTTTGGTTCACTTCTGCGAAGCGGTTTGTGAGTTATAATCAAAATTACATTTCTCGGCCGAAGTGAATAGATCTCACTGTCAAAAGGTGAGAATGGCATTTTAGAACTCAGTTTAAGGATTGCACTCAAACCAAATGTCCTAGTACCAAATTTCTAAATGTAACTACTAGATTGCGATACAATACACTATTGGGTGAAGTTTGGTTGACTTCTGCGCAGCGGTTTGGGAGTTAAAATCAAAATTACACTTCTCGGCCGAAGTGAGTAGATCTCACTGTCAAAAGGTGAGAACGGCTTTTTTGAACTCAGTTTGAGGATTTCGCTCAAACCAAATGTCCTAGAACAAAATTTCCAAATGTAACTACTATATTGTGATACAATACACTATTGGGTGAAGTTTGGTTCACTTCTGCGGAGCGGTTTGGGAGTTATCATCAAAATTACATTTCTCGGCCGAAGTGAATAGATCTCACTGTCAAAAGGTGAGAATGGCATTTTAGAACTAAGTTTAAGGATTGCGCTCAAACCAAATGTCCTAGAACCAAATTTCTAAATGTAACTACTAGATTTTGATGCAATACACTATTGGATGAAGTTTGGTTCACTTCTGCACAGCGGTTTGGGAGTTACAATAAATATTACATTTCTCGGCCGAAGTGAATAGATCTCACTGTCAAAAGGTGAGAACGGCATTTTTGAACTCACTTTGAGGATTGCGCTCAAACCAAATGTCCTAGAACCAAATTTCAAAATGTAACTACTAGAATGTGACACAATACACTATTGGGTGAAGTTTGGTTCACTTCTGCGAAGCGGTTTGTGAGTTATAATCAAAATTACATTTCTCGGCGGAAGTGAATAGATCTCACTGTCAAAAGGTGAGAACGGCTTTTTTGAACTCAGTTTGAGTATTGCGCTCAAACCAAATGTCCTTGAACCAAATTTTCAAATGTAACTACTAGATTGTGATACAATACACTATTGGGTGAAGTTTGGTCCACTTCTGCACAGCGGTTTGGGAGTTATAATCAAAATTACATTTCTCGGCCGAGGTGAATAGATCTTACTGTCAAAAGGTGAGAACGGCATTTTTGAACTCAATTTGAGGATTGCGCTCAGACCAAATGTCCTAGAACAGAATTTCCAAATGTGACTACTAGATTGTGATACAATACACTATTGGATGAAGTTTGGTTCACTTCTGCAAAGCGGTTTGGGAGTTATAATCAAAATTACATTTCTCGGCCGAGGTGAATAGATCTCACTGTCAAAAGGTGATAATGGGATTTTAGAACTCAGTTTAAGGATTGCGCTCAAACCAAATGTCCTAGAACCAAATTTCTAGATTGTGATACAATCCACTATTGGGTGAAGTTTGTTTCACTTCTGCGTTGCGGTTTTGGAGTTATCATCAAAATTACATTTCTCGGCCGAAGTGACTAGATCTCACTGTCAAAAGGTGAGAATGGCAATTTAGAACTCAGTTTGAGTATTGCGCTCAAACCAAATGTCCTAGTACCAAATTTCTAAATGTAACTACTAGATTTTGAAACAATACACTATTGGATGAAGTTTGGTTCACTTCTGCACAGTGGTTTGGGAGTTACAATGAAAATTACATTTCTCGGCCGAAGTGAATAGATCTCACTGTCAAAAGGTGAGAACGGCTTTTTTGAACTCAGTTTAAAGATTGCGCTCAAACCAAATGTCCTTGAAACAAATTTCCAAATGTAACTACTAGATTGTGATACAATACACTATTGGGTGAAGTTTGGTTCACTTCGGCAAAGCGGTTTGGGAGTTATAATCAAAATTACATTTCTCTGCCGAGGTGAATAGATCTCACTGTCAAAAGGTGAGAACGGCTTTTTTGAACTCAGTTTAAGGATTGCGCTCAAACCAAATGTCCTAGAACCAAATTTCTAAATGTAACTACTAGATTGCGATACAATATACTATTGGGTGAAGTTTGGTTGACTTCTGCGCAGCGGTTTGGGAGTTATAATCAAATGTACATTTCTCGGCCGAAATGAATAGATCTCACTGTCAAAAGGCGTAAATGGCTTTTTTTAACTAAGTTTGAGGATTGCGCTCAAACCAAATGTCCTAGAACCACATTTCCAAATGTAACTACTAGATTGCGATACAATATACTATTGGGTGAAGTTTGGTTGACTTCTGCGCAGCGGTTTGGGAGTTAAAATCAAAATTACACTTCTCGGCCGAAGTGAGTAGATCTCACTGTCAAAAGGTGAGAACGGCTTTTTTGAACTCAGTTTGAGGATTTCGCTCAAACCAAATGTCCTAGAACCAAATTTCCAAATGTAACTACTATATTGTGATACAATACACTATTGGGTGAAGTTTGGTTCACTTCTGCGTAGCGGTTTGGGAGTTATCATCAAAATTACATTTCTCGGCCGAAGTGAATAGATCTCACTGTCAAAAGGTGAGAATGGCATTTTAGAACTCAGTTTAAGGATTGCGCTCAAACCAAATGTCCTAGAACCAAATTTCTAAATGTAACTACTAGATTTTGATACAATACACTATTGGATGAAGTTTGGTTCACTTCTGCACAGCGGTTTGTGAGTTACAATCAAAATTACATTTCTCGGCGGAAGTGAATAAATATCACTGTCAAAAGGTGAGAACGGCTTTTTTGAACTCAGTTTGAGTATTGCGCTCAAACCAAATGTCCTTGAACCAAATTTCCAAATGTAACTACTAGATTGTGATAAAATACACTATTGGGTGAAGTTTGGTTCACTTCTGCACAGCGGTTTGGGAGTTATAATCAAAATTACATTTCTCGGCCGAGCTGAATAGATCTTACTGTCAAAAGGTGAGAACGGCATTTTTGAACTCAATTTGAGGATTGCGCTCAGACCAAATGTCCTAGAACCAAATTTCTAGATTGTGATACAATCCACTATTGGGTGAAGTTTGTTTCACTTCTGCGTTGCGGTTTTGGAGTTATCATCAAAATTACATTTCTCGGCCGAAGTGACTAGATCTCACTGTCAAAAGGTGAGAATGGCATTTTAGAACTCAGTTTAAGGATTGCGCTCAAACCAAATGTCCTAGAACCAAATTTCCAAATGTAACTACTAGATTGTGATACAATACACTATTGGGTGAAGTTTGGTTCACTTCTGCGCAGCGGTTTGGGAGTTATAATCAAATGTACATTTCTCGGCCGAAATGAATAGATCTAACTGTCAAAAGGCGTAAATGGCTTTTTTGAACTAAGTTTGAGGATTGCACTCAAACCAAATGTCCTAGAACCACATTTCCAAATGTAACTACTAGATTGCGATACAATACACTATTGGGTGAAGTTTGGTTGACTTCTGCGCAGCGGTTTGGGAGTTAAAATCAAAATTACACTTCTCGGCCGAAGTGAGTAGATCTCACTGTCAAAAGGTGAGAACGGCTTTTTTGAACTCAGTTTGAGGATTTCGCTCAAACCAAATGTCCTAGAACCAAATTTCCAAATGTAACTACTAGATTGTGATACAATACACTATTGGGTGAAGTTTGGTTCACTTCTGCGCAGCGGTTTGGGAGTTATGATCAAATGTACATTTCTCGGCCGAAGTGAATAGATCTCACTGTCAAAAGGTGAGAACGGCTTTTTTGAACTCAGTTTGAGTATTGCGCTCAAACCAAATGTCCTTGAACCAAATTTCCAAATGTATCTACTAGATTGTGATACAATACACTATTGGGTGAAGTTTGGTTCACTTCTGCATAGCGGTTTGGGAGTTATAATCAAAATTACATTTCTCGGCCGAGGTGAATAGATCTCACTGTCAAAAGGTGAGAACGGCATTTTTGAACTCAATTTGAGGATTGCGCTCAGACCAAATGTCCTAGAACCAAATTTCCAAATGTGACTACTATATTGTGATACAATACACTATTGGATGACGTTTGGTTCACTTCTGCAAAGCGGTTAGGGAGTTATCATCAAAATTACATTTCTCGGCCGAAGTGAGTAGATCTCACTGTCAAAAGGTGAGAACGGCTTTTTTGAACTCAGTTTGAGGATTGCGCTCAAACCAAATGTCCTAGAACCAAATTTCTAAATGTAACTACTAGATTTTGATACAATACACTATTGGATGAAGTTTGGTTCACTTCTGCACAGCGGTTTGGGAGTTACAATCAAAATTACATTTCTCGGCCGAAGTGAATAGATCTCACTGTCAAAAGGTGAGAACGGCATTTTTTAACTCAGTTTGAGGATTGCGCTCAAACCAAATGTCCTTGAACCAAATTTCCAAATGTAACTACTAGATTGTGATACAATACACTATTGGGTGAAGTTTGGTTCACTTCTGCATAGCGGTTTGGGAGTTATAATCAAAATTACATTTCTCGGCCGAGGTGAATAGATCTCACTGTCAAAAGGTGAGAACGGCATTTTTGAACTCAATTTGAGGATTGCGCTGAGACCAAATGTCCTAGAACCAAATTTCCAAATGTGACTACTAGATTGTGATACAATACACTATTGGATGAAGTTTGGTTCACTTCTGGAAAGCGGTTTGGGAGTTATCATCAAAATTACATTTCTCGGCCGAAGTGAATAGATCTCACTGTCAAAAGGTGAGAATGGCATTTTAGAACTCAGTTTAAGGATTGCGCTCAAACCAAATGTCCTAGAACCAAATTTCTAAATGTAACTACTAGATTTTGATACAATACACTATTGGATGAAGTTTGGTTCACTTCTGCACAGCGGTTTGTGAGTTACAATCAAAATTACATTTCTCGGCGGAAGTGAATAAATATCACTGTCAAAAGGTGAGAACGGCTTTTTTGAACTCAGTTTGAGTATTGCGCTCAAACCAAATGTCCTTGAACCAAATTTCCAAATGTAACTACTAGATTGTGATACAATACACTATTGGGTGAAGTTTGGTTCACTTCTGCACAGCGGTTTGGGAGTTATAATCAAAATTACATTTCTCGGCCGAGCTGAATAGATCTTACTGTCAAAAGGTGAGAACGGCATTTTTGAACTCAATTTGAGGATTGCGCTCAGACCAAATGTCCTAGAACCAAATTTCTAGATTGTGATACAATCCACTATTGGGTGAAGTTTGTTTCACTTCTGCGTTGCGGTTTTGGAGTTATCATCAAAATTACATTTCTCGGCCGAAGTGACTAGATCTCACTGTCAAAAGGTGAGAATGGCATTTTAGAACTCAGTTTAAGGATTGCGCTCAAACCAAATGTCCTAGAACCAAATTTCCAAATGTAACTACTAGATTGTGATACAATACACTATTGGGTGAAGTTTGGTTCACTTCTGCGCAGCGGTTTGGGAGTTATAATCAAATGTACATTTCTCGGCCGAAATGAATAGATCTAACTGTCAAAAGGCGTAAATGGCTTTTTTGAACTAAGTTTGAGGATTGCACTCAAACCAAATGTCCTAGAACCACATTTCCAAATGTAACTACTAGATTGCGATACAATACACTATTGGGTGAAGTTTGGTTGACTTCTGCGCAGCGGTTTGGGAGTTAAAATCAAAATTACACTTCTCGGCCGAAGTGAGTAGATCTCACTGTCAAAAGGTGAGAACGGCTTTTTTGAACTCAGTTTGAGGATTTCGCTCAAACCAAATGTCCTAGAACCAAATTTCCAAATGTAACTACTAGATTGTGATACAATACACTATTGGGTGAAGTTTGGTTCACTTCTGCGCAGCGGTTTGGGAGTTATGATCAAATGTACATTTCTCGGCCGAAGTGAATAGATCTCACTGTCAAAAGGTGAGAACGGCTTTTTTGAACTCAGTTTGAGTATTGCGCTCAAACCAAATGTCCTTGAACCAAATTTCCAAATGTATCTACTAGATTGTGATACAATACACTATTGGGTGAAGTTTGGTTCACTTCTGCATAGCGGTTTGGGAGTTATAATCAAAATTACATTTCTCGGCCGAGGTGAATAGATCTCACTGTCAAAAGGTGAGAACGGCATTTTTGAACTCAATTTGAGGATTGCGCTCAGTACAAATGTCCTAGAACCAAATTTCCAAATGTGACTACTAGATTGTGATACAATACACTATTGGATGACGTTTGGTTCACTTCTGCAAAGCGGTTAGGGAGTTATCATCAAAATTACATTTCTCGGCCGAAGTGAGTAGATCTCACTGTCAAAAGGTGAGAACGGCTTTTTTGAACTCAGTTTGAGGATTGCGCTCAAACCAAATGTCCTAGAACCAAATTTCTAAATGTAACTACTAGATTTTGATACAATACACTATTGGATGAAGTTTGGTTCACTTCTGCACAGCGGTTTGGGAGTTACAATCAAAATTACATTTCTCGGCCGAAGTGAATAGATCTCACTGTCAAAAGGTGAGAACGGCATTTTTTAACTCAGTTTGAGGATTGCGCTCAAACCAAATGTCCTTGAACCAAATTTCCAAATGTAACTACTAGATTGTGATACAATACACTATTGGGTGAAGTTTGGTTCACTTCTGCATAGCGGTTTGGGAGTTATAATCAAAATTACATTTCTCGGCCGAGGTGAATAGATCTCACTGTCAAAAGGTGAGAACGGCATTTTTGAACTCAATTTGAGGATTGCGCTGAGACCAAATGTCCTAGAACCAAATTTCCAAATGTGACTACTAGATTGTGATACAATACACTATTGGATGAAGTTTGGTTCACTTCTGCAAAGCGGTTTGGGAGTTATAATCAAAATTACATTTCTTGGCCGAGGTGAATAGATCTCACTTTCAAAAGGTGAGAATGGCATTTTAGAACTCAGTTTAAGGATTGCGCTCAAACCAAATGTCCTAGAACCAAATTTCTAGATTGTGATACAATACACTATTGGGTGAAGTTTGTTTCACTTCTGCATAGCGGTTTGGGAGTTATAATCAAAATTACATTTCTCGGCCGAGGTGAATAGATCTCACTGTCAAAAGGTGAGAACGGCATTTTTGAACTCAATTTGAGTATTGCGCTCAAACCAAATGTCCTTGAACCAAATTTCCAAATGTAACTACTAGATTGTGATACAATACACTATTGGGTGAAGTTTGGTTCACTTCTGCGCAGCGGTTTGGGAGTTATCATCAAAATTACATTTCTCGGCCGAAGTGAATAGATCTCACTGTCAAAAGGTGAGAATGGCATTTTAGAACTCAGTTTAAGGATTGCGCTCAAACCAAATGTCCTAGTACCAAATTTCTAAATGTAACTACTAGATTTTGATACAATACACTATTGGATGAAGTTTGGTTCACTTCTGCACAGCGGTTTGGGAGTTACAATCAAAATTACATTTCTCGGCCGAAGTGAATAGATCTCACTGTCAAAAGGTGAGAACGGCTTTTTTGAACTCAGTTTGAGTATTGCGCTCAAACCAAATGTCCTTGAACCAAATTTCCAAATGTAACTACTAGATTGTGATACAATACACTATTGGGTGAAGTTTGGTTCACTTCGGCAAAGCGGTTTGGGAGTTATAATCAAAATTACATTTCTCTGCCGAGGTGAATAGATCTCACTGTCAAAAGGTGAGAATGGCATTTTAGAACTCAGTTTAAGGTTTGCGCTCAAACCAAATGTCCTAGAACCAAATTTCTAAATGTAACTACTAGATTGTGATACAATACACTATTGGGTGATGTTTGGTTCGTTTCTGCGCAGCGGTTTGGGAGTTATAATCAAAATTACATTTCTTGGCCGAAGTGAATAGATCTCACTGTCAAAAGGTGTGAATGGCTTTTTTTTAACTCAGTTTGATGATTGCGCTCAAACCAAATGTCCTAGAACCAAATTTCCAAATGTAACTACTAGATATTGATACAATACACTATTTGGTGAAGTTTGGTTCACTTCTGCGCAGCGGTTTGGGAGTTACAATCAAAATTACATTTCTCGGCCGAAGTGAATAGATCTCACTGTCAAAAGGTGAGAACGGCATTTTTGAACTCAGTTTGAGGATTGCGCTCAAACCAAATGTCCTAGAACCAAATTTCAAAATGTAACTGCTAGAATGTGACACAATACACTATTGGGTGAAGTTTGGTTCACTTCTGCGCAGCGGTTTGTAAGTTATAATCAAAATTACATTTCTCGGCGGAAGTGAATAGATCTCACTGTCCAAAGGTGAGAATGGCTTTTTTGAACTCAGTTTGAGTATTGCGCTCAAACCAAATGTCCTTGAACCAAATTTCCAAATGTAACTACTAGATTGTGATACAATACACTATTGGGTGAAGTTTGGTTCACTTCTGCATAGCGGTTTGGGAGTTATAATCAAAATTACATTTCTCGGCCGAGGTGAATAGATCTCACTGTCAAAAGGTGAGAACGGCATTTTTGAACTCAATTTGAGGATTGCGCTGAGACCAAATGTCCTAGAACCAAATTTCCAAATGTGACTACTAGATTGTGATACAATACACTATTGGATGAAGTTTGGTTCACTTCTGCAAAGCGGTTTGGGAGTTATAATCAAAATTACATTTCTTGGCCGAGGTGAATAGATCTCACTTTCAAAAGGTGAGAATGGCATTTTAGAACTCAGTTTAAGGATTGCGCTCAAACCAAATGTCCTAGAACCAAATTTCTAGATTGTGATACAATACACTATTGGGTGAAGTTTGTTTCACTTCTGCGTTGCGGTTTTGGAGTTATCATCAAAATTACATTTCTCGGCCGAAGTGAATAGATCTCACTGTCAAAAGGTGAGAATGGCATTTTAGAACTCAGTTTAAGGATTGCGCTCAAACCAAATGTCCTAGAACCAAATTTCCAAATGTAACTACTAGATTGTGATACAATACACTATTGGATGAAGTTTGGTTCACTTCTGCGCAGCGGTTTGGGAGTTATCATCAAAATTACATTTCTCGGCCGAAGTGAGTAGATGTCACTGTCAAAAGGAGTGAAAGGCTTTTTTGAATTCAGTTTGAGGATTGCGCTCAAACCAAATGTCCTAGAACCAAATTTCCAAATGTAACTACTAGATTGTGATACAATACACTATTGGGTGAAGTTTGGTTCACTTCTGCGCAGCGGTTTGGGAGTTATCATCAAAATTACATTTCTCGGCCGAAGTGAATAGATCTCACTGTCAAAAGGTGAGAATGGCATTTTAGAACTCAGTTTAAGGATTGCGCTCAAACCAAATGTCCTAGTACCAAATTTCTAAATTTAACTACTAGATTTTGATACAATACACTATTGGATGAAGTTTGGTTCACTTCTGCACAGCGGTTTGGGAGTTACAATCAAAATTACATTTCTCGGCCGAAGTGAATAGATCTCACTGTCAAAAGGTGAGAACGGCTTTTTTGAACTCAGTTTGAGTATTGCGCTCAAACCAAATGTCCTTGAACCAAATTTCCAAATGTAACTACTAGATTGTGATACAATACACTATTGGGTGAAGTTTGGTTCACTTCGGCAAAGCGGTTTGGGAGTTATAATCAAAATTACATTTCTCTGCCGAGGTGAATAGATCTCACTGTCAAAAGGTGAGAATGGCATTTTAGAACTCAGTTTAAGGATTGCGCTCAAACCAAATGTCCTAGAACCAAATTTCTAAATGTAACTACTAGATTGTGATACAATACACTATTGGGTGATGTTTGGTTCGTTTCTGCGCAGCGGTTTGGGAGTTATAATCAAAATTACATTTCTTGGCCGAAGTGAATAGATCTCACTGTCAAAAGGTGTGAATGGCTTTTTTTTAACTGAGTTTGAGGATTGCGCTCAAACCAAATGTCCTAGAACCAAATTTCCAAATGTAACTACTAGATATTGATACAATACACTATTGGGTGAAGTTTGGTTCACTTCTGCGCAGCGGTTTGGGAGTTATAATCAAATGTACATTTCTCGGCCGAAGTGATTCGATCTCTCTGTCAAAAGGTGAGAATGGCATTTTTGAACTCAGTTTGAAGATTGCGCTCAAACCAAGTGTCCTAGAACCAAATTTCCAAATTTAACTACTAGATTGTGATACAATACACTATTGGGTAAAGTTTGGTTCATTTCTGCGAGCGGTTTGGGAGTTATAATCAAATGTACATTTCTCGGCCGAAGTGAATAGATCTCTCTGTCAAAAGGTGAGAATGGCATTTTTGAACTCAGTTTGAGGATTGCGCTCAAACCAAATGTCCTAGAACCAAATTTCTAAATATAACTACTAGATTGTGATACAATACACTATTGGATGAAGTTTGGTTCACTTCTGCACAGCGGTTTGGGAGTTATGATCAAAATTACATTTCTCGGCCGAAGTGAATAGATCTCACTGTCAAAATGCGTAAATGGCTTTTTTGAAATAAGTTTGAGGATTGCGCTCAAACCAAATGTCCTAGAAACAAATTTCCAAATGTAACTACTAGATTGTGATACAATACACTATTGGATGAAGTTTGGTTCACCTCTGCGCAGCGGTTTTGGAGTTATCATCAAAATTACATTTCTCGGCCTAAATGAATAGATCTCACTGTCAATAGGCGTAAATGGCTTTTTTGAACTAAGTTTGAGGATTGCGCTCAAACCAAATGTCCTAGAACCACATTTCCAAATGTGAATACTAGATCGTGATACAATACACTATTGGATGAAGTTTGGTTCACTTCTGCGCAGCGGTTTTGGAGTTATCATCAAAATTACATTTCTCGCCCGAAATGAATAGATCTCACTGTCAAAAGGTGAGAACGGCATTTTTGAACTCAGTTTCAGGATTGCGCTCAAACCAAATTTCCTAGAACCAATTTTCCAAACGTGACTACTAGATTGTGATACAATACACTATTGGGTGAAGTTTGGTTTACTTCTGCGCAGCGGTTTGGGAGTTAACATCAACATTACATTTCTCGGCCGAATTGCGTAGATCTCACTTTCAAAAGGCTTAAATGACTTTTTTGAACTAAGTTTGAGGGTTGCGCTCAAACTAAATGTACTAGTACCAAATTTTCAAAAGTAACTACTAGCTTGTGATACAATACACTATTGGGTGAAGTTTGGTTCACTTCTGCGCAGCGGTTTGGGAGTTATAATCAAATGTACATTTCTCGGCCGAAGTGAATAGATCTCACTGTCAAAAGGTGAGAACGGCATTTTTGAACTCAGTTTGAGGATTGCGCTCAAATCAAATGTCCTAGAACCACATTTCCAAATGTAACTACTAGATTGTTATACAATACACTATTGGGTGAACTTTGGTTCACTTCTGCGCAGCAGTTTGGGAGTTATATTCAAAATTACATTTCTCGGCCGAAGTGAATAGATCTCACTGTCAAAAGGTGTGAATGAATTTTTTTAACTCAGTTTGAGGATTGCGCTCAAACCAAATGTCCTAGAACCAAATTTCCAAATGTAACTACTAGAATGTGACACAATACACTATTGGGTGGAGTTTGGTTCACTTCTGCGCAGCGGTTTGTGAGTTATAATCAAAATTACATTTCTCGGCCGAAGTGAATAGATCTCACTGTCAAAAGGTGTGAATGGCTTTTTTTAACTCAGTTTGAGGATTGTGCTCAAACCAAATGTCCTAGAACCAAATTTCCAAATGTAACTACTAGATTGTGATACAATACACTATTGGGTGAAGTTTGGTTTACTTCTGCGCAGCGGTTTGGGAGTTAAAATCAAAATTACATTTCTCGGCCGAAGTGAGTAGATCTCACTGTCAAAAGGTGAGACTGGCTTTTTTGAACTCAGTTTGAGGATTGCACTCAAACCAAATGTCCTAGAAACAAATTTCAAAATGTAACTACTAAAATGTGACACAATACACTATTGGGTAAAGTTTGGTTCACTTCTGCACAGCGGTTTGGGAGTTATAATAAAAATTACATTTCTCGGCCGAGGTGAATTGATCTCATTGTCAAAAGGTGAGAACGGCATTTTTGAACTCAATTTGAGGATTGCGCTCAGAACAAATGTCCTAGAACCAAATTTCCAAATGTGACTACTAGATTGTGATACAATACACTATTGGATGACGTTTGGTTCACTTCTGCAAAGCGGTTTGGGAGTTATAATCAAAATTACATTTCTCGGCCGAGGTGAATAGATCTCACTGTCAAAAGGTGAGAACGGCATTTTTGAACTCAGTTTGAGGATTGCGCTCAAACCAAATGTCCTAGAACCAAATTTCCAAACGTGACTACTAGATTGTGATACAATACACTATTGGATGAAGTTTGGTTCACTTCTGCGCAGCGGTTTGGGAGTTATAATCAAATGTACATTTCTCGGCCGAAGTAAATAGATCTCACTGTCAAAAGGTGAGAACGGCATTTTTAAACTCAGTTTGAGGATTGCGCTCAAATCAAATGTCCTAGAACCACATTTCCAAATGTAACTACTAGATTGTGGTACAATACACTATTGGGGGAACTTTGGTTCACTTCTGCGCAGCGGTTTGGGAGTTATAATCAAAATTACATTTCTCGGCCGAGGTGAATAGATCTCACTGTCAAAAGGTGAGAAAGGCATTTTTTAACTTAATTTGATGATTGCGCTCAGACCAAATGTCCTAGAACCAAATTTCCAAATGTGACTACTAGATTGTGATACAATACACTATTGGATGAAGTTTGGTTCACTTCTGCAAAGCAGTTTGGGAGTTATAATCATAATTACATTTCTCGGCCGAGGTGAATAGATCTCACTGTCAAAAGGTGAGAATGGCATTTTAGAACTCAGTTTAAGGATTGCGCTCAAACCAAATGTCCTAGAACCAAATTTCCAAATGTAACTACTAGATTGTGATACAATACACTATTGGGTGAAGTTTGGTTTACTTCTGCGCAGCGGTTTGGGAGTTAAAATCAAAATTACATTTCTCGGCCGAAGTGAGTAAATCTCACTGTCAAAAGGTGAGAACGGCTTTTTTGAACTCAGTTTGAGGATTGCACTCAAACCAAATGTCCTAGAACAAAATTTCAAAATGTAACTACTAAAATGTGACACAATACACTATTGGGTGAAGTTTGTTTCACTTCTGCACAGCGGTTTGGGAGTTATAATAAAAATTACATTTCTCGGCCGAGGTGAATTGATCTCACTGTCACAAGGTGAGAACGGCATTTTTGAACTCAATTTTAGGATTGCGCTCAGACCAAATGTCCTAGAACCAAATTTCCAAATGTGACTACTAGATTGTGATACAATACACTATTGGATGACGTTTGGTTCACTTCTGCAAAGCGGTTTGGGAGTTATAATCAAAATTACATTTCTCGGCCGAGGTGAATAGATCTCACTGTCAAAAGGTGAGAACGGCATTTTTGAACTCAGTTTGAGGATTGCGCTCAAACCAAATGTCCTAGAACCAAATTTCTAAATATAACTACTAGATTGTGATACAATACACTATTGGATGAAGTTTGGTTCACTTCTGCACAGCGGTTTGGGAGTTATGATCAAAATTACATTTCTCGGCCGAAGTGAATAGATCTCACTGTCAAAATGCGTAAATGGCTTTTTTGAAATAAGTTTGAGGATTGCGCTCAAACCAAATGTCCTAGAAACAAATTTCCAAATGTAACTACTAGATTGTGATACAATACACTATTGGATGAAGTTTGGTTCACCTCTGCGCAGCGGTTTTGGAGTTATCATCAAAATTACATTTCTCGGCCTAAATGAATAGATCTCACTGTCAATAGGCGTAAATGGCTTTTTTGAACTAAGTTTGAGGATTGCGCTCAAACCAAATGTCCTAGAACCACATTTCCAAATGTGAATACTAGATCGTGATACAATACACTATTGGATGAAGTTTGGTTCACTTCTGCGCAGCGGTTTTGGAGTTATCATCAAAATTACATTTCTCGCCCGAAATGAATAGATCTCACTGTCAAAAGGTGAGAACGGCATTTTTGAACTCAGTTTCAGGATTGCGCTCAAACCAAATTTCCTAGAACCAATTTTCCAAACGTGACTACTAGATTGTGATACAATACACTATTGGGTGAAGTTTGGTTTACTTCTGCGCAGCGGTTTGGGAGTTAACATCAACATTACATTTCTCGGCCGAATTGCGTAGATCTCACTTTCAAAAGGCTTAAATGACTTTTTTGAACTAAGTTTGAGGGTTGCGCTCAAACTAAATGTACTAGTACCAAATTTTCAAAAGTAACTACTAGCTTGTGATACAATACACTATTGGGTGAAGTTTGGTTCACTTCTGCGCAGCGGTTTGGGAGTTATAATCAAATGTACATTTCTCGGCCGAAGTGAATAGATCTCACTGTCAAAAGGTGAGAACGGCATTTTTGAACTCAGTTTGAGGATTGCGCTCAAATCAAATGTCCTAGAACCACATTTCCAAATGTAACTACTAGATTGTTTTACAATACACTATTGGGTGAACTTTGGTTCACTTCTGCGCAGCAGTTTGGGAGTTATATTCAAAATTACATTTCTCGGCCGAAGTGAATAGATCTCACTGTCAAAAGGTGTGAATGAATTTTTTTAACTCAGTTTGAGGATTGCGCTCAAACCAAATGTCCTAGAACCAAATTTCCAAATGTAACTACTAGAATGTGACACAATACACTATTGGGTGGAGTTTGGTTCACTTCTGCGCAGCGGTTTGTGAGTTATAATCAAAATTACATTTCTCGGCCGAAGTGAATAGATCTCACTGTCAAAAGGTGTGAATGGCTTTTTTTAACTCAGTTTGAGGATTGTGCTCAAACCAAATGTCCTAGAACCAAATTTCCAAATGTAACTACTAGATTGTGATACAATACACTATTGGGTGAAGTTTGGTTTACTTCTGCGCAGCGGTTTGGGAGTTAAAATCAAAATTACATTTCTCGGCCGAAGTGAGTAGATCTCACTGTCAAAAGGTGAGACTGGCTTTTTTGAACTCAGTTTGAGGATTGCACTCAAACCAAATGTCCTAGAAACAAATTTCAAAATGTAACTACTAAAATGTGACACAATACACTATTGGGTAAAGTTTGGTTCACTTCTGCATAGCAGTTTGGGAGTTATAATCAAAATTACATTTCTCGGCCGAGGTGAATTGATCTCATTGTCAAAAGGTGAGAACGGCATTTTTGAACTCAATTTGAGGATTGCGCTCAGAACAAATGTCCTAGAACCAAATTTCCAAATGTGACTACTAGATTGTGATACAATACACTATTGGATGACGTTTGGTTCACTTCTGCAAAGCGGTTTGGGAGTTATAATCAAAATTACATTTCTCGGCCGAGGTGAATAGATCTCACTGTCAAAAGGTGAGAACGGCATTTTTGAACTCAGTTTGAGGATTGCGCTCAAACCAAATGTCCTAGAACCAAATTTCCAAACGTGACTACTAGATTGTGATACAATACACTATTGGATGAAGTTTGGTTCACTTCTGCGCAGCGGTTTGGGAGTTATAATCAAATGTACATTTCTCGGCCGAAGTAAATAGATCTCACTGTCAAAAGGTGAGAACGGCATTTTTAAACTCAGTTTGAGGATTGCGCTCAAATCAAATGTCCTAGAACCACATTTCCAAATGTAACTACTAGATTGTGGTACAATACACTATTGGGGGAACTTTGGTTCACTTCTGCGCAGCGGTTTGGGAGTTATAATCAAAATTACATTTCTCGGCCGAGGTGAATAGATCTCACTGTCAAAAGGTGAGAAAGGCATTTTTTAACTTAATTTGATGATTGCGCTCAGACCAAATGTCCTAGAACCAAATTTCCAAATGTGACTACTAGATTGTGATACAATACACTATTGGATGAAGTTTGGTTCACTTCTGCAAAGCAGTTTGGGAGTTATAATCATAATTACATTTCTCGGCCGAGGTGAATAGATCTCACTGTCAAAAGGTGAGAATGGCATTTTAGAACTCAGTTTAAGGATTGCGCTCAAACCAAATGTCCTAGAACCAAATTTCCAAATGTAACTACTAGATTGTGATACAATACACTATTGGGTGAAGTTTGGTTTACTTCTGCGCAGCGGTTTGGGAGTTAAAATCAAAATTACATTTCTCGGCCGAAGTGAGTAAATCTCACTGTCAAAAGGTGAGAACGGCTTTTTTGAACTCAGTTTGAGGATTGCACTCAAACCAAATGTCCTAGAACAAAATTTCAAAATGTAACTACTAAAATGTGTCACAATACACTATTGGGTGAAGTTTGTTTCACTTCTGCACAGCGGTTTGGGAGTTATAATAAAAATTACATTTCTCGGCCGAGGTGAATTGATCTCACTGTCACAAGGTGAGAACGGCATTTTTGAACTCAATTTTAGGATTGCGCTCAGACCAAATGTCCTAGAACCAAATTTCCAAATGTGACTACTAGATTGTGATACAATACACTATTGGATGACGTTTGGTTCACTTCTGCAAAGCGGTTTGGGAGTTATAATCAAAATTACATTTCTCGGCCGAGGTGAATAGATCTCACTGTCAAAAGGTGAGAACGGCATTTTTGAACTCAGTTTGAGGATTGCGCTCAAACCAAATGTCCTAGAACCAAGTTTCCAAACGTGACTACTAGATTGTGATACAATACACTATTGGATGAAGTTTGGTTCACTTCTGCGCAGCGGTTTTGGAGTTATCATCAAAATTACATTTTTCGGCCGAAATGAATAGATCTCACTGTCAAAAGGCGTAAATGGCTTTTTTGAACTAAGTTTCAGAATTGCGCTCAAACCAAATGTCCTAGAACCACATTTCCAAATGTAACTACTAGATTGTGATACAATACACTATTGGGTGAACTTTGGTTCACTTCTGCGCAGCGGTTTGGGAGTTATATTCAAAATTACATTTCTCGGCCGAAGTGAATAGATCTCACTGTCAAAAGTTGTGAATGGCTTTTTTGAACTCAGTTTGAGGATTGCGCTCAAACCAAATGTCCTAGAACCAAATTTCCAAATGTAACTACTAGATTGTGATACAATACACTATTGGGTGAAGTTTGGTTTACTTCTGCGCAGCGGTTTGGGAGTTAAAATCAAAATTACATTTCTCGGCCGAAGTGAGTAGATCTCACTGTCAAAAGGTGAGAATGGCTTTTTTGAACTCAGTTTGAGGATTGCGCTCAAACCAAATGTCCTAGAACCAAATTTCCAAATGTAACTACTAGATTGTGGTACAATACACGATTGGATGAAGTTTGGTTCACTTCTGCACAGCGGTTTGGGAGTTATAATCAAAATTACATTTCTCGGCCGAGGTGAATAGATCTCACTGTCAAAAGGTGAGAACGGCATTTTTTAACTTAATTTGATGATTGCGCTCAGACCAAATGTCCTAGAACCAAATTTCCAAATGTGACTACTAGATTGTGATACAATACACTATTGGATGAAGTTTGGTTCACTTCTGCAAAGCAGTTTGGGAGTTATAATCATAATTACATTTCTCGGCCGAGGTGAATAGATCTCACTGTCAAAAGGTGAGAATGGCATTTTAGAACTCAGTTTAAGGATTGCGCTCAAACCAAATGTCCTAGAACCAAATTTCTAGATTGTGATACAATACACTATTGGGTGAAGTTTGTTTCACTTCTGCGCAGCGGTTTGGGAGTTATCATCAAAATTACATTTCTCGGCCGAAGTGAATAGATGTCACTGTCAAAAGGTGAGAATGGCATTTTAGAACTCAGTTACAGGATTGCGCTCAAACCAAATGTCCTAGAACCAAATTTCCAAATGTAACTACTAGATTGTGATACAATACACTATTGGGTGAAGTTTGGTTGACTTCTGCGCAGCGGTTTGGGAGTTAACATCAAAATTACATTTCTCGGCCGAATTGCGTAGATCTCACTGTCAAAAGGCTTAAATGACTTTTTTGAACTAAGTTTGAGGATTGCGCTCAAACTAAATGTACTAGTACCAAATTTCCAAATGTAACCACTAGCTTGTGATACAATACACTATTGGGTGAAGTTTGGTTCACTTCTGCGCAGCGGTTTGGGAGTTATAATCAAATGTACATTTCTCGGCCGAAGTGAATAGATCTCACTGTCAAAAGGTGAGAACAGCATTTTTGAACTCAGTTTGAGGATTGCGCTCAAACCAAATGTCCTAGAACCAAATTTCCAAATGTGACTACTAGATTGTGATACAATACACTATTGGATGAAGTTTGATTCACTTCTGCGCAGCGGTTTTGGAGTTATCATCAAAATTACATTTCTCGGCCGAAATGAATAGATCTCACTGTCAAAAGGCGTAAATGGCTTTTTTGAACTAAGTTTCAGAATTGCGCTCAAACCAAATGTCCTAGAACCACATTTTCAAATGTAACTACTAGATTGTGATACAATACACTATTGGGTGAACTTTGGTTCACTTCTGCGCAGCGGTTTGGGAGTTATATTCAAAATTACATTTCTCGGCCGAAGTGAATAGATCTCACTGTCAAAAGGTGTGAATGAATTGTTTGAACTCAGTTTGAGGATTGCGCTCAAACCAAATGTCCTAGAACCAAATTTCCAAATGTAACTACTAGAATGTGAAACAATACACTATTGGGTGAAGTTTGGTTCACTTCTGCGCAGCGGTTTGTGAGTTATAATCAAAATTACATTTCTCGGCCGAAGTGAATAGATCTCAATGTCAAAAGGTGTGAATGGCTTTTTTTAACTCAGTTTGAGGATTGCGCTCAAACCAAATGTCCTAGAACCAAATTTCCAAATGTAACTACTAGTTCTATTTCATCCCTGCTAACCGCCAGAGGCGGTGCTGAAAGCACTGAATGATCCCTTCGCGCATGCGCAGTGCGAGTATTAATACCAAAAAAGTCACCTGTGACCCCAGGTTGACCTCCTGCCGGGGTATAAGTTCCGGCGTCAACCTCGTACCAGCCCCTTTTTTCTTCTCGCGTGGCAGTTGCTACTTGTGTCGCGTATAGCCTTGTTAGACTTTGAGTCGGAGCTGCGGGTTCGCCCTCCTAAGGCTGCGTCACTCTATTGGCAATCGGGAAGTCTTGGGCTTTCTTCTTGTTTCGTTTTCCGGACTTGGGACTACTGCCGACCCGCGCCGGTGACGGCTTCGTGCGCGACCCCTCTCCCGGCCGGCGGCGTCTGTGTTGGGTGAGTGATCATGGCTGGCCCGCTGTTTGCGCGGCCGCCGGCTCCGTTAGCCCGTTTGATTGTCCCCGCCGGCGCGTTGCTCGACCGCCGCGTCGGCTTCCGTGCCGCCCTGTTTGGCCGCGCGCGGGCATTCGCCGTGTGGCGTCGCTTTTCCGCCGCTTGTGGGCGATCGGTCGCTGGCCTACCTGTGGTTTGCCTTTTTCGCTAGCTTACCTGTGGTTAGCCTTTTTCGCTAGCTTACCCGTGGTTAGCCTTTTTCGCTAGCTTACCCGTGGGTAGCCTTTTTCGCTAGCTTACCTGTGGTTAGCATTTTTGCTGGCTTGCCTGCGCTTGCCGTGTAGGTGCCGTTCGCGCCACCTTCCCTCGGCTCGCTGTTTTCACGGTCGCGTCGCTATGGAGGGCTCTCACTGCTGTGTGGCCTGCGGTTCCCTCCTTGGGCCGTCCGACACCCTGAACCGGTGTGCGGCTTGCCGTGGCCTATCTGACGACCCACGCGGGGGGTTTGCGGATGTTTGTTCGTCCCCCTCCCCCGTCGTGCTCGGGGGCCCGTCCGCATCTGAGACGCGGCCCCCTTCTGGGCTTAGGCGCTCGAAGCGTCGCGGTCCTTCGGCTCCTCCGTCCGGCCCCCGTCCGAAGAGATCGAAAGTTGACGAGCTGCTCGCCTCTGATGTCGAGCGGCTGCGCAGGGAGGTGGCTGAGTTGCGGTCTCTATTGGGTGACCGTCCCCCGGGTGACTCAGCGGCTGCTTTTGATCCGCGTTCGCCTGGCATGCCCGACCTTGACCTGGAGGCCGATGCCGTCTCGCTGGCGGCTTTGGCTTCCATGTTCCATGATGACGTGGGTGAGTCGGCGTTTGTGCCTTCGGAGCTCGGCTCCTCGTCCTCTGCGCTGGGCTCGTCAGCCGGCTCCCCTGACGCTTCCATACTGGCGGTGCTGCGCGGCGCGTTGGCGCGTCTACAGCTGGACTTGCCTCAACGGCCCGCTTCGGCGCCGGCGAGCGCATTTTTTCGGCACCAGCGGTCCGCCCCGAATTTTGCGGTCCCTGCTTCGGCCGACTTTGTTAGGGAGCTCCATGCGGGCTGGAGGGATCCGGCGGCTCTCTCTCGTCTTTCGGCCGATGGTCGGGCTCTGGCGGCCATGCATGATCCGGCCGCTGTGGGCCTGGACCGCATGCCGGGTGTTGAGCCCGCCATTGCATCCCTCATCGTGTCCCCTGAGGAGTCTCTCCGCCCGGTTGTGCGGTGCCCTCAGCCACAGGGTCGGCTGACGGATGAACTCATTCTCCGGGCCTATGGTGCCGGTGCGCGTGCTGGGCGCATCGGTAATTCCATGGCTCACCTCTTGTTGGCCCTCTCGGCGTCCTTGCCCGAGAGCGGTGCTGACACCTCTGCCGTGGGCTTCTGCGACGCGGCGTTGCACGCGTTCGCCCTGGTGACGCGGGAGCTCGGGCGGACGATGTCCTATCTTGTGCAGGCTCGTCGTCAGGTGTGGCTTGCTCAGTCCCCCCTGACTGAGCCTGCCCGGAGGACGCTCCGTGACGTTCCGGTTGAACCCGGCCATCTTTTTGGCTCGGCGGCGGTGTCTGCCTTGGAGAGGACTATTTCGGCCCGTGCGACCAGGCAACAGCTGTCGGGCCTGCGTCGGGGCTCCGCTCCTGCAGGTGGGCTGGGGGCTCCCTCTGCTGGTTTTCGTCCTCGCCGTGCGGCGCACCTTTCCCCTGATGGGGGCTATGGTGCCCAGCCAGCCTCCCGGCATTCAGCCGATTCCTTTCGTGACCCCGCCCGCTTGCCTCCACGTCGGGCGCAGGCGGGGCATCCCGCCCGCCAGCCCCCCAGGGCCCGTCGGGGCCGGAGGGGCAGGGACTGAGGCCGTTGGGCCGGCCGTCGGATTTTTTTCCCACCAGCAGCTCAGGTACTGGGCTGCTCGAGTTTCGGACCCCTGGGTGATATCCACCTTGACCCATGGGTACGTGCTCCAGTTCCGACGCCGGCCCCCCGTGTCCCGCCGGGTCCGGGTGACTACTGTCTCGGACCCGGCGAGGGCTCTGGCTCTGAGCCGGGAGCTGTCTTCTCTCCTGGCCATGGGGGCCATCGAGCCTGTGGATCCCCGGGCTTGCCCCCGGGGTTTTTACTCAACTTATTTTCTGGTTCCGAAGAAGACCGGCGGTTTTCGGCCGGTTCTGGATTTGCGGGGCCTCAATCGGTACCTGAAGGTACTTCCGTTCCGCATGTTGACCGTCGCGGATGTATTGCGGGTGGTCGCCCGGGGGGAGTGGTTCACCTCCGTGGACCTGAAGGACGCCTACTTTCATGTGCCGGTCGCTCCTCGCCACAGGCGGTTTCTCCGCTTCGCCTACAGGGGTCGCCACTGGCAGTTCAGGGTGCTCCCCTTCGGGCTCTCCCTTTCCCCGAGGGTGTTCACCCGTGTTGTGCGGGCTGGTCTGGCTCCCCTCCAGTCGGTGGGCATGAAGAATCTGCCCTACCTCGACGACTGGCTGCTGTGTGCGCCGTCGCGCGCTCAGGCGTACGGCGATACGGCAGTCCTTCTTGCCCACGTGGATCGCTTGGGCATCAGGGTGAATTTGGGGAAGTCGTGTCTGGTTCCTTCTCAGCAGGCGACCTTCCTCGGGGTGTCTCTGGACTCGGTGGCCATGTTGGCTCGACCGTCGTCCCGTCGGGTGGAGGCCGCTCTTCGCCTCCTCTCGCATTTTCCGGTGGGTCAGGTACGTCCGTATCTGACCTTTCTGCGTCTCTTGGGCGTGCTGACGTCCCTGACCGCGGTCGTGCCCCTTGGTCTTCTCTTCTTGCGCCCCCTGCAGCGTTGGCTGAATGGCTTTCGCCTGGACGCCAGGCGGCACCGACGACGGTTACTGAGAGTCTCCAGCCGGTGCGCGGTGGCCTTGGCGCCGTGGAGGAACAGGGCTTTCTTGTTGGAGGGCGTTCCATTGGGGGTTGCCCCAGTCCGTCGCGAGGTGGTCACTACGGACGCCAGTCGCTTGGGATGGGGTGCCGTCTGGCAGCGCAGGGCTGCTCGGGGCAGCTGGTCTCTGCGGGACCACGCTGTCCACATCAACGTCCTGGAGCTGCGTGCGGTTCACCTGGCTCTCCGGCACTTTTACCCTTTCCTACGGGGAAGGCACGTGCTGGTGCGTTCAGACAACGCTGCCGCCGTGTACCACATCAACCACCAGGGGGGCACGAGGTCTGCTCATCTCTTGGAGGCCTCCCGCCGTCTTCTTGTGTGGGCGGCCCCTCGTCTTGCGAGTCTGCGGGCCGCCTATCTTCCCGGCCAGTTGAACCGTCTGGCGGACTCCTTGTCCCGCCGTCGCTTCCAGCCGGGGGAGTGGCGCCTCCATCCCGAGGTGGTGCGCGCGATTTGGGGAGTTTTCGGCCAAGCCGAGGTGGACCTCTTCGCCTCCCGGGAGTCGGCCCATTGCCCTCTCTGGTTTTCCCTGGGGGAGCGCTCCAGCCCTCTCGGTCAGGACGCGCTGGCCCACCCCTGGCCGAGGGTCCTGCTCTACGCCTTCCCGCCGCTCCCTCTGATCTGGCTGACGCTTCGGAGGGTGTCTTTGGAGGGGCACTCATTGCTGCTGGTGGCCCCCTTCTGGCCGGCTCGCCTATGGTTTCCCCTGCTGCGCAGCCTGTGTGTCGGCGAGCCTTGGTGCCTCCCCGAGAGGCAGGATCTACTGTCCCAGTTGGGGGGCCAGTTATGGCATCCCGATCCTCGCCGTCTCCGCCTGCACGTCTGGCCGCTGAGGGGACCGACTCGCTGTTTGACGCCTGCTCGAGTTCAGTCAGGCGGACACTTTTGAACGCCCGGGCGCCCTCCACCCGGCTGCAGTACGCGGGCCGGTGGAGGTTGTTCGTGAAGTGGTGCGGGGACCGTGGGGATGACCCGGTGAGTTGTTCTGTCCCCACTGTTCTGGACTTCTTACAGTCCCTCCTTGATATTGGTCGCTCTCGGTCCACCCTCAAGGTCTACGTCGCTGCCATCTCTGCTCATCACGCCAAGGTCTCTGGTGGATCTGTGGGGAACCACGGCCTGGTCGCTACATTCCTCAAGGGGGCTCTGAGGCTCCACCCCCGCAGGTGTCCTCGCGCCCCGGTCTGGGATCTGCAGCTGGTGCTTGACAGCTTGTGCCGCCCCCCCTTCGAGCCTATGGATGCGGCCGGGCCTCAGTGGGTCGCCCGCAAGGCGGCGTTCCTGCTGGCCGTTGCCTCTGCTAAGCGGGTTGGCGAACTGCACGCACTCTCGGTTAGCCCGTCGTGCATGTTTTGGCACCCCGAGGGTTCAGGTGTCACACTGTGGCCTAACGTTGCGTTTATGCCCAAGGTGTTGGCTGGCTCCCGTTGCAATCGTCCCTTACGCCTTGCTCGTTACCGCCCCCCGCCTGGGGAGGGTGGGGGCAGACTGGAGCTGTTGTGCCCGGTGAGGGCCCTGAGGCTTTATGTGGACTCCACGGCAAGTTTTCGTAGGTCGTCCCAACTTTTTGTCTGCTACGGGGCACGTGGTCGGGGCTCTGCCCTCTCCAAGCAGCGCCTCTCTCATTGGGTCGTTGATACTATTTCTTACTCCTATCAGATGGCTTGTCGCCCCCTGCCGTCGGGTGTGCGCTGTCGCTCTACCAGGGGCGTGGCCACATCCTGGGCTGCCCTGAAAGGGGTGCCTCTGGAGGACATCTGTGCCGCCGCCTCATGGTCGGCGCCTGGCACCTTCTTCAGGTTCTACTGTTTGGACGTCACCTCTCCCCACCCGCTGGGTGCGGTCTTCGGATCGGAGGGGACTTCCCTATGAGGTTTGTGTCTGTTTCTTCGTGACCCCGCTGGTATTGGTCATTCAGTGCTTTCAGCACCGCCTCTGGCGGTTAGCAGGGATTAAATAGAACGAAAGTTACGTATGTAACTACGGTTCTATGAATCCCGAATGACCGCCAGAGCGTTCCGTCACTCAGAATCCTCGTGCCACACGCGAGAAGGTTCTGTAGGGGCTGGTACGAGGTTGACGCCGGAACTTATACCCCGGCAGGAGGTCAACCTGGGGTCACAGGTGACTTTTTTGGTATTAATACTCGCACTGCGCATGTGCGAAGGGATCATTCAGTGCTTTCAGCACCGCCTCTGGCGGTCATTCGGGATTCATAGAACCGTAGTTACATACGTAACTTTCGATTGTGATACAATACACTATTGGGTGAAGTTTGGTTTACTTCTGCGCAGCGGTTTGGGAGTTAAAATCAAAATTACATTTCTCGGCCGAAGTGAGTAGATCTCACTGTCAAAAGGTGAGAACGGCTTTTTTGAACTCAGTTTGAGGATTGCGCTCAGACCAAATGTCCTAGAACCAAATTTCCAAATGTGACTACTAGATTGTGATACAATACACTATTGGATGACGTTTGGTTCACTTCTGCAAAGCGGTTTGGGAGTTATAATCAAAATTACATTTCTCAGCCGAGGTGAATAGATCTCACTGTCAAAAGGTGAGAACGGCATTTTTGAACTCAGTTTGAGGATTGCGCTCAAACCAAATGTCCTAGAACCAAATTTCTAAACGTGACTACTAGATTGTGATACAACACACTATTGGATGAAGTTTGGTTCACTTCTGCGCAGCGGTTTGGGAGTTATAATCAAATGTACATTTCTCGGCCGAAGTGAATAGATCTCACTGTCAAAAGGTGAGAACGGCATTTTTGAACTCAGTTTGAGGATTGCGCTCAAATCAAATGTCGTAGAACCACATTTCCAAATGTAACTACTAGATTGTGATACAATACACTATTGGGTGAACTTTGGTTCACTTCTGCGCAGCGGTTTGGGAGTTATATTCAAAATTACATTTCTCGGCCGAAGTGAATAGGTCTCACTGTCAAAAGGTGTGAATAAATTTTTTGAACTCAGTTTGAGGATTGCGCTCAAACCAAATGTCCTAGAACCAAATTTCCAAATGTAACTCCTAGAATGTGACACAATACACTATTGGGTGAAGTTTGGTTCACTTCTGCGCAGCGGTTTGTGAGTTATAATCAAAATTACATTTCTCGGCCGAAGTGAATAGATCTCACTGTCAAAAGGTGTGAATGGCTTTTTTTTAACTCAGTTTGAGGATTGCGCTCAAACCAAATGTCCTAGAACCAAATTTCCAAATGTAACTACTAGATTGTGATACAATACACTATTGGGTGAAGTTCGGTTTACTTCTGCGCAGCGGTTTGGGAGTTAAAATCAAAATTACATTTCTCGGCCGAAGTGAGTAGATCTCACTGTCAAAAGGTGAGAACGGCTTTTTTGAACTCAGTTTGAGGATTGCACTCAAACCAAATGTCCTAGAAACAAATTTCCAAATGTAACTACTAAAATGTGAAACAATACACTATTGGGTGAAGTTTGGTTCACTTCTGCACAGCGGTTTGGGAGTTATAATAAAAATTACATTTCTCGGCCGAGGTGAATTGATCTCACTGTCAAAAGGTGAGAACGGCTTTTTTGAACTCAATTTGAGGATTGCGCTCAGACCAAATGTCCTAGAACCAAATTTCCAAATGTGACTACTAGATTGTGATACAATACACTATTGGATGACGTTTGGTTCACTTCTGCAAAGCGGTTTGGGAGTTATAATCAAAATTACATTTCTCGGCCGAGGTGAATAGATCTCACTGTCAAAAGGTGAGAACGGCATTTTTGAACTCAGTTTGAGGATTGCGCTCAAACCAAATGTCCTAGAACCAAATTTCCAAACGTGACTACTAGATTGTGATACAATACACTATTGGATGAAGTTTGGTTCACTTCTGCGCAGCGGTTTTGGAGTTATCATCAAAATTACATTTCTCGGCCGAAATGAATAGATCTCACTGTCAAAAGGCGTAAATGGCTTTTTTGAACTAGGTTTGAGGATTGCGCTCAAACCAAATGTCCTAGAACCACATTTCCAAATGTGACTACTAGATTGTGATACAATACACTATTGGATGAAGTTTGGTTCACTTCTGCGCAGCGGTTTTGGAGTTATCATCAACATTACATTTCTCGGCCGAATCGCGTAGATCTCACTGTCAAAAGGCTTAAATGACTTTTTTGAACTAAGTTTGAGGATTGCGCTCAAACTAAATGTACTAGTACCAAATTTTCAAATGTAACTACTTGCTTGTGATACAATACACTATTGGGTGAAGTTTGGTTCACTTCTGCGCAGCGGTTTGGGAGTTATAATCAAATGTACATTTCTCGGCCGAAGTGAATAGATCTCACTGTCAAAAGGTGAGAACAGCATTTTTGAACTCAGTTTGAGGATTGCGCTCAAACCAAATGTCCTAGAACCAAATTTCCAAATGTGAGTACTAGATTGTGATACAATACACTATTGGATGAAGTTTGGTTCACTTCTGCGCAGCGGTTTTGGAGTTATCATCAAAATTACATTTCTCGGCCGAAATGAATAGATCTCACTGTCAAAAGGCGTAAATGGCTTTTTTGAACTAAGTTTCAGAATTGCGCTCAAACCAAATGTCCTAGAACCACATTTCCAAATGTAACTACTAGATTGTGATACAATACACTATTGGGTGAACTTTGGTTCACTTCTGCGCAGCGGTTTGGGAGTTATATTCAAAATTACATTTCTCGGCCGAAGTGAATAGATCTCACTGTCAAAAGGTGTGAATGAATTTTTTGAACTCAGTTTGAGGATTGCGCTCAAACCAAATGTCCTAGAACCAAATTTCCAAATGTAACTACTAGAATGTGACACAATACACTATTGGGTGAAGTTTGGTTCACTTCTGGGCAGCGGTTTGTGAGTTATAATCAAAATTACATTTCTCGGCCGAAGTGAATAGATCTCACTGTCAAAAGGTGTGAATGGCTTTTTTGAACTCAGTTTGAGGATTGCGCTCAAACCAAATGTCCTAGAACCAAATTTCCAAATGTAACTACTAGATTGTGATACAATACACTATTGGGTGAAGTTTGGTTTACTTCTGCGCAGCGGTTTGGGAGTTAAAATCAAAATTACATTTCTCGGCCGAAGTGAGTAGATCTCACTGTCAAAAGGTGAGAACGGCTTTTTTGAACTCAGTTTGAGGATTGCGCTCAAACCAAATGTCCTAGAACCAAATTTCCAAATGTAACTACTAGATTGTGGTACAATACACTATTGGATGAAGTTTGGTTCACTTCTGCACAGCGGTTTGGGAGTTATAATCAAAATTACATTTCTCGGCCGAGGTGAATAGATCTCACTGTCAAAAGGTGAGAACGGCATTTTTTAACTTAATTTGATGATTGCGCTCAGACCAAATGTCCTAGAACCAAATTTCCAAATGTGACTACTAGATTGTGATACAATACACTATTGGATGAAGTTTGGTTCACTTCTGCAAAGCAGTTTGGGAGTTATAATCATAATTACATTTCTCGGCCAAGGTGAATAGATCTCACTGTCAAAAGGTGAGAATGGCTTTTTTGAACTCAGTTTGAGGATTGCACTCAAACCAAATGTCCTAGAAACAAATTTCCAAATGTAACTACTAAAATGTGACACAATACACTATTGGGTGAAGTTTGGTTCACTTCTGCACAGCGGTTTGGGTGTTATAATAAAAATTACATTTCTCGGCCGAGGTGAATTGATCTCACTGTCAAAAGGTGAGAACGGCTTTTTTGAACTCAATTTGAGGATTGCGCTCAGACCAAATGTCCTAGAACCAAATTTCCAAATGTGACTACTAGATTGTGATACAATACACTATTGGATGACGTTTGGTTCACTTCTGCGCAGCGGTTTTGGAGTTATCATCAAAATTACATTTCTCGGCCGAAATGAATAGATCTCACTGTCAAAAGGCGTAAATGGCTTTTTTGAACTAAGTTTCAGAATTGCGCTCAAACCAAATGTCCTAGAACCACATTTCCAAATGTAACTACTAGATTGTGATACAATACACTATTGGGTGAACTTTGGTTCACTTCTGCGCAGCGGTTTGGGAGTTATATTCAAAATTACATTTCTCGGCCGAAGTGAATAGATCTCACTGTCAAAAGGTGTGAATGAATTTTTTGAACTCAGTTTGAGGATTGCGCTCAAACCAAATGTCCTAGAACCAAATTTCCAAATGTAACTACTAGAATGTGACACAATACACTATTGGGTGAAGTTTGGTTCACTTCTGCGCAGCGGTTTGTGAGTTATAATCAAAATTACATTTCTCGGCCGAAGTGAATAGATCTCACTGTCAAAAGGTGTGAATGGCTTTTTTGAACTCAGTTTGAGGATTGCGCTCAAACCAAATGTCCTAGAACCAAATTTCCAAATGTAACTACTAGATTGTGATACAATACACTATTGGGTGAAGTTTGGTTTACTTCTGCGCAGCGGTTTGGGAGTTAAAATCAAAATTACATTTCTCGGCCGAAGTGAGTAGATCTCACTGTCAAAAGGTGAGAACGGCTTTTTTGAACTCAGTTTGAGGATTGCGCTCAAACCAAATGTCCTAGAACCAAATTTCCAAATGTAACTACTAGATTGTGGTACAATACACTATTGGATGAAGTTTGGTTCACTTCTGCACAGCGGTTTGGGAGTTATAATCAAAATTACATTTCTCGGCCGAGGTGAATAGATCTCACTGTCAAAAGGTGAGAACGGCATTTTTTAACTTAATTTGATGATTGCGCTCAGACCAAATGTCCTAGAACCAAATTTCCAAATGTGACTACTAGATTGTGATACAATACACTATTGGATGAAGTTTGGTTCACTTCTGCAAAGCAGTTTGGGAGTTATAATCATAATTACATTTCTCGGCCGAGGTGAATAGATCTAACTGTCAAAAGGTGAGAATGGCATTTTAGAACTCAGTTTAAGGATTGCGCTCAAACCAAATGTCCTAGAACCAAATTTCCAAATGTAACTACTAGATTGTGATACAATACACTATTGGGTGAAGTTTGGTTTACTTCTGCGCAGCGGTTTGGGAGTTAAAATCAAAATTACATTTCTCGGCCGAAGTGAGTAAATCTCACTTTCAAAAGGTGAGAACGGCTTTTTTGAACTCAATTTGAGGATTGCGCTCAGACCAAATGTCCTAGAACCAAATTTCCAAATGTGACTACTAGATTGTGATACAATACACTATTGGATGACGTTTGGTTCACTTCTGCAAAGCGGTTTGGGAGTTATAATCAAAATTACATTTCTCGGCCGAGGTGAATAGATCTCACTGTCAAAAGGTGAGAACGGCATTTTTGAACTCAGTTTGAGGATTGCGCTCAAACCAAATGTCCTAGAACCAAATTTCCAAACGTGACTACTAGATTGTGATACAATACACTATTGGATGAAGTTTGGTTCACTTCTGCGCAGCGGTTTTGGAGTTATCATCAAAATTACATTTCTCGGCCGAAATGAATAGATCTCACTGTCAAAAGGCGTAAATAGCTTTTTTGAACTAGGTTTGAGGATTGCGCTCAAACCAAATGTCCTAGAACCACATTTCCAAATGTGACTACTAGCTTGTGATACAATACACTATTGGATGAAGTTTGGTTCACTTCTGCGCAGCGGTTTTGGAGTTATCATCAACATTACATTTCTCGGCCGAATCGCGTAGATCTCACTGTCAAAAGGCTTAAATGACTTTTTTGAACTAAGTTTGAGGATTGCGCTCAAACTAAATGTACTAGTACCAAATTTTCAAATGTAATTACTAGCTTGTGATACAATACACTATTGGGTGAAGTTTGGTTCACTTCAGCGCAGCGGTTTGGGAGTTATAATCAAATGTACATTTCTCGGCCGAAGTGAATAGATCTCACTGTCAAAAGGTGAGAACAGCATTTTTGAACTCAGTTTGAGGATTGCGCTCCAACCAAATGTCCTAGAACCAAATTTCCAAATGTGACTACTAGATTGTGATACAATACACTATTGGATGAAGTTTGGTTCACTTCTGCGCAGCGGTTTTGGAGTTATCATCAAAATTACATTTTTCGGCCGAAATGAATAGATCTCACTGTCAAAAGGCGTAAATGGCTTTTTTGAACTAAGTTTCAGAATTGCGCTCAAACCAAATGTCCTAGAACCACATTTCCAAATGTAACTACTAGATTGTGATACAATACACTATTGGGTGAACTTTGGTTCACTTCTGCGCAGCGGTTTGGGAGTTATATTCAAAATTACATTTCTCGGCCGAAGTGAATAGATCTCACTGTCAAAAGGTGTGAATGAATTTTTTGAACTCAGTTTGAGGATTGCGCTCAAACCAAATGTCCTAGAACCAAATTTCCAAATGTAACTACTAGAATGTGACACAATACACTATTGGGTGAAGTTTGGTTCACTTCTGCGCAGCGGTTTGTGAGTTATAATCAAAATTACATTTCTCGGCCGAAGTGAATAGATCTCACTGTCAAAAGGTGTGAATGGCTTTTTTGAACTCAGTTTGAGGATTGCGCTCAAACCAAATGTCCTAGAACCAAATTTCCAAATGTAACTACTAGATTGTGATACAATACACTATTGGGTGAAGTTTGGTTTACTTCTGCGCAGCGGTTTGGGAGTTAAAATCAAAATTACATTTCTCGGCCGAAGTGAGTAGATCTCACTGTCAAAAGGTGAGAATGGCTTTTTTGAACTCAGTTTGAGGATTGCGCTCAAACCAAATGTCCTAGAACCAAATTTCCAAATGTAACTACTAGATTGTGGTACAATACACTATTGGATGAAGTTTGGTTCACTTCTGCACAGCGGTTTGGGAGTTATAATCATAATTACATTTCTCGGCCGAGGTGAATAGATCTCACTGTCAAAAGGTGAGAATGGCATTTTAGAACTCAGTTTAAGGATTGCGCTCAAACCAAATGTCCTAGAACCAAATTTCTAGATTGTGATACAATACACTATTGGGTGAAGTTTGTTTCACTTCTGCGCAGCGGTTTGGGAGTTATCATCAAAATTACATTTCTCGGCCGAAGTGAATAGATGTCACTGTCAAAAGGTGAGAATGGCATTTTAGAACTCAGTTACAGGATTGCGCTCAAACCAAATGTCCTAGAACCAAATTTCCAAATGTAACTACTAGATTGTGATACAATACACTATTGGGTGAAGTTTGGTTGACTTCTGCGCAGCGGTTTGGGAGTTATATTCAAAATTACATTTCTCGGCCGAAGTGAATAGATCTCACTGTCAAAATGTGTGAATGAATTTTTTGAACTCAGTTTGAGGATTGCGCTCAAACCAAATGTCCTAGAACCAAATTTCCAAATGTAACTACTAGAATGTGACACAATACACTATTGGGTGAAGTTTGGTTCACTTCTGCGCAGCGGTTTGTAAGTTATAATCAAAATTACATTTCTCGGCCGAAGTGAATAGATCTCACTGTCAAAAGGTGTGAATGGCTTTTTTGAACTCAGTTTGAGGATTGCGCTCAAACCAAATGTCCTAGAACCAAATTTCCAAATGTAACTACTAGATTGTGGTACAATACACTATTGGATGAAGTTTGGTTCACTTCTGCACAGCGGTTTGGGAGTTATAATCATAATTACATTTCTCGGCCGAGGTGAATAGATCACACTGTCAAAAGGTGAGAATGGCATTTTAGAACTCAGTTTAAGGATTGCGCTCAAACCAAATGTCCTAGAACCAAATTTCTAGATTGTGATACAATACACTATTGGGTGAAGTTTGGTTGACTTCTGCGCAGCGGTTTGGGAGTTAACATCAAAATTACATTTTTCGGCCGAATTGCGTAGATCTCACTGTCAAAAGGCTTAAATGACTTTTTTGAACTAAGTTTGAGGATTGCGCTCAAACTAAATGTACTAGTACCAAATTTCCAAATGTAACTACTAGCTTGTGATACAATACACTATTGGATGAAGTTTGGTTCACTTCTGCGCAGCGGTTTTGGAGTTATCATCAACATTACATTTCTCGGCCGAATCGCGTAGATCTCACTGTCAAAAGGCTTAAATGACTTTTTTGAACTAAGTTTGAGGATTGCGCTCAAACTAAATGTACTAGTACCAAATTTTCAAATGTAACTACTAGCTTGTGATACAATACACTATTGGGTGAAGTTTGGTTCACTTCTGCGCAGCGGTTTGGGAGTTATAATCAAATGTACATTTCTCGGCCGAAGTGAATAGATCTCACTGTCAAAAGGTGAGAACAGCATTTTTGAACTCAGTTTGAGGATTGCGCTCAAACCAAATGTCCTAGAACCAAATTTCCAAATGTGACTACTAGATTGTGATACAATACACTATTGGATGAAGTTTGGTTCACTTCTGCAAAGCAGTTTGGGAGTTATAATCATAATTACATTTCTCGGCCGAGGTGATTAGATCTCACTGTCAAAAGGTGAGAATGGCATTTTAGAACTCAGTTTAAGGATTGCGCTCAAACCAAATGTCCTAGAACCAAATTTCTAGATTGTGATACAATACACTATTGGGTGAAGTTTGTTTCACTTCTGCGCAGCGGTTTGGGAGTTATCATCAAAATTACATTTCTCGGCCGAAGTGAATAGATGTCACTGTCAAAAGGTGAGAATGGCATTTTAGAACTCAGTTACAGGATTGCGCTCAAACCAAATGTCCTAGAACCAAATTTCCAAATGTAACTACTAGATTGTGATACAATACACTATTGGGTGAAGTTTGGTTGACTTCTGCGCAGCGGTTTGGGAGTTAACATCAAAATTACATTTCTCGGCCGAATTGCGTAGATCTCACTGTCAAAAGGCTTAAAGGACTTTTTTGAACTAAGTTTGAGGATTGCGCTCAAACTAAATGTACTAGTACCAAATTTCCAAATGTAACTACTAGCTTGTGATACAATACACTATTGGGTGAAGTTTAGTTCACTTCTGCACAGCGGTTTGGGAGTTATAATCAAATGTACATTTCTCGGCCGAAGTGAATAGATCTCACTGTCAAAAGGTAAGAACGGCATTTTTGAACTCAGTTTGAGGATTGCGCTCAAACCAAATGTCCTAGAACCAAATTTCCAAATGTGACTACTCGATTGTGATACAATACACTATTGGATGAAGTTTGGTTCACTTCTGCGCAGCGGTTTTGGAGTTATCATCAAAATTACATTTCTCTGCCGAAATGAATAGATCTCACTGTCAAAAGGCGTAAATGGCTTTTTTGAACTAAGTTTGAGGATTGCGCTCAAACCAAATGTCCTAGAACCACATTTCCAAATGTAACTACTAGATCGTGATACAATACACTATTGGGTGAAGTTTGGTTGACTTCTGCGCAGCGGTTTGGGAGTTGAAATCAAAATTACACTTCTCGGCCGAAGTGAGTAGATCTCACTGTCAAAAGGTGAGAACGGCTTTTTTGAACTCAGTTTGAGGATTGCGCTCAAACCAAATGTCCTAGAACCAAATTTCCAAATGTAGCTACTAGATTGTGATACAATACACTATTGGGTAAAGTTTGGTTCACTTCTGCGCAGCGGTTTGGGAGTTATAATCAAATGTACATTTCTCGGCGGAAGTGAATAGATCTCACTGTCAAAAGATGAGAACGGCATTTTTGAACTCAGTTTGTGGGTTGCGCTCAAACCAAATGTCCTAGAACCAAATTTCTAAATGTAACTACTAGATTGTGATACAATACACTATTGGGTGATGTTTGGTTCGTTTCTGCGCAGCGGTTTGGGAGTTATAATCAAAATTACATTTCTAGGCCGAAGTTAATAGATCTCACTGTCAAAAGGTGTGAATGGCTTTTTTTTAACTCAGTTTGAGGATTGCCCTCAAACCAAATGTCCTAGAAATAAATTTCCAAATGTAACTACTAGAATGTGACACAATACACTATTGGTTGAAGTTTGGTTCACTTCTGCACAGCGGTTTGGGAGTTATAATCAAAATTACATTTCTCGGCCGAGGTGAATAGATCTCACTGTCAAAAGGTGAGAACGGCATTTTTTAACTTAATTTGATGATTGCGCTCAGACCAAATGTCCTAGAACCAAATTTCCAAATGTGACTACTAGATTGTGATACAATACACTATTGGATGAAGTTTGGTTCACTTCTGCAAAGCAGTTTGGGAGTTATAATCATAATTACATTTCTCGGCCGAGGTGAATAGATCTCACTGTCAAAAGGTGAGAATGGCTTTTTTGAACTCAGTTTGAGGATTGCACTCAAACCAAATGTCCTAGAAACAAATTTCCAAATGTAACTACTAAAATGTGACACAATACACTATTGGGTGAAGTTTGGTTCACTTCTGCACAGCGGTTTGGGAGTTATAATAAAAATTACATTTCTCGGCCGAGGTGAATTGATCTCACTGTCAAAAGGTGAGAACGGCTTTTTTGAACTCAATTTGAGGATTGCGCTCAGACCAAATGTCCTAGAACCAAATTTCCAAATGTGACTACTAGATTGTGATACAATACACTATTGGATGACGTTTGGTTCACTTCTGCGCAGCGGTTTTGGAGTTATCATCAAAATTACATTTCTCGGCCGAAATGAATAGATCTCACTGTCAAAAGGCGTAAATGGCTTTTTTGAACTAAGTTTCAGAATTGCGCTCAAACCAAATGTCCTAGAACCACATTTCCAAATGTAACTACTAGATTGTGATACAATACACTATTGGGTGAACTTTGGTTCACTTCTGCGCAGCGGTTTGGGAGTTATATTCAAAATTACATTTCTCGGCCGAAGTGAATAGATCTCACTGTCAAAAGGTGTGAATGAATTTTTTGAACTCAGTTTGAGGATTGCGCTCAAACCAAATGTCCTAGAACCAAATTTCCAAATGTAACTACTAGAATGTGACACAATACACTATTGGGTGAAGTTTGGTTCACTTCTGCGCAGCGGTTTGTGAGTTATAATCAAAATTACATTTCTCGGCCGAAGTGAATAGATCTCACTGTCAAAAGGTGTGAATGGCTTTTTTGAACTCAGTTTGAGGATTGCGCTCAAACCAAATGTCCTAGAACCAAATTTCCAAATGTAACTACTAGATTGTGATACAATACACTATTGGGTGAAGTTTGGTTTACTTCTGCGCAGCGGTTTGGGAGTTAAAATCAAAATTACATTTCTCGGCCGAAGTGAGTAGATCTCACTGTCAAAAGGTGAGAACGGCTTTTTTGAACTCAGTTTGAGGATTGCGCTCAAACCAAATGTCCTAGAACCAAATTTCCAAATGTAACTACTAGATTGTGGTACAATACACTATTGGATGAAGTTTGGTTCACTTCTGCACAGCGGTTTGGGAGTTATAATCAAAATTACATTTCTCGGCCGAGGTGAATAGATCTCACTGTCAAAAGGTGAGAACGGCATTTTTTAACTTAATTTGATGATTGCGCTCAGACCAAATGTCCTAGAACCAAATTTCCAAATGTGACTACTAGATTGTGATACAATACACTATTGGATGAAGTTTGGTTCACTTCTGCAAAGCAGTTTGGGAGGTATAATCATAATTACATTTCTCGGCCGAGGTGAATAGATCTAACTGTCAAAAGGTGAGAATGGCATTTTAGAACTCAGTTTAAGGATTGCGCTCAAACCAAATGTCCTAGAACCAAATTTCCAAATGTAACTACTAGATTGTGATACAATACACTATTGGGTGAAGTTTGGTTTACTTCTGCGCAGCGGTTTGGGAGTTAAAATCAAAATTACATTTCTCGGCCGAAGTGAGTAAATCTCACTTTCAAAAGGTGAGAACGGCTTTTTTGAACTCAATTTGAGGATTGCGCTCAGACCAAATGTCCTAGAACCAAATTTCCAAATGTGACTACTAGATTGTGATACAATACACTATTGGATGACGTTTGGTTCACTTCTGCAAAGCGGTTTGGGAGTTATAATCAAAATTACATTTCTCGGCCGAGGTGAATAGATCTCACTGTCAAAAGGTGAGAACGGCATTTTTGAACTCAGTTTGAGGATTGCGCTCAAACCAAATGTCCTAGAACCAAATTTCCAAACGTGACTACTAGATTGTGATACAATACACTATTGGATGAAGTTTGGTTCACTTCTGCGCAGCGGTTTTGGAGTTATCATCAAAATTACATTTCTCGGCCGAAATGAATAGATCTCACTGTCAAAAGGCGTAAATAGCTTTTTTGAACTAGGTTTGAGGATTGCGCTCAAACCAAATGTCCTAGAACCACATTTCCAAATGTGACTACTAGCTTGTGATACAATACACTATTGGATGAAGTTTGGTTCACTTCTGCGCAGCGGTTTTGGAGTTATCATCAACATTACATTTCTCGGCCGAATCGCGTAGATCTCACTGTCAAAAGGCTTAAATGACTTTTTTGAACTAAGTTTGAGGATTGCGCTCAAACTAAATGTACTAGTACCAAATTTTCAAATGTAATTACTAGCTTGTGATACAATACACTATTGGGTGAAGTTTGGTTCACTTCAGCGCAGCGGTTTGGGAGTTATAATCAAATGTACATTTCTCGGCCGAAGTGAATAGATCTCACTGTCAAAAGGTGAGAACAGCATTTTTGAACTCAGTTTGAGGATTGCGCTCCAACCAAATGTCCTAGAACCAAATTTCCAAATGTGACTACTAGATTGTGATACAATACACTATTGGATGAAGTTTGGTTCACTTCTGCGCAGCGGTTTTGGAGTTATCATCAAAATTACATTTTTCGGCCGAAATGAATAGATCTCACTGTCAAAAGGCGTAAATGGCTTTTTTGAACTAAGTTTCAGAATTGCGCTCAAACCAAATGTCCTAGAACCACATTTCCAAATGTAACTACTAGATTGTGATACAATACACTATTGGGTGAACTTTGGTTCACTTCTGCGCAGCGGTTTGGGAGTTATATTCAAAATTACATTTCTCGGCCGAAGTGAATAGATCTCACTGTCAAAAGGTGTGAATGAATTTTTTGAACTCAGTTTGAGGATTGCGCTCAAACCAAATGTCCTAGAACCAAATTTCCAAATGTAACTACTAGAATGTGACACAATACACTATTGGGTGAAGTTTGGTTCACTTCTGCGCAGCGGTTTGTGAGTTATAATCAAAATTACATTTCTCGGCCGAAGTGAATAGATCTCACTGTCAAAAGGTGTGAATGGCTTTTTTGAACTCAGTTTGAGGATTGCGCTCAAACCAAATGTCCTAGAACCAAATTTCCAAATGTAACTACTAGATTGTGATACAATACACTATTGGGTGAAGTTTGGTTTACTTCTGCGCAGCGGTTTGGGAGTTAAAATCAAAATTACATTTCTCGGCCGAAGTGAGTAGATCTCACTGTCAAAAGGTGAGAATGGCTTTTTTGAACTCAGTTTGAGGATTGCGCTCAAACCAAATGTCCTAGAACCAAATTTCCAAATGTAACTACTAGATTGTGGTACAATACACTATTGGATGAAGTTTGGTTCACTTCTGCAAAGCAGTTTGGGAGTTATAATCATAATTACATTTCTCGGCCGAGGTGAATAGATCTCACTGTCAAAAGGTGAGAATGGCTTTTTTGAACTCAGTTTGAGGATTGCACTCAAACCAAATGTCCTAGAAACAAATTTCCAAATGTAACTACTAAAATGTGACACAATACACTATTGGGTGAAGTTTGGTTCACTTCTGCACAGCGGTTTGGGAGTTATAATAAAAATTACATTTCTCGGCCGAGGTGAATTGATCTCACTGTCAAAAGGTGAGAACGGCTTTTTTGAACTCAATTTGAGGATTGCGCTCAGACCAAATGTCCTAGAACCAAATTTCCAAATGTGACTACTAGATTGTGATACAATACACTATTGGATGACGTTTGGTTCACTTCTGCGCAGCGGTTTTGGAGTTATCATCAAAATTACATTTCTCGGCCGAAATGAATAGATCTCACTGTCAAAAGGCGTAAATGGCTTTTTTGAACTAAGTTTCAGAATTGCGCTCAAACCAAATGTCCTAGAACCACATTTCCAAATGTAACTACTAGATTGTGATACAATACACTATTGGGTGAACTTTGGTTCACTTCTGCGCAGCGGTTTGGGAGTTATATTCAAAATTACATTTCTCGGCCGAAGTGAATAGATCTCACTGTCAAAAGGTGTGAATGAATTTTTTGAACTCAGTTTGAGGATTGCGCTCAAACCAAATGTCCTAGAACCAAATTTCCAAATGTAACTACTAGAATGTGACACAATACACTATTGGGTGAAGTTTGGTTCACTTCTGCGCAGCGGTTTGTGAGTTATAATCAAAATTACATTTCTCGGCCGAAGTGAATAGATCTCACTGTCAAAAGGTGTGAATGGCTTTTTTGAACTCAGTTTGAGGATTGCGCTCAAACCAAATGTCCTAGAACCAAATTTCCAAATGTAACTACTAGATTGTGATACAATACACTATTGGGTGAAGTTTGGTTTACTTCTGCGCAGCGGTTTGGGAGTTAAAATCAAAATTACATTTCTCGGCCGAAGTGAGTAGATCTCACTGTCAAAAGGTGAGAACGGCTTTTTTGAACTCAGTTTGAGGATTGCGCTCAAACCAAATGTCCTAGAACCAAATTTCCAAATGTAACTACTAGATTGTGGTACAATACACTATTGGATGAAGTTTGGTTCACTTCTGCACAGCGGTTTGGGAGTTATAATCAAAATTACATTTCTCGGCCGAGGTGAATAGATCTCACTGTCAAAAGGTGAGAACGGCATTTTTTAACTTAATTTGATGATTGCGCTCAGACCAAATGTCCTAGAACCAAATTTCCAAATGTGACTACTAGATTGTGATACAATACACTATTGGATGAAGTTTGGTTCACTTCTGCAAAGCAGTTTGGGAGTTATAATCATAATTACATTTCTCGGCCGAGGTGAATAGATCTAACTGTCAAAAGGTGAGAATGGCATTTTAGAACTCAGTTTAAGGATTGCGCTCAAACCAAATGTCCTAGAACCAAATTTCCAAATGTAACTACTAGATTGTGATACAATACACTATTGGGTGAAGTTTGGTTTACTTCTGCGCAGCGGTTTGGGAGTTAAAATCAAAATTACATTTCTCGGCCGAAGTGAGTAAATCTCACTTTCAAAAGGTGAGAACGGCTTTTTTGAACTCAATTTGAGGATTGCGCTCAGACCAAATGTCCTAGAACCAAATTTCCAAATGTGACTACTAGATTGTGATACAATACACTATTGGATGACGTTTGGTTCACTTCTGCAAAGCGGTTTGGGAGTTATAATCAAAATTACATTTCTCGGCCGAGGTGAATAGATCTCACTGTCAAAAGGTGAGAACGGCATTTTTGAACTCAGTTTGAGGATTGCGCTCAAACCAAATGTCCTAGAACCAAATTTCCAAACGTGACTACTAGATTGTGATACAATACACTATTGGATGAAGTTTGGTTCACTTCTGCGCAGCGGTTTTGGAGTTATCATCAAAATTACATTTCTCGGCCGAAATGAATAGATCTCACTGTCAAAAGGCGTAAATAGCTTTTTTGAACTAGGTTTGAGGATTGCGCTCAAACCAAATGTCCTAGAACCACATTTCCAAATGTGACTACTAGCTTGTGATACAATACACTATTGGATGAAGTTTGGTTCACTTCTGCGCAGCGGTTTTGGAGTTATCATCAACATTACATTTCTCGGCCGAATCGCGTAGATCTCACTGTCAAAAGGCTTAAATGACTTTTTTGAACTAAGTTTGAGGATTGCGCTCAAACTAAATGTACTAGTACCAAATTTTCAAATGTAATTACTAGCTTGTGATACAATACACTATTGGGTGAAGTTTGGTTCACTTCAGCGCAGCGGTTTGGGAGTTATAATCAAATGTACATTTCTCGGCCGAAGTGAATAGATCTCACTGTCAAAAGGTGAGAACAGCATTTTTGAACTCAGTTTGAGGATTGCGCTCCAACCAAATGTCCTAGAACCAAATTTCCAAATGTGACTACTAGATTGTGATACAATACACTATTGGATGAAGTTTGGTTCACTTCTGCGCAGCGGTTTTGGAGTTATCATCAAAATTACATTTTTCGGCCGAAATGAATAGATCTCACTGTCAAAAGGCGTAAATGGCTTTTTTGAACTAAGTTTCAGAATTGCGCTCAAACCAAATGTCCTAGAACCACATTTCCAAATGTAACTACTAGATTGTGATACAATACACTATTTGATGAAGTTTGGTTCACTTCTGCGCAGCGGTTTGTGAGTTATAATCAAAATTACATTTCTCGGCCGAAGTGAATAGATCTCACTGTCAAAAGGTGTGAATGGCTTTTTTGAACTCAGTTTGAGGATTGCGCTCAAACCAAATGTCCTAGAACCAAATTTCCAAATGTAACTACTAGATTGTGATACAATACACTATTGGGTGAAGTTTGGTTTACTTCTGCGCAGCGGTTTGGGAGTTAAAATCAAAATTACATTTCTCGGCCGAAGTGAGTAGATCTCACTGTCAAAAGGTGAGAATGGCTTTTTTGAACTCAGTTTGAGGATTGCGCTCAAACCAAATGTCCTAGAACCAAATTTCCAAATGTAACTACTAGATTGTGGTACAATACACTATTGGATGAAGTTTGGTTCACTTCTGCACAGCGGTTTGGGAGTTATAATCATAATTACATTTCTCGGCCGAGGTGAATAGATCTCACTGTCAAAAGGTGAGAATGGCATTTTAGAACTCAGTTTAAGGATTGCGCTCAAACCAAATGTCCTAGAACCAAATTTCTAGATTGTGATACAATACACTATTGGGTGAAGTTTGTTTCACTTCTGCGCAGCGGTTTGGGAGTTATCATCAAAATTACATTTCTCGGCCGAAGTGAATAGATGTCACTGTCAAAAGGTGAGAATGGCATTTTAGAACTCAGTTACAGGATTGCGCTCAAACCAAATGTCCTAGAACCAAATTTCCAAATGTAACTACTAGATTGTGATACAATACACTATTGGGTGAAGTTTGGTTGACTTCTGCGCAGCGGTTTGGGAGTTATATTCAAAATTACATTTCTCGGCCGAAGTGAATAGATCTCACTGTCAAAATGTGTGAATGAATTTTTTGAACTCAGTTTGAGGATTGCGCTCAAACCAAATGTCCTAGAACCAAATTTCCAAATGTAACTACTAGAATGTGACACAATACACTATTGGGTGAAGTTTGGTTCACTTCTGCGCAGCGGTTTGTAAGTTATAATCAAAATTACATTTCTCGGCCGAAGTGAATAGATCTCACTGTCAAAAGGTGTGAATGGCTTTTTTGAACTCAGTTTGAGGATTGCGCTCAAACCAAATGTCCTAGAACCAAATTTCCAAATGTAACTACTAGATTGTGATACAATACACTATTGGGTGAAGTTTGGTTTGCTTCTGCGCAGCGGTTTGGGAGTTAAAATCAAAATTACATTTCTCGGCCGAAGTGAGTAGATCTCACTGTCAAAAGGTGAGAATTACTTTTTTGAACTCAGTTTGAGGATTGCGCTCAAACCAAATGTCCTAGAACCAAATTTCCAAATGTAACTACTAGATTGTGGTACAATACACTATTGGATGAAGTTTGGTTCACTTCTGCACAGCGGTTTGGGAGTTATAATCATAATTACATTTCTCGGCCGAGGTGAATAGATCTCACTGTCAAAAGGTGAGAATGGCATTTTAGAACTCAGTTTAAGGATTGCGCTCAAACCAAATGTCCTAGAACCAAATTTCTAGATTGTGATACAATACACTATTGGGTGAAGTTTGTTTCACTTCCGCGCAGCGGTTTGGGAGTTATCATCAAAATTACATTTCTCGGCCGAAGTGAATAGATGTCACTGTCAAAAGGTGAGAATGGCATTTTAGAACTCAGTTACAGGATTGCGCTCAAACCAAATGTCCTAGAACCAAATTTCCAAATGTAACTACTAGATTGTGATACAATACACTATTGGGTGAAGTTTGGTTGACTTCTGCGCAGCGGTTTGGGAGTTAACATCAAAATTACATTTTTCGGCCGAATTGCGTAGATCTCACTGTCAAAAGGCTTAAATGACTTTTTTGAACTAAGTTTGAGGATTGCGCTCAAACTAAATGTACTAGTACCAAATTTCCAAATGTAACTACTAGCTTGTGATACAATACACTATTGGATGAAGTTTGGTTCACTTCTGCGCAGCGGTTTTGGAGTTATCATCAACATTACATTTCTCGGCCGAATCGCGTAGATCTCACTGTCAAAAGGCTTAAATGACTTTTTTGAACTAAGTTTGAGGATTGCGCTCAAACTAAATGTACTAGTACCAAATTTTCAAATGTAACTACTAGCTTGTGATACAATACACTATTGGGTGAAGTTTGGTTCACTTCTGCGCAGCGGTTTGGGAGTTATAATCAAATGTACATTTCTCGTCCGAAGTGAATAGATCTCACTGTCAAAAGGTGAGAACAGCATTTTTGAACTCAGTTTGAGGATTGCGCTCAAACCAAATGTCCTAGAACCAAATTTCCAAATGTGACTACTAGATTGTGATACAATACACTATTGGATGAAGTTTGGTTCACTTCTGCAAAGCAGTTTGGGAGTTATAATCATAATTACATTTCTCGGCCGAGGTGATTAGATCTCACTGTCAAAAGGTGAGAATGGCATTTTAGAACTCAGTTTAAGGATTGCGCTCAAACCAAATGTCCTAGAACCAAATTTCTAGATTGTGATACAATACACTATTGGGTGAAGTTTGTTTCACTTCTGCGCAGCGGTTTGGGAGTTATCATCAAAATTACATTTCTCGGCCGAAGTGAATAGATGTCACTGTCAAAAGGTGAGAATGGCATTTTAGAACTCAGTTACAGGATTGCGCTCAAACCAAATGTCCTAGAACCAAATTTCCAAATGTAACTACTAGATTGTGATACAATACACTATTGGATGAAGTTTGGTTCACTTCTGCAAAGCAGTTTGGGAGTTATAATCATAATTACATTTCTCGGCCGAGGTGATTAGATCTCACTGTCAAAAGGTGAGAATGGCATTTTAGAACTCAGTTTAAGGATTGCGCTCAAACCAAATGTCCTAGAACCAAATTTCTAGATTGTGATACAATACACTATTGGGTGAAGTTTGTTTCACTTCTGCGCAGCGGTTTGGGAGTTATCATCAAAATTACATTTCTCGGCCGAAGTGAATAGATGTCACTGTCAAAAGGTGAGAATGGCATTTTAGAACTCAGTTACAGGATTGCGCTCAAACCAAATGTCCTAGAACCAAATTTCCAAATGTAACTACTAGATTGTGATACAATACACTATTGGGTGAAGTTTGGTTGACTTCTGCGCAGCGGTTTGGGAGTTAACATCAAAATTACATTTCTCGGCCGAATTGCGTAGATCTCACTGTCAAAAGGCTTAAAGGACTTTTTTGAACTAAGTTTGAGGATTGCGCTCAAACTAAATGTACTAGTACCAAATTTCCAAATGTAACTACTAGCTTGTGATACAATACACTATTGGGTGAAGTTTAGTTCACTTCTGCACAGCGGTTTGGGAGTTATAATCAAATGTACATTTCTCGGCCGAAGTGAATAGATCTCACTGTCAAAAGGTAAGAACGGCATTTTTGAACTCAATTTGAGGATTGCGCTCAAACCAAATGTCCTAGAACCAAATTTCCAAATGTGACTACTCGATTGTGATACAATACACTATTGGATGAAGTTTGGTTCACTTCTGCGCAGCGGTTTTGGAGTTATCATCAAAATTACATTTCTCTGCCGAAATGAATAGATCTCACTGTCAAAAGGCGTAAATGGCTTTTTTGAACTAAGTTTGAGGATTGCGCTCAAACCAAATGTCCTAGAACCACATTTCCAAATGTAACTACTAGATCGTGATACAATACACTATTGGGTGAAGTTTGGTTGACTTCTGCGCAGCGGTTTGGGAGTTGAAATCAAAATTACACTTCTCGGCCGAAGTGAGTAGATCTCACTGTCAAAAGGTGAGAACGGCTTTTTTGAACTCAGTTTGAGGATTGCGCTCAAACCAAATGTCCTAGAACCAAATTTCCAAATGTAGCTACTAGATTGTGATACAATACACTATTGGGTAAAGTTTGGTTCACTTCTGCGCAGCGGTTTGGGAGTTATAATCAAATGTACATTTCTCGGCGGAAGTGAATAGATCTCACTGTCAAAAGATGAGAACGGCATTTTTGAACTCAGTTTGTGGGTTGCGCTCAAACCAAATGTCCTAGAACCAAATTTCTAAATGTAACTACTAGATTGTGATACAATACACTATTGGGTGATGTTTGGTTCGTTTCTGCGCAGCGGTTTGGGAGTTATAATCAAAATTACATTTCTTGGCCGAAGTTAATAGATCTCACTGTCAAAAGGTGTGAATGGCTTTTTTTTAACTCAGTTTGAGGATTGCCCTCAAACCAAATGTCCTAGAAATAAATTTCCAAATGTAACTACTAGAATGTGACACAATACACTATTGGTTGAAGTTTGGTTCACTTCTGCGCAGCGGTTTGTGAGTTATAATCGAAATTACATTTCTCGGCCGAAGTGAATAGATCTCACTGTCAAAAGGTGTGAATGGCTTTTTTGAACTCAGTTTGAGGATTGCGCTCAAACCAAGTGTCCTAGAAACAAATTTCCAAATGTAACTACTAGATTGTGATACAATACACTATTGGGTGAAGTTTGGTTGACTTCTGCGCAGCGGTTTGGGAGTTAACATCAACATTACATTTCTCGGCCGAATTGCGTAGATCTCACTGTCAAAAGGCTTAAATGACTTTTTTGAACTAAGTTTGAGGATTGCGCTCAAACTAAATGTACTAGTACCAAATTTCCAAATGTAACTACTAGTTTGTGATACAATACATTATTGGGTGAAGTTTGGTTCACTTCTGCGCAGCGGTTTGGGAGTTATAATCAAATGTACATTTCTCGGCCGAAGTGAATAGATCTCACTGTCAAAAGGTAAGAACGGCATTTTTGAACTCAGTTTGAGGATTGCGCTCAAACCAAATGTCCTAGAACCACATTTCCAAATGTGACTACTAGATTGTGATACAATACACTATTGGATGAAGTTTGGTTCACTTCTGCGCAGCGGTTTTGGAGTTATCAGCAAAATTACATTTCTCGGCCAAAATGAATAGATCTCACTGTCAAAAGTTAAGAACGGCATTTTTGAACTCAGTTTGAGGATTGCGCTCAAACCAAATGTCCTAGAACCACATTTCCAAATGTGACTACTAGCTTGTGATACAATACACTATTGGATGAAGTTTGGTTCACTTCTGCGCAGCGGTTTTGGAGTTATCATCAACATTACATTTCTCGGCCGAAGTGAATAGATCTCACTGTCAAAAGGTGTGAATGGCTTTTTTGAACTCAGTTTGAGGATTGCGCTCAAACCAAATGTCCTAGAACCAAATTTCCAAATGTAACTACTAGATTGTGATACAATACACTATTGGGTGAAGTTTGGTTTACTTCTGCGCAGCGGTTTGGGAGTTAAAATCAAAATTACATTTCTCGGCCGAAGTGAGTAGATCTCACTGTCAAAAGGTGAGAATGGCTTTTTTGAACTCAGTTTGAGGATTGCGCTCAAACCAAATGTCCTAGAACCAAATTTCCAAATGTAACTACTAGATTGTGGTACAATACACTATTGGATGAAGTTTGGTTCACTTCTGCACAGCGGTTTGGGAGTTATAATCATAATTACATTTCTCGGCCGAGGTGAATAGATCTCACTGTCAAAAGGTGAGAATGGCATTTTAGAACTCAGTTTAAGGATTGCGCTCAAACCAAATGTCCTAGAACCAAATTTCTAGATTGTGATACAATACACTATTGGGTGAAGTTTGTTTCACTTCTGCGCAGCGGTTTGGGAGTTATCATCAAAATTACATTTCTCGGCCGAAGTGAATAGATGTCACTGTCAAAAGGTGAGAATGGCATTTTAGAACTCAGTTACAGGATTGCGCTCAAACCAAATGTCCTAGAACCAAATTTCCAAATGTAACTACTAGATTGTGATACAATACACTATTGGGTGAAGTTTGGTTGACTTCTGCGCAGCGGTTTGGGAGTTATATTCAAAATTACATTTCTCGGCCGAAGTGAATAGATCTCACTGTCAAAATGTGTGAATGAATTTTTTGAACTCAGTTTGAGGATTGCGCTCAAACCAAATGTCCTAGAACCAAATTTCCAAATGTAACTACTAGAATGTGACACAATACACTATTGGGTGAAGTTTGGTTCACTTCTGCGCAGCGGTTTGTAAGTTATAATCAAAATTACATTTCTCGGCCGAAGTGAATAGATCTCACTGTCAAAAGGTGTGAATGGCTTTTTTGAACTCAGTTTGAGGATTGCGCTCAAACCAAATGTCCTAGAACCAAATTTCCAAATGTAACTACTAGATTGTGATACAATACACTATTGGGTGAAGTTTGGTTTGCTTCTGCGCAGCGGTTTGGGAGTTAAAATCAAAATTACATTTCTCGGCCGAAGTGAGTAGATCTCACTGTCAAAAGGTGAGAATTACTTTTTTGAACTCAGTTTGAGGATTGCGCTCAAACCAAATGTCCTAGAACCAAATTTCCAAATGTAACTACTAGATTGTGGTACAATACACTATTGGATGAAGTTTGGTTCACTTCTGCGCAGCGGTTTGGGAGTTATAATCATAATTACATTTCTCGGCCGAGGTGAATAGATCTCACTGTCAAAAGGTGAGAATGGCATTTTAGAACTCAGTTTAAGGATTGCGCTCAAACCAAATGTCCTAGAACCAAATTTCTAGATTGTGATACAATACACTATTGGGTGAAGTTTGTTTTACTTCCGCGCAGCGGTTTGGGAGTTATCATCAAAATTACATTTCTCGGCCGAAGTGAATAGATGTCACTGTCAAAAGGTGAGAATGGCATTTTAGAACTCAGTTACAGGATTGCGCTCAAACCAAATGTCCTAGAACCAAATTTCCAAATGTAACTACTAGATTGTGATACAATACACTATTGGGTGAAGTTTGGTTGACTTCTGCGCAGCGGTTTGGGAGTTAACATCAAAATTACATTTCTCGGCCGAATTGCGTAGATCTCACTGTCAAAAGGCTTAAAGGACTTTTTTGAACTAAGTTTGAGGATTGCGCTCAAACTAAATGTACTAGTACCAAATTTCCAAATGTAACTACTAGCTTGTGATACAATACACTATTGGATGAAGTTTGGTTCACTTCTGCGCAGCGGTTTTGGAGTTATCATCAACATTACATTTCTCGGCCGAATCGCGTAGATCTCACTGTCAAAAGGTAAGAACGGCATTTTTGAACTCAGTTTGAGGATTGCGCTCAAACCAAATGTCCTAGAACCAAATTTCCAAATGTGACTACTCGATTGTGATACAATACACTATTGGATGAAGTTTGGTTCACTTCTGCGCAGCGGTTTTGGAGTTATCATCAAAATTACATTTCTCTGCCGAAATGAATAGATCTCACTGTCAAAAGGCGTAAATGGCTTTTTTGAACTAAGTTTGAGGATTGCGCTCAAACCAAATGTCCTAGAACCACATTTCCAAATGTAACTACTAGATCGTGATACAATACACTATTGGGTGAAGTTTGGTTGACTTCTGCGCAGCGGTTTGGGAGTTGAAATCAAAATTACACTTCTCGGCCGAAGTGAGTAGATCTCACTGTCAAAAGGTGAGAACGGCTTTTTTGAACTCAGTTTGAGGATTGCGCTCAAACCAAATGTCCTAGAACCAAATTTCCAAATGTAGCTACTAGATTGTGATACAATACACTATTGGGTAAAGTTTGGTTCACTTCTGCGCAGCGGTTTGGGAGTTATAATCAAATGTACATTTCTCGGCCGAAGTGAATAGATCTCACTGTCAAAAGATGAGAACGGCATTTTTGAACTCAGTTTGTGGGTTGCGCTCAAACCAAATGTCCTAGAACCAAATTTCTAAATGTAACTACTAGATTGTGATACAATACACTATTGGGTGATGTTTGGTTCGTTTCTGCGCAGCGGTTTGGGAGTTATAATCAAAATTACATTTCTTGGCCGAAGTTAATAGATCTCACTGTCAAAAGGTGTGAATGGCTTTTTTTTAACTCAGTTTGAGGATTGCCCTCAAACCAAATGTCCTAGAAATAAATTTCCAAATGTAACTACTAGAATGTGACACAATACACTATTGGTTGAAGTTTGGTTCACTTCTGCGCAGCGGTTTGTGAGTTATAATCGAAATTACATTTCTCGGCCGAAGTGAATAGATCTCACTGTCAAAAGGTGTGAATGGCTTTTTTGAACTCAGTTTGAGGATTGCGCTCAAACCAAGTGTCCTAGAAACAAATTTCCAAATGTAACTACTAGATTGTGATACAATACACTATTGGGTGAAGTTTGGTTGACTTCTGCGCAGCGGTTTGGGAGTTAACATCAACATTACATTTCTCGGCCGAATTGCGTAGATCTCACTGTCAAAAGGCTTAAATGACTTTTTTGAACTAAGTTTGAGGATTGCGCTCAAACTAAATGTACTAGTACCAAATTTCCAAATGTAACTACTAGTTTGTGATACAATACATTATTGGGTGAAGTTTGGTTCACTTCTGCGCAGCGGTTTGGGAGTTATAATCAAATGTACATTTCTCGGCCGAAGTGAATAGATCTCACTGTCAAAAGGTAAGAACGGCATTTTTGAACTCAGTTTGAGGATTGCGCTCAAACCAAATGTCCTAGAACCACATTTCCAAATGTGACTACTAGATTGTGATACAATACACTATTGGATGAAGTTTGGTTCACTTCTGCGCAGCGGTTTTGGAGTTATCATCAAAATTACATTTCTCGGCCAAAATGAATAGATCTCACTGTCAAAAGTTAAGAACGGCATTTTTGAACTCAGTTTGAGGATTGCGCTCAAACCAAATGTCCTAGAACCACATTTCCAAATGTAACTACTAGATTGTGATACAATACACTATTGGGTGAAGTTTGGTTCACTTCTGCGCAGCGGTTTGGGAGTTATCATCAAAATTATATTTCTCGGCCGAAGTGAATAGATCTCATTGTCAAAAGGTGAGAATGGCATTTTAGTACTCAGTTTAAGGATTACGCTCAAACCAAATGTCCTAGAACCAAATTTCTAAATGTAACTACTAGATTGTGATACAATACACTATTGGGTGAAGTTTGGTTGACTTCTGCGCAGCGGTTTGGGAGTTAACATCAACATTACATTTCTCGGCCGAATTGCGTAGATCTCACTGTCAAAAGGCTTAAATGACTTTTTTGAACTAAGATTGAGGATTGCGCTCAAACTAAATGTACTAGTACCAAATTTCCAAATGTAACTACTAGCTTGTGATACAATACACTATTGGGTGAAGTTTGGTTCACTTCTGCGCAGCGGTTTGGGAGTTATAATCAAATGTACATTTCTCGGCCGAAGTGAATAGATCTCACTGTCAAAAGGTAAGAACGGCATTTTTGAACTCAGTTTGAGGATTGCGCTCAAACCAAATGTCCTAGAACCACATTTCCAAATGTGACTACTGGATTGTGATACAATACACTATTGGATGAAGTTTGGTTCACTTCTGCGCAGCGGTTTTGGAGTTATCATCAAAATTACATTTCTCGGCCGAAATGAATAGATCTCACTGTCAAAAGTTAAGAACGGCATTTTTGAACTCAGTTTGAGGATTGCGCTCAAACCAAATGTCCTAGAACCACATTTCCAAATGTAACTACTAGATTGTGATACAATACACTATTGGATGAAGTTTGGTTCACTTCTGCGCAGCGGTTTTGGAGTTATCATCAAAATTACATTTCTCGGCCGAAATGAATAGATCTCACTGTCAAAAGGCGTAAATAGCTTTTTTGAACTAGGTTTGAGGATTGCGCTCAAACCAAATGTCCTAGAACCACATTTCCAAATGTGACTACTAGCTTGTGATACAATACACTATTGGATGAAGTTTGGTTCACTTCTGCGCAGCGGTTTTGGAGTTATCATCAATATTACATTTCTCGGCCGAATCGCGTAGATCTCACTGTCAAAAGGCTTAAATGACTTTTTTGAACTAAGTTTGAGGATTGCGCTCAAACTAAATGTACTAGTACCAAATTTTCAAATGTAATTACTAGCTTGTGATACAATACACTATTGGGTGAAGTTTGGTTCACTTCAGCGCAGCGGTTTGGGAGTTATAATCAAATGTACATTTCTCGGCCGAAGTGAATAGATCTCACTGTCAAAAGGTGAGAACAGCATTTTTGAACTCAGTTTGAGGATTGCGCTCCAACCAAATGTCCTAGAACCAAATTTCCAAATATGACTACTAGATTGTGATACAATACTCTATTGGATGAAGTTTGGTTCACTTCTGCGCAGCGGTTTTGGAGTTATCATCAAAATTACATTTTTCGGCCGAGGTGAATAGATCTCACTGTCAAAAGGTGAGAATGGCATTTTAGAACTCAGTTTAAGGATTGCGCTCAAACCAAATGTCCTAGAACCAAATTTCTAGATTGTGATACAATACACTATTGGGTGAAGTTTGTTTCACTTCTGCGCAGCGGTTTGGGAGTTATCATCAAAATTACATTTCTCGGCCGAAGTGAATAGATGTCACTGTCAAAAGGTGAGAATGGCATTTTAGAACTCAGTTACAGGATTGCGCTCAAACCAAATGTCCTAGAACCAAATTTCCAAATGTAACTACTAGATTGTGATACAATACACTATTGGGTGAAGTTTGGTTGACTTCTGCGCAGCGGTTTGGGAGTTATATTCAAAATTACATTTCTCGGCCGAAGTGAATAGATCTCACTGTCAAAATGTGTGAATGAATTTTTTGAACTCAGTTTGAGGATTGCGCTCAAACCAAATGTCCTAGAACCAAATTTCCAAATGTAACTACTAGAATGTGACACAATACACTATTGGGTGAAGTTTGGTTCACTTCTGCGCAGCGGTTTGTAAGTTATAATCAAAATTACATTTCTCGGCCGAAGTGAATAGATCTCACTGTCAAAAGGTGTGAATGGCTTTTTTGAACTCAGTTTGAGGATTGCGCTCAAACCAAATGTCCTAGAACCAAATTTCCAAATGTAACTACTAGATTGTGATACAATACACTATTGGGTGAAGTTTGGTTTGCTTCTGCGCAGCGGTTTGGGAGTTAAAATCAAAATTACATTTCTCGGCCGAAGTGAGTAGATCTCACTGTCAAAAGGTGAGAATTACTTTTTTGAACTCAGTTTGAGGATTGCGCTCAAACCAAATGTCCTAGAACCAAATTTCCAAATGTAACTACTAGATTGTGGTACAATACACTATTGGATGAAGTTTGGTTCACTTCTGCACAGCGGTTTGGGAGTTATAATCATAATTACATTTCTCGGCCGAGGTGAATAGATCTCACTGTCAAAAGGTGAGAATGGCATTTTAGAACTCAGTTTAAGGATTGCGCTCAAACCAAATGTCCTAGAACCAAATTTCTAGATTGTGATACAATACACTATTGGGTGAAGTTTGTTTCACTTCCGCGCAGCGGTTTGGGAGTTATCATCAAAATTACATTTCTCGGCCGAAGTGAATAGATGTCACTGTCAAAAGGTGAGAATGGCATTTTAGAACTCAGTTACAGGATTGCGCTCAAACCAAATGTCCTAGAACCAAATTTCCAAATGTAACTACTAGATTGTGATACAATACACTATTGGGTGAAGTTTGGTTGACTTCTGCGCAGCGGTTTGGGAGTTAACATCAAAATTACATTTTTCGGCCGAATTGCGTAGATCTCACTGTCAAAAGGCTTAAATGACTTTTTTGAACTAAGTTTGAGGATTGCGCTCAAACTAAATGTACTAGTACCAAATTTCCAAATGTAACTACTAGCTTGTGATACAATACACTATTGGATGAAGTTTGGTTCACTTCTGCGCAGCGGTTTTGGAGTTATCATCAACATTACATTTCTCGGCCGAATCGCGTAGATCTCACTGTCAAAAGGCTTAAATGACTTTTTTGAACTAAGTTTGAGGATTGCGCTCAAACTAAATGTACTAGTACCAAATTTTCAAATGTAACTACTAGCTTGTGATACAATACACTATTGGGTGAAGTTTGGTTCACTTCTGTGCAGCGGTTTGGGAGTTATAATCAAATGTACATTTCTCGGCCGAAGTGAATAGATCTCACTGTCAAAAGGTGAGAACAGCATTTTTGAACTCAGTTTGAGGATTGCGCTCAAACCAAATGTCCTAGAACCAAATTTCCAAATGTGACTACTAGATTGTGATACAATACACTATTGGATGAAGTTTGGTTCACTTCTGCAAAGCAGTTTGGGAGTTATAATCATAATTACATTTCTCGGCCGAGGTAATTAGATCTCACTGTCAAAAGGTGAGAATGGCATTTTAGAACTCAGTTTAAGGATTGCGCTCAAACCAAATGTCCTAGAACCAAATTTCTAGATTGTGATACAATACACTATTGGGTGAAGTTTGTTTCACTTCTGCGCAGCGGTTTGGGAGTTATCATCAAAATTACATTTCTCGGCCGAAGTGAATAGATGTCACTGTCAAAAGGTGAGAATGGCATTTTAGAACTCAGTTACAGGATTGCGCTCAAACCAAATGTCCTAGAACCAAATTTCCAAATGTAACTACTAGATTGTGATACAATACACTATTGGGTGAAGTTTGGTTGACTTCTGCGCAGCGGTTTGGGAGTTAACATCAAAATTACATTTCTCGGCCGAATTGCGTAGATCTCACTGTCAAAAGGCTTAAAGGACTTTTTTGAACTAAGTTTGAGGATTGCGCTCAAACTAAATGTACTAGTACCAAATTTCCAAATGTAACTACTAGCTTGTGATACAATACACTATTGGGTGAAGTTTAGTTCACTTCTGCACAGCGGTTTGGGAGTTATAATCAAATGTACATTTCTCGGCCGAAGTGAATAGATCTCACTGTCAAAAGGTAAGAACGGCATTTTTGAACTCAGTTTGAGGATTGCGCTCAAACCAAATGTCCTAGAACCAAATTTCCAAATGTGACTACTCGATTGTGATACAATACACTATTGGATGAAGTTTGGTTCACTTCTGCGCAGCGGTTTTGGAGTTATCATCAAAATTACATTTCTCTGCCGAAATGAATAGATCTCACTGTCAAAAGGCGTAAATGGCTTTTTTGAACTAAGTTTGAGGATTGCGCTCAAACCAAATGTCCTAGAACCACATTTCCAAATGTAACTACTAGATCGTGATACAATACACTATTGGGTGAAGTTTGGTTGACTTCTGCGCAGCGGTTTGGGAGTTGAAATCAAAATTACACTTCTCGGCCGAAGTGAGTAGATCTCACTGTCAAAAGGTGAGAACGGCTTTTTTGAACTCAGTTTGAGGATTGCGCTCAAACCAAATGTCCTAGAACCAAATTTCCAAATGTAGCTACTAGATTGTGATACAATACACTATTGGGTAAAGTTTGGTTCACTTCTGCGCAGCGGTTTGGGAGTTATAATCAAATGTACATTTCTCGGCCGAAGTGAATAGATCTCACTGTCAAAAGATGAGAACGGCATTTTTGAACTCAGTTTGTGGGTTGCGCTCAAACCAAATGTCCTAGAACCAAATTTCTAAATGTAACTACTAGATTGTGATACAATACACTATTGGGTGATGTTTGGTTCGTTTCTGCGCAGCGGTTTGGGAGTTATAATCAAAATTACATTTCTTGGCCGAAGTTAATAGATCTCACTGTCAAAAGGTGTGAATGGCTTTTTTTTAACTCAGTTTGAGGATTGCCCTCAAACCAAATGTCCTAGAAATAAATTTCCAAATGTAACTACTAGAATGTGACACAATACACTATTGGTTGAAGTTTGGTTCACTTCTGCGCAGCGGTTTGTGAGTTATAATCGAAATTACATTTCTCGGCCGAAGTGAATAGATCTCACTGTCAAAAGGTGTGAATGGCTTTTTTGAACTCAGTTTGAGGATTGCGCTCAAACCAAGTGTCCTAGAAACAAATTTCCAAATGTAACTACTAGATTGTGATACAATACACTATTGGGTGAAGTTTGGTTGACTTCTGCGCAGCGGTTTGGGAGTTAACATCAACATTACATTTCTCGGCCGAATTGCGTAGATCTCACTGTCAAAAGGCTTAAATGACTTTTTTGAACTAAGTTTGAGGATTGCGCTCAAACTAAATGTACTAGTACCAAATTTCCAAATGTAACTACTAGTTTGTGATACAATACATTATTGGGTGAAGTTTGGTTCACTTCTGCGCAGCGGTTTGGGAGTTATAATCAAATGTACATTTCTCGGCCGAAGTGAATAGATCTCACTGTCAAAAGGTAAGAACGGCATTTTTGAACTCAGTTTGAGGATTGCGCTCAAACCAAATGTCCTAGAACCACATTTCCAAATGTGACTACTAGATTGTGATACAATACACTATTGGATGAAGTTTGGTTCACTTCTGCGCAGCGGTTTTGGAGTTATCATCAAAATTACATTTCTCGGCCAAAATGAATAGATCTCACTGTCAAAAGTTAAGAACGGCATTTTTGAACTCAGTTTGAGGATTGCGCTCAAACCAAATGTCCTAGAACCACATTTCCAAATGTAACTACTAGATTGTGATACAATACACTATTGGGTGAAGTTTGGTTCACTTCTGCGCAGCGGTTTGGGAGTTATCATCAAAATTACATTTCTCGGCCGAAGTGAATAGATCTCATTGTCAAAAGGTGAGAATGGCATTTTAGTACTCAGTTTAAGGATTACGCTCAAACCAAATGTCCTAGAACCAAATTTCTAAATGTAACTACTAGATTGTGATACAATACACTATTGGGTGAAGTTTGGTTGACTTCTGCGCAGCGGTTTGGGAGTTAACATCAACATTACATTTCTCGGCCGAATTGCGTAGATCTCACTGTCAAAAGGCTTAAATGACTTTTTTGAACTAAGATTGAGGATTGCGCTCAAACTAAATGTACTAGTACCAAATTTCCAAATGTAACTACTAGCTTGTGATACAATACACTATTGGGTGAAGTTTGGTTCACTTCTGCGCAGCGGTTTGGGAGTTATAATCAAATGTACATTTCTCGGCCGAAGTGAATAGATCTCACTGTCAAAAGGTAAGAACGGCATTTTTGAACTCAGTTTGAGGATTGCGCTCAAACCAAATGTCCTAGAACCACATTTCCAAATGTGACTACTGGATTGTGATACAATATACTATTGGATGAAGTTTGGTTCACTTCTGCGCAGCGGTTTTGGAGTTATCATCAAAATTACATTTCTCGGCCGAAATGAATAGATCTCACTGTCAAAAGTTAAGAACGGCATTTTTGAACTCAGTTTGAGGATTGCGCTCAAACCAAATGTCCTAGAACCACATTTCCAAATGTAACTACTAGATTGTGATACAATACACTATTGGGTGAAGTTTTGTTCACTTCTGCGCAGCGGTTTGGGAGTTATCATTAAAATTACATTTCTCGGCCGAAGTGAATAGATCTCATTGTCAAAAGGTGAGAATGGCATTTTAGTACTCAGTTTAAGGATTGCGCTCAAACCAAATGTCCTAGAACCAAATTTCTAAATGTAACTACTAGATTGTGATACAATACACTATTGGGTGATGTTTGGTTCGTTTCTGCGCAGCGGTTTGGGAGTTATAATCAAAATTACATTTCTTGGCCGAAGTGAATAGATCTCACTGTCAAAAGGTGTGAATGGCTTTTTTATAACTCAGTTTGAGGATTGCCCTCAAACCAAATGTCCTAGAACCAAATTTCCAAATGTAACTACTAGAATGTGACACAATACACTATTGGGTGAAGTTTGGTCCACTTCTGCGCAGCGGTTTGGGAGTTAAAATCAAAATTACATTTCTCGGCCGAAGTGAATAGATCTCACTGTCAAAAGGTGAGAATGGCATTTTTGAACTCAGTTTGAGGATTGCGCTCAAACCAAGTGTCCTAGAACCACATTTCCAAATTTAACTACTAGATTGTGATACAATACACAATTGGGTGAAGTTTGGTTGACTTCTGCGCAGCGGTTTGGGAGTTATAATCAAATGTACATTTCTCGGCCGAAGTGAATAGATCTCACTGTCAAAAGGTGTGAATGGCTTTTTTGAACTCAGTTTGAGGATTGCGCTCAAACCAAGTGTCCTAGAAACAAATTTCCAAATGTAACTACTAGATTGTGATACAATACACTATTGGGTGAAGTTTGGTTTACTTCTGCGCAGCGGTTTGGGAGTTAACATCAAAATTACATTTCTCGGCCAAAGTGAGTAGATCTCACTGTCAAAAGGTGAAAACGGCTTTTTTGAACTCAGTTTGAGGATTGCGCTCAAACCAAATGTCCTAGAACCAAATTTCCAAATGTAACTACTAGATATTGATACATTACACTATTGGATGAAGTTAGGTTCACTTCTGCGCAGCGGTTTTGAAGTTATCATCAAAATTACATTTCTCGGCCGAAATGAATAGATTTCACTGTCAAAAGGCGTAAATGACTTTTTTGAACTAAGTTTGAGGATTGCGCTCAAACCAAATGTCCTAGAACCACATTTCCAAATGTAACTACTAGATTGTGATACAATACACTATTGGATGAAGTTTGGTTGACTTCTGGGCAGCGGTTTGGGAGTTAACATCAACATTACATTTCTCGGCCGAATTGCGTAGATCTCACTGTCAAAAGGCTTAAATGACTTTTTTGAACTAAGTTTGAGGATTGCGTTCAAACTAAATGTACTAGTACCAAATTTCCAAATGTAACAACTAGTTTGTGATACCATACACTATTGGGTGAAGTTTGGTTCACTTCTGCGCAGCGGTTTGTGAGTTATAATCAAATGTACATTTCTCGGCCGAAGTGAATAGATCTCACTGTCAAAAGGTAAGAACGGCATTTTTGAACTCAGTTTTAGGATTGCGCTTAAACCAAATGTCCTAGAACCAAATTTTCAAATGTGACTACTAGATTGTGATACAATACACTATTGGATGAAGTTTGGTTCACTTCTGCACAGTGGTTTGGGAGTTACAATCAAAATTACATATCTCGGCCGAAGTGAATAGATCTCACTGTCAAAAGGTAAGAACGGCATTTTTGAACTCAGTTTTAGGATTGCGCTTAAACCAAATGTCCTAGTACCAAATTTCCAAATGTAACAACTAGTTTGTGATACCATACACTATTGGGTGAAGTTTGGTTCACTTCTGCGCAGCGGTTTGTGAGTTATAATCAAATGTACATTTCTCGGCCGAAGTGAATAGATCTCACTGTCAAAAGGCGTAAATGGCTTTTTTGAACTAAGTTTGAGGATTGCGCTCAAACCAAATGTCCTAGAACCACATTTCCAAATGTAACTACTAGATTGTGATACAATACACTATTGGGTGAAGTTTGGTTCACTTCTGCGCAGCGGTTTGGGAGTTATCATCAAAATTACATTTCTCGGCCGAAGTGTATAGATCTCACTGTCAAAAGGTGAGAATGGCATTTTAGTACTCAGTTTAAGGATTGCGCTCAAACCAAATGTCCTAGAACCAAATTTCTAAATGTAACTACTAGATTGTGATACAATACACTATTGGGTGATGTTTGGTTCGTTTCTGCGCAGCGGTTTGGGAATTATAATCAAAATTACATTTCTTGGCCGAAGTGAATAGATCTCACTGTCAAAAGGTGAAAACGGCTTTTTTGAACTCAGTTTGAGGATTGCGCTCAAACCAAGTGTCCTAGAACCAAATTTCCAAATGTAACAACTAGATTGTGATACAATACACTATTGGGTGAAGTTTGGTTGACTTCTGCGCAGCGGTTTGGGAGTTATAATCAAAATTACATTTCTTGGCCGAAGTGAATAGATCTCACTGTCAAAAGGTGTGAATGGCTTTTTTATAACTCAGTTTGAGGATTGCCCTCAAACCAAATGTCCTAGAACCAAATTTCCAAATGTAACTACTAGAATGTGACACAATACACTATTGGGTGAAGTTTGGTCCACTTCTGCGCAGCGGTTTGGGAGTTAAAATCAAAATTACATTTCTCGGCCGAAGTGAATAGATCTCACTGTCAAAAGGTGAGAATGGCATTTTTGAACTCAGTTTGAGGATTGCGCTCAAACCAAGTGTCCTAGAACCACATTTCCAAATTTAACTACTAGATTGTGATACAATACACTATTGGGTGAAGTTTGTTTTACTTCTGCGCAGCGGTTTGGGAGTTAAAATCAAAATTACATTTCTCGGCCGAAGTGAATAGATCTCTCTGTCAAAAGGTGAAAACGGCTTTTTTGACCTAAGTTTGATGATTGCGCTCAAACCAAATGTCCTAGAACTAAATTTCCACATGTAACTACTAGATTGTGATACAATACACTAATGGGTGAAGTTTGGTTGACTTCTGCGCAGCGGTTTGGGAGTTAACATCATAATTACATTTCTCGGCCATATCGCATAGATCTCACTGTGAAAAGGCTTAAATGACTTTTTTAATTAAGTTTGAGGATTGCGCTCAAATCAAATGTCCTAGAACGAAATTTCCACATGTAACTACTAGATTGTGATACAATACACTATTGGGTGAAGTTTGGTTGACTTCTGCGCAGCGGTTTGGGAGTTAACATCAAAATTACATTTCTCGGCCATATCGCATAGATCTCACTGTGAAAAGGCTTAAATGGCTTTTTTGACCTAAGTTTGAGGATTGCGCTCAAAACAAATGTCCTAGAACCAAATTTCCACAAGTAACTACTAGATTGTGATACAATACACTATTGGGTGAAGTTTGGTTGACTTCTGCGCAGCGGTTTGGGAGTTAACATCAAAATTACATTTCTCGGCCATATCGCATAGATCTCACTGTGAAAAGGCTTAAATGGCTTTTTTGACCTAAGTTTGAGGATTGCGCTCAAATCAAATGTCCTAGAACCAAATTTCCACATGTAACTACTAGATTGTGATACAATACACTAATGGGTGAAGTTTGGTTGACTTCTGCGCAGCGGTTTGGGAGTGAACATCAAAATTACATTTCTCGGCCATATCGCATAGATCTCACTGTGAAAAGGCTTAAATGGCTTTTTTGACCTAAGTTTGAGGATTGCGCTCAAATCAAATGTCCTAGAACCAAATTTCCACATGTAACTACTAGATTGTGATACAATACACTAATGGGTGAAGTTTGGTTGACTTCTGCGCAGCGGTTTGGGATTGAACATCAAAATTACATTTCTCGGCCATATCGCATAGATCTCGCTGTGAAAAGGCTTAAATGACTTTTTTAAATTAAGTTTGAAGATTGCGCTCAAACCAAATGTCCTAAAACTAAATTTCCAAATGTAACTACTAGACTGTGATAAAATACAGTATTGGGTGAAGTTTGGTTGACTTCTGCGCAGCGGTTTGGGAGTTAACATCAAAATTACATTTCTCGGCCATATCGCATAGATCTCACTGTGAAAAGGCTTAAATGACTTTTTTTAATTAAGTTTGAAGATTGCACTCAAACCAAATGTCCTAAAACTAAATTTCCAAATGTAACTACTACATTGTGATAAAATACACTATTGGGTGAAGTTTGGTTGACTTCTGCGCAGCGGTTTGGGAGTTAACATCAAAAATACATTTCTCGGCCATATCGCATAGATCTCACTGTGAAAAGGCTTAAATGGCTTTTTTGACCTAAGTTTTAGGATTGCGCTCAAATCAAATGTCCTAGAACCAAATTTCCACATGTAACTACTAGATTGTGATACAATACACTAATGGGTGAAGTTTGGTTGACTTCTGCGCAGCGGTTTGGGAGTTAACATCAAAATTACATTTCTCGGCCATATCGCATAGATCTCACAATGAAAAGGCTTAAATGACTTTTTTTAATTAAGTTTGAAGATTGCGCTCAAACCAAATGTCCTAGAACTAAATTTCCAAATGTAACTACTAGATTATGATAAAATACACTATTGGGTGAAGTTTGGTTGACTTCTGCGCAGCGGTTTGGGAGTTAACATCAAAATTAGATTTCTCGGCCATATCGCATAGATCTCACTGTGAAAAGGCTTAAATGGCTTTTTTGACCTAAGTTTGAGGATTGCGCTCAAATCAAATGTCCTAAACCAAATTTCCACATGTAACTACTAGATTGTGATACAATACACTATTGGGTGAAGTTTGGTTGACTTCTGCGCAGCGGTTTGGGAGTTAACATCAAAATTACATTTCTCGGCCATATCGCATAGATCTCACTGTGAAAAGGCTTAAATGGCTTTTTTGACCTAAGTTTGAGGATTGCGCTCAAATCAAATGTCCTAGAACCAAATTTCCACATGTAACTACTAGATTGTGATACAATACACTAATGGGTGAAGTTTGGTTGACTTCTGCGCAGCGGTTTGGGAGTGAACATCAAAATTACATTTCTCGGCCATATCGCATAGATCTTACTGTGAAAAGGCTTAAATGGCTTTTTTGACCTAAGTTTGAGAATTGCGCTCAAATCAAATGTCCTAGAACCAAATTTCCACATGTATCTACTAGATTGTGATAAAATACACTATTGGGTGAAGTTTGGTTGACTTCTGCGCAGCGGTTTGGGAGTGAACATCAAAATTACATTTCTCGGCCATATCGCATAGATCTCACTGTGAAAAGGCTTAAATGGCTTTTTTGACCTAAGTTTGAGGATTGCGCTCAAATCAAATGTCCTAGAACCAAATTTCCAAATGTAACTACTAGATTGTGATACAATACACTAATGGGTGAAGTTTGGTTGACTTCTGCGCAGCGGTTTGGGAGTTAACATCAAAATTACATTTCTCGGCCATATCGCATAGATCTCACTGTGAAAAGGCTTAAATGGCTTTTTTGACCTAAGTTTGAGGATTGCGCTCAAATCAAATGTCCTAGAACCAAATTTCCACATGTCACTACTAGATTGTGATACAATACACTATTGGGTGAAGTTTGGTTGACTTCTGCGCAGCGGTTTGGGAGTTAACATCAAAATTACATTTCTCGGCCATATCACATAGATCTCACTGTGAAAAGGCTTAAATGGCTTTTTTGACCTAAGTTTGAGGATTGCGCTCAAATCAAATGTCCTAGAACCAAATTTCCACATGTAACTACTAGATTGTGATACAATACACTAATGGGTGAAGTTTGGTTGACTTCTGCGCAGCGGTTTGGGAGTGAACATCAAAATTACATTTCTCGGCCATATCGCATAGATCTCACTGTGAAAAGGCTTAAATGACTTTTTTTAATTAAGTTTGAAGATTGCGCTCAAACCAAATGTCCTAGAACTAAATTTCCAAATGTAACTACTAGATTATGATAAAATACACTATTGGGTGAAGTTTGGTTGACTTCTGCGCAGCGGTTTGGGAGTTAACATCAAAATTACATTTCTCGGCCATATCGCATAGATCTCACTGTGAAAAGGCTTAAATGGCTTTTTTGACCTAAGTTTGAGGATTGCGCTCAAATCAAATGTCCTAAACCAAATTTCCACATGTAACTACTAGATTGTGATAAAATACACTATTGGGTGAAGTTTGGTTGACTTCTGCGCAGCGGTTTGGGAGTGAACATCAAAATTACATTTCTCGGCCATATCGCATAGATCTCACTGTGAAAAGGCTTAAATGGCTTTTTTGACCTAAGTTTGAGGATTGCGCTCAAATCAAATGTCCTAGAACCAAATTTCCAAATGTAACTACTAGATTGTGATACAATACACTAATGGGTGAAGTTTGGTTGACTTCTGCGCAGCGGTTTGGGAGTTAACATCAAAATTACATTTCTCGGCCATATCGCATAGATCTCACTGTGAAAAGGCTTAAATGGCTTTTTTGACCTAAGTTTGAGGATTGCGCTCAAACCAAATGTCCTAGAACTAAATTTCCAAATGTAACTACTAGATTATGATAAAATACACTATTGGGTGAAGTTTGGTTGACTTCTGCGCAGCGGTTTGGGAGTTAACATCAAAATTACATTTCTCGGCCATATCGCATAGATCTCACTGTGAAAAGGCTTAAATGGCTTTTTTGACCTAAGTTTGAGGATTGCGCTCAAATCAAATGTCCTAAACCAAATTTCCACATGTAACTACTAGATTGTGATACAATACACTATTGGGTGAAGTTTGGTTGACTTCTGCGCAGCGGTTTGGGAGTTAACATCAAAATTACATTTCTCGGCCATATCGCATAGATCTCGCTGTGAAAAGGCTTAAATGACTTTTTTAAATTAAGTTTGAAGATTGCGCTCAAACCAAATGTCCTAAACTAAATTTCCAAATGTAACTACTAGACTGTGATAAAATACACTATTGGGTGAAGTTTGGTTGACTTCTGCGCAGCGGTTTGGGAGTTAACATCAAAATTACATTTCTCGGCCATATCGCATAGATCTCACTGTGAAAAGGCTTAAATGGCTTTTTTGACCTAAGTTTGAGAATTGCGCTCAAATCAAATGTCCTAGAACCAAATTTCCACATGTAACTACTAGATTGTGATACAATACACTATTGGGTGAAGTTTGGTTGACTTCTGCGCAGCGGTTTGGGAGTTAACATCAAAATTACATTTCTCAGCCATATCGCATAGATCTCACTGTGAAAAGGCTTAAATGGCTTTTTTGACCTAAATTTGATGATTGCGCTAAAACCAAATGTCCTAGAACTAAATTTCCAATTGTAACTACTAGATTGTGATACAATACACTAATGGGTGAAGTTTGGTTGACTTCTGCGCAGCGGTTTGGGAGTGAACATCAAAATTACATTTCTCGGCCATATCGCATAGATCTCACTGTGAAAAGGCTTAAATGACTTTATTTAATTAAGTTTGAAGATTGCACTCAAACCAAATGTCCTAAAACTAAATTTCCAAATGTAACTACTACATTGTGATAAAATACACTATTGGGTGAAGTTTGGTTGACTACTGCGCAGCGGTTTGGGAGTTAACATCAAAAATACATTTCTCGGCCATATCGCATAGATCTCACTGTGAAAAGGCTTAAATGGCTTTTTTGACCTAAGTTTTAGGATTGCGCTCAAATCAAATGTCCTAGAACCAAATTTCCACATGTAACTACTAGATTGTGATACAATACACTAATGGGTGAAGTTTGGTTGACTTCTGCGCAGCGGTTTGGGAGTTAACATCAAAATTACATTTCTCGGCCATATCGCATAGATCTCACTGTGAAAAGGCTTAAATGACTTTTTTTAATTAAGTTTGAAGATTGCGCTCAAACCAAATGTCCTAGAACTAAATTTCCAAATGTAACTACTAGATTATGATAAAATACACTATTGGGTGAAGTTTGGTTGACTTCTGCGCAGCGGTTTGGGAGTTAACATCAAAATTACATTTCTCGGCCATATCGCATAGATCTCACTGTGAAAAGGCTTAAATGGCTTTTTTGACCTAAGTTTGAGGATTGCGCTCAAATCAAATGTCCTAAACCAAATTTCCACATGTAACTACTAGATTGTGATACAATACACTATTGGGTGAAGTTTGGTTGACTTCTGCGCAGCGGTTTGGGAGTTAACATCAAAATTACATTTCTCGGCCATATCGCATAGATCTCACTGTGAAAAGGCTTAAATGGCTTTTTTGACCTAAGTTTGAGGATTGCGCTCAAATCAAATGTCCTAGAACCAAATTTCCACATGTAACTACTAGATTGTGATACAATACACTAATGGGTGAAGTTTGGTTGACTTCTGCGCAGCGGTTTGGGAGTGAACATCAAAATTACATTTCTCGGCCATATCGCATAGATCTTACTGTGAAAAGTCTTAAATGGCTTTTTTGACCTAAGTTTGAGGATTGCACTCAAATCAAATGTCCTAGAACCAAATTTCCACATGTATCTACTAGATTGTGATAAAATACACTAATGGGTGAAGTTTGGTTGACTTCTGCGCAGCGGTTTGGGAGTGAACATCAAAATTACATTTCTCGGCCATATCGCATAGATCTCACTGTGAAAAGGCTTAAATGACTTGTTTTAATTAAGTTTGAAGATTGCACTCAAACCAAATGTCCTAAAACTAAATTTCCAAATGTAACTACTACATTGTGATAAAATACACTATTGGGTGAAGTTTGGTTGACTTCTGCGCAGCGGTTTGGGAGTTAACATCAAAAATACATTTCTCGGCCATATCGCATAGATCTCACTGTGAAAAGGCTTAAATGGCTTTTTTGACCTAAGTTTTAGGATTGCGCTCAAATCAAATGTCCTAGAACCAAATTTCCACATGTAACTACTAGATTGTGATACAATACACTAATGGGTGAAGTTTGGTTGACTTCTGCGCAGCGGTTTGGGAGTTAATATCAAAATTACATTTCTCGGCCATATCGCATAGATCTCACTGTGAAAAGGCTTAAATGACTTTTTTTAATTAAGTTTGAAGATTGCGCTCAAACCAAATGTCCTAGAACTAAATTTCCAAATGTAACTACTAGATTATGATAAAATACACTATTGGGTGAAGTTTGGTTGACTTCTGCGCAGCGGTTTGGGAGTTAACATCAAAATTACATTTCTCGGCCATATCGCATAGATCTCACTGTGAAAAGGCTTAAATGGCTTTTTTGACCTAAGTTTGAGGATTGCGCTCAAATCAAATGTCCTAAACCAAATTTCCACATGTCACTACTAGATTGTGATACAATACACTATTGGGTGAAGTTTGGTTGACTTCTGCGCAGCGGTTTGGGAGTTAACATCAAAATTACATTTCTCGGCCATATCACATAGATCTCACTGTGAAAAGGCTTAAATGGCTTTTTTGACCTAAGTTTGAGGATTGCGCTCAAATCAAATGTCCTAGAACCAAATTTCCACATGTAACTACTAGATTGTGATACAATACACTAATGGGTGAAGTTTGGTTGACTTCTGCGCAGCGGTTTGGGAGTGAACATCAAAATTACATTTCTCGGCCATATCGCATAGATCTCACTGTGAAAAGGCTTAAATGACTTTTTTTAATTAAGTTTGAAGATTGCGCTCAAATCAAATGTCCTAAACCAAATTTCCACATGTAACTACTAGATTGTGATACAATACACTATTGGGTGAAGTTTGGTTGACTTCTGCGCAGCGGTTTGGGAGTTAACATCAAAATTACATTTCTCGGCCATATCGCATAGATCTCACTGTGAAAAGGCTTAAATGGCTTTTTTGACCTAAGTTTGAGGATTGCGCTCAAATCAAATGTCCTAGAACCAAATTTCCACATGTAACTACTAGATTATGATAAAATACACTATTGGGTGAAGTTTGGTTGACTTCTGCGCAGCGGTTTGGGAGTTAACATCAAAATTACATTTCTCAGCCATATCGCATAGATCTCACTGTGAAAAGGCTTAAATGGCTTTTTTGACCTAAGTTTGATGATTGCGTTTAAACCAAATGTCCTAGAACTAAATTTCCACATGTAACTACTAGATTGTGATACAATACACTATTGGGTGAAGTTTGGTTGACTTCTGCGCAGCGGTTTGGGAGTTAACATCAAAATTACATTTCTCGGCCATATCGCATAGATCTCACTGTGAAAAGGCTTAAATGGCTTTTTTGACCTAAGTTTGAGGATTGCGCTCAAAACAAATGTCCTAGAACCAAATTTCCACATGTAACTACTAGATTGTGATACAATACACTATTGGGTGAAGTTTGGTTGACTTCTGCGCAGCGGTTTGGGAGTTAACATCAAAATTACATTTCTCGGCCATATCGCATAGATCTCACTGTGAAAAGGCTTAAATGGCTTTTTTGACCTAAGTTTGAGGATTGCGCTCAAATCAAATGTCCTAGAACCAAATTTCCACATGTAACTACTAGATTGTGATACAATACACTAATGGGTGAAGTTTGGTTGACTTCTGCGCAGCGGTTTGGGAGTGAACATCAAAATTACATTTCTCGGCCATATCGCATAGATCTCACTGTGAAAAGGCTTAAATGACTTTTTTTAATTAAGTTTGAAGATTGCTCTCAAACCAAATGTCCTAAAACTAAATTTCCAGATGTAACTACTAGATTGTGATAAAATACACTATTGGGTGAAGTTTGGTTGACTTCTGCGCAGCGGTTTGGGAGTTAACATCAAAATTACATTTCTCGGCCATATCGCATAGATCTCACTGTGAAAAGGCTTAAATGGCTTTTTTGACCTAAGTTTGAGGATTGCGCTCAAATCAAATGTCCTAGAACCAAATTTCCAAATGTAACTACTAGATTGTGATACAATACACTAATGGGTGAAGTTTGGTTGACTTCTGCGCAGCGGTTTGGGAGTTAATATCAAAATTACATTTCTCGGCCATATCGCATAGATCTCACTGTGAAAAGGCTTAAATGACTTTTTTTAATTAAGTTTGAAGATTGCGCTCAAACCAAATGTCCTAGAACTAAATTTCCAAATGTAACTACTAGATTATGATAAAATACACTATTGGGTGAAGTTTGGTTGACTTCTGCGCAGCGGTTTGGGAGTTAACATCAAAATTACATTTCTCGGCCATATCGCATAGATCTCACTGTGAAAAGGCTTAAATGGCTTTTTTGACCTAAGTTTGAGGATTGCGCTCAAATCAAATGTCCTAAACCAAATTTCCACATGTCACTACTAGATTGTGATACAATACACTATTGGGTGAAGTTTGGTTGACTTCTGCGCAGCGGTTTGGGAGTTAACATCAAAATTACATTTCTCGGCCATATCACATAGATCTCACTGTGAAAAGGCTTAAATGGCTTTTTTGACCTAAGTTTGAGGATTGCGCTCAAATCAAATGTCCTAGAACCAAATTTCCACATGTAACTACTAGATTGTGATACAATACACTAATGGGTGAAGTTTGGTTGACTTCTGCGCAGCGGTTTGGGAGTGAACATCAAAATTACATTTCTCGGCCATATCGCATAGATCTCACTGTGAAAAGGCTTAAATGACTTTTTTTAATTAAGTTTGAAGATTGCGCTCAAACCAAATGTCCTAGAACTAAATTTCTAAATGTAACTACTAGATTATGATAAAATACACTATTGGGTGAAGTTTGGTTGACTTCTGCGCAGCGGTTTGGGAGTTAACATCAAAATTACATTTCTCGGCCATATCGCATAGATCTCACTGTGAAAAGGCTTAAATGGCTTTTTTGACCTAAGTTTGAGGATTGCGCTCAAATCAAATGTCCTAAACCAAATTTCCACATGTAACTACTAGATTGTGATACAATACACTATTGGGTGAAGTTTGGTTGACTTCTGCGCAGCGGTTTGGGAGTTAACATTAAAATTACATTTCTCGGCCATATCGCATAGATCTCACTGTGAAAAGGCTTAAATGGCTTTTTTGACCTAAGTTTGAGGATTGCGCTCAAATCAAATGTCCTAGAACCAAATTTCCACATGTAACTACTAGATTATGATAAAATACACTATTGGGTGAAGTTTGGTTGACTTCTGCGCAGCGGTTTGGGAGTTAACATCAAAATTACATTTCTCAGCCATATCGCATAGATCTCACTGTGAAAAGGCTTAAATGGCTTTTTTGACCTAAGTTTGATGATTGCGTTTAAACCAAATGTCCTAGAACCAAATTTCCACATGTAACTACTAGATTATGATAAAATACACTATTGGGTGAAGTTTGGTTGACTTCTGCGCAGCGGTTTGGGAGTTAACATCAAAATTACATTTCTCGGCCATATCGCATAGATCTCACTGTGAAAAGGCTTAAATGGCTTTTTTGACCTAAGTTTGAGGATTACGCTCAAATCCAATGTCCTAGAACCAAATTTCCACATGTAATTACTAGATTGTGATACAATACACTAATGGGTGAAGTTTGGTTGACTTCTGCGCAGCGGTTTGGGAGTTAACATCATAATTACATTTCTCGGCCATATCGCATAGATCTCACTGTGAAAAGGCTTAAATGGCTTTTTTGACCTAAGTTTGATGATTGCGTTTAAACCAAATGTCCTAAAACTAAATTTCCAAATGTAACTACTAGATTGTGATAAAATACACTATTGGGTGAAGTTTGGTTGACTTCTGCGCAGCGGTTTGGGAGTTAACATCAAAATTACATTTCTCGGCCATATCGCATAGATCTCACTGTGAAAAGGCTTAAATGGCTTTTTTGACCTAAGTTTGAGGATTGCGCTCAAATCAAATGTCCTAAAACAAATTTCCACATGTAACTACTAGATTGTGATACAATACACTAATGGGTGAAGTTTGGTTGACTTCTGCGCAGCGGTTTGGGAGTTAATATCAAAATTACATTTCTCGGCCATATCGCATAGATCTCACTGTGAAAAGGCTTAAATGACTTTTTTTAATTAAGTTTGAAGATTGCGCTCAAACCAAATGTCCTAGAACTAAATTTCCAAATGTATCTACTAGATTATGATAAAATACACTATTGGGTGAAGTTTGGTTGACTTCTGCGCAGCGGTTTGGGAGTTAACATCAAAATTACATTTCTCGGCCATATCGCATAGATCTCACTGTGAAAAGGCTTAAATGGCTTTTTTGACCTAAGTTTGAGGATTGCGCTCAAATCAAATGTCCTAAACCAAATTTCCACATGTCACTACTAGATTGTGATACAATACACTATTGGGTGAAGTTTGGTTGACTTCTGCGCAGCGGTTTGGGAGTTAACATCAAAATTACATTTCTCGGCCATATCACATAGATCTCACTGTGAAAAGGCTTAAATGGCTTTTTTGACCTAAGTTTGAGGATTGCGCTCAAATCAAATGTCCTAGAACCAAATTTCCACATGTAACTACTAGATTGTGATACAATACACTAATGGGTGAAGTTTGGTTGACTTCTGCGCAGCGGTTTGGGAGTGAACATCAAAATTACATTTCTCGGCCATATCGCATAGATCTCACTGTGAAAAGGCTTAAATGACTTTTTTTAATTAAGTTTGAAGATTGCGCTCAAACCAAATGTCCTAGAACTAAATTTCCAAATGTAACTACTAGATTATGATAAAATACACTATTGGGTGAAGTTTGGTTGACTTCTGCGCAGCGGTTTGGGAGTTAACATCAAAATTACATTTCTCGGCCATATCGCATAGATCTCACTGTGAAAAGGCTTAAATGGCTTTTTTGACCTAAGTTTGAGGATTGCGCTCAAATCAAATGTCCTAAACCAAATTTCCACATGTAACTACTAGATTGTGATACAATACACTATTGGGTGAAGTTTGGTTGACTTCTGCGCAGCGGTTTGAGAGTTAACATCAAAATTACATTTCTCGGCCATATCGCATAGATCTCACTGTGAAAAGGCTTAAATGGCTTTTTTGACCTAAGTTTGAGGATTGCGCTCAAATCAAATGTCCTAGAACCAAATTTCCACATGTAACTACTAGATTATGATAAAATACACTATTGGGTGAAGTTTGGTTGACTTCTGCGCAGCGGTTTGGGAGTTAACATCAAAATTACATTTCTCAGCCATATCGCATAGATCTCACTGTGAAAAGGCTTAAATGGCTTTTTTGACCTAAGTTTGATGATTGCGTTTAAACCAAATGTCCTAGAACTAAATTTCCACATGTAACTACTAGATTGTGATACAATACACTATTGGGTGAAGTTTGGTTGACTTCTGCGCAGCGGTTTGGGAGTTAACATCAAAATTACATTTCTCGGCCATATCGCATAGATCTCACTGTGAAAAGGCTTAAATGGCTTTTTTGACCTAAGTTTGAGGATTGCGCTCAAAACAAATGTCCTAGAACCAAATTTCCACATGTAACTACTAGATTGTGATACAATACACTATTGGGTGAAGTTTGGTTGACTTCTGCGCAGCGGTTTGGGAGTTAACATCAAAATTACATTTCTCGGCCATATCGCATAGATCTCACTGTGAAAAGGCTTAAATGGCTTTTTTGACCTAAGTTTGAGGATTGCGCTCAAATCAAATGTCCTAGAACCAAATTTCCACATGTAACTACTAGATTGTGATACAATACACTAATGGGTGAAGTTTGGTTGACTTCTGCGCAGCGGTTTGGGAGTGAACATCAAAATTACATTTCTCGGCCATATCGCATAGATCTCACTGTGAAAAGGCTTAAATGACTTTTTTTAATTAAGTTTGAAGATTGCTCTCAAACCAAATGTCCTAAAACTAAATTTCCAGATGTAACTACTAGATTGTGATAAAATACACTATTGGGTGAAGTTTGGTTGACTTCTGCGCAGCGGTTTGGGAGTTAACATCAAAATTACATTTCTCGGCCATATCGCATAGATCTCACTGTGAAAAGGCTTAAATGGCTTTTTTGACCTAAGTTTGAGGATTGCGCTCAAATCAAATGTCCTAGAACCAAATTTCCAAATGTAACTACTAGATTGTGATACAATACACTAATGGGTGAAGTTTGGTTGACTTCTGCGCAGCGGTTTGGGAGTTAATATCAAAATTACATTTCTCGGCCATATCGCATAGATCTCACTGTGAAAAGGCTTAAATGACTTTTTTTAATTAAGTTTGAAGATTGCGCTCAAACCAAATGTCCTAGAACTAAATTTCCAAATGTAACTACTAGATTATGATAAAATACACTATTGGGTGAAGTTTGGTTGACTTCTGCGCAGCGGTTTGGGAGTTAACATCAAAATTACATTTCTCGGCCATATCGCATAGATCTCACTGTGCAAAGGCTTAAATGGCTTTTTTTACCTAAGTTTGAGGATTGCGCTCAAATCAAATGTCCTAAACCAAATTTCCACATGTCACTACTAGATTGTGATACAATACACTATTGGGTGAAGTTTGGTTGACTTCTGCGCAGCGGTTTGGGAGTTAACATCAAAATTACATTTCTCGGCCATATCACATAGATCTCACTGTGAAAAGGCTTAAATGGCTTTTTTGACCTAAGTTTGAGGATTGCGCTCAAATCAAATGTCCTAGAACCAAATTTCCACATGTAACTACTAGATTGTGATACAATACACTAATGGGTGAAGTTTGGTTGACTTCTGCGCAGCGGTTTGGGAGTGAACATCAAAATTACATTTCTCGGCCATATCGCATAGATCTCACTGTGAAAAGGCTTAAATGACTTTTTTTAATTAAGTTTGAAGATTGCGCTCAAACCAAATGTCCTAGAACTAAATTTCTAAATGTAACTACTAGATTATGATAAAATACACTATTGGGTGAAGTTTGGTTGACTTCTGCGCAGCGGTTTGGGAGTTAACATCAAAATTACATTTCTCGGCCATATCGCATAGATCTCACTGTGAAAAGGCTTAAATGGCTTTTTTGACCTAAGTTTGAGGATTGCGCTCAAATCAAATGTCCTAAACCAAATTTCCACATGTAACTACTAGATTGTGATACAATACACTATTGGGTGAAGTTTGGTTGACTTCTGCGCAGCGGTTTGGGAGTTAACATCAAAATTACATTTCTCGGCCATATCGCATAGATCTCACTGTGAAAAGGCTTAAATGGCTTTTTTGACCTAAGTTTGAGGATTGCGCTCAAATCAAATGTCCTAGAACCAAATTTCCACATGTAACTACTAGATTATGATAAAATACACTATTGGGTGAAGTTTGGTTGACTTCTGCGCAGCGGTTTGGGAGTTAACATCAAAATTACATTTCTCAGCCATATCGCATAGATCTCACTGTGAAAAGGCTTAAATGGCTTTTTTGACCTACGTTTGATGATTGCGTTTAAACCAAATGTCCTAGAACTAAATTTCCACATGTAACTACTAGATTGTGATACAATACACTATTGGGTGAAGTTTGGTTGACTTCTGCGCAGCGGTTTGGGAGTTAACATCAAAATTACATTTCTCGGCCATATCGCATAGATCTCACTGTGAAAAGGCTTAAATGGCTTTTTTGACCTAAGTTTGAGGATTGCGCTCAAATCAAATGTCCTAAACCAAATTTCCACATGTAACTACTAGATTGTGATACAATACACTATTGGGTGAAGTTTGGTTGACTTCTGCGCAGCGGTTTGGGAGTTAACATCAAAATTACATTTCTCGGCCATATCGCATAGATCTCACTGTGAAAAGGCTTAAATGGCTTTTTTGACCTAAGTTTGAGGATTGCGCTCAAATCAAATGTCCTAGAACCAAATTTCCACATGTAACTACTAGATTGTGATACAATACACTAATGGGTGAAGTTTGGTTGACTTCTGCGCAGCGGTTTGGGAGTGAACATCAAAATTACATTTCTCGGCCATATCGCATAGATCTTACTGTGAAAAGTCTTAAATGGCTTTTTTGACCTAAGTTTGAGGATTGCACTCAAATCAAATGTCCTAGAACCAAATTTCCACATGTATCTACTACATTGTGATAAAATACACTATTGGGTGAAGTTTGGTTGACTTCTGCGCAGCGGTTTGGGAGTTAACATCAAAAATACATTTCTCGGCCATATCGCATAGATCTCACTGTGAAAAGGCTTAAATGGCTTTTTTGACCTAAGTTTTAGGATTGCGCTCAAATCAAATGTCCTAGAACCAAATTTCCACATGTAACTACTAGATTGTGATACAATACACTAATGGGTGAAGTTTGGTTGACTTCTGCGCAGCGGTTTGGGAGTTAACATCAAAATTACATTTCTCGGCAATATCGCATAGATCTCACTGTGAAAAGGCTTAAATGACTTTTTTTAATTAAGTTTGAAGATTGCGCTCAAACCAAATGTCCTAGAACTAAATTTCCAAATGTAACTACTAGATTATGATAAAATACACTATTGGGTGAAGTTTGGTTGACTTCTGCGCAGCGGTTTGGGAGTTAACATCAAAATTACATTTCTCGGCCATATCGCATAGATCTCACTGTGAAAAGGCTTAAATGGCTTTTTTGACCTAAGTTTGAGGATTGCGCTCAAATCAAATGTCCTAAAACAAATTTCCACATGTAACTACTAGATTGTGATACAATACACTATTGGGTGAAGTTTGGTTGACTTCTGCGCAGCGGTTTGGGAGTTAACATCAAAATTACATTTCTCGGCCATATCGCATAGATCTCACTGTGAAAAGGCTTAAATGGCTTTTTTGACCTAAGTTTGAGGATTGCGCTCAAATCAAATGTCCTAGAACCAAATTTCCACATGTATCTACTAGATTGTGATAAAATACACTATTGGGTGAAGTTTGGTTGACTTCTGCGCAGCGGTTTGGGAGTTAACATCAAAATTACATTTCTCGGCCATATCGCATAGATCTCACTGTGAAAAGTCTTAAATGGCTTTTTTGACCTAAGTTTGAGGATTGCGCTCAAATCAAATGTCCTAGAACCAAATTTCCACATGTAACTACTAGATTGTGATACAATACACTAATGGGTGAAGTTTGGTTGACTTCTGCGCAGCGGTTTTGGAGTGAACATCAAAATTACATTTCTCGGCCATATCGCATAGATCTCACTGTGAAAAGGCTTAAATGGCTTTTTTGACCTAAGTTTGAGGATTACGCTCAAATCCAATGTCCTAGAACCAAATTTCCACATGTAATTACTAGATTGTGATACAATACACTAATGGGTGAAGTTTGGTTGACTTCTGCGCAGCGGTTTGGGAGTTAACATCATAATTACATTTCTCGGCCATATCGCATAGATCTCACTGTGAAAAGGCTTAAATGGCTTTTTTGACCTAAGTTTGAGGATTGCGCTCAAATCCAATGTCCTAGAACCAAATTTCCACATGTAACTACTAGATTGTGATACAATACACTATTGGGTGAAGTTTGGTTGACTTCTGCGCAGCGGTTTGGGAGTTAACATCAAAATTACATTTCTCGGCCATATCGCATAGATCTCACTGTGAAAAGGCTTAAATGACTTTTTTTAATTAAGTTTGAAGATTGCTCTCAAACCAAATGTCCTAAAACTAAATTTCCAAATGTAACTACTAGATTGTGATAAAATACACTATTGGGTGAAGTTTGGTTGACTTCTGCGCAGCGGTTTGGGAGTTAACATCAAAATTACATTTCTCGGCCATATCGCATAGATCTCACTGTGAAAAGGCTTAAATGGCTTTTTTGACCTAAGTTTGAGGATTGCGCTCAAATCAAATGTCCTAAAACAAATTTCCACATGTAACTACTAGATTGTGATACAATACACTAATGGGTGAAGTTTGGTTGACTTCTGCGCAGCGGTTTGGGAGTTAATATCAAAATTACATTTCTCGGCCATATCGCATAGATCTCACTGTGAAAAGGCTTAAATGACTTTTTTTAATTAAGTTTGAAGATTGCGCTCAAACCAAATGTCCTAGAACTAAATTTCCAAATGTAACTACTAGATTATGATAAAATACACTATTGGGTGAAGTTTGGTTGACTTCTGCGCAGCGGTTTGGGAGTTAACATCAAAATTACATTTCTCGGCCATATCGCATAGATCTCACTGTGAAAAGGCTTAAATGGCTTTTTTGACCTAAGTTTGAGGATTGCGCTCAAATCAAATGTCCTAAACCAAATTTCCACATGTCACTACTAGATTGTGATACAATACACTATTGGGTGAAGTTTGGTTGACTTCTGCGCAGCGGTTTGGGAGTTAACATCAAAATTACATTTCTCGGCCATATCACATAGATCTCACTGTGAAAAGGCTTAAATGGCTTTTTTGACCTAAGTTTGAGGATTGCGCTCAAATCAAATGTCCTAGAACCAAATTTCCACATGTAACTACTAGATTGTGATACAATACACTAATGGGTGAAGTTTGGTTGACTTCTGCGCAGCGGTTTGGGAGTGAACATCAAAATTACATTTCTCGGCCATATCGCATAGATCTCACTGTGGAAAGGCTTAAATGACTTTTTTTAATTAAGTTTGAAGATTGCGCTCAAACCAAATGTCCTAGAACTAAATTTCCTAATGTAACTACTAGATTATGATAAAATACACTATTGGGTGAAGTTTGGTTGACTTCTGCGCAGCGGTTTGGGAGTTAACATCAAAATTACATTTCTCGGCCATATCGCATAGATCTCACTGTGAAAAGGCTTAAATGGATTTTTTGACCTAAGTTTGAGGATTGCGCTCAAATCAAATGTCCTAAACCAAATTTCCACATGTAACTACTAGATTGTGATACAATACACTATTGGGTGAAGTTTGGTTGACTTCTGCGCAGCGGTTTGGGAGTTAACATCAAAATTACATTTCTCGGCCATATCGCATAGATCTCACTGTGAAAAGGCTTAAATGGCTTTTTTGACCTAAGTTTGAGGATTGCGCTCAAATCAAATGTCCTAGAACCAAATTTCCACATGTAACTACTAGATTATGATAAAATACACTATTGGGTGAAGTTTGGTTGACTTCTGCGCAGCGGTTTGGGAGTTAACATCAAAATTACATTTCTCAGCCATATCGCATAGATCTCACTGTGAAAAGGCTTAAATGGCTTTTTTGACCTAAGTTTGATGATTGCGTTTAAACCAAATGTCCTAGAACTAAATTTCCACATGTAACTACTAGATTGTGATACAATACACTATTGGGTGAAGTTTGGTTGACTTCTGCGCAGCGGTTTGGGAGTTAACATCAAAATTACATTTCTCGGCCATATCGCATAGATCTCACTGTGAAAAGGCTTAAATGGCTTTTTTGACCTAAGTTTGAGGATTGCGCTCAAAACAAATGTCCTAGAACCAAATTTCCACATGTAACTACTAGATTGTGATACAATACACTATTGGGTGAAGTTTGGTTGACTTCTGCGCAGCGGTTTGGGAGTTAACATCAAAATTACATTTCTCGGCCATATCGCATAGATCTCACTGTGAAAAGGCTTAAATGGCTTTTTTGACCTAAGTTTGAGGATTGCGCTCAAATCAAATGTCCTAAAACAAATTTCCACATGTAACTACTAGATTGTGATACAATACACTAATGGGTGAAGTTTGGTTGACTTCTGCGCAGCGGTTTGGGAGTTAATATCAAAATTACATTTCTCGGCCATATCGCATAGATCTCACTGTGAAAAGGCTTAAATGACTTTTTTTAATTAAGTTTGAAGATTGCGCTCAAACCAAATGTCCTAGAACTAAATTTCCAAATGTAACTACTAGATTATGATAAAATACACTATTGGGTGAAGTTTGGTTGACTTCTGCGCAGCGGTTTGGGAGTTAACATCAAAATTACATTTCTCGGCCATATCGCATAGATCTCACTGTGAAAAGGCTTAAATGGCTTTTTTGACCTAAGTTTGAGGATTGCGCTCAAATCAAATGTCCTAAACCAAATTTCCACATGTCACTACTAGATTGTGATACAATACACTATTGGGTGAAGTTTGGTTGACTTCTGCGCAGCGGTTTGGGAGTTAACATCAAAATTACATTTCTCGGCCATATCACATAGATCTCACTGTGAAAAGGCTTAAATGGCTTTTTTGACCTAAGTTTGAGGATTGCGCTCAAATCAAATGTCCTAGAACCAAATTTCCACATGTAACTACTAGATTGTGATACAATACACTAATGGGTGAAGTTTGGTTGACTTCTGCGCAGCGGTTTGGGAGTGAACATCAAAATTACATTTCTCGGCCATATCGCATAGATCTCACTGTGGAAAGGCTTAAATGACTTTTTTTAATTAAGTTTGAAGATTGCGCTCAAACCAAATGTCCTAGAACTAAATTTCCAAATGTAACTACTAGATTATGATAAAATACACTATTGGGTGAAGTTTGGTTGACTTCTGCGCAGCGGTTTGGGAGTTAACATCAAAATTACATTTCTCGGCCATATCGCATAGATCTCACTGTGAAAAGGCTTAAATGGCTTTTTTGACCTAAGTTTGAGGATTGCGCTCAAATCAAATGTCCTAAACCAAATTTCCACATGTAACTACTAGATTGTGATACAATACACTATTGGGTGAAGTTTGGTTGACTTCTGCGCAGCGGTTTGGGAGTTAACATCAAAATTACATTTCTCGGCCATATCGCATAGATCTCACTGTGAAAAGGCTTAAATGGCTTTTTTGACCTAAGTTTGAGGATTGCGCTCAAATCAAATGTCCTAGAACCAAATTTCCACATGTAACTACTAGATTATGATAAAATACACTATTGGGTGAAGTTTGGTTGACTTCTGCGCAGCGGTTTGGGAGTTAACATCAAAATTACATTTCTCAGCCATATCGCATAGATCTCACTGTGAAAAGGCTTAAATGGCTTTTTTGACCTAAGTTTGATGATTGCGTTTAAACCAAATGTCCTAGAACTAAATTTCCACATGTAACTACTAGATTGTGATACAATACACTATTGGGTGAAGTTTGGTTGACTTCTGCGCAGCGGTTTGGGAGTTAACATCAAAATTACATTTCTCAGCCATATCGCATAGATCTCACTGTGAAAAGGCTTAAATGGCTTTTTTGACCTAAGTTTGATGATTGCGTTTAAACCAAATGTCCTAGAACTAAATTTCCACATGTAACTACTAGATTGTGATACAATACACTATTGGGTGAAGTTTGGTTGACTTCTGCGCAGCGGTTTGGGAGTTAACATCAAAAATACATTTCTCGGCCATATCGCATAGATCTCACTGTGAAAAGGCTTAAATGGCTTTTTTGACCTAAGTTTGAGGATTGCGCTCAAATCAAATGTCCTAGAACCAAATTTCCACATGTAACTACTAGATTGTGATACAATACACTAATGGGTGAAGTTTGGTTGACTTCTGCGCAGCGGTTTGGGATTGAACATCAAAATTACATTTCTCGGCCATATCGCATAGATCTCACTGTGAAAAGGCTTAAATGACTTTTTTAAATTAAGTTTGAAGATTGCGCTCAAACCAAATGTCCTAAAACTAAATTTCCAAATGTAACTACTAGACTGTGATAAAATACACTATTGGGTGAAGTTTGGTTGACTTCTGCGCAGCGGTTTGGGAGTTAACATCAAAATTACATTTCTCGGCCATATCGCATAGATCTCACTGTGAAAAGGCTTAAATGGCTTTTTTGACCTAAGTTTGAGAATTGCGCTCAAATCAAATGTCCTAGAACCAAATTTCCACATGTAACTACTAGATTGTGATACAATACACTATTGGGTGAAGTTTGGTTGACTTCTGCGCAGCGGTTTGGGAGTTAACATCAAAATTACATTTCTCAGCCATATCGCATAGATCTCACTGTGAAAAGGCTTAAATGGCTTTTTTGACCTAAATTTGATGATTGCGCTAAAACCAAATGTCCTAGAACTAAATTTCCAATTGTAACTACTAGATTGTGATACAATACACTAATGGGTGAAGTTTGGTTGACTTCTGCGCAGCGGTTTGGGAGTGAACATCAAAATTACATTTCTCGGCCATATCGCATAGATCTCACTGTGAAAAGGCTTAAATGACTTTTTTTAATTAAGTTTGAAGATTGCACTCAAACCAAATGTCCTAAAACTAAATTTCCAAATGTAACTACTACATTGTGATAAAATACACTATTGGGTGAAGTTTGGTTGACTTCTGCGCAGCGGTTTGGGAGTTAACATCAAAAATACATTTCTCGGCCATATCGCATAGATCTCACTGTGAAAAGGCTTAAATGACTTTTTTTAATTAAGTTTGAAGATTGCGCTCAAACCAAATGTCCTAGAACTAAATTTCCAAATGTAACTACTAGATTATGATAAAATACACTATTGGGTGAAGTTTGGTTGACTTCTGCGCAGCGGTTTGGGAGTTAACATCAAAATGACATTTCTCGGCCATATCGCATAGATCTCACTGTGAAAAGGCTTAAATGGCTTTTTTGACCTAAGTTTGAGGATTGCGCTCAAATCAAATGTCCTAAACCAAATTTCCACATGTAACTACTAGATTGTGATACAATACACTAATGGGTGAAGTTTGGTTGACTTCTGCGCAGCGGTTTGGGAGTTAACATCAAAATTACATTTCTCGGCCATATCGCATAGATCTCACTGTGAAAAGGCTTAAATGGCTTTTTTGACCTAAGTTTGAGGATTGCGCTCAAATCAAATGTCCTAGAACCAAATTTCCACATGTAACTACTAGATTGTGATACAATACACTAATGGGTGAAGTTTGGTTGACTTCTGCGCAGCGGTTTGGGAGTGAACATCAAAATTACATTTCTCGGCCATATCGCATAGATCTTACTGTGAAAAGGCTTAAATGGATTTTTTGACCTAAGTTTGAGAATTGCGCTCAAATCAAATGTCCTAGAACCAAATTTCCACATGTATCTACTAGATTGTGATAAAATACACTATTGGGTGAAGTTTGGTTGACTTCTGCGCAGCGGTTTGGGAGTTAACATCAAAATTACATTTCTCGGCCATATCGCATAGATCTCACTGTGAAAAGGCTTAAATGGCTTTTTTGACCTAAGTTTGAGGATTGCGCTCAAATCAAATGTCCTAGAACCAAATTTCCACATGTAACTACTAGATTGTGATACAATACACTAATGGGTGAAGTTTGGTTGACTTCTGCGCAGCGGTTTGGGATTGAACATCAAAATTACATTTCTCGGCCATATCGCATAGATCTCACTGTGAAAAGGCTTAAATGACTTTTTTAAATTAAGTTTGAAGATTGCGCTCAAACCAAATGTCCTAAAACTAAATTTCCAAATGTAACTACTAGACTGTGATAAAATACACTATTGGGTGAAGTTTGGTTGACTTCTGCGCAGCGGTTTGGGAGTTAACATCAAAATTACATTTCTCGGCCATATCGCATAGATCTCACTGTGAAAAGGCTTAAATGGCTTTTTTGACCTAAGTTTGAGAATTGCGCTCAAATCAAATGTCCTAGAACCAAATTTCCACATGTAACTACTAGATTGTGATACAATACACTATTGGGTGAAGTTTGGTTGACTTCTGCGCAGCGGTTTGGGAGTTAACATCAAAATTACATTTCTCAGCCATATCGCATTGATCTCACTGTGAAAAGGCTTAAATGGCTTTTTTGACCTAAATTTGATGATTGCGCTAAAACCAAATGTCCTAGAACTAAATTTCCAATTGTAACTACTAGATTGTGATAAATTACACTAATGGGTGAAGTTTGGTTGACTTCTGCGCAGCGGTTTGGGAGTGAACATCAAAATTACATTTCTCGGCCATATCGCATAGATCTCACTGTGAAAAGGCTTAAATGACTTTTTTTAATTAAGTTTGAAGATTGCACTCAAACCAAATGTCCTAGAACTAAATTTCCACATGTAACTACTAGATTGTGATACAATACACTATTGGGTGAAGTTTGGTTGACTTCTGCGCAGCGGTTTGGGAGTTAACATCAAAAATACATTTCTCGGCCATATCGCATAGATCTCACTGTGAAAAGGCTTAAATGGCTTTTTTGACCTAAGTTTGAGGATTGCGCTCAAATCAAATGTCCTAGAACCAAATTTCCACATGTAACTACTAGATTGTGATACAATACACTAATGGGTGAAGTTTGGTTGACTTCTGCGCAGCGGTTTGGGATTGAACATCAAAATTACATTTCTCGGCCATATCGCATAGATCTCCCTGTGAAAAGGCTTAAATGACTTTTTTAAATTAAGTTTGAAGATTGCGCTCAAACCAAATGTCCTAAAACTAAATTTCCAAATGTAACTACTAGACTGTGATAAAATACACTATTGGGTGAAGTTTGGTTGACTTCTGCGCAGCGGTTTGGGAGTTAACATCAAAATTACATTTCTCGGCCATATCGCATAGATCTCACTGTGAAAAGGCTTAAATGGCTTTTTTGACCTAAGTTTGAGGATTGCGCTCAAATCAAATGTCCTAGAACCAAATTTCCACATGTAACTACTAGATTGTGATACAATACACTAATGGGTGAAGTTTGGTTGACTTCTGCGCAGCGGTTTGGGAGTGAACATCAAAATTACATTTCTCGGCCATATCGCATAGATCTTACTGTGAAAAGGCTTAAATGGATTTTTTGACCTAAGTTTGAGAATTGCGCTCAAATCAAATGTCCTAGAACCAAATTTCCACATGTATCTACTAGATTGTGATAAAATACACTATTGGGTGAAGTTTGGTTGACTTCTGCGCAGCGGTTTGGGAGTTAACATCAAAATTACATTTCTCGGCCATATCGCATAGATCTCACTGTGAAAAGGCTTAAATGGCTTTTTTGACCTAAGTTTGAGGATTGCGCTCAAATCAAATGTCCTAGAACCAAATTTCCACATGTAACTACTAGATTGTGATACAATACACTAATGGGTGAAGTTTGGTTGACTTCTGCGCAGCGGTTTGGGATTGAACATCAAAATTACATTTCTCGGCCATATCGCATAGATCTCACTGTGAAAAGGCTTAAATGACTTTTTTAAATTAAGTTTGAAGATTGCGCTCAAACCAAATGTCCTAAAACTAAATTTCCAAATGTAACTACTAGACTGTGATAAAATACACTATTGGGTGAAGTTTGGTTGACTTCTGCGCAGCGGTTTGGGAGTTAACATCAAAATTACATTTCTCGGCCATATCGCATAGATCTCACTGTGAAAAGGCTTAAATGGCTTTTTTGACCTAAGTTTGAGAATTGCGCTCAAATCAAATGTCCTAGAACCAAATTTCCACATGTAACTACTAGATTGTGATACAATACACTATTGGGTGAAGTTTGGTTGACTTCTGCGCAGCGGTTTGGGAGTTAACATCAAAATTACATTTCTCAGCCATATCGCATTGATCTCACTGTGAAAAGGCTTAAATGGCTTTTTTGACCTAAATTTGATGATTGCGCTAAAACCAAATGTCCTAGAACTAAATTTCCAATTGTAACTACTAGATTGTGATAAATTACACTAATGGGTGAAGTTTGGTTGACTTCTGCGCAGCGGTTTGGGAGTGAACATCAAAATTACATTTCTCGGCCATATCGCATAGATCTCACTGTGAAAAGGCTTAAATGACTTTTTTTAATTAAGTTTGAAGATTGCACTCAAACCAAATGTCCTAGAACTAAATTTCCACATGTAACTACTAGATTGTGATACAATACACTATTGGGTGAAGTTTGGTTGACTTCTGCGCAGCGGTTTGGGAGTTAACATCAAAAATACATTTCTCGGCCATATCGCATAGATCTCACTGTGAAAAGGCTTAAATGGCTTTTTTGACCTAAGTTTGAGGATTGCGCTCAAATCAAATGTCCTAGAACCAAATTTCCACATGTAACTACTAGATTGTGATACAATACACTAATGGGTGAAGTTTGGTTGACTTCTGCGCAGCGGTTTGGGATTGAACATCAAAATTACATTTCTCGGCCATATCGCATAGATCTCCCTGTGAAAAGGCTTAAATGACTTTTTTAAATTAAGTTTGAAGATTGCGCTCAAACCAAATGTCCTAAAACTAAATTTCCAAATGTAACTACTAGACTGTGATAAAATACACTATTGGGTGAAGTTTGGTTGACTTCTGCGCAGCGGTTTGGGAGTTAACATCAAAATTACATTTCTCGGCCATATCGCATAGATCTCACTGTGAAAAGGCTTAAATGGCTTTTTTGACCTAAGTTTGAGAATTGCGCTCAAATCAAATGTCCTAGAACCAAATTTCCACATGTAACTACTAGATTGTGATACAATACACTATTGGGTGAAGTTTGGTTGACTTCTGCGCAGCGGTTTGGGAGTTAACATCAAAATTACATTTCTCAGCCATATCGCATAGATCTCACTGTGAAAAGGCTTAAATGGCTTTTTTGACCTAAATTTGATGATTGCGCTAAAACCAAATGTCCTAGAACTAAATTTCCAATTGTAACTACTAGATTGTGATACAATACACTAATGGGTGAAGTTTGGTTGACTTCTGCGCAGCGGTTTGGGAGTGAACATCAAAATTACATTTCTCGGCCATATCGCATAGATCTCACTGTGAAAAGGCTTAAATGACTTTTTTTAATTAAGTTTGAAGATTGCACTCAAACCAAATGTCCTAAAACTAAATTTCCAAATGTAACTACTACATTGTGATAAAATACACTATTGGGTGAAGTTTGGTTGACTTCTGCGCAGCGGTTTGGGAGTTAACATCAAAAATACATTTCTCGGCCATATCGCATAGATCTCACTGTGAAAAGGCTTAAATGACTTTTTTTAATTAAGTTTGAAGATTGCGCTCAAACCAAATGTCCTAGAACTAAATTTCCAAATGTAACTACTAGATTATGATAAAATACACTATTGGGTGAAGTTTGGTTGACTTCTGCGCAGCGGTTTGGGAGTTAACATCAAAATGACATTTCTCGGCCATATCGCATAGATCTCACTGTGAAAAGGCTTAAATGGCTTTTTTGACCTAAGTTTGAGGATTGCGCTCAAATCAAATGTCCTAAACCAAATTTCCACATGTAACTACTAGATTGTGATACAATACACTAATGGGTGAAGTTTGGTTGACTTCTGCGCAGCGGTTTGGGAGTTAACATCAAAATTACATTTCTCGGCCATATCGCATAGATCTCACTGTGAAAAGGCTTAAATGGCTTTTTTGACCTAAGTTTGAGGATTGCGCTCAAATCAAATGTCCTAGAACCAAATTTCCACATGTAACTACTAGATTGTGATACAATACACTAATGGGTGAAGTTTGGTTGACTTCTGCGCAGCGGTTTGGGAGTGAACATCAAAATTACATTTCTCGGCCATATCGCATAGATCTTACTGTGAAAAGGCTTAAATGGATTTTTTGACCTAAGTTTGAGAATTGCGCTCAAATCAAATGTCCTAGAACCAAATTTCCACATGTATCTACTAGATTGTGATAAAATACACTATTGGGTGAAGTTTGGTTGACTTCTGCGCAGCGGTTTGGGAGTTAACATCAAAATTACATTTCTCGGCCATATCGCATAGATCTCACTGTGAAAAGGCTTAAATGGCTTTTTTGACCTAAGTTTGAGGATTGCGCTCAAATCAAATGTCCGAGAACCAAATTTCCACATGTAACTACTAGATTGTGATACAATACACTAATGGGTGAAGTTTGGTTGACTTCTGCGCAGCGGTTTGGGATTGAACATCAAAATTACATTTCTCGGCCATATCGCATAGATCTCACTGTGAAAAGGCTTAAATGACTTTTTTAAATTAAGTTTGAAGATTGCGCTCAAACCAAATGTCCTAAAACTAAATTTCCAAATGTAACTACTAGACTGTGATAAAATACACTATTGGGTGAAGTTTGGTTGACTTCTGCGCAGCGGTTTGGGAGTTAACATCAAAATTACATTTCTCGGCCATATCGCATAGATCTCACTGTGAAAAGGCTTAAATGGCTTTTTTGACCTAAGTTTGAGAATTGCGCTCAAATCAAATGTCCTAGAACCAAATTTCCACATGTAACTACTAGATTGTGATACAATACACTATTGGGTGAAGTTTCGTTGACTTCTGCGCAGCGGTTTGGGAGTTAACATCAAAATTACATTTCTCAGCCATATCGCATAGATCTCACTGTGAAAAGGCTTAAATGGCTTTTTTGACCTAAATTTGATGATTGCGCTAAAACCAAATGTCCTAGAACTAAATTTCCAATTGTAACTACTAGATTGTGATACAATACACTAATGGGTGAAGTTTGGTTGACTTCTGCGCAGCGGTTTGGGAGTGAACATCAAAATTACATTTCTCGGCCATATCGCATAGATCTCACTGTGAAAAGGCTTAAATGACTTTTTTTAATTAAGTTTGAAGATTGCACTCAAACCAAATGTCCTAAAACTAAATTTCCACATGTAACTACTAGATTGTGATACAATACACTAATGGGTGAAGTTTGGTTGACTTCTGCGCAGCGGTTTGGGAGTTAACATCAAAATTACATTTCTCGGCCATATCGCATAGATCTCACTGTGAAAAGGCTTAAATGGCTTTTTTGACCTAAGTTTGAGGATTGCGCTCAAATCAAATGTCCTAGAACCAAATTTCCACATGTAACTACTAGATTGTGATACAATACACTAATGGGTGAAGTTTGGTTGACTTCTGCGCAGCGGTTTGGGAGTGAACATCAAAATTACATTTCTCGGCCATATCGCATAGATCTTACTGTGAAAAGGCTTAAATGGATTTTTTGACCTAAGTTTGAGAATTGCGCTCAAATCAAATGTCCTAGAACCAAATTTCCACATGTATCTACTAGATTGTGATAAAATACACTATTGGGTGAAGTTTGGTTGACTTCTGCGCAGCGGTTTGGGAGTTAACATCAAAATTACATTTCTCGGCCATATCGCATAGATCTCACTGTGAAAAGGCTTAAATGGCTTTTTTGACCTAAGTTTGAGGATTGCGCTCAAATCAAATGTCCGAGAACCAAATTTCCACATGTAACTACTAGATTGTGATACAATACACTAATGGGTGAAGTTTGGTTGACTTCTGCGCAGCGGTTTGGGATTGAACATCAAAATTACATTTCTCGGCCATATCGCATAGATCTCACTGTGAAAAGGCTTAAATGACTTTTTTAAAATAAGTTTGAAGATTGCGCTCAAACCAAATGTCCTAAAACTAAATTTCCAAATGTAACTACTAGACTGTGATAAAATACACTATTGGGTGAAGTTTGGTTGACTTCTGCGCAGCGGTTTGGGAGTTAACATCAAAATTACATTTCTCGGCCATATCGCATAGATCTCACTGTGAAAAGGCTTAAATGGCTTTTTTGACCTAAGTTTGAGAATTGCGCTCAAATCAAATGTCCTAGAACCAAATTTCCACATGTAACTACTAGATTGTGATACAATACACTATTGGGTGAAGTTTCGTTGACTTCTGCGCAGCGGTTTGGGAGTTAACATCAAAATTACATTTCTCAGCCATATCGCATAGATCTCACTGTGAAAAGGCTTAAATGGCTTTTTTGACCTAAATTTGATGATTGCGCTAAAACCAAATGTCCTAGAACTAAATTTCCAATTGTAACTACTAGATTGTGATACAATACACTAATGGGTGAAGTTTGGTTGACTTCTGCGCAGCGGTTTGGGAGTGAACATCAAAATTACATTTCTCGGCCATATCGCATAGATCTCACTGTGAAAAGGCTTAAATGACTTTTTTTAATTAAGTTTGAAGATTGCACTCAAACCAAATGTCCTAAAACTAAATTTCCAAATGTAACTACTACATTATGATAAAATACACTATTGGGTGAAGTTTGGTTGACTTCTGCGCAGCGGTTTGGGAGTTAACATCAAAATTACATTTCTCGGCCATATCGCATAGATCTCACTGTGAAAAGGCTTAAATGGCTTTTTTGACCTAAGTTTGAGGATTGCGCTCAAATCAAATGTCCTAAACCAAATTTCCACATGTCACTACTAGATTGTGATACAATACACTATTGGGTGAAGTTTGGTTGACTTCTGCGCAGCGGTTTGGGAGTTAACATCAAAATTACATTTCTCGGCCATATCGCATAGATCTCACTGTGAAAAGGCTTAAATGGCTTTTTTGACCTAAATTTGAGGATTGCGCTCAAATCAAATGTCCTAGAACCAAATTTCCACATGTAACTACTAGATTGTGATACAATACACTAATGGGTGAAGTTTGGTTGACTTCTGCGCAGCGGTTTGGGAGTGAACATCAAAATTACATTTCTCGGCCATATCGCATAGATCTCACTGTGAAAAGGCTTAAATGACTTTTTTTAATTAAGTTTGAAGATTGCGCTCAAACCAAATGTCCTAGAACTAAATTTCCAAATGTAACTACTAGATTATGATAAAATACACTATTGGGTGAAGTTTGGTTGACTTCTGCGCAGCGGTTTGGGAGTTAACATCAAAATTACATTTCTCGGCCATATCGCATAGATCTCACTGTGAAAAGGCTTAAATGGCTTTTTTGACCTAAGTTTGAGGATTGCGCTCAAATCAAATGTCCTACACCAAATTTCCACATGTAACTACTAGATTGTGATACAATACACTATTGGGTGAAGTTTGGTTGACTTCTGCGCAGCGGTTTGGGAGTTAACATCAAAATTACATTTCTCGGCCATATCGCATAGATCTCACTGTGAAAAGGCTTAAATGGCTTTTTTGACCTAAGTTTGAGGATTGCGCTCAAATCAAATGTCCTAGAACCAAATTTCCACATGTAACTACTAGATTGTGATACAATACACTAATGGGTGAAGTTTGGTTGACTTCTGCGCAGCGGTTTGGGAGTGAACATCAAAATTACATTTCTCGGCCATATCGCATAGATCTCACTGTGAAAAGGCTTAAATGACTTTTTTTAATTAAGTTTGAAGATTGCGCTCAAACCAAATGTCCTAGAACTAAATTTCCAAATGTAACTACTAGATTATGATAAAATACACTATTGGGTGAAGTTTGGTTGACTTCTGCGCAGCGGTTTGGGAGTTAACATCAAAATTACATTTCTCGGCCATATCGCATAGATCTCACTGTGAAAAGGCTTAAATGGCTTTTTTGACCTAAGTTTGAGGATTGCACTCAAACCAAATGTCCTAAAACTAAATTTCCACATGTAACTACTAGATTGTGATACAATACACTAATGGGTGAAGTTTGGTTGACTTCTGCGCAGCGGTTTGGGAGTTAACATCAAAATTACATTTCTCGGCCATATCGCATAGATCTCACTGTGAAAAGGCTTAAATGGCTTTTTTGACCTAAGTTTGAGGATTGCGCTCAAATCAAATGTCCTAGAACCAAATTTCCACATGTAACTACTAGATTGTGATACAATACACTAATGGGTGAAGTTTGGTTGACTTCTGCGCAGCGGTTTGGGAGTGAACATCAAAATTACATTTCTCGGCCATATCGCATAGATCTTACTGTGAAAAGGCTTAAATGGATTTTTTGACCTAAGTTTGAGAATTGCGCTCAAATCAAATGTCCTAGAACCAAATTTCCACATGTATCTACTAGATTGTGATAAAATACACTATTGGGTGAAGTTTGGTTGACTTCTGCGCAGCGGTTTGGGAGTTAACATCAAAATTACATTTCTCGGCCATATCGCATAGATCTCACTGTGAAAAGGCTTAAATGGCTTTTTTGACCTAAGTTTGAGGATTGCGCTCAAATCAAATGTCCGAGAACCAAATTTCCACATGTAACTACTAGATTGTGATACAATACACTAATGGGTGAAGTTTGGTTGACTTCTGCGCAGCGGTTTGGGATTGAACATCAAAATTACATTTCTCGGCCATATCGCATAGATCTCACTGTGAAAAGGCTTAAATGACTTTTTTAAAATAAGTTTGAAGATTGCGCTCAAACCAAATGTCCTAAAACTAAATTTCCAAATGTAACTACTAGACTGTGATAAAATACACTATTGGGTGAAGTTTGGTTGACTTCTGCGCAGCGGTTTGGGAGTTAACATCAAAATTACATTTCTCGGCCATATCGCATAGATCTCACTGTGAAAAGGCTTAAATGGCTTTTTTGACCTAAGTTTGAGAATTGCGCTCAAATCAAATGTCCTAGAACCAAATTTCCACATGTAACTACTAGATTGTGATACAATACACTATTGGGTGAAGTTTCGTTGACTTCTGCGCAGCGGTTTGGGAGTTAACATCAAAATTACATTTCTCAGCCATATCGCATAGATCTCACTGTGAAAAGGCTTAAATGGCTTTTTTGACCTAAATTTGATGATTGCGCTAAAACCAAATGTCCTAGAACTAAATTTCCAATTGTAACTACTAGATTGTGATACAATACACTAATGGGTGAAGTTTGGTTGACTTCTGCGCAGCGGTTTGGGAGTGAACATCAAAATTACATTTCTCGGCCATATCGCATAGATCTCACTGTGAAAAGGCTTAAATGACTTTTTTTAATTAAGTTTGAAGATTGCACTCAAACCAAATGTCCTAAAACTAAATTTCCAAATGTAACTACTACATTATGATAAAATACACTATTGGGTGAAGTTTGGTTGACTTCTGCGCAGCGGTTTGGGAGTTAACATCAAAATTACATTTCTCGGCCATATCGCATAGATCTCACTGTGAAAAGGCTTAAATGGCTTTTTTGACCTAAGTTTGAGGATTGCGCTCAAATCAAATGTCCTAAACCAAATTTCCACATGTCACTACTAGATTGTGATACAATACACTATTGGGTGAAGTTTGGTTGACTTCTGCGCAGCGGTTTGGGAGTTAACATCAAAATTACATTTCTCGGCCATATCGCATAGATCTCACTGTGAAAAGGCTTAAATGGCTTTTTTGACCTAAATTTGAGGATTGCGCTCAAATCAAATGTCCTAGAACCAAATTTCCACATGTAACTACTAGATTGTGATACAATACACTAATGGGTGAAGTTTGGTTGACTTCTGCGCAGCGGTTTGGGAGTGAACATCAAAATTACATTTCTCGGCCATATCGCATAGATCTCACTGTGAAAAGGCTTAAATGACTTTTTTTAATTAAGTTTGAAGATTGCGCTCAAACCAAATGTCCTAGAACTAAATTTCCAAATGTAACTACTAGATTATGATAAAATACACTATTGGGTGAAGTTTGGTTGACTTCTGCGCAGCGGTTTGGGAGTTAACATCAAAATTACATTTCTCGGCCATATCGCATAGATCTCACTGTGAAAAGGCTTAAATGGCTTTTTTGACCTAAGTTTGAGGATTGCGCTCAAATCAAATGTCCTACACCAAATTTCCACATGTAACTACTAGATTGTGATACAATACACTATTGGGTGAAGTTTGGTTGACTTCTGCGCAGCGGTTTGGGAGTTAACATCAAAATTACATTTCTCGGCCATATCGCATAGATCTCACTGTGAAAAGGCTTAAATGGCTTTTTTGACCTAAGTTTGAGGATTGCGCTCAAATCAAATGTCCTAGAACCAAATTTCCACATGTAACTACTAGATTGTGATACAATACACTAATGGGTGAAGTTTGGTTGACTTCTGCGCAGCGGTTTGGGAGTGAACATCAAAATTACATTTCTCGGCCATATCGCATAGATCTCACTGTGAAAAGGCTTAAATGACTTTTTTTAATTAAGTTTGAAGATTGCGCTCAAACCAAATGTCCTAGAACTAAATTTCCAAATGTAACTACTAGATTATGATAAAATACACTATTGGGTGAAGTTTGGTTGACTTCTGCGCAGCGGTTTGGGAGTTAACATCAAAATTACATTTCTCGGCCATATCGCATAGATCTCACTGTGAAAAGGCTTAAATGGCTTTTTTGACCTAAGTTTGAGGATTGCGCTCAAATCAAATGTCCTAAACCAAATTTCCACATGTCACTACTAGATTGTGATACAATACACTATTGGGTGAAGTTTGGTTGACTTCTGCGCAGCGGTTTGGGAGTTAACATCAAAATTACATTTCTCGGCCATATCGCATAGATCTCACTGTGAAAAGGCTTAAATGGCTTTTTTGACCTAAGTTTGAGGATTGCGCTCAAATCAAATGTCCTAGAACCAAATTTCCACATGTAACTACTAGATTGTGATACAATACACTAATGGGTGAAGTTTGGTTGACTTCTGCGCAGCGGTTTGGGAGTGAACATCAAAATTACATTTCTCGGCCATATCGCATAGATCTCACTGTGAAAAGGCTTAAATGACTTTTTTTAATTAAGTTTGAAGATTGCGCTCAAACCAAATGTCCTAGAACTAAATTTCCAAATGTAACTACTAGATTATGATAAAATACACTATTGGGTGAAGTTTGGTTGACTTCTGCGCAGCGGTTTGGGAGTTAACATCAAAATTACATTTCTCGGCCATATCGCATAGATCTCACTGTGAAAAGGCTTAAATGGCTTTTTTGACCTAAATTTGAGGATTGCGCTCAAATCAAATGTCCTAAACCAAATTTCCACATGTAACTACTAGATTGTGATACAATACACTATTGGGTGAAGTTTGGTTGACTTCTGCGCAGCGGTTTGGGAGTTAACATCAAAATTACATTTCTCAGCCATATCGCATAGATCTCACTGTGAAAAGGCTTAAATGGCTTTTTTGACCTAAGTTTGATGATTGCGCTAAAACCAAATGTCCTAGAACTAAATTTCCACATGTAACTGTCATGTTTATGTGCCTTCTCAGTTCTTTTCTTTCCTTTCCAGCACATTATGCAGCTGGATGGGCGGGGCTGTGCTGCACACCTGTGGCACATTTGGAGCGCTCATTATTTAAGGACTCCTGTCACCGTCTGCGAGTGTCGGACTATTGCATTTGCTTGTTACCTGCTTTGCTTACCGCTGTGTGCTCATCGTCACCCTTGGTGCTTCCGACATTCTTCGATCGTGTTCTGGTTTGATCTCATTTACTTTTGTGTTTTATTGGGATTTTGTGATTGAAATTTTGTACTGTTATATTCACGCCATTTTGGCGTGCTCTCTCAGTTGTATTTTCTTACTCGCGTTTTCTAGCGTGCTCTCTCAGTTGTATTTTCTGACCCGCGTTTTCTAGCGTGCTCTCTCAGTTGTATTTTCTTACCCGCGTTACTTAGCGTACTCTCTCAGTTGTATTTTCTTACTCGCGTTACTTTGGCGTGCTCCCTTTGTTCTCGTTTTTGTAATAAATACTTCTAATTTCAAAGTCTGTGTTTGGATCCATATTGTAACATAACAGAATAGTCCGACCATGGATCCCACAGATTCTGAAAGTACTCGCCGTGTAATCGCCTGTCACGGTCACGTGATCAGCCAGCACGAACAGTCACTGCGTGAACTAGCAAACGCGATCGGCTCGCTAATTACACGTGTAGAAAAGATGACGTCACCTTCACAGTCTTGTGGCGTAGTTGACGCTGCGGTGGCGCCCGATCAGCTCCCTCCCTCTTCGATGTGCCCGCCGGCGTCCTTTCGGGAGCCGGTGTTGCCACACCCCCATCGATATGAGGGAGAACCCGGTGCTTGCCGACAATTTTTGCACCAGTGCTCCCTTGTTTTTGACCAACAGCCATACACATTTGCGAGTGATAGCTCCCGTGTAGCATATGCCATGAGTCTCCTCGCTGGTAAAGCTGCTACGTGGGCCATGGCGGTAAGCAACTCTACACCCACGATCCGTCAGTCATACGAGACTTTTAAGACTGAGTTTATGAGGGTTTTTGACCATCCGGTTAAAGGCAAGGAGGCAGGCAGCCGCCTGTTGGATTTTTTTCAAGGCGATCTGTCTGTGGCGGACTACTCCATTCAGTTCCGCATTTTGGCCGCGGAGTGCGGTTATGGCGAAGCGGCTCTCTGTGGTATTTTTCGGCGGGGGCTGTCGCCTGCTGTCAAAGATGAGTTGGCGGCCCGGGATGATTCATCGGGTCTGGAGGACCTGATTTCTCTGTCCGTGCTTTTGGACAATCGTCTGAAGGAGCGCGAGAGGGAACGAGCCATGGAGACTCGGGGACGTCGTTGGCCTTCGCCGCGGGGCGGCCCGACAGCGGACCGTGCAGATGGCTTCGTCGAGCGGTCATTTGTCTCCACGCCGACGCGGGGTCCAGGCTCGACAGGAGTGGAGCCTATGCGACTCGGTGGCGGTCGTCTTTCTGCAGCGGAGAGACGGAGACGGATGACAACGGGCTTGTGTCTGTACTGCGGCTTGCCGGGGCACCATGTCGCCGCCTGTGACGCGATCCCTTCAGGTCGCCTCGGATCTTCGGCCGCTGGGGCTCCCCTCACCCGAGGGGGAACGAGATTCGGGCATGACCGCAGTCCATCGAACGAGTTGCCTCGCGACAAATTAAATGAACCAATACACCCTCGAGGTGATTTGAGACTGCAACTGCCGGGAGAGGTGTCATATAGTGGGATTAATTTTAGGTTTACTGCTTTAGTTGATTCGGGGGCGGATGACTGCTTTATAGACCGAAGTGTTGTTGACGCTCTTAAATGTCCGTTGATAAAACTAGCTCGGCCTAAAAAGGTTTTAGATCTCGATGGGCGACCCCTGGCGGACGTGAGATTTATTACGCCTCCGCTCAAAACAAAGCTTTCCGGTAATCATTTTGAGATCCGTAGTTTTTTAGTGATGCCGTGCAAATCGGCTCCAGTTGTACTTGGGCTCCCCTGGTTAAAAGTACATAACCCTAATATTGATTGGGCCAAGACACAAGTAGTGACGTGGAGCACATTTTGTTATGCGCACTGCTTACGTTCTGCATGTTTACTTCCTGGTCAAACGCAGACGGCCATCGAGCCGGTCAATTTGGAGAATGTTCCGGCCGAATATCATGACCTCCAGCACGTTTTTAGCGAAGAGCGTGCCAAGACCCTGCCACCGCACCGTCCGTACGACTGTGCAATTGAATTATTGCCTAATGCCGCGTTGCCTAGCTCTAGATTATACCAGGTCTCTAAACCGGAACAAGAGGCAATGAGGGAATACATCTCCTCTTCCTTGGCTGCTGGCCTTATTCGCCCGTCATCTTCTCCTTTGGGGGCGGGGTTTTTCTTCGTCGGCAAAAAAGATGGGGGTCTTAGGCCGTGTATCGACTATCGGGGTCTCAACGAGATCACTATCAAAAATAAATATCCGCTGCCGTTGTTGGATTCGGCTTTTGCTCCGTTGAAATCAGCCACAGTATTCACCAAATTAGACTTGCGCAGCGCTTACCACTTAGTCAGGATTCGTGAGGGAGACGAGTGGAAAACCGCTTTCAAAACCCCGCTCGGGCATTTCGAGTACCTGGTCATGCCTTTCGGCCTAACTAACGCACCTGCTGTTTTTCAGAGCCTCATAAATGATATATTGCGTGACATGCTAAATGTGTTCTGTTTTGTTTATTTAGATGACATTCTGATATTTTCTAGAAGCCTGCAGGAACATCACCAACATGTCCGCATGGTTCTGCAAAGACTACTAGAAAATAAACTGTTTGTCAAAGCTGAAAAGTGTGAGTTCCACCAAGGGTCAATCCAATTTCTTGGTTTTATTGTGGAAAAAGGGCAGCTACGACCTGACCCAGCTAAAATTAAGGCAGTAGCAGAATGGCCGACTCCCACTTCACGTAAGCAATTACAAAGATTCCTTGGGTTTGCCAATTTTTATAGGCGTTTTATCCAAAATTATAGTATGAGGGCTGAACCCCTAACCAGGCTGACCTCTAACAAACGCCCCTTTGTGTGGTCTCCAGTGGCAGAGGCCGCATTCGTAAGTCTTAAACGGTCATTCACGAGCTCTCCCGTCCTTGTCCATGCTGACCCAGATCTTCCTTTTGTGGTCGAGGTTGACGCGTCGAGTTCCGGAGTGGGGGCAATCCTGTCCCAGAGGTCTTCAGTCGACCAGAAACTGCACCCCTGTGCCTTCTACTCCCGCCGCCTCACCCCTGCCGAGGCGAATTACGATGTGGGCAACAGGGAGCTGCTCGCTATAGTCCAGGCTTTGCAGGAATGGAGGCACTGGTTGGAGGGCACAGAGGTACCGTTCCAAATACTTACCGACCACAAGAACCTGCAATACCTTCGGGCCGCCAAGCGTCTCAACTCACGCCAGGCCCGTTGGGCATTACTCCTGACGCGATTCAACTACGTGATCACTTACCGTCCAGGTTCAAGAAACGGGAAGCCCGATGCACTTTCAAGGCTTCATGAGCCAGCGGGGGAGGAGCCTTCGGAGGAGCCTGTTGTTCCTGGAAACCTGATAGTCGGCGCGCTACGCTGGGAGGTCGAACGGCTTGTGGAAGAGGCCCTGCAAGGCGTTAAGGTGCCGGGGGGCTGTCCTGCTGGCAGGCTATTTGTTCCGGTTGCTCAGCGTGCAGCAGTGCTGAAGTGGAGTCACGCTTCAAAGTTCGCCTGCCACCCGGGTGTGTCCCGCACATTCTTCCTACTTTCCCAAAAATTTTGGTGGCCAGGTATGCGAAAGGACGTCATGGACTATGTTTCTGCTTGCTCCGTCTGCGCTCGGGGCAAGGCAGTCCACCGTGCTCCAGCAGGACTCTTGCGTCCCTTGCCTGTTCCATCTCGCCCTTGGTCCCATGTTGCACTTGACTTCATCACTGGCCTTCCACGCTCCAGGGGTCATTCCGTCATCTTGACAGTGGTGGACAGATTCTCCAAGATGGTACACTTCGTCGCTCTCCCAAAGTTGCCTTCGGCTCTGGAAACCGCTGACTTGCTGGTAACGCACGTGTTTCGGACTCATGGCATCCCGTGTGACCTCGTCTCCGACAGGGGCCCCCAGTTTGTCTCCCGGGTTTGGGCAGCGTTCTGCAAGGCCTTGGGGGCCACGTCAAGTTTGTCTTCTGGTTACCACCCTCAGTCCAACGGGCAGACGGAACGGGTCAACCAGGAGCTGGAGGCCGCCCTCCGTTGTGTCTGTCACCTGCACCCAGCTTCCTGGTCTTCACACCTCCCTTGGGTGGAGTACGCTCACAACACCCTCGTTTGCTCAGCCACCGGGAGGTCACCTTTCATGACCGCATATGGGTTCCAGCCGCCGCTATTCCCTTCTCAGGAGGCCGAGGTCGTTGTGCCATCTGTCCAGGTGCACCTGCGGAGAGCCCATAGGGTCTGGAGAGACACTAGGGCGGCACTTGTCCGCACGGCAGCCCGCAACCGTCTGATTGCTGATCGCCATAGGAGACCCGCTCCAGCTTATCGTCCGGGCCAGATGGTCTGGCTGTCGGCGCGGGATTTACGCCTTGCTGGGACTTCTAAGAAGCTAGGCCCTAGATTCGTGGGCCCTTTCGCGGTGGACTCTGTGGTGAACCCTGTCGCAGTCAGGCTGAAGCTTCCCAGCTCGATGAAGATTCACCCCGTTTTCCACGTCTCGCTGCTCAAGCCTGTCTCCACCTGTCCTCTGAACCCTCCGCCAGTGCCTCCTCCTGCTCCTCGCATAGTCGACGGTGGACCAGTGTACACGGTGCGTGTCATTCTCGATTCCAGGAAGAGGGGTAGGGGGGTGCAGTACCTGGTCGACTGGGAAGGTTACGGCCCTGAGGAACGTTCCTGGGTACCCCGCTCCTGGATTCTCGACCCGTCACTTCTGCGGGATTTCCACTCCCTCCATCCGTTGAAACCAGGTGGTCCGCCAGGGGGCGTCCGTTGAGGGGGGGGTTCTGTCATGTTTATGTGCCTTCTCAGTTCTTTTCTTTCCTTTCCAGCACATTATGCAGCTGGATGGGCGGGGCTGTGCTGCACACCTGTGGTACATTTGGAGCGCTCATTATTTAAGGACTCCTGTCACCGTCTGCGAGTGTCGGACTATTGCATTTGCTTGTTACCTGCTTTGCTTACCGCTGTGTGCTCATCGTCACCCTTGGTGCTTCCGACATTCTTCGATCGTGTTCTGGTTTGATCTCATTTACTTTTGTGTTTTATTGGGATTTTGTGATTGAAATTTTGTACTGTTATATTCACGCCATTTTGGCGTGCTCTCTCAGTTGTATTTTCTTACTCGCGTTTTCTAGCGTGCTCTCTCAGTTGTATTTTCTGACCCGCGTTTTCTAGCGTGCTCTCTCAGTTGTATTTTCTTACCCGCGTTACTTAGCGTACTCTCTCAGTTGTATTTTCTTACTCGCGTTACTTTGGCGTGCTCCCTTTGTTCTCGTTTTTGTAATAAATACTTCTAATTTCAAAGTCTGTGTTTGGATCCATATTGTAACATAACAGTAACTACTAGATTGTGATACAATACACTATTGGGTGAAGTTTGGTTGACTTCTGCGCAGCGGTTTGGGAGTTAACATCAAAATTACATTTCTCGGCCATATCGCATAGATCTCACTGTGAAAAGGCTTAAATGGCTTTTTTGACCTAAGTTTGAGGATTGCGCTCAAATCAAATGTCCTAGAACCAAATTTCCACATGTAACTACTAGATTGTGATACAATACACTAATGGGTGAAGTTTGGTTGACTTCTGCGCAGCGGTTTGGGAGTGAACATCAAAATTACATTTCTCGGCCATATCGCATAGATCTCACTGTGAAAAGGCTTAAATGACTTTTTTAAATTAAGTTTGAAGATTGCGCTCAAACCAAATGTCCTAGAACTAAATTTCCAAATGTAACTACTAGATTATGATAAAATACACTATTGGGTGAAGTTTGGTTGACTTCTGCGCAGCGGTTTGGGAGTTAACATCAAAATTACATTTCTCGGCCATATCGCATAGATCTCACTGTGAAAAGGCTTAAATGGCTTTTTTGACCTAAGTTTGAGGATTGCGCTCAAATCAAATGTCCTAAACCAAATTTCCACATGTAACTACTAGATTGTGATACAATACACTATTGGGTGAAGTTTGGTTGACTTCTGCGCAGCGGTTTGGGAGTTAACATCAAAATTACATTTCTCAGCCATATCGCATAGATCTCACTGTGAAAAGGCTTAAATGGCTTTTTTGACCTAAGTTTGATGATTGCGCTCAAACCAAATGTCCTAGAACTAAATTTCCACATGTAACTACTAGATTGTGATACAATACACTATTGGGTGAAGTTTGGTTGACTTCTGCGCAGCGGTTTGGGAGTGAACATCAAAATTACATTTCTCGGCCATATCGCATAGATCTCACTGTGAAAAGGCTTAAATGACTTTTTTTAATTAAGTTTGAAGATTGCGCTCAAACCAAATGTCCTAGAACTAAATTTCCAAATGTAACTACTAGATTATGATAAAATACACTATTGGGTGAAGTTTGGTTGACTTCTGCGCAGCGGTTTGGGAGTTAACATCAAAATTACATTTCTCGGCCATATCGCATAGATCTCACTGTGAAAAGGCTTAAATGGCTTTTTTGACCTAAGTTTGAGGATTGCGCTCAAATCAAATGTCCTAAACCAAATTTCCACATGTAACTACTAGATTGTGATACAATACACTATTGGGTGAAGTTTGGTTGACTTCTGCGCAGCGGTTTGGGAGTTAACATCAAAATTACATTTCTCGGCCATATCGCATAGATCTCACTGTGAAAAGGCTTAAATGGCTTTTTTGACCTAAGTTTGAGGATTGCGCTCAAATCAAATGTCCTAAACCAAATTTCCACATGTAACTACTAGATTATGATAAAATACACTATTGGGTGAAGTTTGGTTGACTTCTGCGCAGCGGTTTGGGAGTTAACATCAAAATTACATTTCTCGGCCATATCGCATAGATCTCACTGTGAAAAGGCTTAAATGGCTTTTTTGACCTAAGTTTGAGGATTGCGCTCAAATCAAATGTCCTAGAACTAAATTTCCAAATGTAACTACTAGATTGTGATACAATACACTAATGGGTGAAGTTTGGTTGACTTCTGCGCAGCGGTTTGGGAGTGAACATCAAAATTACATTTCTCGGCCATATCGCATAGATCTCACTGTGAAAAGGCTTAAATGACTTTTTTTAATTAAGTTTGAAGATTGCTCTCAAACCAAATGTCCTAAAACTAAATTTCCAAATGTAACTACTAGATTGTGATAAAATACACTATTGGGTGAAGTTTGGTTGACTTCTGCGCAGCGGTTTGGGAGTTAAAATCAAAATTACATTTCTCGGCCATATCGCATAGATCTCACTGTGAAAAGGCTTAAATGGCTTTTTTGACCTAAGTTTGAGGATTGCGCTCAAATCAAATGTCATAAACCAAATTTCCACATGTAACTACTAGATTGTGATACAATACACTATTGGGTGAAGTTTGGTTGACTTCTGCGCAGCGGTTTGGGAGTTAACATCAAAATTACATTTCTCGGCCATATCGCATAGATCTCACTGTGAAAAGGCTTAAATGGCTTTTTTGACCTAAGTTTGAGGATTGCGCTCAAATCAAATGTCCTAGAACCAAATTTCCACATGTAACTACTAGATTATGATAAAATACACTATTGGGTGAAGTTTGGTTGACTTCTGCGCAGCGGTTTGGGAGTTAACATCAAAATTACATTTCTCGGCCATATCGCATAGATCTCACTGTGAAAAGGCTTAAATGGCTTTTTTGACCTAAGTTTGAGGATTGCGCTCAAATCAAATGTCCTAGAACTAAATTTCCAAATGTAACTACTAGATTGTGATACAATACACTAATGGGTGAAGTTTGGTTGACTTCTGCGCAGCGGTTTGGGAGTGAACATCAAAATTACATTTCTCGGCCATATCGCATAGATCTCACTGTGAAAAGGCTTAAATGACTTTTTTTAATTAAGTTTGAAGATTGCTCTCAAACCAAATGTCCTAAAACTAAATTTCCAAATGTAACTACTAGATTGTGATAAAATACACTATTGTGTGAAGTTTGGTTGACTTCTGCGCAGCGGTTTGGGAGTTAACATCAAAATTACATTTCTCGGTCATATCGCATAGATCTCACTGTGAAAAGGCTTAAATGGCTTTTTTGACCTAAGTTTGAGGATTGCGCTCAAATCAAATGTCCTAGAACCAAATTTCCACATGTAACTACTAGATTGTGATACAATACACTAATGGGTGAAGTTTGGTTGACTTCTGCGCAGCGGTTTGGGAGTTAACATCAAAATTACATTTCTCGGCCATATCGCATAGATCTCACTGTGAAAAGGCTTAAATGACTTTTTTTTAATTAAGTTTGAAGATTGCGCTCAAACCAAATGTCCAAGAACTAAATTTCCAAATGTAACTACTAGATTATGATAAAATACACTATTGGGTGAAGTTTGGTTGACTTCTGCGCAGCGGTTTGGGAGTTAACATCAAAATTACATTTCTCGGCCATATCGCATAGATCTCACTGTGAAAAGGCTTAAATGGCTTTTTTGACCTAAGTTTGAGGATTGCGCTCAAATCAAATGTCCTAAACCAAATTTCCACATGTAACTACTAGATTGTGATACAATACACTATTGGGTGAAGTTTGGTTGACTTCTGCGCAGCGGTTTGGGAGTTAACATCAAAATTACTTTTCTCGGCCATATCGCATAGATCTCACTGTGAAAAGGCTTAAATGGCTTTTTTGACCTAAGTTTGAGGATTGCGCTCAAATCAAATGTCCTAGAACCAAATTTCCACATGTAACTACTAGATTGTGATACAATACACTAATGGGTGAAGTTTGGTTGACTTCTGCGCAGCGGTTTGGGAGTGAACATCAAAATTACATTTCTCGGCCATATCGCATAGATCTCACTGTGAAAAGGCTTAAATGACTTTTTTTAATTAAGTTTGAAGATTGCGCTCAAACCAAATGTCCTAGAACTAAATTTCCAAATGTAACTACTAGATTATGATAAAATACACTATTGGGTGAAGTTTGGTTGACTTCTGCGCAGCGGTTTGGGAGTTAACATCAAAATTACATTTCTCGGCCATATCGCATAGATCTCACTGTGAAAAGCCTTAAATGACTTTTTTTAATTAAGTTTGAGGATTGCGCTCAAATCAAATGTCCTAAACCAAATTTCCACATGTAACTACTAGATTGTGATACAATACACTATTGGGTGAAGTTTGGTTGACTTCTGCGCAGCGGTTTGGGAGTTAACATCAAAATTACATTTCTCAGCCATATCGCATAGATCTCACTGTGAAAAGGCTTAAATGGCTTTTTTGACCTAAGTTTGATGATTGCGCTCAAACCAAATGTCCTAGAACCAAATTTCCACATGTAACTACTAGATTGTGATACAATACACTATTGGGTGAAGTTTGGTTGACTTCTGCGCAGCGGTTTGGGAGTTAACATCAAAATTACATTTCTCGGCCATATCGCATAGATCTCACTGTGAAAAGGCTTAAATGGCTTTTTTGACCTAAGTTTGAGGATTGCGCTCAAATCAAATGTCCTAGAACCAAATTTCCACATGTAACTACTAGATTGTGATACAATACACTAATGGGTGAAGTTTGGTTGACTTCTGCGCAGCGGTTTGGGAGTGAACATCAAAATTACATTTCTCGGCCATATCGCATAGATCTCACTGTGAAAAGGCTTAAATGACTTTTTTTAATTAAGTTTGAAGATTGCGCTCAAACCAAATGTCCTAGAACTAAATTTCCAAATGTAACTACTAGATTATGATAAAATACACTATTGGGTGAAGTTTGGTTGACTTCTGCGCAGCGGTTTGGGAGTTAACATCAAAATTACATTTCTCGGCCATATCGCATAGATCTCACTGTGAAAAGGCTTAAATGGCTTTTTTGACCTAAGTTTGAGGATTGCGCTCAAATCAAATGTCCTAAACCAAATTTCCACATGTAACTACTAGATTGTGATACAATACACTATTGGGTGAAGTTTGGTTGACTTCTGCGCAGCGGTTTGGGAGTTAACATCAAAATTACATTTCTCGGCCATATCGCATAGATCTCACTGTGAAAAGGCTTAAATGACTTTTTTTTAATTAAGTTTGAAGATTGCGCTCAAACCAAATGTCCAAGAACTAAATTTCCAAATGTAACTACTAGATTATGATAAAATACACTATTGGGTGAAGTTTGGTTGACTTCTGCGCAGCGGTTTGGGAGTTAACATCAAAATTACTTTTCTCGGCCATATCGCATAGATCTCACTGTGAAAAGGCTTAAATGGCTTTTTTGACCTAAGTTTGAGGTTTGCGCTCAAATCAAATGTCCTAGAACCAAATTTCCACATGTAACTACTAGATTGTGATACAATACACTAATGGGTGAAGTTTGGTTGACTTCTGCGCAGCGGTTTGGGAGTGAACATCAAAATTACATTTCTCGGCCATATCGCATAAATCTCACTGTGAAAAGGCTTAAATGACTTTTTTTAATTAAGTTTGAAGATTGCGCTCAAACCAAATGTCCTAGAACTAAATTTCCAAATGTAACTACTAGATTATGATAAAATACACTATTGGGTGAAGTTTGGTTGACTTCTGCGCAGCGGTTTGGGAGTTAACATCAAAATTACATTTCTCGGCCATATCGCATAGATCTCACTGTGAAAAGGCTTAAATGGCTTTTTTGACCTAAATTTGAGGATTGCGCTCAAATCAAATGTCCTAAACCAAATTTCCACATGTAACTACTAGATTGTGATACAATACACTATTGGGTGAAGTTTGGTTGACTTCTGCGCAGCGGTTTGGGAGTTAACATCAAAATTACATTTCTCAGCCATATCGCATAGATCTCACTGTGAAAAGGCTTAAATGGCTTTTTTGACCTAAGTTTGATGATTGCGCTCAAACCAAATGTCCTAGAACTAAATTTCCACATGTAACTACTAGATTGTGATACAATACACTATTGGGTGAAGTTTGGTTGACTTCTGCGCAGCGGTTTGGGAGTTAACATCAAAATTACATTTCTCGGCCATATCGCATAGATCTCACTGTGAAAAGGCTTAAATGGCTTTTTTGACCTAAGTTTGAGGATTGCGCTCAAATCAAATGTCCTAGAACCAAATTTCCACATGTAACTACTAGATTGTGATACAATACACTAATGGGTGAAGTTTGGTTGACTTCTGCGCAGTGGTTTGGGAGTGAACATCAAAATTACATTTCTCGGCCATATCGCATAGATCTCACTGTGAAAAGGCTTAAATTACTTTTTTTAATTAAGTTTGAAGATTGCGCTCAAACCAAATGTCCTAGAACTAAATTTCCAAATGTAACTACTAGATTATGATAAAATACACTATTGGGTGAAGTTTGGTTGACTTCTGCGCAGCGGTTTGGGAGTTAACATCAAAATTACATTTCTCGGCCATATCGCATAGATCTCACTGTGAAAAGGCTTAAATGGCTTTTTTGACCTAAGTTTGAGGATTGCGCTCAAATCAAATGTCCTAAACCAAATTTCCACATGTAACTACTAGATTGTGATACAATACACTATTGGGTGAAGTTTGGTTGACTTCTGCGCAGCGGTTTGGGAGTTAACATCAAAATTACATTTCTCAGCCATATCGCATAGATCTCACTGTGAAAAGGCTTAAATGGCTTTTTTGACCTAAATTTGATGATTGCGCTCAAACCAAATGTCCTAGAACTAAATTTCCAAATGTAACTACTAGATTGTGATACAATACACTAATGGGTGAAGTTTGGTTGACTTCTGCGCAGCGGTTTGGGAGTGAACATCAAAATTACATTTCTCGGCCATATCGCATAGATCTCACTGTGAAAAGGCTTAAATGGCTTTTTTGACCTAAGTTTGAGGATTGCGCTCAAATCAAATGTCCTAGAACCAAATTTCCACATGTAACTACTAGATTGTGATACAATACACTAATGGGTGAAGTTTGGTTGACTTCTGCGCAGCGGTTTGGGAGTTAACATCAAAATTACATTTCTCGGCCATATCGCATTGATCTCACTGTGAAAAGGCTTAAATGACTTTTTTTAATTAAGTTTGAGGACTGCGCTCAAATCAAATGTCCTAAACCAAATTTCCACATGTAACTACTAGATTGTGATACAATACACTATTGGGTGAAGTTTGGTTGACTTCTGCGCAGCGGTTTGGGAGTTAACATCAAAATTACATTTCTCGGCCATATCGCATAGATCTCACTGTGAAAAGGCTTAAATGGCTTTTTTGACCTAAGTTTGAGGATTGCGCTCAAATCAAATGTCCTAGAACCAAATTTCCACATGTAACTACTAGATTGTGATACAATACACTAATGGGTGAAGTTTGGTTGACTTCTGCGCAGCGGTTTGGGAGTGAACATCAAAATTACATTTCTCGGCCATATCGCATAGATCTCACTGTGAAAAGGCTTAAATGACTTTTTTTAATTAAGTTTGAGGATTGCGCTCAAATCAAATGTCCTAGAACCAAATTTCCACATGTAACTACTAGATTGTGATACAATACACTATTGGGTGAAGTTTGGTTGACTTCTGCGCAGCGGTTTGGGAGTTAAGATCAAAATTACATTTCTCGGCCATATCGCATAGATCTCACTGTGAAAAGGCTTAAATGGCTTTTTTGACCTAAGTTTGAGGATTGCGCTCAAATCAAATGTCCTAGAACCAAATTTCCACATGTAACTACTAGATTGTGATACAATACACTAATGGGTGAAGTTTGGTTTACTTCTGCGCAGCGGTTTGGGAGTAAACATCAAAATTACATTTCTCGGCCATATCGCATAGATCTCACTGTGAAAAGGCTTAAATGGCTTTTTTGACCTAAGTTTGAGGATTGCGCTCAAATCAAATGTCCTAGAACCAAATTTCCACATGTAACTACTAGATTGTGATAAAATACACTATTGGGTGAAGTTTGGTTGACTTCTGCGCAGCGGTTTGGGAGTGAACATCAAAATTACATTTCTCGGCCATATCGCATAGATCTCACTGTGAAAACGCTTAAATGACTTTTTTTAATTAAGTTTGAAGATTGCGCTCAAATCAAATGTCCTAGAACTAAATTTCCAAATGTAACTACTAGATTGTGATAAAATACACTATTGGGTGAAGTTTGGTTGATTTCTGCGCAGCGGTTTGGGAGTTAACATCAAAATTACATTTCTCGGCCATATCGCATAGATCTCACTGTGAAAAGCCTTAAATGACTTTTTTTAATTAAGTTTGAAGATTGCGCTCAAACCAAATGTCCTAGAACTAAATTTCCAAATGTAACTACTAGATTGTGATAAAATACACTATTGGGTGAAGTTTGGTTGACTTCTGCGCAGCGGTTTGGGAGTTAACATCAAAATTACATTTCTCGGCCATATCGCATAGATCTCACTGTGAAAAGGCTTAAATGACTTTTTTTAATTAAGTTTTAAGATTGCGCTCAAACCAAATGTCCTAGAACTAAATTTCCACATGTAACTACTAGATTGTGATAAAATACACTATTGGGTGAAGTTTGGTTGACTTCTGCGCAGCGGTTTGGGAGTTAACATCAAAATTACATTTCTCGGCCATATCGCATAGATCTCACTGGGAAAAGGCTTAAATGGCTTTTTTGACCTAAGTTTGAGGATTGCGCTCAAATCAAATGTCCTAAACCAAATTTCCACATGTAACTACTAGATTGTGATACAATACACTATTGGGTGAAGTTTGGTTGACTTCTGCGCAGCGGTTTGGGAGTTAACATCAAAATTACATTTATCGGCCATATCGCATAGATCTCACTGTGAAAAGGCTTAAATGACTTTTTTTAATTAAGTTTGAAGATTGCGCTCAAACCAAATGTCCTAGAACTAAATTTCCAAATGTAACTACTAGATTATGATAAAATACACTATTGGGTGAAGTTTGGTTGACTTCTGCGCAGCGGTTTGGGAGTTAACATCAAAATTACATTTCTCGGCCATATCGCATAGATCTCACTGTGAAAACGCTTAAATGACTTTTTTTAATTAAGTTTGAAGATTGCGCTCAAATCAAATGTCCTAGAACTAAATTTCCAAATGTAACTACTAGATTGTGATAAAATACACTATTGGGTGAAGTTTGGTTGACTTCTGCGCAGCGGTTTGGGAGTTAACATCAAAATTACATTTCTCGGCCATATCGCATAGATCTCACTGTGAAAAGCCTTAAATGACTTTTTTTAATTAAGTTTGAAGATTGCTCTCAAACCAAATGTCCTAGAACTAAATTTCCAAATGTAACTACTAGATTGTGATAAAATACACAATTGGGTGAAGTTTGGTTGACTTCTGCGCAGCGGTTTGGGAGTGAACATCAAAATTACATTTCTCGGCCATATCGCATAGATCTCACTGTGAAAAGGCTTAAATGGCTTTTTTGACCTAAGTTTGAGGATTGCGCTCAAATCAAATGTCCTAGAACCAAATTTCCACATGTAACTACTAGATTGTGATACAATACACTAATGGGTGAAGTTTGGTTGACTTCTGCGCAGCGGTTTGGGAGTTAACATCAAAATTACATTTCTCGGCCATATCGCATTGATCTCACTGTGAAAAGGCTTAAATGACTTTTTTTAATTAAGTTTGAGGACTGCGCTCAAATCAAATGTCCTAAACCAAATTTCCACATGTAACTACTAGATTGTGATACAATACACTATTGGGTGAAGTTTGGTTGACTTCTGCGCAGCGGTTTGGGAGTTAACATCAAAATTACATTTCTCGGCCATATCGCATAGATCTCACTGTGAAAAGGCTTAAATGGCTTTTTTGACCTAAGTTTGAGGATTGCGCTCAAATCAAATGTCCTAGAACCAAATTTCCACATGTAACTACTAGATTGTGATACAATACACTAATGGGTGAAGTTTGGTTGACTTCTGCGCAGCGGTTTGGGAGTGAACATCAAAATTACATTTCTCGGCCATATCGCATAGATCTCACTGTGAAAAGGCTTAAATGACTTTTTTTAATTAAGTTTGAGGATTGCGCTCAAATCAAATGTCCTAGAACCAAATTTCCACATGTAACTACTAGATTGTGATACAATACACTATTGGGTGAAGTTTGGTTGACTTCTGCGCAGCGGTTTGGGAGTTAAGATCAAAATTACATTTCTCGGCCATATCGCATAGATCTCACTGTGAAAAGGCTTAAATGGCTTTTTTGACCTAAGTTTGAGGATTGCGCTCAAATCAAATGTCCTAGAACCAAATTTCCACATGTAACTACTAGATTGTGATACAATACACTAATGGGTGAAGTTTGGTTTACTTCTGCGCAGCGGTTTGGGAGTAAACATCAAAATTACATTTCTCGGCCATATCGCATAGATCTCACTGTGAAAAGGCTTAAATGGCTTTTTTGACCTAAGTTTGAGGATTGCGCTCAAATCAAATGTCCTAGAACCAAATTTCCACATGTAACTACTAGATTGTGATAAAATACACTATTGGGTGAAGTTTGGTTGACTTCTGCGCAGCGGTTTGGGAGTGAACATCAAAATTACATTTCTCGGCCATATCGCATAGATCTCACTGTGAAAACGCTTAAATGACTTTTTTTAATTAAGTTTGAAGATTGCGCTCAAATCAAATGTCCTAGAACTAAATTTCCAAATGTAACTACTAGATTGTGATAAAATACACTATTGGGTGAAGTTTGGTTGATTTCTGCGCAGCGGTTTGGGAGTTAACATCAAAATTACATTTCTCGGCCATATCGCATAGATCTCACTGTGAAAAGCCTTAAATGACTTTTTTTAATTAAGTTTGAAGATTGCGCTCAAACCAAATGTCCTAGAACTAAATTTCCAAATGTAACTACTAGATTGTGATAAAATACACTATTGGGTGAAGTTTGGTTGACTTCTGCGCAGCGGTTTGGGAGTTAACATCAAAATTACATTTCTCGGCCATATCGCATAGATCTCACTGTGAAAAGGCTTAAATGACTTTTTTTAATTAAGTTTTAAGATTGCGCTCAAACCAAATGTCCTAGAACTAAATTTCCACATGTAACTACTAGATTGTGATAAAATACACTATTGGGTGAAGTTTGGTTGACTTCTGCGCAGCGGTTTGGGAGTTAACATCAAAATTACATTTCTCGGCCATATCGCATAGATCTCACTGGGAAAAGGCTTAAATGGCTTTTTTGACCTAAGTTTGAGGATTGCGCTCAAATCAAATGTCCTAAACCAAATTTCCACATGTAACTACTAGATTGTGATACAATACACTATTGGGTGAAGTTTGGTTGACTTCTGCGCAGCGGTTTGGGAGTTAACATCAAAATTACATTTATCGGCCATATCGCATAGATCTCACTGTGAAAAGGCTTAAATGACTTTTTTTAATTAAGTTTGAAGATTGCGCTCAAACCAAATGTCCTAGAACTAAATTTCCAAATGTAACTACTAGATTATGATAAAATACACTATTGGGTGAAGTTTGGTTGACTTCTGCGCAGCGGTTTGGGAGTTAACATCAAAATTACATTTCTCGGCCATATCGCATAGATCTCACTGTGAAAACGCTTAAATGACTTTTTTTAATTAAGTTTGAAGATTGCGCTCAAATCAAATGTCCTAGAACTAAATTTCCAAATGTAACTACTAGATTGTGATAAAATACACTATTGGGTGAAGTTTGGTTGACTTCTGCGCAGCGGTTTGGGAGTTAACATCAAAATTACATTTCTCGGCCATATCGCATAGATCTCACTGTGAAAAGCCTTAAATGACTTTTTTTAATTAAGTTTGAAGATTGCTCTCAAACCAAATGTCCTAGAACTAAATTTCCAAATGTAACTACTAGATTGTGATAAAATACACAATTGGGTGAAGTTTGGTTGACTTCTGCGCAGCGGTTTGGGAGTGAACATCAAAATTACATTTCTCGGCCATATCGCATAGATCTCACTGTGAAAACGCTTAAATGACTTTTTCTAATTAAGTTTGAAGATTGCGCTCAAATCAAATGTCCTAGAACTAAATTTCCAAATGTAACTATTAGATTTTGATAAAATACACTATTGGGTGAAGTTTGGTTGACCTCTGCGCAGCGGTTTGGGAGTTAACATCAAAATTACATTTCTCGGCCATATCGCATAGATCTCACTGTGAAAAGCCTTAAATGACTTTTTTTAATTAAGTTTGAAGATTGTGCTCAAACCAAATGTCCTAGAACTAAATTTCCAAATGTAACTACTAGATTGTGATAAAATACACTATTGGGTGAAGTTTGGTTGACTTCTGCGCAGCGGTTTGGGAGTTAACATCAAAATTACATTTCTCGGCCATATCGCATAGATCTCACTGTGAAAAGGCTTAAATGACTTTTTTTAATTAAGTTTTAAGATTGCGCTCAAACCAAATGTCCTAGAACTAAATTTCTAAATGTAACTATTAGATTGTGATACAATACACTATTGGGTGAAGTTTGGTTGACTTCTGCGCAGCGGTTTGGGAGTTAACATCAAAATTACATTTCTCGGCCATATCGCATAGATCTCACTGTGAAAAGCCTTAAATGACTTTTTTTAATTAAGTTTGAAGATTGCGCTCAAACCAAATGTCCTAGAACTAAATTTCCAAATGTAACTACTAGATTGTGATAAAATACACTATTGGGTGAAGTTTGGTTGACTTCTGCGCAGCGGTTTGGGAGTTAACATCAAAATTACATTTCTCGGCCATATCGCATAGATCTCACTGTGAAAAGGCTTAAATGGCTTTTTTGACCTAAGTTTGAGGATTGCGCTCAAATCAAATGTCCTAAACCAAATTTCCACATGTAACTACTAGATTGTGATACAATACACTATTGGGTGAAGATTGGTTGACTTCTGCGCAGCGGTTTGGGAGTTAACATCAAAATTACATTTCTCGGCCATATCGCATAGATCTCACTGTGAAAAGGCTTAAATGACTTTTTTTAATTAAGTTTGAAGATTGCGCTCAAACCAAATGTCCTAGAACTAAATTTCCAAATGTAACTACTAGATTATGATAAAATACACTATTGGGTGAAGTTTGGTTGACTTCTGGGCAGCGGTTTGGGAGTTAACATCAAAATTACATTTCTCGGCCATATCGCATAGATCTCACTGTGAAAAGGCTTAAATGGCTTTTTTGACCTAAGTTTGAGGATTGCGCTCAAATCAAATGTCCTAAACCAAATTTCCACATGTAACTACTAGATTGTGATACAATACACTATTGGGTGAAGTTTGGTTGACTTCTGCGCAGCGGTTTGGGAGTGAACATCAAAATTACATTTCTCGGCCATATCGCATAGATCTCACTGTGAAAAGGCTTAAATGACTTTTTTTAATTAAGTTTGAAGATTGCACTCAAACCAAATGTCCTAAAACTAAATTTCCAAATGTAACTAATAGATTGTGATAAAATACACTATTGGATGAAGTTTGGTTGACTTCTGCGCAGCGGTTTGGGAGTTAACATCAAAATTACATTTCTCGGCCATATCGCGTAGATCTCACTGTGAAAAGGCTTAAATGGCTTTTTTAATTAAGTTTGATGATTGCGTTCAAACAAAATGTCCTAGAACAAAATTTTCAAATGTAACTACTAGATTGTGATACAATACACTATTGGGTGAAGTTTGGTTGACTTCTGCGCAGCGGTTTGGGAGTTAACATCAAAATTAAATTTCTAGGCCATATCGCATAGATCTCACTGTGAAAAGGCTTAAATGGCTTTTTTGACCTAAGTTTGAGGATTGCGCTCAAATCAAATGTCCTAGAACCAAATTTCCACATGTAACTACTAGATTGTGATACAATACACTATTGGGTGAAGTTTGGTTTACTTCTGCGCAGCGGTTTGGGAGTTAACATCAAAATTACATTTCTCAGCCATATCGCATAGATCTCACTGTGAAAAGGCTTAAATGGCTTTTTTGACCTAAGTTTGAGGATTGCGCTCAAATCAAATGTCCTAGAACCAAATTTCCACATGTAACTACTAGATTGTGATACAATACACTATTGGGTGAAGTTTGGTTGACTTCTGCGCAGCGGTTTGGGAGTGAACATCAAAATTACATTTCTCGGCCATATCGCATAGATCTCACTGTGAAAACGCTTAAATGACTTTTTTTAATTAAGTTTGAAGATTGCGCTCAAATCAAATGTCCTAGAACTAAATTTCCAAATGTAACTACTAGATTGTGATAAAATACACTATTGGGTGAAGTTTGGTTGACTTCTGCGCAGCGGTTTGGGAGTTAACATCAAAATTACATTTCTCGGCCATATCGCATAGATCTCACTGTGAAAAGCCTTAAATGACTTTTTTTAATTAAGTTTGAAGATTGCGCTCAAACCAAATGTCCTAGAACTAAATTTCCAAATGTAACTACTAGATTGTGATAAAATACACTATTGGGTGAAGTTTGGTTGACTTCTGCCCAGCGGTTTGGGAGTTAACATCAAAATTACATTTCTCGGCCATATCGCATAGATCTCACTGTGAAAAGGCTTAAATGACTTTTTTTAATTAAGTTTTAAGATTGCGCTCAAACAAAATGTCCTAGAACAAAATTTTCAAATGTAACTACTAGATTGTGATACAATACACTATTGGGTGAAGTTTGGTTGACTTCTGCGCAGCGGTTTGGGAGTTAACATCAAAATTAAATTTCTAGGCCATATCGCATAGATCTCACTGTGAAAAGGCTTAAATGGCTTTTTTGACCTAAGTTTGAGGATTGCGCTCAAATCAAATGTCCTAGAACCAAATTTCCACATGTAACTACTAGATTGTGATACAATACACTATTGGGTGAAGTTTGGTTGACTTCTGCGCAGCGGTTTGGGAGTGAACATCAAAATTACATTTCTCGGCCATATCGCATAGATCTCACTGTGAAAAGGCTTAAATGACTTTTTTTAATTAAGTTTGAAGATTGCACTCAAACCAAATGTCCTAAAACTAAATTTCCAAATGTAACTACTAGATTGTGATAAAATACACTATTGGATGAAGTTTGGTTGACTTCTGCGCAGCGGTTTGGGAGTTAACATCAAAATTACATTTCTCGGCCATATCGCGTAGATCTCACTGTGAAAAGGCTTAAATGGCTTTTTTAATTAAGTTTGATGATTGCGTTCAAACAAAATGTCCTAGAACAAAATTTTCAAATGTAACTACTAGATTGTGATACAATACACTATTGGGTGAAGTTTGGTTGACTTCTGCGCAGCGGTTTGGGAGTTAACATCAAAATTAAATTTCTAGGCCATATCGCATAGATCTCACTGTGAAAAGGCTTAAATGGCTTTTTTGACCTAAGTTTGAGGATTGCGCTCAAATCAAATGTCCTAGAACCAAATTTCCACATGTAACTACTAGATTGTGATACAATACACTATTGGGTGAAGTTTGGTTTACTTCTGCGCAGCGGTTTGGGAGTTAACATCAAAATTACATTTCTCGGCCATATCGCATAGATCTCACTGTGAAAAGGCTTAAATGGCTTTTTTGACCTAAGTTTGAGGATTGCGCTCAAATCAAATGTCCTAGAACCAAATTTCCACATGTAACTACTAGATTGTGATACAATACACTATTGGGTGAAGTTTGGTTGACTTCTGCGCAGCGGTTTGGGAGTGAACATCAAAATTACATTTCTCGGCCATATCGCATAGATCTCACTGTGAAAACGCTTAAATGACTTTTTTTAATTAAGTTTGAAGATTGCGCTCAAATCAAATGTCCTAGAACTAAATTTCCAAATGTAACTACTAGATTGTGATAAAATACACTATTGGGTGAAGTTTGGTTGACTTCTGCGCAGCGGTTTGGGAGTTAACATCAAAATTACATTTCTCGGCCATATCGCATAGATCTCACTGTGAAAAGCCTTAAATGACTTTTTTTAATTAAGTTTGAAGATTGCGCTCAAACCAAATGTCCTAGAACTAAATTTCCAAATGTAACTACTAGATTATGGAAAAATACACTATTGGGTGAAGTTTGGTTGACTTCTGCGCAGCGGTTTGGGAGTTAACATCAAAATTACATTTCTCGGCCATATCGCATAGATCTCACTGTGAAAAGGCTTAAATGACTTTTTTAAATTAAGTTTGAAGATTGCGCTCAAACCAAATGTCCTAGAACTAAATTTCCAAATGTAACTACTAGATTGTGATAAAATACACTATTGGGTGAAGTTTGGTTGACTTCTGCGCAGCGGTTTGGGAGTTAACATCAAAATTACATTTCTCGGCCATATCGCATAGATCTCACTGTGAAAAGGCTTAAATGACTTTTTTTAATTAAGTTTTAAGATTGCGCTCAAACCAAATGTCCTAGAACTAAATTTCCACATGTAACTACTAGATTGTGATAAAATACACTATTGGGTGAAGTTTGGTTGACTTCTGCGCAGCGGTTTGGGAGTTAACATCAAAATTACATTTCTCGGCCATATCGCATAGATCTCACTGTGAAAAGGCTTAAATGGCTTTTTTGACCTAAGTTTGAGGATTGCGCTCAAATCAAATGTCCTGAACCAAATTTCCACATGTAACTACTAGATTGTGATACAATCCACTATTGGGTGAAGTTTGGTTGACTTCTGCGCAGCGGTTTGGGAGTTAACATCAAAATTACATTTCTCGGCCATATCGCATAGATCTCACTGTGAAAAGCCTTAAATGACTTTTTTTAATTAAGTTTGAAGATTGCGCTCAAACCAAATGTCCTAGAACTAAATTTCCAAATGTAACTACTAGATTATGATAAAATACACTATTGGGTGAAGTTTGGTTGACTTCTGCGCAGCGGTTTGGGAGTTAACATCAAAATTACATTTCTCTGCCATATCGCATAGATCTCACTGTGAAAACGCTTAAATGACTTTTTTTAATTAAGTTTGAAGATTGCGCTCAAATCAAATGTCCTAGAACTAAATTTCCAAATGTAACTACTAGATTGTGATAAAATACACTATTGGGTGAAGTTTGGTTGACTTCTGCGCAGCGGTTTGGGAGTTAACATCAAAATTACATTTCTCGGCCATATCGCATAGATCTCACTGTGAAAAGCCTTAAATGACTTTTTTTAATTAAGTTTGAAGATTGCGCTCAAACCAAATGTCCTAGAACTAAATTTCCAAATGTAACTACTAGATTATGATAAAATACACTATTGGGTGAAGTTTGGTTGACTTCTGCGCAGCGGTTTGGGAGTTAACATCAAAATTACATTTCTCGGCCATATCGCATAGATCTCACTGTGAAAAGGCTTAAATGGCTTTTTTGACCTAAGTTTGAGGATTGCGCTCAAATCAAATGTCCTAAACCAAATTTCCACATGTAACTACTAGATTGTGATACAATACACTATTGGGTGAAGTTTGGTTGACTTCTGCGCAGCGGTTTGGGAGTTAACATCAAAATTACATTTCTCGGCCATATCGCATAGATCTCACTGTGAAAAGGCTTAAATGGCTTTTTTGACCTAAGTTTGAGGATTGCGCTCAAATCAAATGTCCTAAACCAAATTTCCACATGTAACTACTAGATTGTGATACAATACACTATTGGGTGAAGTTTGGTTGACTTCTGCGCAGCGGTTTGGGAGTGAACATCAAAATTACATTTCTCGGCCATATCGCATAGATCTCACTGTGAAAAGGCTTAAATGGCTTTTTTGACCTAAGTTTGAGGATTGCGCTCAAATCAAATGTCCTAAACCAAATTTCCACATGTAACTACTAGATTGTGATACAATACACTATTGGGTGAAGTTTGGTTGACTTCTGCGCAGCGGTTTGGGAGTTAACATCAAAATTACATTTCTCGGCCATATCGCATAGATCTCACTGTGAAAAGGCTTAAATGGCTTTTTTGACCTAAGTTTGAGGATTGCGCTCAAATCAAATGTCCTAAACCAAATTTCCACATGTAACTACTAGATTGTGATACAATACACTATTGGGTGAAGTTTGGTTGACTTCTGCGCAGCGGTTTGGGAGTGAACATCAAAATTACATTTCTCGGCCATATCGCATAGATCTCACTGTGAAAAGGCTTAAATGACTTTTTTAAATTAAGTTTGAAGATTGCGCTCAAACCAAATGTCCTAGAACTAAATTTCCAAATGTAACTACTAGATTGTCATACAATACACTATTGGGTGAAGTTTGGTTGACTTCTGCGCAGCGGTTTGGGAGTTAACATCAAAATTACATTTCTCGGCCATATCGCATAGATCTCACTGTGAAAAGGCTTAAATGACTTTTTTAATTAAGTTTGATGATTGCGTTCAAACAAAATGTCCTAGAACAAAATTTTCAAATGTAACTACTAGATTGTGATACAATACACTATTGGGTGAAGTTTGGTTGACTTCTGCGCAGCGGTTTGGGAGTTAACATCAAAATTAAATTTCTCGGCCATATCGCATAGATCTCACTGTGAAAAGGCTTAAATGACTTTTTTAATTAAGTTTGATGATTGCGTTCAAACAAAATGTCCTAGAACAAAATTTTCAAATGTAACTACTAGATTGTGATACAATACACTATTGGGTGAAGTTTGGTTGACTTCTGCGCAGCGGTTTGGGAGTTAACATCAAAATTACATTTCTCGGCCATATCGCATAGATCTCACTGTGAAAAGGCTTAAATGGCTTTTTTGACCTAAGTTTGAGGATTGCGCTCAAATCAAATGTCCTAGAACCAAATTTCCACATGTAATTACTAGATTGTGATACAATACACTATTGGGTGAAGTTTGGTTGACTTCTGCGCAGCGGTTTGGGAGTTAACATCAAAATTACATTTCTCGGCCATATCGCATAGATCTCACTGTGAAAAGGCTTAAATGGCTTTTTTGACCTAAGTTTGAGGATTGCGCTCAAATCAAATGTCCTAAACCAAATTTCCACATGTAACTACTAGATTGTGATACAATACACTATTGGGTGAAGTTTGGTTGACTTCTGCGCAGCGGTTTGGGAGTTAACATTAAAATTACATTTCTCGGCCATATCGCATAGATCTCACTGTGAAAAGGCTTAAATGACTTTTTTTAATTAAGTTTGAAGATTGCGCTCAAACCAAATGTCCTAGAACTAAATTTCCAAATGTAACTACTAGATTATGATAAAATACACTATTGGGTGAAGTTTGGTTGACTTCTGCGCAGCGGTTTGGGAGTTAACATCAAAATTACATTTCTCGGCCATATCGCATAGATCTCACTGTGAAAAGGCTTAAATGGCTTTTTTGACCTAAGTTTGAGGATTGCGCTCAAATCAAATGTCCTAAACCAAATTTCCACATGTAACTACTAGATTGTGATACAATACACTATTGGGTGAAGTTTGGTTGACTTCTGCGCAGCGGTTTGGGAGTTAACATCAAAATTACATTTCTCGGCCATATCGCATAGATCTCACTGTGAAAAGGCTTAAATGGCTTTTTTGACCTAAGTTTGAGGATTGCGCTCAAATCAAATGTCCTAAACCAAATTTCCACATGTAACTACTAGATTGTGATACAATACACTATTGGGTGAAGTTTGGTTGACTTCTGCGCAGCGGTTTGGGAGTTAACATCAAAATTACATTTCTCGGCCATATCGCATAGATCTCACTGTGAAAAGGCTTAAATGGCTTTTTTGACCTAAGTTTGAGGATTGCGCTCAAATCAAATGTCCTAAACCAAATTTCCACATGTAACTACTAGATTGTGATACAATACACTATTGGGTGAAGTTTGGTTGACTTCTGCGCAGCGGTTTGGGAGTGAACATCAAAATTACATTTCTCGGCCATATCGCATAGATCTCACTGTGAAAAGGCTTAAATGACTTTTTTAAATTAAGTTTGAAGATTGCGCTCAAACCAAATGTCCTAGAACTAAATTTCCAAATGTAACTACTAGATTGTCATACAATACACTATTGGGTGAAGTTTGGTTGACTTCTGCGCAGCGGTTTGGGAGTTAACATCAAAATTACATTTCTCGGCCATATCGCATAGATCTCACTGTGAAAAGGCTTAAATGACTTTTTTAATTAAGTTTGATGATTGCGTTCAAACAAAATGTCCTAGAACAAAATTTTCAAATGTAACTACTAGATTGTGATACAATACACTATTGGGTGAAGTTTGGTTGACTTCTGCGCAGCGGTTTGGGAGTTAACATCAAAATTAAATTTCTCGGCCATATCGCATAGATCTCACTGTGAAAAGGCTTAAATGACTTTTTTAATTAAGTTTGATGATTGCGTTCAAACAAAATGTCCTAGAACAAAATTTTCAAATGTAACTACTAGATTGTGATACAATACACTATTGGGTGAAGTTTGGTTGACTTCTGCGCAGCGGTTTGGGAGTTAACATCAAAATTACATTTCTCGGCCATATCGCATAGATCTCACTGTGAAAAGGCTTAAATGGCTTTTTTGACCTAAGTTTGAGGATTGCGCTCAAATCAAATGTCCTAGAACCAAATTTCCACATGTAACTACTAGATTGTGATACAATACACTATTGGGTGAAGTTTGGTTGACTTCTGCGCAGCGGTTTGGGAGTTAACATCAAAATTACATTTCTCGGCCATATCGCATAGATCTCACTGTGAAAAGGCTTAAATGGCTTTTTTGACCTAAGTTTGAGGATTGCGCTCAAATCAAATGTCCTAAACCAAATTTCCACATGTAACTACTAGATTGTGATACAATACACTATTGGGTGAAGTTTGGTTGACTTCTGCGCAGCGGTTTGGGAGTTAACATTAAAATTACATTTCTCGGCCATATCGCATAGATCTCACTGTGAAAAGGCTTAAATGACTTTTTTTAATTAAGTTTGAAGATTGCGCTCAAACCAAATGTCCTAAAACTAAATTTCCAAATGTAACTACTAGATTGTGATAAAATACACTATTGGATGAAGTTTGGTTGACTTCTGCGCAGCGTTTTGGGAGTTAACATCAAAATTACATTTCTCGGCCATATCGCGTAGATCTCACTGTGAAAAGGCTTAAATGGCTTTTTTAATTAAGTTTGATGATTGCGTTCAAACAAAATGTCCTAGAACAAAATTTTCAAATGTAACTACTAGATTGTGATACAATACACTATTGGGTGAAGTTTGGTTGACTTCTGCGCAGCGGTTTGGGAGTTAACATCAAAATTAAATTTCTAGGCCATATCGCATAGATCTCACTGTGAAAAGGCTTAAATGGCTTTTTTGACCTAAGTTTGAGGATTGCGCTCAAATCAAATGTCCTAGAACCAAATTTCCACATGTAACTACTAGATTGTGATACAATACACTATTGGGTGAAGTTTGGTTTACTTCTGCGCAGCGGTTTGGGAGTTAACATCAAAATTACATTTCTCGGCCATATCGCATAGATCTCACTGTGAAAAGGCTTAAATGGCTTTTTTGACCTAAGTTTGAGGATTGCGCTCAAATCAAATGTCCTAGAACCAAATTTCCACATGTAACTACTAGATTGTGATACAATACACTATTGGGTGAAGTTTGGTTGACTTCTGCGCAGCGGTTTGGGAGTGAACATCAAAATTACATTTCTCGGCCATATCGCATAGATCTCACTGTGAAAACGCTTAAATGACTTTTTTTAATTAAGTTTGAAGATTGCGCTCAAATCAAATGTCCTAGAACTAAATTTCCAAATGTAACTACTAGATTGTGATAAAATACACTATTGGGTGAAGTTTGGTTGACTTCTGCGCAGCGGTTTGGGAGTTAACATCAAAATTACATTTCTCGGCCATATCGCATAGATCTCACTGTGAAAAGCCTTAAATGACTTTTTTTAATTAAGTTTGAAGATTGCGCTCAAACCAAATGTCCTAGAACTAAATTTCCAAATGTAACTACTAGATTGTGATAAAATACACTATTGGGTGAAGTTTGGTTGACTTCTGCCCAGCGGTTTGGGAGTTAACATCAAAATTACATTTCTCGGCCATATCGCATAGATCTCACTGTGAAAAGGCTTAAATGACTTTTTTTTAATTAAGTTTTAAGATTGCGCTCAAACAAAATGTCCTAGAACAAAATTTTCAAATGTAACTACTAGATTGTGATACAATACACTATTGGGTGAAGTTTGGTTGACTTCTGCGCAGCGGTTTGGGAGTTAACATCAAAATTAAATTTCTAGGCCATATCGCATAGATCTCACTGTGAAAAGGCTTAAATGGCTTTTTTGACCTAAGTTTGAGGATTGCGCTCAAATCAAATGTCCTAGAACCAAATTTCCACATGTAACTACTAGATTGTGATACAATACACTATTGGGTGAAGTTTGGTTGACTTCTGCGCAGCGGTTTGGGAGTGAACATCAAAATTACATTTCTCGGCCATATCGCATAGATCTCACTGTGAAAAGGCTTAAATGACTTTTTTTAATTAAGTTTGAAGATTGCACTCAAACCAAATGTCCTAAAACTAAATTTCCAAATGTAACTACTAGATTGTGATAAAATACACTATTGGATGAAGTTTGGTTGACTTCTGCGCAGCGGTTTGGGAGTTAACATCAAAATTACATTTCTCGGCCATATCGCGTAGATCTCACTGTGAAAAGGCTTAAATGGCTTTTTTAATTAAGTTTGATGATTGCGTTCAAACAAAATGTCCTAGAACAAAATTTTCAAATGTAACTACTAGATTGTGATACAATACACTATTGGGTGAAGTTTGGTTGACTTCTGCGCAGCGGTTTGGGAGTTAACATCAAAATTAAATTTCTAGGCCATATCGCATAGATCTCACTGTGAAAAGGCTTAAATGGCTTTTTTGACCTAAGTTTGAGGATTGCGCTCAAATCAAATGTCCTAGAACCAAATTTCCACATGTAACTACTAGATTGTGATACAATACACTATTGGGTGAAGTTTGGTTTACTTCTGCGCAGCGGTTTGGGAGTTAACATCAAAATTACATTTCTCGGCCATATCGCATAGATCTCACTGTGAAAAGGCTTAAATGGCTTTTTTGACCTAAGTTTGAGGATTGCGCTCAAATCAAATGTCCTAGAACCAAATTTCCACATGTAACTACTAGATTGTGATACAATACACTATTGGGTGAAGTTTGGTTGACTTCTGCGCAGCGGTTTGGGAGTGAACATCAAAATTACATTTCTCGGCCATATCGCATAGATCTCACTGTGAAAACGCTTAAATGACTTTTTTTAATTAAGTTTGAAGATTGCGCTCAAATCAAATGTCCTAGAACTAAATTTCCAAATGTAACTACTAGATTGTGATAAAATACACTATTGGGTGAAGTTTGGTTGACTTCTGCGCAGCGGTTTGGGAGTTAACATCAAAAATACATTTCTCGGCCATATCGCATAGATCTCACTGTGAAAAGCCTTAAATGACTTTTTTTAATTAAGTTTGAAGATTGCGCTCAAACCAAATGTCCTAGAACTAAATTTCCAAATGTAACTACTAGATTGTGATAAAATACACTATTGGGTGAAGTTTGGTTGACTTCTGCGCAGCGGTTTGGGAGTTAACATCAAAATTACATTTCTCGGCCATATCGCATAGATCTCACTGTGAAAAGGCTTAAATGACTTTTTTTAATTAAGTTTTAAGATTGCGCTCAAACCAAATGTCCTAGAACTAAATTTCCACATGTAACTACTAGATTGTGATAAAATACACTATTGGGTGAAGTTTGGTTGACTTCTGCGCAGCGGTTTGGGAGTTAACATCAAAATTACATTTCTCGGCCATATCGCATAGATCTCACTGTGAAAAGGCTTAAATGGCTTTTTTGACCTAAGTTTGAGGATTGCGCTCAAATCAAATGTCCTGAACCAAATTTCCACATGTAACTACTAGATTGTGATACAATCCACTATTGGGTGAAGTTTGGTTGACTTCTGCGCAGCGGTTTGGGAGTTAACATCAAAATTACATTTCTCGGCCATATCGCATAGATCTCACTGTGAAAAGCCTTAAATGACTTTTTTTAATTAAGTTTGAAGATTGCGCTCAAACCAAATGTCCTAGAACTAAATTTCCAAATGTAACTACTAGATTATGATAAAATACACTATTGGGTGAAGTTTGGTTGACTTCTGCGCAGCGGTTTGGGAGTTAACATCAAAATTACATTTCTCTGCCATATCGCATAGATCTCACTGTGAAAACGCTTAAATGACTTTTTTTAATTAAGTTTGAAGATTGCGCTCAAATCAAATGTCCTAGAACTAAATTTCCAAATGTAACTACTAGATTGTGATAAAATACACTATTGGGTGAAGTTTGGTTGACTTCTGCGCAGCGGTTTGGGAGTTAACATCAAAATTACATTTCTCGGCCATATCGCATAGATCTCACTGTGAAAAGCCTTAAATGACTTTTTTTAATTAAGTTTGAAGATTGCGCTCAAACCAAATGTCCTAGAACTAAATTTCCAAATGTAACTACTAGATTATGATAAAATACACTATTGGGTGAAGTTTGGTTGACTTCTGCGCAGCGGTTTGGGAGTTAACATCAAAATTACATTTCTCGGCCATATCGCATAGATCTCACTGTGAAAAGGCTTAAATGGCTTTTTTGACCTAAGTTTGAGGATTGCGCTCAAATCAAATGTCCTAAACCAAATTTCCACATGTAACTACTAGATTGTGATACAATACACTATTGGGTGAAGTTTGGTTGACTTCTGCGCAGCGGTTTGGGAGTTAACATCAAAATTACATTTCTCGGCCATATCGCATAGATCTCACTGTGAAAAGGCTTAAATGGCTTTTTTGACCTAAGTTTGAGGATTGCGCTCAAATCAAATGTCCTAAACCAAATTTCCACATGTAACTACTAGATTGTGATACAATACACTATTGGGTGAAGTTTGGTTGACTTCTGCGCAGCGGTTTGGGAGTGAACATCAAAATTACATTTCTCGGCCATATCGCATAGATCTCACTGTGAAAAGGCTTAAATGACTTTTTTAAATTAAGTTTGAAGATTGCGCTCAAACCAAATGTCCTAGAACTAAATTTCCAAATGTAACTACTAGATTGTCATACAATACACTATTGGGTGAAGTTTGGTTGACTTCTGCGCAGCGGTTTGGGAGTTAACATCAAAATTACATTTCTCGGCCATATCGCATAGATCTCACTGTGAAAAGGCTTAAATGACTTTTTTAATTAAGTTTGATGATTGCGTTCAAACAAAATGTCCTAGAACAAAATTTTCAAATGTAACTACTAGATTGTGATACAATACACTATTGGGTGAAGTTTGGTTGACTTCTGCGCAGCGGTTTGGGAGTTAACATCAAAATTAAATTTCTCGGCCATATCGCATAGATCTCACTGTGAAAAGGCTTAAATGACTTTTTTAATTAAGTTTGATAATTGCGTTCAAACAAAATGTCCTAGAACAAAATTTTCAAATGTAACTACTAGATTGTGATACAATACACTATTGGGTGAAGTTTGGTTGACTTCTGCGCAGCGGTTTGGGAGTTAACATCAAAATTACATTTCTCGGCCATATCGCATAGATCTCACTGTGAAAAGGCTTAAATGGCTTTTTTGACCTAAGTTTGAGGATTGCGCTCAAATCAAATGTCCTAGAACCAAATTTCCACATGTAACTACTAGATTGTGATACAATACACTATTGGGTGAAGTTTGGTTGACTTCTGCGCAGCGGTTTGGGAGTTAACATCAAAATTACATTTCTCGGCCATATCGCATAGATCTCACTGTGAAAAGGCTTAAATGGCTTTTTTGACCTAAGTTTGAGGATTGCGCTCAAATCAAATGTCCTAAACCAAATTTCCACATGTAACTACTAGATTGTGATACAATACACTATTGGGTGAAGTTTGGTTGACTTCTGCGCAGCGGTTTGGGAGTTAACATCAAAATTACATTTCTCGGCCATATCGCATAGATCTCACTGTGAAAAGGCTTGAATGGCTTTTTTGACCTAAGTTTGAGGATTGCGCTCAAATCAAATGTCCTAAACCAAATTTCCACATGTAACTACTAGATTGTGATACAATACACTATTGGGTGAAGTTTGGTTGACTTCTGTGCAGCGGTTTGGGAGTTAACATCAAAATTACATTTCTCGGCCATATCGCATAGATCTCACTGTGAAAAGGCTTAAATGGCTTTTTTGACCTAAGTTTGAGGATTGCGCTCAAATCAAATGTCCTAAACCAAATTTCCACATGTAACTACTAGATTGTGATACAATACACTATTGGGTGAAGTTTGGTTGACTTCTGCGCAGCGGTTTGGGAGTGAACATCAAAATTACATTTCTCGGCCATATCGCATAGATCTCACTGTGAAAAGGCTTAAATGGCTTTTTTGACCTAAGTTTGAGGATTGCGCTCAAATCAAATGTCCTAAACCAAATTTCCACATGTAACTACTAGATTGTGATACAATACACTATTGGGTGAAGTTTGGTTGACTTCTGCGCAGCGGTTTGGGAGTTAACATCAAAATTACATTTCTCGGCCATATCGCATAGATCTCACTGTGAAAAGGCTTAAATGGCTTTTTTGACCTAAGTTTGAGGATTGCGCTCAAATCAAATGTCCTAAACCAAATTTCCACATGTAACTACTAGATTGTGATACAATACACTATTGGGTGAAGTTTGGTTGACTTCTGTGCAGCGGTTTGGGAGTTAACATCAAAATTACATTTCTCGGCCATATCGCATAGATCTCACTGTGAAAAGGCTTAAATGGCTTTTTTGACCTAAGTTTGAGGATTGCGCTCAAATCAAATGTCCTAAACCAAATTTCCACATGTAACTACTAGATTGTGATACAATACACTATTGGGTGAAGTTTGGTTGACTTCTGCGCAGCGGTTTGGGAGTTAACATCAAAATTACATTTCTCGGCCATATCGCATAGATCTCACTGTGAAAAGGCTTAAATGGCTTTTTTGACCTAAGTTTGAGGATTGCGCTCAAATCAAATGTCCTAGAACCAAATTTCCACATGTAACTACTAGATTGTCATACAATACACTAATGGGTGAAGTTTGGTTGACTTCTGCGCAGCGGTTTGGGAGTGAACATCAAAATTACATTTCTCGGCCATATCGCATAGATCTCACTGTGAAAACGCTTAAATGACTTTTTAAAATTAAGTTTGAAGATTGCGCTCAAACCAAATGTCCTAGAACTAAATTTCCAAATGTAACTACTAGATTGTCATACAATACACTATTGGGTGAAGTTTGGTTGACTTCTGCGCAGCGGTTTGGGAGTTAACATTAAAATTACATTTCTCGGCCATATCGCATAGATCTCACTGTGAAAAGGCTTAAATGACTTTTTTTAATTAAGTTTGAAGATTGCGCTCAAACCAAATGTCCTAGAACTAAATTTCCAAATGTAACTACTAGATTATGATAAAATACACTATTGGGTGAAGTTTGGTTGACTTCTGCGCAGCGGTTTGGGAGTTAACATCAAAATTACATTTCTCGGCCATATCGCATAGATCTCACTGTGAAAAGGCTTAAATGGCTTTTTTGACCTAAGTTTGAGGATTGCGCTCAAATCAAATGTCCTAAACCAAATTTCCACATGTAACTACTAGATTGTGATACAATACACTATTGGGTGAAGTTTGGTTGACTTCTGCGCAGCGGTTTGGGAGTTAACATCAAAATTACATTTCTCGGCCATATCGCATAGATCTCACTGTGAAAAGGCTTAAATGGCTTTTTTGACCTAAGTTTGAGGATTGCGCTCAAATCAAATGTCCTAGAACCAAATTTCCACATGTAACTACTAGATTGTGATACAATACACTATTGGGTGAAGTTTGGTTGACTTCTGCGCAGCGGTTTGGGAGTTAACATCAAAATTACATTTCTCGGCCATATCGCATAGATCTCACTGTGAAAAGGCTTAAATGGCTTTTTTGACCTAAGTTTGAGGATTGCGCTCAAATCAAATGTCCTAAACCAAATTTCCACATGTAACTACTAGATTGTGATACAATACACTATTGGGTGAAGTTTGGTTGACTTCTGCGCAGCGGTTTGGGAGTTAACATTAAAATTACATTTCTCGGCCATATCGCATAGATCTCACTGTGAAAAGGCTTAAATGACTTTTTTTAATTAAGTTTGAAGATTGCGCTCAAACCAAATGTCCTAGAACTAAATTTCCAAATGTAACTACTAGATTATGATAAAATACACTATTGGGTGAAGTTTGGTTGACTTCTGCGCAGCGGTTTGGGAGTTAACATCAAAATTACATTTCTCGGCCATATCGCATAGATCTCACTGTGAAAAGGCTTAAATGGCTTTTTTGACCTAAGTTTGAGGATTGCGCTCAAATCAAATGTCCTAAACCAAATTTCCACATGTAACTACTAGATTGTGATACAATACACTATTGGGTGAAGTTTGGTTGACTTCTGCGCAGCGGTTTGGGAGTTAACATCAAAATTACATTTCTCGGCCATATCGCATAGATCTCACTGTGAAAAGGCTTAAATGGCTTTTTTGACCTAAGTTTGAGGATTGCGCTCAAATCAAATGTCCTAGAACCAAATTTCCACATGTAACTACTAGATTGTGATACAATACACTAATGGGTGAAGTTTGGTTGACTTCTGCGCAGCGGTTTGGGAGTGAACATCAAAATTACATTTCTCGGCCATATCGCATAGATCTCACTGTGAAAAGGCTTAAATGACTTTTTTAAATTAAGTTTGAAGATTGCGCTCAAACCAAATGTCCTAGAACTAAATTTCCAAATGTAACTACTAGATTGTCATACAATACACTATTGGGTGAAGTTTGGTTGACTTCTGCGCAGCGGTTTGGGAGTTAACATTAAAATTACATTTCTCGGCCATATCGCATAGATCTCACTGTGAAAAGGCTTAAATGACTTTTTTTAATTAAGTTTGAAGATTGCGCTCAAACCAAATGTCCTAGAACTAAATTTCCAAATGTAACTACTAGATTATGATAAAATACACTATTGGGTGAAGTTTGGTTGACTTCTGCGCAGCGGTTTGGGAGTTAACATCAAAATTACATTTCTCGGCCATATCGCATAGATCTCACTGTGAAAAGGCTTAAATGGCTTTTTTGACCTAAGTTTGAGGATTGCGCTCAAATCAAATGTCCTAAACCAAATTTCCACATGTAACTACTAGATTGTGATACAATACACTATTGGGTGAAGTTTGGTTGACTTCTGCGCAGCGGTTTGGGAGTTAACATCAAAATTACATTTCTCGGCCATATCGCATAGATCTCACTGTGAAAAGGCTTAAATGGCTTTTTTGACCTAAGTTTGAGGATTGCGCTCAAATCAAATGTCCTAGAACCAAATTTCCACATGTAACTACTAGATTGTGATACAATACACTATTGGGTGAAGTTTGGTTGACTTCTGCGCAGCGGTTTGGGAGTTAACATCAAAATTACATTTCTCGGCCATATCGCATAGATCTCACTGTGAAAAGGCTTAAATGGCTTTTTTGACCTAAGTTTGAGGATTGCGCTCAAATCAAATGTCCTAAACCAAATTTCCACATGTAACTACTAGATTGTGATACAATACACTATTGGGTGAAGTTTGGTTGACTTCTGCGCAGCGGTTTGGGAGTTAACATTAAAATTACATTTCTCGGCCATATCGCATAGATCTCACTGTGAAAAGGCTTAAATGACTTTTTTTAATTAAGTTTGAAGATTGCGCTCAAACCAAATGTCCTAGAACTAAATTTCCAAATGTAACTACTAGATTATGATAAAATACACTATTGGGTGAAGTTTGGTTGACTTCTGCGCAGCGGTTTGGGAGTTAACATCAAAATTACATTTCTCGGCCATATCGCATAGATCTCACTGTGAAAAGGCTTAAATGGCTTTTTTGACCTAAGTTTGAGGATTGCGCTCAAATCAAATGCCCTAAACCAAATTTCCACATGTAACTACTAGATTGTGATACAATACACTATTGGGTGAAGTTTGGTTGACTTCTGCGCAGCGGTTTGGGAGTTAACATCAAAATTACATTTCTCGGCCATATCGCATAGATCTCACTGTGAAAAGGCTTAAATGGCTTTTTTGACCTAAGTTTGAGGATTGCGCTCAAATCAAATGTCCTAGAACCAAATTTCCACATGTAACTACTAGATTGTGATACAATACACTAATGGGTGAAGTTTGGTTGACTTCTGCGCAGCGGTTTGGGAGTGAACATCAAAATTACATTTCTCGGCCATATCGCATAGATCTCACTGTGAAAAGGCTTAAATGACTTTTTTAAATTAAGTTTGAAGATTGCGCTCAAACCAAATGTCCTAGAACTAAATTTCCAAATGTAACTACTAGATTGTCATACAATACACTATTGGGTGAAGTTTGGTTGACTTCTGCGCAGCGGTTTGGGAGTTAACATCAAAATTACATTTCTCGGCCATATCGCATAGATCTCACTGTGAAAAGGCTTAAATGACTTTTTTAATTAAGTTTGATGATTGCGTTCAAACAAAATGTCCTAGAACAAAATTTTCAAATGTAACTACTAGATTGTGATACAATACACTATTGGGTGAAGTTTGGTTGACTTCTGCGCAGCGGTTTGGGAGTTAACATCAAAATTAAATTTCTAGGCCATATCGCATAGATCTCACTGTGAAAAGGCTTAAATGGCTTTTTTGACCTAAGTTTGAGGATTGCGCTCAAATCAAATGTCCTAGAACCAAATTTCCACATGTAACTACTAGATTGTGATACAATACACTATTGGGTGAAGTTTGGTTTACTTCTGCGCAGCGGTTTGGGAGTTAACATCAAAATTACATTTCTCGGCCATATCGCATAGATCTCACTGTGAAAAGACTTAAATGGCTTTTTTGACCTAAGTTTGAGGATTGCGCTCAAATCAAATGTCCTAGAACCAAATTTCCACATGTAACTACTAGATTGTGATACAATACACTATTGGGTGAAGTTTGGTTGACTTCTGCGCAGCGGTTTGGGAGTGAACATCAAAATTACATTTCTCGGCCATATCGCATAGATCTCACTGTGAAAACGCTTAAATGACTTTTTTTAATTAAGTTTGAAGATTGCGCTCAAACCAAATGTCCTAGAACTAAATTTCCAAATGTAACTACTAGATTGTGATAAAATACACTATTGGGTGAAGTTTGGTTGACTTCTGCTTAGCGGTTTGGGAGTTAACATCAAAATTACATTTCTCGGCCATATCGCATAGATCTCACTGTGAAAAGCCTTAAATGACTTTTTTTAATTAAGTTTGAAGATTGCGCTCAAACCAAATGTCCTAGAACTAAATTTCCAAATGTAACTACTAGATTGTGATAAAATACACTATTGGGTGAAGTTTGGTTGACTTCTGCGCAGCGGTTTGGGAGTTAACATCAAAATTACATTTCTCGGCCATATCGCATAGATCTCACTGTGAAAAGGCTTAAATGACTTTTTTTAATTAAGTTTTAAGATTGCGCTCAAACCAAATGTCCTAGAACTAAATTTCTAAATGTAACTACTAGATTGTGATACAATACACTATTGGGTGAAGTTTGGTTGACTTCTGCGCAGCGGTTTGGGAGTTAACATCAAAATTACATTTCTCGGCCATATCGCATAGATCTCACTGTGAAAAGCCTTAAATGACTTTTTTTAATTAAGTTTGAAGATTGCGCTCAAACCAAATGTCCTAGAACTAAATTTCCAAATGTAACTACTAGATTAAGATACAATACACTATTGGGTGAAGTTTGGTTGACTTCTGCGCAGCGGTTTGGGAGTTAAAATCAAAATTACATTTCTCGGCCATATCGCATAGATCTCACTGTGAAAAGGCTTAAATGACTTTTTTTAATTAAGTTTGAAGATTGCGCTCAAACCAAATGTCCTAGAACTAAATTTCCAAATGTAACTACTAGATTATGATAAAATACACTATTGGGTGAAGTTTGGTTGACTTCTGCGCAGCGGTTTGGGAGTTAACATCAAAATTACATTTCTCGGCCATATCGCATAGATCTCACTGTGAAAACGCTTAAATGACTTTTTTTAATTAAGTTTGAAGATTGCGCTCAAATCAAATGTCCTAGAACTAAATTTCCAAATGTAACTACTAGATTGTGATAAAATACACTATTGGGTGAAGTTTGGTTGACTTCAGCGCAGCGGTTTGGGAGTTAACATCAAAATTACATTTCTCGGCCATATCGCATAGATCTCACTGTGAAAAGCCTTAAATGACTTTTTTTAATTAAGTTTGAAGATTGCGCTCAAACCAAATGTCCTAGAACTAAATTTCCAAATGTAACTACTAGATTGTGATAAAATACACTATTGGGTGAAGTTTGGTTGACTTCTGCGCAGCGGTTTGGGAGTGAACATCAAAATTACATTTCTCGGCCATATCGCATAGATCTCACTGTGAAAACGCTTAAATGACTTTTTTTAATTAAGTTTGAAGATTGCGCTCAAATCAAATGTCCTAGAACTAAATTTCCAAATGTAACTATTAGATTGTGATAAAATACACTATTGGGTGAAGTTTGGTTGACTTCTGCGCAGCGGTTTGGGAGTTAACATCAAAATTACATTTCTCGGCCATATCGCATAGATCTCACTGTGAAAAGGCTTAAATGACTTTTTTAATTAAGTTTGATGATTGCGTTCAAACAAAATGTCCTAGAACTAAATTTCTAAATGTAACTACTAGATTGTGATACAATACACTATTGGGTGAAGTTTGGTTGACTTCTGCGCAGCGGTTTGGGAGTTAACATCAAAATTACATTTCTCGGCCATATCGCATAGATCTCACTGTGAAAAGGCTTAAATGACTTTTTTAATTAAGTTTGATGATTGCGTTCAAACAAAATGTCCTAGAACAAAATTTTCAAATGTAACTACTAGATTGTGATACAATACACTATTGGGTGAAGTTTGGTTGACTTCTGCGCAGCGGTTTGGGAGTTAACATCAAAATTACATTTCTAGGCCATATCGCATAGATCTCACTGTGAAAAGGCTTAAATGGCTTTTTTGACCTAAGTTTGAGGATTGCGCTCAAATCAAATGTCCTAGAACCAAATTTCCACATGTAACTACTAGATTGTGATACAATACACTATTGTGTGAAGTTTGGTTTACTTCTGCGCAGCGGTTTGGGAGTTAACATCAAAATTACATTTCTCGGCCATATCGCATAGATCTCACTGTGAAAAGACTTAAATGGCTTTTTTGACCTAAGTTTGAGGATTGCGCTCAAATCAAATGTCCTAGAACCAAATTTCCACATGTAACTACTAGATTGTGATACAATACACTATTGGGTGAAGTTTGGTTGACTTCTGCGCAGCGGTTTGGGAGTGAACATCAAAATTACATTTCTCGGCCATATCGCATAGATCTCACTGTGAAAACGCTTAAATGACTTTTTTTAATTAAGTTTGAAGATTGCGCTCAAATCAAATGTCCTAGAACTAAATTTCCAAATGTAACTACTAGATTGTGATAAAATACACTATTGGGTGAAGTTTGGTTGACTTCTGCTTAGCGGTTTGGGAGTTAACATCAAAATTACATTTCTCGGCCATATCGCATAGATCTCACTGTGAAAAGCCTTAAATGACTTTTTTTAATTAAGTTTGAAGATTGCGCTCAAACCAAATGTCCTAGAACTAAATTTCCAAATGTAACTACTAGATTGTGATAAAATACACTATTGGGTGAAGTTTGGTTGACTTCTGCGCAGCGGTTTGGGAGTTAACATCAAAATTACATTTCTCGGCCATATCGCATAGATCTCACTGTGAAAAGGCTTAAATGACTTTTTTTAATTAAGTTTTAAGATTGCGCTCAAACCAAATGTCCTAGAACTAAATTTCTAAATGTAACTACTAGATTGTGATACAATACACTATTGGGTGAAGTTTGGTTGACTTCTGCGCAGCGGTTTGGGAGTTAACATCAAAATTACATTTCTTGGCCATATCGCATAGATCTCACTGTGAAAAGCCTTAAATGACTTTTTTTAATTAAGTTTGAAGATTGCGCTCAAACCAAATGTCCTAGAACTAAATTTCCAAATGTAACTACTAGATTAAGATACAATACACTATTGGGTGAAGTTTGGTTGACTTCTGCGCAGCGGTTTGGGAGTTAACATCAAAATTACATTTCTCGGCCATATCGCATAGATCTCACTGTGAAAAGGCTTAAATGACTTTTTTTAATTAAGTTTGAAGATTGCGTTCAAACCAAATGTCCTAGAACTAAATTTCCAAATGTAACTACTAGATTATGATAAAATACACTATTGGGTGAAGTTTGGTTGACTTCTGCGCAGCGGTTTGGGAGTTAACATCAAAATTACATTTCTCGGCCATATCGCATAGATCTCACTGTGAAAACGCTTAAATGACTTTTTTTAATTAAGTTTGAAGATTGCGCTCAAATCAAATGTCCTAGAACTAAATTTCCAAATGTAACTACTAGATTGTGATAAAATACACTATTGGGTGAAGTTTGGTTGACTTCTGCGCAGCGGTTTGGGAGTTAACATCAAAATTACATTTCTCGGCCATATCGCATAGATCTCACTGTGAAAAGCCTTAAATGACTTTTTTTAATTAAGTTTGAAGATTGCGCTCAAACCAAATGTCCTAGAACTAAATTTCCAAATGTAACTACTAGATTGTGATAAAATACACTATTGGGTGAAGTTTGGTTGACTTCTGCGCAGCGGTTTGGGAGTGAACATCAAAATTACATTTCTCGGCCATATCGCATAGATCTCACTGTGAAAAGGCTTAAATGGCTTTTTTGACCTAAGTTTGAGGATTGCGCTCAAATCAAATGTCCTAAACCAAATTTCCACATGTAACTACTAGATTGTGATACAACACACTATTGGGTGAAGTTTGGTTGACTTCTGCGCAGCGGTTTGGGAGTTAACATCAAAATTACATTTCTCGGCCATATCGCATAGATCACACTGTGAAAAGGCTTAAATGACTTTTTTTAATTAAGTTTGAAGATTGCGCTCAAACCAAATGTCCTAGAACTAAATTTCCAAATGTAACTACTAGATTGTGATAAAATACACTATTGGGTGAAGTTTGGTTGACTTCTGCGCAGCGGTTTGGGAGTTAACATCAAAATTACATTTCTCGGCCATATCGCATAGATCTCACTGTGAAAACGCTTAAATGACTTTTTTTAATTAAGTTTGAAGATTGCGCTCAAATCAAATGTCCTAGAACTAAATTTCCAAATGTAACTACTAGATTGTGATAAAATACACTATTGGGTGAAGTTTGGTTGACTTCTGCGCAGCGGTTTGGGAGTTAACATCAAAATTACATTTCTCGGCCATATCGCATAGATCTCACTGTGAAAAGCCTTAAATGACTTTTTTTAATTAATTTTGAAGATTGCGCTCAAACCAAATGTCCTAGAACTAAATTTCCAAATGTAACTACTAGATTGTGATAAAATACACTATTGGGTGAAGTTTGGTTGACTTCTGCGCAGCGGTTTGGGAGTGAACATCAAAATTACATTTCTCGGCCATATCGCATAGATCTCACTGTGAAAACGCTTAAATGACTTTTTTTAATTAAGTTTGAAGATTGCGCTCAAATCAAATGTCCTAGAACTAAATTTCCAAATGTAACTATTAGATTGTGATAAAATACACTATTGGGTGAAGTTTGGTTGACTTCTGCGCAGCGGTTTGGGAGTTAACATCAAAATTACATTTCTCGGCCATATCGCATAGATCTCACTGTGAAAAGCCTTAAATGACTTTTTTTAATTAAGTTTGAAGATTGCGCTCAAACCAAATGACCTAGAACTAAATTTCCAAATGTAACTACTAGATTGTGATAAAATACACTATTGGGTGAAATTTGGTTGACTTCTGCGCAGCGGTTTGGGAGTTAACATCAAAATTACATTTCTCGGCCATATCGCATAGATCTCACTGTGAAAAGGCTTAAATGACTTTTTTTAATTAAGTTTTAAGATTGCGCTCAAACCAAATGTCCTAGAACTAAATTTCTAAATGTAACTACTAGATTGTGATACAATACACTATTGGGTGAAGTTTGGTTGACTTCTGCGCAGCGGTTTGGGAGTTAACATCAAAATTACATTTCTCGGCCATATCGCATAGATCTCACTGTGAAAAGCCTTAAATGACTTTTTTTAATTAAGTTTGAAGATTGCGCTCAAACCAAATGTCCTAGAACTAAATTTCCAAATGTAACTACTAGATTGTGATAAAATACACTATTGGGTGAAGTTTGGTTGACTTCTGCGCAGCGGTTTGGGAGTTAACATCAAAATTACATTTCTCGGCCATATCGCATAGATCTCACTGTGAAAAGGCTTAAATGGCTTTTTTGACCTAAGTTTGAGGATTGCGCTCAAATCAAATGTCCTAAACCAAATTTCCACATGTAACTACTAGATTGTGATACAATACACTATTGGGTGAAGTTTGGTTGACTTCTGCGCAGCGGTTTGGGAGTTAACATCAAAATTACATTTCTCGGCCATATCGCATAGATCTCACTGTGAAAAGGCTTAAATGACTTTTTTTAATTAAGTTTGAAGATTGCGCTCAAACCAAATGTCCTAGAACTAAATTTCCAAATGTAACTACTAGATTATGATAAAATACACTATTGGGTGAAGTTTGGTTGACTTCTGCGCAGCGGTTTGGGAGTTAACATCAAAATTACATTTCTCGGCCATATCGCATAGATCTCACTGTGAAAAGGCTTAAATGGCTTTTTTGACCTAAGTTTGAGGATTGCGCTCAAATCAAATGTCCTAAACCAAATTTCCACATGTAACTACTAGATTGTGATACAATACACTATTGGGTGAAGTTTGGTTGACTTCTGCGCAGCGGTTTGGGAGTTAACATCAAAATTACATTTCTCGGCCATATCGCATAGATCTCACTGTGAAAAGGCTTAAATGGCTTTTTTGACCTAAGTTTGAGGATTGCGCTCAAATCAAATGTCCTAAACCAAATTTCCACATGTAACTACTAGATTGTGATACAACACACTATTGGGTGAAGTTTGGTTGACTTCTGCGCAGCGGTTTGGGAGTTAACATCAAAATTACATTTCTCGGCCATATCGCATAGATCACACTGTGAAAAGGCTTAAATGACTTTTTTTAATTAAGTTTGAAGATTGCGCTCAAACCAAATGTCCTAGAACTAAATTTCCAAATGTAACTACTAGATTGTGATAAAATACACTATTGGGTGAAGTTTGGTTGACTTCTGCGCAGCGGTTTGGGAGTTAACATCAAAATTACATTTCTCGGCCATATCGCATAGATCTCACTGTGAAAACGCTTAAATGACTTTTTTTAATTAAGTTTGAAGATTGCGCTCAAATCAAATGTCCTAGAACTAAATTTCCAAATGTAACTACTAGATTGTGATAAAATACACTATTGGGTGAAGTTTGGTTGACTTCTGCGCAGCGGTTTGGGAGTTAACATCAAAATTACATTTCTCGGCCATATCGCATAGATCTCACTGTGAAAAGCCTTAAATGACTTTTTTTAATTAATTTTGAAGATTGCGCTCAAACCAAATGTCCTAGAACTAAATTTCCAAATGTAACTACTAGATTGTGATAAAATACACTATTGGGTGAAGTTTGGTTGACTTCTGCGCAGCGGTTTGGGAGTGAACATCAAAATTACATTTCTCGGCCATATCGCATAGATCTCACTGTGAAAACGCTTAAATGACTTTTTTTAATTAAGTTTGAAGATTGCGCTCAAATCAAATGTCCTAGAACTAAATTTCCAAATGTAACTATTAGATTGTGATAAAATACACTATTGGGTGAAGTTTGGTTGACTTCTGCGCAGCGGTTTGGGAGTTAACATCAAAATTACATTTCTCGGCCATATCGCATAGATCTCACTGTGAAAAGCCTTAAATGACTTTTTTTAATTAAGTTTGAAGATTGCGCTCAAACCAAATGACCTAGAACTAAATTTCCAAATGTAACTACTAGATTGTGATAAAATACACTATTGGGTGAAATTTGGTTGACTTCTGCGCAGCGGTTTGGGAGTTAACATCAAAATTACATTTCTCGGCCATATCGCATAGATCTCACTGTGAAAAGGCTTAAATGACTTTTTTTAATTAAGTTTTAAGATTGCGCTCAAACCAAATGTCCTAGAACTAAATTTCTAAATGTAACTACTAGATTGTGATACAATACACTATTGGGTGAAGTTTGGTTGACTTCTGCGCAGCGGTTTGGGAGTTAACATCAAAATTACATTTCTCGGCCATATCGCATAGATCTCACTGTGAAAAGCCTTAAATGACTTTTTTTAATTAAGTTTGAAGATTGCGCTCAAACCAAATGTCCTAGAACTAAATTTCCAAATGTAACTACTAGATTGTGATAAAATACACTATTGGGTGAAGTTTGGTTGACTTCTGCGCAGCGGTTTGGGAGTTAACATCAAAATTACATTTCTCGGCCATATCGCATAGATCTCACTGTGAAAAGGCTTAAATGGCTTTTTTGACCTAAGTTTGAGGATTGCGCTCAAATCAAATGTCCTAAACCAAATTTCCACATGTAACTACTAGATTGTGATACAATACACTATTGGGTGAAGTTTGGTTGACTTCTGCGCAGCGGTTTGGGAGTTAACATCAAAATTACATTTCTCGGCCATATCGCATAGATCTCACTGTGAAAAGGCTTAAATGACTTTTTTTAATTAAGTTTGAAGATTGCGCTCAAACCAAATGTCCTAGAACTAAATTTCCAAATGTAACTACTAGATTATGATAAAATACACTATTGGGTGAAGTTTGGTTGACTTCTGCGCAGCGGTTTGGGAGTTAACATCAAAATTACATTTCTCGGCCATATCGCATAGATCTCACTGTGAAAAGGCTTAAATGGCTTTTTTGACCTAAGTTTGAGGATTGCGCTCAAATCAAATGTCCTAAACCAAATTTCCACATGTAACTACTAGATTGTGATACAATACACTATTGGGTGAAGTTTGGTTGACTTCTGCGCAGCGGTTTGGGAGTTAACATCAAAATTACATTTCTCGGCCATATCGCATAGATCTCACTGTGAAAAGGCTTAAATGGCTTTTTTGACCTAAGTTTGAGGATTGCGCTCAAATCAAATGTCCTAGAACCAAATTTCCACATGTAACTACTAGATTGTGATACAATACACTAATGGGTGAAGTTTGGTTGACTTCTGCGCAGCGGTTTGGGAGTTAACATCAAAATTACATTTCTCGGCCATATCGCATAGATCTCACTGTAAAAAAAGGCTTAAATGACTTTTTTAAATTAAGTTTGAAGATTGCGCTCAAACCAAATGTCCTAGAACTAAATTTCCAAATGTAACTACTAGATTGTCATACAATACACTATTGGGTGAAGTTTGGTTGACTTCTGCGCAGCGGTTTGGGAGTTAACATCAAAATTACATTTCTCGGCCATATCGCATAGATCTCACTGTGAAAAGGCTTAAATGACTTTTTTAATTAAGTTTGATGATTAGGTTCAAACAAAATGTCCTAGAACAAAATTTTCAAATGTAACTACTAGATTGTGATACAATACACTATTGGGTGAAGTTTGGTTGACTTCTGCGCAGCGGTTTGGGAGTTAACATCAAAATTAAATTTCTCGGCCATATCGCATAGATCTCACTGTGAAAAGGCTTAAATGACTTTTTTAATTAAGTTTGATGATTGCGTTCAAACAAAATGTCCTAGAACAAAATTTTCAAATGTAACTACTAGATTGTGATACAATACACTATTGGGTGAAGTTTGGTTGACTTCTGCGCAGCGGTTTGGGAGTTAACATCAAAATTACATTTCTCGGCCATATCGCATAGATCTCACTGTGAAAAGGCTTAAATGGCTTTTTTGACCTAAGTTTGAGGATTGCGCTCAAATCAAATGTCCTAGAACCAAATTTCCACATGTAACTACTAGATTGTGATACAATACACTATTGGGTGAAGTTTGGTTTACTTCTGCGCAGCGGTTTGGGAGTTAACATCAAAATTACATTTCTCGGCCATATCGCATAGATCTCACTGTGAAAAGGCTTAAATGGCTTTTTTGACCTAAGTTTGAGGATTGCGCTCAAATCAAATGTCCTAGAACCAAATTTCCAAATGTAACTACTAGATTGTGATAAAATACACTATTGGGTGAAGTTTGGTTGACTTCTGCGCAGCGGTTTGGGAGTGAACATCAAAATTACATTTCTCGGCCATATCGCATAGATCTCACTGTGAAAAGGCTTAAATGACTTTTTTTAATTAAGTTTGAAGATTGCGCTCAAACCAAATGTCCTAGAACTAAATTTCCAAATGTAACTACTAGATTGTCATACAATACACTATTGGGTGAAGTTTGGTTGACTTCTGCGCAGCGGTTTGGGAGTTAACATCAAAATTACATTTCTCGGCCATATCGCATAGATCTCACTGTGAAAAGGCTTAAATGACTTTTTTAATTAAGTTTGATGATTGCGTTCAAACAAAATGTCCTAGAACTAAATTTCCAAATGTAACTACTAGATTGTGATAAAATACACTATTGGGTGAAGTTTGGTTGACTTCTGCGCAGCGGTTTGGGAGTGAACATCAAAATTACATTTCTCGGCCATATCGCATAGATCTCACTGTGAAAACGCTTAAATGACTTTTTTTAATTAAGTTTGAAGATTGCGCTCAAATCAAATGTCCTGGAACTAAATTTCCAAATGTAACTATTAGATTGTGATAAAATACACTATTGGGTGAAGTTTGGTTGACTTCTGCGCAGCGGTTTGGGAGTTAACATCAAAATTACATTTCTCGGCCATATCGCATAGATCTCACTGTGAAAAGCCTTAAATGACTTTTTTTAATTAAGTTTGAAGATTGCGCTCAAACCAAATGTCCTAGAACTAAATTTCCAAATGTAACTACTAGATTGTGATAAAATACACTATTGGGTGAAGTTTGGTTGACTTCTGCGCAGCGGTTTGGGAGTTAACATCAAAATTACATTTCTCGGCCATATCGCATAGATCTCACTGTGAAAAGGCTTAAATGGCTTTTTTGACCTAAGTTTGAGGATTGCGCTCAAATCAAATGTCCTAAACCAAATTTCCACATGTAACTACTAGATTGTGATACAACACACTATTGGGTGAAGTTTGGTTGACTTCTGCGCAGCGGTTTGGGAGTTAACATCAAAATTACATTTCTCGGCCATATCGCATAGATCTCACTGTGAAAAGGCTTAAATGACTTTTTTTAATTAAGTTTGAAGATTGCGCTCAAACCAAATGTCCTAGAACTAAATTTCCAAATGTAACTACTAGATTATGATAAAATACACTATTGGGTGAAGTTTGGTTGACTTCTGCGCAGCGGTTTGGGAGTTAACATCAAAATTACATTTCTCGGCCATATCGCATAGATCTCACTGTGAAAACGCTTAAATGACTTTTTTTAATTAAGTTTGAGGATTGCGCTCAAATCAAATGTCCTAGAACCAAATTTCCAAATGTAACTACTAGATTGTGATAAAATACACTATTGGGTGAAGTTTGGTTGACTTCTGCGCAGCGGTTTGGGAGTTAACATCAAAATTACATTTCTCGGCCATATCGCATAGATCTCACTGTGAAAAGGCTTAAATGACTTTTTTTAATTAAGTTTGAAGATTGCGCTCAAACCAAATGTCCTAGAACTAAATTTCCAAATGTAACTACTAGATTGTCATACAATACACTATTGGGTGAAGTTTGGTTGACTTCTGCGCAGCGGTTTGGGAGTTAACATCAAAATTACATTTCTCGGCCATATCGCATAGATCTCACTGTGAAAAGGCTTAAATGACTTTTTTAATTAAGTTTGATGATTGCGTTCAAACAAAATGTCCTAGAACTAAATTTCCAAATGTAACTACTAGATTGTGATAAAATACACTATTGGGTGAAGTTTGGTTGACTTCTGCGCAGCGGTTTGGGAGTTAACATCAAAATTACATTTCTCGGCCATATCGCATAGATCTCACTGTGAAAAGCCTTAAATGACTTTTTTTTAATTAAGTTTGAAGATTGCGCTCAAACCAAATGTCCTAGAACTAAATTTCCAAATGTAACTACTAGATTGTGATAAAATACACTATTGGGTGAAGTTTGGTTGACTTCTGCGCAGCGGTTTGGGAGTGAACATCAAAATTACATTTCTCGGCCATATCGCATAGATCTCACTGTGAAAACGCTTAAATGACTTTTTTTAATTAAGTTTGAAGATTGCGCTCAAATCAAATGTCCTAGAACTAAATTTCCAAATGTAACTATTAGATTGTGATAAAATACACTATTGGGTGAAGTTTGGTTGACTTCTGCGCAGCGGTTTGGGAGTTAACATCAAAATTACATTTCTCGGCCATATCGCATAGATCTCACTGTGAAAAGCCTTAAATGACTTTTTTTAATTAAGTTTGAAGATTGCGCTCAAACCAAATGTCCTAGAACTAAATTTCCAAATGTAACTACTAGATTGTGATAAAATACACTATTGGGTGAAGTTTGGTTGACTTCTGCGCAGCGGTTTGGGAGTTAACATCAAAATTACATTTCTCGGCCATATCGCATAGATCTCACTGTGAAAAGGCTTAAATGGCTTTTTTGACCTAAGTTTGAGGATTGCGCTCAAATCAAATGTCCTAAACCAAATTTCCACATGTAACTACTAGATTGTGATACAACACACTATTGGGTGAAGTTTGGTTGACTTCTGCGCAGCGGTTTGGGAGTTAACATCAAAATTACATTTCTCGGCCATATCGCATAGATCACACTGTGAAAAGGCTTAAATGACTTTTTTTAATTAAGTTTGAAGATTGCGCTCAAACCAAATGTCCTAGAACTAAATTTCCAAATGTAACTACTAGATTATGATAAAATACACTATTGGGTGAAGTTTGGTTGACTTCTGCGCAGCGGTTTGGGAGTTAACATCAAAATTACATTTCTCGGCCATATCGCATAGATCTCACTGTGAAAACGCTTAAATGACTTTTTTTAATTAAGTTTGAAGATTGCGCTCAAATCAAATGTCCTAGAACTAAATTTCCAAATGTAACTACTAGATTGTGATAAAATACACTATTGGGTGAAGTTTGGTTGACTTCTGCGCAGCGGTTTGGGAGTTAACATCAAAATTACATTTCTCGGCCATATCGCATAGATCTCACTGTGAAAAGCCTTAAATGACTTTTTTTAATTAATTTTGAAGATTGCGCTCAAACCAAATGTCCTAGAACTAAATTTCCAAATGTAACTACTAGATTGTGATAAAATACACTATTGGGTGAAGTTTGGTTGACTTCTGCGCAGCGGTTTGGGAGTGAACATCAAAATTACATTTCTCGGCCATATCGCATAGATCTCACTGTGAAAACGCTTAAATGACTTTTTTTAATTAAGTTTGAAGATTGCGCTCAAATCAAATGTCCTAGAACTAAATTTCCAAATGTAACTATTAGATTGTGATAAAATACACTATTGGGTGAAGTTTGGTTGACTTCTGCGCAGCGGTTTGGGAGTTAACATCAAAATTACATTTCTCGGCCATATCGCATAGATCTCACTGTGAAAAGCCTTAAATGACTTTTTTTAATTAAGTTTGAAGATTGCGCTCAAACCAAATGACCTAGAACTAAATTTCCAAATGTAACTACTAGATTGTGATAAAATACACTATTGGGTGAAATTTGGTTGACTTCTGCGCAGCGGTTTGGGAGTTAACATCAAAATTACATTTCTCGGCCATATCGCATAGATCTCACTGTGAAAAGGCTTAAATGACTTTTTTTAATTAAGTTTTAAGATTGCGCTCAAACCAAATGTCCTAGAACTAAATTTCTAAATGTAACTACTAGATTGTGATACAATACACTATTGGGTGAAGTTTGGTTGACTTCTGCGCAGCGGTTTGGGAGTTAACATCAAAATTACATTTCTCGGCCATATCGCATAGATCTCACTGTGAAAAGCCTTAAATGACTTTTTTTAATTAAGTTTGAAGATTGCGCTCAAACCAAATGTCCTAGAACTAAATTTCCAAATGTAACTCCTAGATTGTGATAAAATACACTATTGGGTGAAGTTTGGTTGACTTCTGCGCAGCGGTTTGGGAGTTAACATCAAAATTACATTTCTCGGCCATATCGCATAGATCTCACTGTGAAAAGGCTTAAATGGCTTTTTTGACCTAAGTTTGAGGATTGCGCTCAAATCAAATGTCCTAAACCAAATTTCCACATGTAACTACTAGATTGTGATACAATACACTATTGGGTGAAGTTTGGTTGACTTCTGCGCAGCGGTTTGGGAGTTAACATCAAAATTACATTTCTCGGCCATATCGCATAGATCTCACTGTGAAAAGGCTTAAATGACTTTTTTTAATTAAGTTTGAAGATTGCGCTCAAACCAAATGTCCTAGAACTAAATTTCCAAATGTAACTACTAGATTATGATAAAATACACTATTGGGTGAAGTTTGGTTGACTTCTGCGCAGCGGTTTGGGAGTTAACATCAAAATTACATTTCTCGGCCATATCGCATAGATCTCACTGTGAAAAGGCTTAAATGGCTTTTTTGACCTAAGTTTGAGGATTGCGCTCAAATCAAATGTCCTAAACCAAATTTCCACATGTAACTACTAGATTGTGATACAATACACTATTGGGTGAAGTTTGGTTGACTTCTGCGCAGCGGTTTGGGAGTTAACATCAAAATTACATTTCTCGGCCATATCGCATAGATCTCACTGTGAAAAGGCTTAAATGGCTTTTTTGACCTAAGTTTGAGGATTGCGCTCAAATCAAATGTCCTAGAACCAAATTTCCACATGTAACTACTAGATTGTGATACAATACACTAATGGGTGAAGTTTGGTTGACTTCTGCGCAGCGGTTTGGGAGTTAACATCAAAATTACATTTCTCGGCCATATCGCATAGATCTCACTGTAAAAAAAGGCTTAAATGACTTTTTTAAATTAAGTTTGAAGATTGCGCTCAAACCAAATGTCCTAGAACTAAATTTCCAAATGTAACTACTAGATTGTCATACAATACACTATTGGGTGAAGTTTGGTTGACTTCTGCGCAGCGGTTTGGGAGTTAACATCAAAATTACATTTCTCGGCCATATCGCATAGATCTCACTGTGAAAAGGCTTAAATGACTTTTTTAATTAAGTTTGATGATTGCGTTCAAACAAAATGTCCTAGAACAAAATTTTCAAATGTAACTACTAGATTGTGATACAATACACTATTGGGTGAAGTTTGGTTGACTTCTGCGCAGCGGTTTGGGAGTTAACATCAAAATTAAATTTCTCGGCCATATCGCATAGATCTCACTGTGAAAAGGCTTAAATGACTTTTTTAATTAAGTTTGATGATTGCGTTCAAACAAAATGTCCTAGAACAAAATTTTCAAATGTAACTACTAGATTGTGATACAATACACTATTGGGTGAAGTTTGGTTGACTTCTGCGCAGCGGTTTGGGAGTTAACATCAAAATTACATTTCTCGGCCATATCGCATAGATCTCACTGTGAAAAGGCTTAAATGGCTTTTTTGACCTAAGTTTGAGGATTGCGCTCAAATCAAATGTCCTAGAACCAAATTTCCACATGTAACTACTAGATTGTGATACAATACACTATTGGGTGAAGTTTGGTTTACTTCTGCGCAGCGGTTTGGGAGTTAACATCAAAATTACATTTCTCGGCCATATCGCATAGATCTCACTGTGAAAAGGCTTAAATGGCTTTTTTGACCTAAGTTTGAGGATTGCGCTCAAATCAAATGTCCTAGAACCAAATTTCCAAATGTAACTACTAGATTGTGATACAATACACTATTGGGTGAAGTTTGGTTTACTTCTGCGCAGCGGTTTGGGAGTTAACATCAAAATTACATTTCTCGGCCATATCGCATAGATCTCACTGTGAAAAGGCTTAAATGGCTTTTTTGACCTAAGTTTGAGGATTGCGCTCAAATCAAATGTCCTAGAACCAAATTTCCAAATGTAACTACTAGATTGTGATAAAATACACTATTGGGTGAAGTTTGGTTGACTTCTGCGCAGCGGTTTGGGAGTGAACATCAAAATTACATTTCTCGGCCATATCGCATAGATCTCACTGTGAAAACGCTTAAATGACTTTTTTTAATTAAGTTTGAAGATTGCGCTCAAATCAAATGTCCTAGAACTAAATTTCCAAATGTAACTATTAGATTGTGATAAAATACACTATTGGGTGAAGTTTGGTTGACTTCTGCGCAGCGGTTTGGGAGTTAACATCAAAATTACATTTCTCGGCCATATCGCATAGATCTCACTGTGAAAAGCCTTAAATGACTTTTTTTAATTAAGTTTGAAGATTGCGCTCAAACCAAATGACCTAGAACTAAATTTCCAAATGTAACTACTAGATTGTGATAAAATACACTATTGGGTGAAATTTGGTTGACTTCTGCGCAGCGGTTTGGGAGTTAACATCAAAATTACATTTCTCGGCCATATCGCATAGATCTCACTGTGAAAAGGCTTAAATGACTTTTTTTAATTAAGTTTTAAGATTGCGCTCAAACCAAATGTCCTAGAACTAAATTTCTAAATGTAACTACTAGATTGTGATACAATACACTATTGGGTGAAGTTTGGTTGACTTCTGCGCAGCGGTTTGGGAGTTAACATCAAAATTACATTTCTCGGCCATATCGCATAGATCTCACTGTGAAAAGCCTTAAATGACTTTTTTTAATTAAGTTTGAAGATTGCGCTCAAACCAAATGTCCTAGAACTAAATTTCCAAATGTAACTACTAGATTGTGATAAAATACACTATTGGGTGAAGTTTGGTTGACTTCTGCGCAGCGGTTTGGGAGTTAACATCAAAATTACATTTCTCGGCCATATCGCATAGATCTCACTGTGAAAAGGCTTAAATGGCTTTTTTGACCTAAGTTTGAGGATTGCGCTCAAATCAAATGTCCTAAACCAAATTTCCACATGTAACTACTAGATTGTGATACAACACACTATTGGGTGAAGTTTGGTTGACTTCTGCGCAGCGGTTTGGGAGTTAACATCAAAATTACATTTCTCGGCCATATCGCATAGATCTCACTGTGAAAAGGCTTAAATGACTTTTTTTAATTAAGTTTGAAGATTGCGCTCAAACCAAATGTCCTAGAACTAAATTTCCAAATGTAACTACTAGATTATGATAAAATACACTATTGGGTGAAGTTTGGTTGACTTCTGCGCAGCGGTTTGGGAGTTAACATCAAAATTACATTTCTCGGCCATATCGCATAGATCTCACTGTGAAAACGCTTAAATGACTTTTTTTAATTAAGTTTGAGGATTGCGCTCAAATCAAATGTCCTAGAACCAAATTTCCAAATGTAACTACTAGATTGTGATAAAATACACTATTGGGTGAAGTTTGGTTGACTTCTGCGCAGCGGTTTGGGAGTTAACATCAAAATTACATTTCTCGGCCATATCGCATAGATCTCACTGTGAAAAGGCTTAAATGGCTTTTTTGACCTAAGTTTGAGGATTGCGCTCAAATCAAATGTCCTAGAACCAAATTTCCAAATGTAACTACTAGATTGTGATACAATACACTATTGGGTGAAGTTTGGTTTACTTCTGCGCAGCGGTTTGGGAGTTAACATCAAAATTACATTTCTCGGCCATATCGCATAGATCTCACTGTGAAAAGGCTTAAATGGCTTTTTTGACCTAAGTTTGAGGATTGCGCTCAAATCAAATGTCCTAGAACCAAATTTCCAAATGTAACTACTAGATTGTGATAAAATACACTATTGGGTGAAGTTTGGTTGACTTCTGCGCAGCGGTTTGGGAGTGAACATCAAAATTACATTTCTCGGCCATATCGCATAGATCTCACTGTGAAAACGCTTAAATGACTTTTTTTAATTAAGTTTGAAGATTGCGCTCAAATCAAATGTCCTAGAACTAAATTTCCAAATGTAACTATTAGATTGTGATAAAATACACTATTGGGTGAAGTTTGGTTGACTTCTGCGCAGCGGTTTGGGAGTTAACATCAAAATTACATTTCTCGGCCATATCGCATAGATCTCACTGTGAAAAGCCTTAAATGACTTTTTTTAATTAAGTTTGAAGATTGCGCTCAAACCAAATGACCTAGAACTAAATTTCCAAATGTAACTACTAGATTGTGATAAAATACACTATTGGGTGAAATTTGGTTGACTTCTGCGCAGCGGTTTGGGAGTTAACATCAAAATTACATTTCTCGGCCATATCGCATAGATCTCACTGTGAAAAGGCTTAAATGACTTTTTTTAATTAAGTTTTAAGATTGCGCTCAAACCAAATGTCCTAGAACTAAATTTCTAAATGTAACTACTAGATTGTGATACAATACACTATTGGGTGAAGTTTGGTTGACTTCTGCGCAGCGGTTTGGGAGTTAACATCAAAATTACATTTCTCGGCCATATCGCATAGATCTCACTGTGAAAAGCCTTAAATGACTTTTTTTAATTAAGTTTGAAGATTGCGCTCAAACCAAATGTCCTAGAACTAAATTTCCAAATGTAACTACTAGATTGTGATAAAATACACTATTGGGTGAAGTTTGGTTGACTTCTGCGCAGCGGTTTGGGAGTTAACATCAAAATTACATTTCTCGGCCATATCGCATAGATCTCACTGTGAAAAGGCTTAAATGGCTTTTTTGACCTAAGTTTGAGGATTGCGCTCAAATCAAATGTCCTAAACCAAATTTCCACATGTAACTACTAGATTGTGATACAACACACTATTGGGTGAAGTTTGGTTGACTTCTGCGCAGCGGTTTGGGAGTTAACATCAAAATTACATTTCTCGGCCATATCGCATAGATCTCACTGTGAAAAGGCTTAAATGACTTTTTTTAATTAAGTTTGAAGATTGCGCTCAAACCAAATGTCCTAGAACTAAATTTCCAAATGTAACTACTAGATTATGATAAAATACACTATTGGGTGAAGTTTGGTTGACTTCTGCGCAGCGGTTTGGGAGTTAACATCAAAATTACATTTCTCGGCCATATCGCATAGATCTCACTGTGAAAACGCTTAAATGACTTTTTTTAATTAAGTTTGAGGATTGCGCTCAAATCAAATGTCCTAGAACCAAATTTCCAAATGTAACTACTAGATTGTGATAAAATACACTATTGGGTGAAGTTTGGTTGACTTCTGCGCAGCGGTTTGGGAGTTAACATCAAAATTACATTTCTCGGCCATATCGCATAGATCTCACTGTGAAAAGGCTTAAATGACTTTTTTTAATTAAGTTTGAAGATTGCGCTCAAACCAAATGTCCTAGAACTAAATTTCCAAATGTAACTACTAGATTGTCATACAATACACTATTGGGTGAAGTTTGGTTGACTTCTGCGCAGCGGTTTGGGAGTTAACATCAAAATTACATTTCTCGGCCATATCGCATAGATCTCACTGTGAAAAGGCTTAAATGACTTTTTTAATTAAGTTTGATGATTGCGTTCAAACAAAATGTCCTAGAACTAAATTTCCAAATGTAACTACTAGATTGTGATAAAATACACTATTGGGTGAAGTTTGGTTGACTTCTGCGCAGCGGTTTGGGAGTGAACATCAAAATTACATTTCTCGGCCATATCGCATAGATCTCACTGTGAAAACGCTTAAATGACTTTTTTTAATTAAGTTTGAAGATTGCGCTCAAATCAAATGTCCTAGAACTAAATTTCCAAATGTAACTATTAGATTGTGATAAAATACACTATTGGGTGAAGTTTGGTTGACTTCTGCGCAGCGGTTTGGGAGTTAACATCAAAATTACATTTCTCGGCCATATCGCATAGATCTCACTGTGAAAAGCCTTAAATGACTTTTTTAAATTAAGTTTGAAGATTGCGCTCAAACCAAATGTCCTAGAACTAAATTTCCAAATGTAACTACTAGATTGTGATAAAATACACTATTGGGTGAAGTTTGGTTGACTTCTGCGCAGCGGTTTGGGAGTTAACATCAAAATTACATTTCTCGGCCATATCGCATAGATCTCACTGTGAAAAGGCTTAAATGGCTTTTTTGACCTAAGTTTGAGGATTGCGCTCAAATCAAATGTCCTAAACCAAATTTCCACATGTAACTACTAGATTGTGATACAACACACTATTGGGTGAAGTTTGGTTGACTTCTGCGCAGCGGTTTGGGAGTTAACATCAAAATTACATTTCTCGGCCATATCGCATAGATCACACTGTGAAAAGGCTTAAATGACTTTTTTTAATTAAGTTTGAAGATTGCGCTCAAACCAAATGTCCTAGAACTAAATTTCCAAATGTAACTACTAGATTATGATAAAATACACTATTGGGTGAAGTTTGGTTGACTTCTGCGCAGCGGTTTGGGAGTTAACATCAAAATTACATTTCTCGGCCATATCGCATAGATCTCACTGTGAAAACGCTTAAATGACTTTTTTTAATTAAGTTTGAAGATTGCGCTCAAATCAAATGTCCTAGAACTAAATTTCCAAATGTAACTACTAGATTGTGATAAAATACACTATTGGGTGAAGTTTGGTTGACTTCTGCGCAGCGGTTTGGGAGTTAACATCAAAATTACATTTCTCGGCCATATCGCATAGATCTCACTGTGAAAAGCCTTAAATGACTTTTTTTAATTAATTTTGAAGATTGCGCTCAAACCAAATGTCCTAGAACTAAATTTCCAAATGTAACTACTAGATTGTGATAAAATACACTATTGGGTGAAGTTTGGTTGACTTCTGCGCAGCGGTTTGGGAGTGAACATCAAAATTACATTTCTCGGCCATATCGCATAGATCTCACTGTGAAAACGCTTAAATGACTTTTTTTAATTAAGTTTGAAGATTGCGCTCAAATCAAATGTCCTAGAACTAAATTTCCAAATGTAACTATTAGATTGTGATAAAATACACTATTGGGTGAAGTTTGGTTGACTTCTGCGCAGCGGTTTGGGAGTTAACATCAAAATTACATTTCTCGGCCATATCGCATAGATCTCACTGTGAAAAGCCTTAAATGACTTTTTTTAATTAAGTTTGAAGATTGCGCTCAAACCAAATGACCTAGAACTAAATTTCCAAATGTAACTACTAGATTGTGATAAAATACACTATTGGGTGAAATTTGGTTGACTTCTGCGCAGCGGTTTGGGAGTTAACATCAAAATTACATTTCTCGGCCATATCGCATAGATCTCACTGTGAAAAGGCTTAAATGACTTTTTTTAATTAAGTTTTAAGATTGCGCTCAAACCAAATGTCCTAGAACTAAATTTCTAAATGTAACTACTAGATTGTGATACAATACACTATTGGGTGAAGTTTGGTTGACTTCTGCGCAGCGGTTTGGGAGTTAACATCAAAATTACATTTCTCGGCCATATCGCATAGATCTCACTGTGAAAAGCCTTAAATGACTTTTTTTAATTAAGTTTGAAGATTGCGCTCAAACCAAATGTCCTAGAACTAAATTTCCAAATGTAACTACTAGATTGTGATAAAATACACTATTGGGTGAAGTTTGGTTGACTTCTGCGCAGCGGTTTGGGAGTTAACATCAAAATTACATTTCTCGGCCATATCGCATAGATCTCACTGTGAAAAGGCTTAAATGGCTTTTTTGACCTAAGTTTGAGGATTGCGCTCAAATCAAATGTCCTAAACCAAATTTCCACATGTAACTACTAGATTGTGATACAATACACTATTGGGTGAAGTTTGGTTGACTTCTGCGCAGCGGTTTGGGAGTTAACATCAAAATTACATTTCTCGGCCATATCGCATAGATCTCACTGTGAAAAGGCTTAAATGACTTTTTTTAATTAAGTTTGAAGATTGCGCTCAAACCAAATGTCCTAGAACTAAATTTCCAAATGTAACTACTAGATTATGATAAAATACACTATTGGGTGAAGTTTGGTTGACTTCTGCGCAGCGGTTTGGGAGTTAACATCAAAATTACATTTCTCGGCCATATCGCATAGATCTCACTGTGAAAAGGCTTAAATGGCTTTTTTGACCTAAGTTTGAGGATTGCGCTCAAATCAAATGTCCTAAACCAAATTTCCACATGTAACTACTAGATTGTGATACAATACACTATTGGGTGAAGTTTGGTTGACTTCTGCGCAGCGGTTTGAGAGTTAACATCAAAATTACATTTCTCGGCCATATCGCATAGATCTCACTGTGAAAAGGCTTAAATGGCTTTTTTGACCTAAGTTTGAGGATTGCGCTCAAATCAAATGTCCTAGAACCAAATTTCCACATGTAACTACTAGATTGTGATACAATACACTAATGGGTGAAGTTTGGTTGACTTCTGCGCAGCGGTTTGGGAGTGAACATCATAATTACATTTCTCGGCCATATCGCATAGATCTCACTGTGAAAAGGCTTAAATGACTTTTTTAAATTAAGTTTGAAGATTGCGCTCAAACCAAATGTCCTAGAACTAAATTTCCAAATGTAACTACTAGATTGTGATACAATACACTATTGGGTGAAGTTTGGTTGACTTCTGCGCAGCGGTTTGGGAGTTAACATCAAAATTACATTTCTCGGCCATATCGCATAGATCTCACTGTGAAAAGGCTTAAATGACTTTTTTATTTAAGTTTGATGATTGCGTTCAAACAAAATGTCCTAGAACAAAATTTTCAAATGTAACTACTAGATTGTGATACAATACACTATTGGGTGAAGTTTGGTTGACTTCTGCGCAGCGGTTTGGGAGTTAACATCAAAATTACATTCTCGGCCATATCGCATAGATCTCACTGTGAAAAGGCTTAAATGGCTTTTTTGACCTAAGTTTGAGGATTGCGCTCAAATCAAATGTCCTAGAACCAAATTTCCAAATGTAACTACTAGATTGTGATAAAATACACTATTGGGTGAAGTTTGGTTGACTTCTGCGCAGCGGTTTGGGAGTTAACATCAAAATTACATTTCTCGGCCATATCGCATAGATCTCACTGTGAAAAGGCTTAAATGACTTTTTTTAATTAAGTTTGAAGATTGCGCTCAAACCAAATGTCCTAGAACTAAATTTCCAAATGTAACTACTAGATTGTCATACAATACACTATTGGGTGAAGTTTGGTTGACTTCTGCGCAGCGGTTTGGGAGTTAACATCAAAATTACATTTCTCGGCCATATCGCATAGATCTCACTGTGAAAAGGCTTAAATGACTTTTTTAATTAAGTTTGATGATTGCGTTCAAACAAAATGTCCTAGAACTAAATTTCCAAATGTAACTACTAGATTGTGATAAAATACACTATTGGGTGAAGTTTGGTTGACTTCTGCGCAGCGGTTTGGGAGTTAACATCAAAATTACATTTCTCGGCCATATCGCATAGATCTCACTGTGAAAAGCCTTAAATGACTTTTTTTAATTAAGTTTGAAGATTGCGCTCAAACCAAATGTCCTAGAACTAAATTTCCAAATGTAACTACTAGATTGTGATAAAATACACTATTGGGTGAAGTTTGGTTGACTTCTGCGCAGCGGTTTGGGAGTGAACATCAAAATTACATTTCTCGGCCATATCGCATAGATCTCACTGTGAAAACGCTTAAATGACTTTTTTTAATTAAGTTTGAAGATTGCGCTCAAATTAAATGTCCTAGAACTAAATTTCCAAATGTAACTATTAGATTGTGATAAAATACACTATTGGGTGAAGTTTGGTTGACTTCTGCGCAGCGGTTTGGGAGTTAACATCAAAATTACATTTCTCGGCCATATCGCATAGATCTCACTGTGAAAAGCCCTAAATGACTTTTTTTAATTAAGTTTGAAGATTGCGCTCAAACCAAATGTCCTAGAACTAAATTTCCAAATGTAACTACTAGATTGTGATAAAATACACTATTGGGTGAAGTTTGGTTGACTTCTGCGCAGCGGTTTGGGAGTGAACATCAAAATTACATTTCTCGGCCATATCGCATAGATCTCACTGTGAAAACGCTTAAATGACTTTTTTTAATTAAGTTTGAAGATTGCGCTCAAATCAAATGTCCTAGAACTAAATTTCCAAATGTAACTATTAGATTGTGATAAAATACACTATTGGGTGAAGTTTGGTTGACTTCTGCGCAGCGGTTTGGGAGTTAACATCAAAATTACATTTCTCGGCCATATCGCATAGATCTCACTGTGAAAAGCCTTAAATGACTTTTTTTAATTAAGTTTGAAGATTGCGCTCAAACCAAATGACCTAGAACTAAATTTCCAAATGTAACTACTAGATTGTGATAAAATACACTATTGGGTGAAGTTTGGTTGACTTCTGCGCAGCGGTTTGGGAGTTAACATCAAAATTACATTTCTCGGCCATATCGCATAGATCTCACTGTGAAAAGGCTTAAATGACTTTTTTTAATTAAGTTTTAAGATTGCGCTCAAACCAAATGTCCTAGAACTAAATTTCTAAATGTAACTACTAGATTGTGATACAATACACTATTGGGTGAAGTTTGGTTGACTTCTGCGCAGCGGTTTGGGAGTTAACATCAAAATTACATTTCTCGGCCATATCGCATAGATCTCACTGTGAAAAGCCTTAAATGACTTTTTTTAATTAAGTTTGAAGATTGCGCTCAAACCAAATGTCCTAGAACTAAATTTCCAAATGTAACTACTAGATTGTGATAAAATACACTATTGGGTGAAGTTTGGTTGACTTCTGCGCAGCGGTTTGGGAGTTAACATCAAAATTACATTTCTCGGCCATATCGCATAGATCTCACTGTGAAAAGGCTTAAATGGCTTTTTTGACCTAAGTTTGAGGATTGCGCTCAAATCAAATGTCCTAAACCAAATTTCCACATGTAACTACTAGATTGTGATACAATACACTATTGGGTGAAGTTTGGTTGACTTCTGCGCAGCGGTTTGGGAGTTAACATCAAAATTACATTTCTCGGCCATATCGCATAGATCTCACTGTGAAAAGGCTTAAATGACTTTTTTTAATTAAGTTTGAAGATTGCGCTCAAACCAAATGTCCTAGAACTAAATTTCCAAATGTAACTACTAGATTATGATAAAATACACTATTGGGTGAAGTTTGGTTGACTTCTGCGCAGCGGTTTGGGAGTTAACATCAAAATTACATTTCTCGGCCATATCGCATAGATCTCACTGTGAAAAGGCTTAAATGGCTTTTTTGACCTAAGTTTGAGGATTGCGCTCAAATCAAATGTCCTAAACCAAATTTCCACATGTAACTACTAGATTGTGATACAATACACTATTGGGTGAAGTTTGGTTGACTTCTGCGCAGCGGTTTGAGAGTTAACATCAAAATTACATTTCTCGGCCATATCGCATAGATCTCACTGTGAAAAGGCTTAAATGGCTTTTTTGACCTAAGTTTGAGGATTGCGCTCAAATCAAATGTCCTAGAACCAAATTTCCACATGTAACTACTAGATTGTGATACAATACACTAATGGGTGAAGTTTGGTTGACTTCTGCGCAGCGGTTTGGGAGTGAACATCATAATTACATTTCTCGGCCATATCGCATAGATCTCACTGTGAAAAGGCTTAAATGACTTTTTTAAATTAAGTTTGAAGATTGCGCTCAAACCAAATGTCCTAGAACTAAATTTCCAAATGTAACTACTAGATTGTGATACAATACACTATTGGGTGAAGTTTGGTTGACTTCTGCGCAGCGGTTTGGGAGTTAACATCAAAATTACATTTCTCGGCCATATCGCATAGATCTCACTGTGAAAAGGCTTAAATGACTTTTTTATTTAAGTTTGATGATTGCGTTCAAACAAAATGTCCTAGAACAAAATTTTCAAATGTAACTACTAGATTGTGATACAATACACTATTGGGTGAAGTTTGGTTGACTTCTGCGCAGCGGTTTGGGAGTTAACATCAAAATTACATTTCTCGGCCATATCGCATAGATCTCACTGTGAAAACGCTTAAATGACTTTTTTTAATTAAGTTTGAAGATTGCGCTCAAATCAAATGTCCTAGAACTAAATTTCCAAATGTAACTACTAGATTGTGATAAAATACACTATTGGGTGAAGTTTGGTTGACTTCTGCGCAGCGGTTTGGGAGTGAACATCAAAATTACATTTCTCGGCCATATCGCATAGATCTCACTGTGAAAACGCTTAAATGACTTTTTTTAATTAAGTTTGAAGATTGCGCTCAAATCAAATGTCCTAGAACTAAATTTCCAAATGTAACTATTAGATTGTGATAAAATACACTATTGGGTGAAGTTTGGTTGACTTCTGCGCAGCGGTTTGGGAGTTAACATCAAAATTACATTTCTCGGCCATATCGCATAGATCTCACTGTGAAAAGCCTTAAATGACTTTTTTTAATTAAGTTTGAAGATTGCGCTCAAACCAAATGTCCTAGAACTAAATTTCCAAATGTAACTACTAGATTGTGATAAAATACACTATTGGGTGAAGTTTGGTTGACTTCTGCGCAGCGGTTTGGGAGTTAACATCAAAATTACATTTCTCGGCCATATCGCATAGATCTCACTGTGAAAAGGCTTAAATGGCTTTTTTGACCTAAGTTTGAGGATTGCGCTCAAATCAAATGTCCTAAACCAAATTTCCACATGTAACTACTAGATTGTGATACAACACACTATTGGGTGAAGTTTGGTTGACTTCTGCGCAGCGGTTTGGGAGTTAACATCAAAATTACATTTCTCGGCCATATCGCATAGATCTCACTGTGAAAAGGCTTAAATGACTTTTTTTAATTAAGTTTGAAGATTGCGCTCAAACCAAATGTCCTAGAACTAAATTTCCAAATGTAACTACTAGATTATGATAAAATACACTATTGGGTGAAGTTTGGTTGACTTCTGCGCAGCGGTTTGGGAGTTAACATCAAAATTACATTTCTCGGCCATATCGCATAGATCTCACTGTGAAAACGCTTAAATGACTTTTTTTAATTAAGTTTGAAGATTGCGCTCAAATCAAATGTCCTAGAACTAAATTTCCAAATGTAACTACTAGATTGTGATAAAATACACTATTGGGTGAAGTTTGGTTGACTTCTGCGCAGCGGTTTGGGAGTTAACATCAAAATTACATTTCTCGGCCATATCGCATAGATCTCACTGTGAAAAGCCTTAAATGACTTTTTTTAATTAAGTTTGAAGATTGCGCTCAAACCAAATGTCCTAGAACTAAATTTCCAAATGTAACTACTAGATTGTGATAAAATACACTATTGGGTGAAGTTTGGTTGACTTCTGCGCAGCGGTTTGGGAGTGAACATCAAAATTAAATTTCTCGGCCATATCGCATAGATCTCACTGTGAAAACGCTTAAATGACTTTTTTTAATTAAGTTTGAAGATTGCGCTCAAATCAAATGTCCTAGAACTAAATTTCCAAATGTAACTATTAGATTGTGATAAAATACACTATTGGGTGAAGTTTGGTTGACTTCTGCGCAGCGGTTTGGGAGTTAACATCAAAATTACATTTCTCGGCCATATCGCATAGATCTCACTGTGAAAAGCCTTAAATGACTTTTTTTAATTAAGTTTGAAGATTGCGCTCAAACCAAATGTCCTAGAACTAAATTTCCAAATGTAACTACTAGATTGTGATAAAATACACTATTGGGTGAAGTTTGGTTGACTTCTGCGCAGCGGTTTGGGAGTTAACATCAAAATTACATTTCTCGGCCATATCGCATAGATCTCACTGTGAAAAGGCTTAAATGACTTTTTTTAATTAAGTTTTAAGATTTCGCTCAAACCAAATGTCCTAGAACTAAATTTCTAAATGTAACTACTAGATTGTGATACAATACACTATTGGGTGAAGTTTGGTTGACTTCTGCGCAGCGGTTTGGGAGTTAACATCAAAATTACATTTCTCGGCCATATCGCATAGATCTCACTGTGAAAAGCCTTAAATGACTTTTTTTAATTAAGTTTGAAGATTGCGCTCAAATCAAATGTCCTAAACCAAATTTCCACATGTAACTACTAGATTGTGATACAATACACTATTGGGTGAAGTTTGGTTGACTTCTGCGCAGCGGTTTGGGAGTTAACATCAAAATTACATTTCTCGGCCATATCGCATAGATCTCACTGTGAAAAGGCTTACATGACTTTTTTTAATTAAGTTTGAAGATTGCGCTCAAACCAAATGTCCTAGAACTAAATTTCCAAATGTAACTACTAGATTATGATAAAATACACTATTGGGTGAAGTTTGGTTGACTTCTGCGCAGCGGTTTGGGAGTTAACATCAAAATTACATTTCTCGGCCATATCGCATAGATCTCACTGTGAAAAGGCTTAAATGGCTTTTTTGACCTAAGTTTGAGGATTGCGCTCAAATCAAATGTCCTAAACCAAATTTCCACATGTAACTACTAGATTGTGATACAATACACTATTGGGTGAAGTTTGGTTGACTTCTGCGCAGCGGTTTGGGAGTTAACATCAAAATTACATTTCTCGGCCATATCGCATAGATCTCACTGTGAAAAGGCTTAAATGGCTTTTTTGACCTAAGTTTGAGGATTGCGCTCAAATCAAATGTCCTAGAACCAAATTTCCACATGTAACTACTAGATTGTGATACAATACACTAATGGGTGAAGTTTGGTTGACTTCTGCGCAGCGGTTTGGGAGTGAACATCAAAATTACATTTCTCGGCCATATCGCATAGATCTCACTGTGAAAAGGCTTAAATGACTTTTTTAAATTAAGTTTGAAGATTGCGCTCAAACCAAATGTCCTAGAACTAAATTTCCAAATGTAACTACTAGATTGTCATAAAATACACTATTGGGTGAAGTTTGGTTGACTTCTGCGCAGCGGTTTGGGAGTTAACATCAAAATTACATTTCTCGGCCATATCGCATAGATCTCACTGTGAAAAGGCTTAAATGACTTTTTTAATTAAGTTTGATGATTGCGTTCAAACAAAATGTCCTAGAACAAAATTTTCAAATGTAACTACTAGATTGTGATACAATACACTATTGGGTGAAGTTTGGTTGACTTCTGCGCAGCGGTTTGGGAGTTAACATCAAAATTAAATTTCTCGGCCATATCGCATAGATCTCACTGTGAAAAGGCTTAAATGACTTTTTTAATTAAGTTTGATGATTGCGTTCAAACAAAATGTCCTAGAACAAAATTTTCAAATGTAACTACTAGATTGTGATACAATACACTATTGGGTGAAGTTTGGTTGACTTCTGCGCAGCGGTTTGGGAGTTAACATCAAAATTACATTTCTCGGCCATATCGCATAGATCTATCTCACTGTGAAAAGGCTTAAATGGCTTTTTTGACCTAAGTTTGAGGATTGCGCTCAAATCAAATGTCCTAGAACCAAATTTCCACATGTAACTACTAGATTGTGATACAATACACTATTGGGTGAAGTTTGGTTTACTTCTGCGCAGCGGTTTGGGAGTTAACATCAAAATTACATTTCTCGGCCATATCGCATAGATCTCACTGTGAAAAGGCTTAAATGGCTTTTTTGACCTAAGTTTGAGGATTGCGCTCAAATCAAATGTCCTAGAACCAAATTTCCAAATGTAACTACTAGATTGTGATAAAATACACTATTGGGTGAAGTTTGGTTGACTTCTGCGCAGCGGTTTGGGAGTTAACATCAAAATTACATTTCTCGGCCATATCGCATAGATCTCACTGTGAAAAGGCTTAAATGGCTTTTTTGACCTAAGTTTGAGGATTGCGCTCAAATCAAATGTCCTAGAACCAAATTTCCACATGTAACTACTAGATTGTGATACAATACACTAATGGGTGAAGTTTGGTTGACTTCTGCGCAGCGGTTTGGGAGTGAACATCAAAATTACATTTCTCGGCCATATCGCATAGATCTCACTGTGAAAAGGCTTAAATGACTTTTTTAAATTAAGTTTGAAGATTGCGCTCAAACCAAATGTCCTAGAACTAAATTTCCAAATGTAACTACTAGATTGTCATACAATACACTATTGGGTGAAGTTTGGTTGACTTCTGCGCAGCGGTTTGGGAGTTAACATCAAAATTACATTTCTCGGCCATATCGCATAGATCTCACTGTGAAAAGGCTTAAATGACTTTTTTAATTAAGTTTGATGATTGCGTTCAAACAAAATGTCCTAGAACAAAATTTTCAAATGTAACTACTAGATTGTGATACAATACACTATTGGGTGAAGTTTGGTTGACTTCTGCGCAGCGGTTTGGGAGTTAACATCAAAATTACATTTCTCGGCCATATCGCATAGATCTCACTGTGAAAAGGCTTAAATGGCTTTTTTGACCTAAGTTTGAGGATTGCGCTCAAATCAAATGTCCTAGAACCAAATTTCCACATGTAACTACTAGATTGTGATACAATACACTATTGGGTGAAGTTTGGTTTACTTCTGCGCAGCGGTTTGGGAGTTAACATCAAAATTACATTTCTCGGCCATATCGCATAGATCTCACTGTGAAAAGGCTTAAATGGCTTTTTTGACCTAAGTTTGAGGATTGCGCTCAAATCAAATGTCCTAGAACCAAATTTCCAAATGTAACTACTAGATTGTGATAAAATACACTATTGGGTGAAGTTTGGTTGACTTCTGCGCAGCGGTTTGGGAGTTAACATCAAAATTACATTTCTCGGCCATATCGCATAGATCTCACTGTGAAAAGCCTTAAATGACTTTTTTTAATTAAGTTTGAAGATTGCGCTCAAATCAAATGTCCTAAACCAAATTTCCACATGTAACTACTAGATTGTGATACAATACACTATTGGGTGAAGTTTGGTTGACTTCTGCGCAGCGGTTTGGGAGTTAACATCAAAATTACATTTCTCGGCCATATCGCATAGATCTCACTGTGAAAAGGCTTAAATGACTTTTTTTAATTAAGTTTGAAGATTGCGCTCAAACCAAATGTCCTAGAACTAAATTTCTAAATGTAACTACTAGATTGTGATACAATACACTATTGGGTGAAGTTTGGTTGACTTCTGCGCAGCGGTTTGGGAGTTAACATCAAAATTACATTTCTCGGCCATATCGCATAGATCTCACTGTGAAAAGCCTTAAATGACTTTTTTTAATTAAGTTTGAAGATTGCGCTCAAATCAAATGTCCTAAACCAAATTTCCACATGTAACTACTAGATTGTGATACAATACACTATTGGGTGAAGTTTGGTTGACTTCTGCGCAGCGGTTTGGGAGTTAACATCAAAATTACATTTCTCGGCCATATCGCATAGATCTCACTGTGAAAATGCTTAAATGACTTTTTTTAATTAAGTTTGAAGATTGCGCTCAAACCAAATGTCCTAGAACTAAATTTCCAAATGTAACTACTAGATTATGATAAAATACACTATTGGGTGAAGTTTGGTTGACTTCTGCGCAGCGGTTTGGGAGTTAACATCAAAATTACATTTCTCGGCCATATCGCATAGATCTCACTGTGAAAAGGCTTAAATGACTTTTTTAAATTAAGTTTGAAGATTGCGCTCAAACCAAATGTCCTAGAACTAAATTTCCAAATGTAACTACTAGATTGTCATACAATACACTATTGGGTGAAGTTTGGTTGACTTCTGCGCAGCGGTTTGGGAGTTAACATCAAAATTACATTTCTCGGCCATATCGCATAGATCTCACTGTGAAAAGGCTTAAATGACTTTTTTAATTAAGTTTGATGATTGCGTTCAAACAAAATGTCCTAGAACAAAATTTTCAAATGTAACTACTAGATTGTGATACAATACACTATTGGGTGAAGTTTGGTTGACTTCTGCGCAGCGGTTTGGGAGTTAACATCAAAATTACATTTCTCGGCCATATCGCATAGATCTCACTGTGAAAAGGCTTAAATGGCTTTTTTGACCTAAGTTTGAGGATTGCGCTCAAATCAAATGTCCTAGAACCAAATTTCCACATGTAACTACTAGATTGTGATACAATACACTATTGGGTGAAGTTTGGTTTACTTCTGCGCAGCGGTTTGGGAGTTAACATCAAAATTACATTTCTCGGCCATATCGCATAGATCTCACTGTGAAAAGGCTTAAATGGCTTTTTTGACCTAAGTTTGAGGATTGCGCTCAAATCAAATGTCCTAGAACCAAATTTCCAAATGTAACTACTAGATTGTGATAAAATACACTATTGGGTGAAGTTTGGTTGACTTCTGCGCAGCGGTTTGGGAGTTAACATCAAAATTACATTTCTCGGCCATATCGCATAGATCTCACTGTGAAAAGGCTTAAATGACTTTTTTTAATTAAGTTTTAAGATTGCGCTCAAACCAAATGTCCTAGAACTAAATTTCCAAATGTAACTACTAGATTGTCATACAATACACTATTGGGTGAAGTTTGGTTGACTTCTGCGCAGCGGTTTGGGAGTTAACATCAAAATTACATTTCTCGGCCATATCGCATAGATCTCACTGTGAAAAGGCTTAAATGACTTTTTTAATTAAGTTTGATGATTGCGTTCAAACAAAATGTCCTAGAACAAAATTTTCAAATGTAACTACTAGATTGTGATACAATACACTATTGGGTGAAGTTTGGTTGACTTCTGCGCAGCGGTTTGGGAGTTAACATCAAAATTAAATTTCTAGGCCATATCGCATAGATCTCACTGTGAAAAGGCTTAAATGGCTTTTTTGACCTAAGTTTGAGGATTGCGCTCAAATCAAATGTCCTAGAACTAAATTTCCAAATGTAACTACTAGATTGTGATAAAATACACTATTGGGTGAAGTTTGGTTGACTTCTGCGCAGCGGTTTGGGAGTTAACATCAAAATTACATTTCTCGGCCATATCGCATAGATCTCACTGTGAAAAGGCTTAAATGACTTTTTTAAATTAAGTTTGAAGATTGCGCTCAAACCAAATGTCCTAGAACTAAATTTCCAAATGTAACTACTAGATTGTCATAAAATACACTATTGGGTGAAGTTTGGTTGACTTCTGCGCAGCGGTTTGGGAGTTAACATCAAAATTACATTTCTCGGCCATATCGCATAGATCTCACTGTGAAAAGGCTTAAATGACTTTTTTAATTAAGTTTGATGATTGCGTTCAAACAAAATGTCCTAGAACAAAATTTTCAAATGTAACTACTAGATTGTGATACAATACACTATTGGGTGAAGTTTGGTTGACTTCTGCGCAGCGGTTTGGGAGTTAACATCAAAATTAAATTTCTCGGCCATATCGCATAGATCTCACTGTGAAAAGGCTTAAATGACTTTTTTAATTAAGTTTGATGATTGCGTTCAAACAAAATGTCCTAGAACAAAATTTTCAAATGTAACTACTAGATTGTCATACAATACACTATTGGGTGAAGTTTGGTTGACTTCTGCGCAGCGGTTTGGGAGTTAACATCAAAATTACATTTCTCGGCCATATCGCATAGATCTCACTGTGAAAAGGCTTAAATGGCTTTTTTGACCTAAGTTTGAGGATTGCGCTCAAATCAAATGTCCTAGAACCAAATTTCCACATGTAACTACTAGATTGTGATACAATACACTATTGGGTGAAGTTTGGTTTACTTCTGCGCAGCGGTTTGGGAGTTAACATCAAAATTACATTTCTCGGCCATATCGCATAGATCTCACTGTGAAAAGGCTTAAATGGCTTTTTTGACCTAAGTTTGAGGATTGCGCTCAAATCAAATGTCCTAGAACCAAATTTCCAAATGTAACTACTAGATTGTGATAAAATACACTATTGGGTGAAGTTTGGTTGACTTCTGCGCAGCGGTTTGGGAGTTAACATCAAAATTACATTTCTCGGCCATATCGCATAGATCTCACTGTGAAAAGGCTTAAATGGCTTTTTTGACCTAAGTTTGAGGATTGCGCTCAAATCAAATGTCCTAGAACCAAATTTCCACATGTAACTACTAGATTGTGATACAATACACTAATGGGTGAAGTTTGGTTGACTTCTGCGCAGCGGTTTGGGAGTGAACATCAAAATTACATTTCTCGGCCATATCGCATAGATCTCACTGTGAAAAGGCTTAAATGACTTTTTTAAATTAAGTTTGAAGATTGCGCTCAAACCAAATGTCCTAGAACTAAATTTCCAAATGTAACTACTAGATTGTCATACAATACACTATTGGGTGAAGTTTGGTTGACTTCTGCGCAGCGGTTTGGGAGTTAACATCAAAATTACATTTCTCGGCCATATCGCATAGATCTCACTGTGAAAAGGCTTAAATGACTTTTTTAATTAAGTTTGATGATTGCGTTCAAACAAAATGTCCTAGAACAAAATTTTCAAATGTAACTACTAGATTGTGATACAATACACTATTGGGTGAAGTTTGGTTGACTTCTGCGCAGCGGTTTGGGAGTTAACATCAAAATTACATTTCTCGGCCATATCGCATAGATCTCACTGTGAAAAGGCTTAAATGGCTTTTTTGACCTAAGTTTGAGGATTGCGCTCAAATCAAATGTCCTAGAACCAAATTTCCACATGTAACTACTAGATTGTGATACAATACACTATTGGGTGAAGTTTGGTTTACTTCTGCGCAGCGGTTTGGGAGTTAACATCAAAATTACATTTCTCGGCCATATCGCATAGATCTCACTGTGAAAAGGCTTAAATGGCTTTTTTGACCTAAGTTTGAGGATTGCGCTCAAATCAAATGTCCTAGAACCAAATTTCCAAATGTAACTACTAGATTGTGATAAAATACACTATTGGGTGAAGTTTGGTTGACTTCTGCGCAGCGGTTTGGGAGTTAACATCAAAATTACATTTCTCGGCCATATCGCATAGATCTCACTGTGAAAAGGCTTAAATGACTTTTTTTAATTAAGTTTTAAGATTGCGCTCAAACCAAATGTCCTAGAACTAAATTTCCAAATGTAACTACTAGATTGTCATACAATACACTATTGGGTGAAGTTTGGTTGACTTCTGCGCAGCGGTTTGGGAGTTAACATCAAAATTACATTTCTCGGCCATATCGCATAGATCTCACTGTGAAAAGGCTTAAATGACTTTTTTAATTAAGTTTGATGATTGCGTTCAAACAAAATGTCCTAGAACAAAATTTTCAAATGTAACTACTAGATTGTGATACAATACACTATTGGGTGAAGTTTGGTTGACTTCTGCGCAGCGGTTTGGGAGTTAACATCAAAATTAAATTTCTAGGCCATATCGCATAGATCTCACTGTGAAAAGGCTTAAATGGCTTTTTTGACCTAAGTTTGAGGATTGCGCTCAAATCAAATGTCCTAGAACTAAATTTCCAAATGTAACTACTAGATTGTGATAAAATACACTATTGGGTGAAGTTTGGTTGACTTCTGCGCAGCGGTTTGGGAGTTAACATCAAAATTACATTTCTCGGCCATATCGCATAGATCTCACTGTGAAAAGCCTTAAATGACTTTTTTTAATTAAGTTTGAAGATTGCGCTCAAACCAAATGTCCTAGAACTAAATTTCCAAATGTAACTACTAGATTGTGATAAAATACACTATTGGGTGAAGTTTGGTTGACTTCTGCGCAGCGGTTTGGGAGTGAACATCAAAATTACATTTCTCGGCCATATCGCATAGATCTCTCTGTGAAAACGCTTAAATGACTTTTTTTAATTAAGTTTGAAGATTGCGCTCAAATCAAATGTCCTAGAACTAAATTTCCAAATGTAACTATTAGATTGTGATAAAATACACTATTGGGTGAAGTTTGGTTGACTTCTGCGCAGCGGTTTGGGAGTTAACATCAAAATTACATTTCTCGGCCATATCGCATAGATCTCACTGTGAAAAGCCTTAAATGACTTTTTTTAATTAAGTTTTAAGATTGCGCTCAAACCAAATGTCCTAGAACTAAATTTCTAAATGTAACTACTAGATTGTGATACAATACACTATTGGGTGAAGTTTGGTTGACTTCTGCGCAGCGGTTTGGGAGTTAACATCAAAATTACATTTCTCGGCCATATCGCATAGATCTCACTGTGAAAAGCCTTAAATGACTTTTTTTAATTAAGTTTGAAGATTGCGCTCAAATCAAATGTCCTAAACCAAATTTCCACATGTAACTACTAGATTGTGATACAATACACTATTGGGTGAAGTTTGGTTGACTTCTGCGCAGCGGTTTGGGAGTTAACATCAAAATTACATTTCTCGGCCATATCGCATAGATCTCACTGTGAAAAGGCTTAAATGACTTTTTTTAATTAAGTTTGAAGATTGCGCTCAAACCAAATGTCCTAGAACTAAATTTCCAAATGTAACTACTAGATTATGATAAAATACACTATTGGGTGAAGTTTGGTTGACTTCTGCGCAGCGGTTTGGGAGTTAACATCAAAATTACATTTCTCGGCCATATCGCATAGATCTCACTGTGAAAAGGCTTAAATGGCTTTTTTGACCTAAGTTTGAGGATTGCGCTCAAATCAAATGTCCTAAACCAAATTTCCACATGTAACTACTAGATTGTGATACAATACACTATTGGGTGAAGTTTGGTTGACTTCTGCGCAGCGGTTTGGGAGTTAACATCAAAATTACATTTCTCGGCCATATCGCATAGATCTCACTGTGAAAAGGCTTAAATGGCTTTTTTGACCTAAGTTTGAGGATTGCGCTCAAATCAAATGTCCTAGAACCAAATTTCCACATGTAACTACTAGATTGTGATACAATACACTAATGGGTGAAGTTTGGTTGACTTCTGCGCAGCGGTTTGGGAGTGAACATCAAAATTACATTTCTCGGCCATATCGCATAGATCTCACTGTGAAAAGGCTTAAATGACTTTTTTAAATTAAGTTTGAAGATTGCGCTCAAACCAAATGTCCTAGAACTAAATTTCCAAATGTAACTACTAGATTGTCATACAATACACTATTGGGTGAAGTTTGGTTGACTTCTGCGCAGCGGTTTGGGAGTTAACATCAAAATTACATTTCTCGGCCATATCGCATAGATCTCACTGTGAAAAGGCTTAAATGACTTTTTTAATTAAGTTTGATGATTGCGTTCAAACAAAATGTCCTAGAACAAAATTTTCAAATGTAACTACTAGATTGTGATACAATACACTATTGGGTGAAGTTTGGTTGACTTCTGCGCAGCGGTTTGGGAGTTAACATCAAAATTAAATTTCTCGGCCATATCGCATAGATCTCACTGTGAAAAGGCTTAAATGACTTTTTTAATTAAGTTTGATGATTGCGTTCAAACAAAATGTCCTAGAACAAAATTTTCAAATGTAACTACTAGATTGTGATACAATACACTATTGGGTGAAGTTTGGTTGACTTCTGCGCAGCGGTTTGGGAGTTAACATCAAAATTACATTTCTCGGCCATATCGCATAGATCTCACTGTGAAAAGGCTTAAATGGCTTTTTTGACCTAAGTTTGAGGATTGCGCTCAAATCAAATGTCCTAGAACCAAATTTCCACATGTAACTACTAGATTGTGATACAATACACTATTGGGTGAAGTTTGGTTTACTTCTGCGCAGCGGTTTGGGAGTTAACATCAAAATTACATTTCTCGGCCATATCGCATAGATCTCACTGTGAAAAGGCTTAAATGGCTTTTTTGACCTAAGTTTGAGGATTGCGCTCAAATCAAATGTCCTAGAACCAAATTTCCAAATGTAACTACTAGATTGTGATAAAATACACTATTGGGTGAAGTTTGGTTGACTTCTGCGCAGCGGTTTGGGAGTTAACATCAAAATTACATTTCTCGGCCATATCGCATAGATCTCACTGTGAAAAGGCTTAAATGGCTTTTTTGACCTAAGTTTGAGGATTGCGCTCAAATCAAATGTCCTAGAACCAAATTTCCACATGTAACTACTAGATTGTGATACAATACACTAATGGGTGAAGTTTGGTTGACTTCTGCGCAGCGGTTTGGGAGTGAACATCAAAATTACATTTCTCGGCCATATCGCATAGATCTCACTGTGAAAAGGCTTAAATGACTTTTTTAAGTTTGAAGATTGCGCTCAAACCAAATGTCCTAGAACTAAATTTCCAAATGTAACTACTAGATTGTCATACAATACACTATTGGGTGAAGTTTGGTTGACTTCTGCGCAGCGGTTTGGGAGTTAACATCAAAATTACATTTCTCGGCCATATCGCATAGATCTCACTGTGAAAAGGCTTAAATGACTTTTTTAATTAAGTTTGATGATTGCGTTCAAACAAAATGTCCTAGAACAAAATTTTCAAATGTAACTACTAGATTGTGATACAATACACTATTGGGTGAAGTTTGGTTGACTTCTGCGCAGCGGTTTGGGAGTTAACATCAAAATTACATTTCTCGGCCATATCGCATAGATCTCACTGTGAAAAGGCTTAAATGGCTTTTTTGACCTAAGTTTGAGGATTGCGCTCAAATCAAATGTCCTAGAACCAAATTTCCACATGTAACTACTAGATTGTGATACAATACACTATTGGGTGAAGTTTGGTTTACTTCTGCGCAGCGGTTTGGGAGTTAACATCAAAATTACATTTCTCGGCCATATCGCATAGATCTCACTGTGAAAAGGCTTAAATGGCTTTTTTGACCTAAGTTTGAGGATTGCGCTCAAATCAAATGTCCTAGAACCAAATTTCCAAATGTAACTACTAGATTGTGATAAAATACACTATTGGGTGAAGTTTGGTTGACTTCTGCGCAGCGGTTTGGGAGTTAACATCAAAATTACATTTCTCGGCCATATCGCATAGATCTCACTGTGAAAAGGCTTAAATGACTTTTTTTAATTAAGTTTTAAGATTGCGCTCAAACCAAATGTCCTAGAACTAAATTTCCAAATGTAACTACTAGATTGTCATACAATACACTATTGGGTGAAGTTTGGTTGACTTCTGCGCAGCGGTTTGGGAGTTAACATCAAAATTACATTTCTCGGCCATATCGCATAGATCTCACTGTGAAAAGCCTTAAATGACTTTTTTTAATTAAGTTTTAAGATTGCGCTCAAACCAAATGTCCTAGAACTAAATTTCTAAATGTAACTACTAGATTGTGATACAATACACTATTGGGTGAAGTTTGGTTGACTTCTGCGCAGCGGTTTGGGAGTTAACATCAAAATTACATTTCTCGGCCATATCGCATAGATCTCACTGTGAAAAGCCTTAAATGACTTTTTTTAATTAAGTTTGAAGATTGCGCTCAAATCAAATGTCCTAAACCAAATTTCCACATGTAACTACTAGATTGTGATACAATACACTATTGGGTGAAGTTTGGTTGACTTCTGCGCAGCGGTTTGGGAGTTAACATCAAAATTACATTTCTCGGCCATATCGCATAGATCTCACTGTGAAAAGGCTTAAATGACTTTTTTTAATTAAGTTTGAAGATTGCGCTCAAACCAAATGTCCTAGAACTAAATTTCCAAATGTAACTACTAGATTATGATAAAATACACTATTGGGTGAAGTTTGGTTGACTTCTGCGCAGCGGTTTGGGAGTTAACATCAAAATTACATTTCTCGGCCATATCGCATAGATCTCACTGTGAAAAGGCTTAAATGGCTTTTTTGACCTAAGTTTGAGGATTGCGCTCAAATCAAATGTCCTAAACAAAATTTCCACATGTAACTACTAGATTGTGATACAATACACTATTGGGTGAAGTTTGGTTGACTTCTGCGCAGCGGTTTGGGAGTTAACATCAAAATTACATTTCTCGGCCATATCGCATAGATCTCACTGTGAAAAGGCTTAAATGGCTTTTTTGACCTAAGTTTGAGGATTGCGCTCAAATCAAATGTCCTAGAACCAAATTTCCACATGTAACTACTAGATTGTGATACAATACACTAATGGGTGAAGTTTGGTTGACTTCTGCGCAGCGGTTTGGGAGTGAACATCAAAATTACATTTCTCGGCCATATCGCATAGATCTCACTGTGAAAAGGCTTAAATGACTTTTTTAAATTAAGTTTGAAGATTGCGCTCAAACCAAATGTCCTAGAACTAAATTTCCAAATGTAACTACTAGATTGTCATACAATACACTATTGGGTGAAGTTTGGTTGACTTCTGCGCAGCGGTTTGGGAGTTAACATCAAAATTACATTTCTCGGCCATATCGCATAGATCTCACTGTGAAAAGGCTTAAATGACTTTTTTAATTAAGTTTGATGATTGCGTTCAAACAAAATGTCCTAGAACAAAATTTTCAAATGTAACTACTAGATTGTGATACAATACACTATTGGGTGAAGTTTGGTTGACTTCTGCGCAGCGGTTTGGGAGTTAACATCAAAATTAAATTTCTCGGCCATATCGCATAGATCTCACTGTGAAAAGGCTTAAATGACTTTTTTAATTAAGTTTGATGATTGCGTTCAAACAAAATGTCCTAGAACAAAATTTTCAAATGTAACTACTAGATTGTGATACAATACACTATTGGGTGAAGTTTGGTTGACTTCTGCGCAGCGGTTTGGGAGTTAACATCAAAATTACATTTCTCGGCCATATCGCATAGATCTCACTGTGAAAAGGCTTAAATGGCTTTTTTGACCTAAGTTTGAGGATTGCGCTCAAATCAAATGTCCTAGAACCAAATTTCCACATGTAACTACTAGATTGTGATACAATACACTATTGGGTGAAGTTTGGTTTACTTCTGCGCAGCGGTTTGGGAGTTAACATCAAAATTACATTTCTCGGCCATATCGCATAGATCTCACTGTGAAAAGGCTTAAATGGCTTTTTTGACCTAAGTTTGAGGATTGCGCTCAAATCAAATGTCCTAGAACCAAATTTCCAAATGTAACTACTAGATTGTGATAAAATACACTATTGGGTGAAGTTTGGTTGACTTCTGCGCAGCGGTTTGGGAGTTAACATCAAAATTACATTTCTCGGCCATATCGCATAGATCTCACTGTGAAAAGGCTTAAATGACTTTTTTAAATTAAGTTTGAAGATTGCGCTCAAACCAAATGTCCTAGAACTAAATTTCCAAATGTAACTACTAGATTGTCATAAAATACACTATTGGGTGAAGTTTGGTTGACTTCTGCGCAGCGGTTTGGGAGTTAACATCAAAATTACATTTCTCGGCCATATCGCATAGATCTCACTGTGAAAAGGCTTAAATGACTTTTTTAATTAAGTTTGATGATTGCGTTCAAACAAAATGTCCTAGAACAAAATTTTCAAATGTAACTACTAGATTGTCATACAATACACTATTGGGTGAAGTTTGGTTGACTTCTGCGCAGCGGTTTGGGAGTTAACATCAAAATTAAATTTCTCGGCCATATCGCATAGATCTCACTGTGAAAAGGCTTAAATGACTTTTTTAATTAAGTTTGATGATTGCGTTCAAACAAAATGTCCTAGAACAAAATTTTCAAATGTAACTACTAGATTGTGATACAATACACTATTGGGTGAAGTTTGGTTGACTTCTGCGCAGCGGTTTGGGAGTTAACATCAAAATTACATTTCTCGGCCATATCGCATAGATCTCACTGTGAAAAGGCTTAAATGGCTTTTTTGACCTAAGTTTGAGGATTGCGCTCAAATCAAATGTCCTAGAACCAAATTTCCACATGTAACTACTAGATTGTGATACAATACACTATTGGGTGAAGTTTGGTTTACTTCTGCGCAGCGGTTTGGGAGTTAACATCAAAATTACATTTCTCGGCCATATCGCATAGATCTCACTGTGAAAAGGCTTAAATGGCTTTTTTGACCTAAGTTTGAGGATTGCGCTCAAATCAAATGTCCTAGAACCAAATTTCCAAATGTAACTACTAGATTGTGATAAAATACACTATTGGGTGAAGTTTGGTTGACTTCTGCGCAGCGGTTTGGGAGTTAACATCAAAATTACATTTCTCGGCCATATCGCATAGATCTCACTGTGAAAAGGCTTAAATGGCTTTTTTGACCTAAGTTTGAGGATTGCGCTCAAATCAAATGTCCTAGAACCAAATTTCCACATGTAACTACTAGATTGTGATACAATACACTAATGGGTGAAGTTTGGTTGACTTCTGCGCAGCGGTTTGGGAGTGAACATCAAAATTACATTTCTCGGCCATATCGCATAGATCTCACTGTGAAAAGGCTTAAATGACTTTTTTAAATTAAGTTTGAAGATTGCGCTCAAACCAAATGTCCTAGAACTAAATTTCCAAATGTAACTACTAGATTGTCATACAATACACTATTGGGTGAAGTTTGGTTGACTTCTGCGCAGCGGTTTGGGAGTTAACATCAAAATTACATTTCTCGGCCATATCGCATAGATCTCACTGTGAAAAGGCTTAAATGACTTTTTTAATTAAGTTTGATGATTGCGTTCAAACAAAATGTCCTAGAACAAAATTTTCAAATGTAACTACTAGATTGTGATACAATACACTATTGGGTGAAGTTTGGTTGACTTCTGCGCAGCGGTTTGGGAGTTAACATCAAAATTACATTTCTCGGCCATATCGCATAGATCTCACTGTGAAAAGGCTTAAATGGCTTTTTTGACCTAAGTTTGAGGATTGCGCTCAAATCAAATGTCCTAGAACCAAATTTCCACATGTAACTACTAGATTGTGATACAATACACAATTGGGTGAAGTTTGGTTTACTTCTGCGCAGCGGTTTGGGAGTTAACATCAAAATTACATTTCTCGGCCATATCGCATAGATCTCACTGTGAAAAGGCTTAAATGGCTTTTTTGACCTAAGTTTGAGGATTGCGCTCAAATCAAATGTCCTAGAACCAAATTTCCAAATGTAACTACTAGATTGTGATAAAATACACTATTGGGTGAAGTTTGGTTGACTTCTGCGCAGCGGTTTGGGAGTTAACATCAAAATTACATTTCTCGGCCATATCGCATAGATCTCACTGTGAAAAGGCTTAAATGACTTTTTTTAATTAAGTTTTAAGATTGCGCTCAAACCAAATGTCCTAGAACTAAATTTCCAAATGTAACTACTAGATTGTCATACAATACACTATTGGGTGAAGTTTGGTTGACTTCTGCGCAGCGGTTTGGGAGTTAACATCAAAATTACATTTCTCGGCCATATCGCATAGATCTCACTGTGAAAAGGCTTAAATGACTTTTTTAATTAAGTTTGATGATTGCGTTCAAACAAAATGTCCTAGAACAAAATTTTCAAATGTAACTACTAGATTGTGATACAATACACTATTGGGTGAAGTTTGGTTGACTTCTGCGCAGCGGTTTGGGAGTTAACATCAAAATTAAATTTCTAGGCCATATCGCATAGATCTCACTGTGAAAAGGCTTAAATGGCTTTTTTGACCTAAGTTTGAGGATTGCGCTCAAATCAAATGTCCTAGAACTAAATTTCCAAATGTAACTACTAGATTGTGATAAAATACACTATTGGGTGAAGTTTGGTTGACTTCTGCGCAGCGGTTTGGGAGTTAACATCAAAATTACATTTCTCGGCCATATCGCATAGATCTCACTGTGAAAAGCCTTAAATGACTTTTTTTAATTAAGTTTGAAGATTGCGCTCAAACCAAATGTCCTAGAACTAAATTTCCAAATGTAACTACTAGATTGTGATAAAATACACTATTGGGTGAAGTTTGGTTGACTTCTGCGCAGCGGTTTGGGAGTGAACATCAAAATTACATTTCTCGGCCATATCGCATAGATCTCTCTGTGAAAACGCTTAAATGACTTTTTTTAATTAAGTTTGAAGATTGCGCTCAAATCAAATGTCCTAGAACTAAATTTCCAAATGTAACTATTAGATTGTGATAAAATACACTATTGGGTGAAGTTTGGTTGACTTCTGCGCAGCGGTTTGGGAGTTAACATCAAAATTACATTTCTCGGCCATATCGCATAGATCTCACTGTGAAAAGCCTTAAATGACTTTTTTTAATTAAGTTTTAAGATTGCGCTCAAACCAAATGTCCTAGAACTAAATTTCTAAATGTAACTACTAGATTGTGATACAATACACTATTGGGTGAAGTTTGGTTGACTTCTGCGCAGCGGTTTGGGAGTTAACATCAAAATTACATTTCTCGGCCATATCGCATAGATCTCACTGTGAAAAGCCTTAAATGACTTTTTTTAATTAAGTTTGAAGATTGCGCTCAAATCAAATGTCCTAAACCAAATTTCCACATGTAACTACTAGATTGTGATACAATACACTATTGGGTGAAGTTTGGTTGACTTCTGCGCAGCGGTTTGGGAGTTAACATCAAAATTACATTTCTCGGCCATATCGCATAGATCTCACTGTGAAAAGGCTTAAATGACTTTTTTTAATTAAGTTTGAAGATTGCGCTCAAACCAAATGTCCTAGAACTAAATTTCCAAATGTAACTACTAGATTATGATAAAATACACTATTGGGTGAAGTTTGGTTGACTTCTGCGCAGCGGTTTGGGAGTTAACATCAAAATTACATTTCTCGGCCATATCGCATAGATCTCACTGTGAAAAGGCTTAAATGGCTTTTTTGACCTAAGTTTGAGGATTGCGCTCAAATCAAATGTCCTAAACCAAATTTCCACATGTAACTACTAGATTGTGATACAATACACTATTGGGTGAAGTTTGGTTGACTTCTGCGCAGCGGTTTGGGAGTTAACATCAAAATTACATTTCTCGGCCATATCGCATAGATCTCACTGTGAAAAGGCTTAAATGGCTTTTTTGACCTAAGTTTGAGGATTGCGCTCAAATCAAATGTCCTAGAACCAAATTTCCACATGTAACTACTAGATTGTGATACAATACACTAATGGGTGAAGTTTGGTTGACTTCTGCGCAGCGGTTTGGGAGTGAACATCAAAATTACATTTCTCGGCCATATCGCATAGATCTCACTGTGAAAAGGCTTAAATGACTTTTTTAAATTAAGTTTGAAGATTGCGCTCAAACCAAATGTCCTAGAACTAAATTTCCAAATGTAACTACTAGATTGTCATACAATACACTATTGGGTGAAGTTTGGTTGACTTCTGCGCAGCGGTTTGGGAGTTAACATCAAAATTACATTTCTCGGCCATATCGCATAGATCTCACTGTGAAAAGGCTTAAATGACTTTTTTAATTAAGTTTGATGATTGCGTTCAAACAAAATGTCCTAGAACAAAATTTTCAAATGTAACTACTAGATTGTGATACAATACACTATTGGGTGAAGTTTGGTTGACTTCTGCGCAGCGGTTTGGGAGTTAACATCAAAATTAAATTTCTCGGCCATATCGCATAGATCTCACTGTGAAAAGGCTTAAATGACTTTTTTAATTAAGTTTGATGATTGCGTTCAAACAAAATGTCCTAGAACAAAATTTTCAAATGTAACTACTAGATTGTGATACAATACACTATTGGGTGAAGTTTGGTTGACTTCTGCGCAGCGGTTTGGGAGTTAACATCAAAATTACATTTCTCGGCCATATCGCATAGATCTCACTGTGAAAAGGCTTAAATGGCTTTTTTGACCTAAGTTTGAGGATTGCGCTCAAATCAAATGTCCTAGAACCAAATTTCCACATGTAACTACTAGATTGTGATACAATACACTATTGGGTGAAGTTTGGTTTACTTCTGCGCAGCGGTTTGGGAGTTAACATCAAAATTACATTTCTCGGCCATATCGCATAGATCTCACTGTGAAAAGGCTTAAATGGCTTTTTTGACCTAAGTTTGAGGATTGCGCTCAAATCAAATGTCCTAGAACCAAATTTCCAAATGTAACTACTAGATTGTGATAAAATACACTATTGGGTGAAGTTTGGTTGACTTCTGCGCAGCGGTTTGGGAGTTAACATCAAAATTACATTTCTCGGCCATATCGCATAGATCTCACTGTGAAAAGGCTTAAATGGCTTTTTTGACCTAAGTTTGAGGATTGCGCTCAAATCAAATGTCCTAGAACCAAATTTCCACATGTAACTACTAGATTGTGATACAATACACTAATGGGTGAAGTTTGGTTGACTTCTGCGCAGCGGTTTGGGAGTGAACATCAAAATTACATTTCTCGGCCATATCGCATAGATCTCACTGTGAAAAGGCTTAAATGACTTTTTTAAGTTTGAAGATTGCGCTCAAACCAAATGTCCTAGAACTAAATTTCCAAATGTAACTACTAGATTGTCATACAATACACTATTGGGTGAAGTTTGGTTGACTTCTGCGCAGCGGTTTGGGAGTTAACATCAAAATTACATTTCTCGGCCATATCGCATAGATCTCACTGTGAAAAGGCTTAAATGACTTTTTTAATTAAGTTTGATGATTGCGTTCAAACAAAATGTCCTAGAACAAAATTTTCAAATGTAACTACTAGATTGTGATACAATACACTATTGGGTGAAGTTTGGTTGACTTCTGCGCAGCGGTTTGGGAGTTAACATCAAAATTACATTTCTCGGCCATATCGCATAGATCTCACTGTGAAAAGGCTTAAATGGCTTTTTTGACCTAAGTTTGAGGATTGCGCTCAAATCAAATGTCCTAGAACCAAATTTCCACATGTAACTACTAGATTGTGATACAATACACTATTGGGTGAAGTTTGGTTTACTTCTGCGCAGCGGTTTGGGAGTTAACATCAAAATTACATTTCTCGGCCATATCGCATAGATCTCACTGTGAAAAGGCTTAAATGGCTTTTTTGACCTAAGTTTGAGGATTGCGCTCAAATCAAATGTCCTAGAACCAAATTTCCAAATGTAACTACTAGATTGTGATAAAATACACTATTGGGTGAAGTTTGGTTGACTTCTGCGCAGCGGTTTGGGAGTTAACATCAAAATTACATTTCTCGGCCATATCGCATAGATCTCACTGTGAAAAGGCTTAAATGACTTTTTTTAATTAAGTTTTAAGATTGCGCTCAAACCAAATGTCCTAGAACTAAATTTCCAAATGTAACTACTAGATTGTCATACAATACACTATTGGGTGAAGTTTGGTTGACTTCTGCGCAGCGGTTTGGGAGTTAACATCAAAATTACATTTCTCGGCCATATCGCATAGATCTCACTGTGAAAAGCCTTAAATGACTTTTTTTAATTAAGTTTTAAGATTGCGCTCAAACCAAATGTCCTAGAACTAAATTTCTAAATGTAACTACTAGATTGTGATACAATACACTATTGGGTGAAGTTTGGTTGACTTCTGCGCAGCGGTTTGGGAGTTAACATCAAAATTACATTTCTCGGCCATATCGCATAGATCTCACTGTGAAAAGCCTTAAATGACTTTTTTTAATTAAGTTTGAAGATTGCGCTCAAATCAAATGTCCTAAACCAAATTTCCACATGTAACTACTAGATTGTGATACAATACACTATTGGGTGAAGTTTGGTTGACTTCTGCGCAGCGGTTTGGGAGTTAACATCAAAATTACATTTCTCGGCCATATCGCATAGATCTCACTGTGAAAAGGCTTAAATGACTTTTTTTAATTAAGTTTGAAGATTGCGCTCAAACCAAATGTCCTAGAACTAAATTTCCAAATGTAACTACTAGATTATGATAAAATACACTATTGGGTGAAGTTTGGTTGACTTCTGCGCAGCGGTTTGGGAGTTAACATCAAAATTACATTTCTCGGCCATATCGCATAGATCTCACTGTGAAAAGGCTTAAATGGCTTTTTTGACCTAAGTTTGAGGATTGCGCTCAAATCAAATGTCCTAAACAAAATTTCCACATGTAACTACTAGATTGTGATACAATACACTATTGGGTGAAGTTTGGTTGACTTCTGCGCAGCGGTTTGGGAGTTAACATCAAAATTACATTTCTCGGCCATATCGCATAGATCTCACTGTGAAAAGGCTTAAATGGCTTTTTTGACCTAAGTTTGAGGATTGCGCTCAAATCAAATGTCCTAGAACCAAATTTCCACATGTAACTACTAGATTGTGATACAATACACTAATGGGTGAAGTTTGGTTGACTTCTGCGCAGCGGTTTGGGAGTGAACATCAAAATTACATTTCTCGGCCATATCGCATAGATCTCACTGTGAAAAGGCTTAAATGACTTTTTTAAATTAAGTTTGAAGATTGCGCTCAAACCAAATGTCCTAGAACTAAATTTCCAAATGTAACTACTAGATTGTCATACAATACACTATTGGGTGAAGTTTGGTTGACTTCTGCGCAGCGGTTTGGGAGTTAACATCAAAATTACATTTCTCGGCCATATCGCATAGATCTCACTGTGAAAAGGCTTAAATGACTTTTTTAATTAAGTTTGATGATTGCGTTCAAACAAAATGTCCTAGAACAAAATTTTCAAATGTAACTACTAGATTGTGATACAATACACTATTGGGTGAAGTTTGGTTGACTTCTGCGCAGCGGTTTGGGAGTTAACATCAAAATTAAATTTCTCGGCCATATCGCATAGATCTCACTGTGAAAAGGCTTAAATGACTTTTTTAATTAAGTTTGATGATTGCGTTCAAACAAAATGTCCTAGAACAAAATTTTCAAATGTAACTACTAGATTGTGATACAATACACTATTGGGTGAAGTTTGGTTGACTTCTGCGCAGCGGTTTGGGAGTTAACATCAAAATTACATTTCTCGGCCATATCGCATAGATCTCACTGTGAAAAGGCTTAAATGGCTTTTTTGACCTAAGTTTGAGGATTGCGCTCAAATCAAATGTCCTAGAACCAAATTTCCACATGTAACTACTAGATTGTGATACAATACACTATTGGGTGAAGTTTGGTTTACTTCTGCGCAGCGGTTTGGGAGTTAACATCAAAATTACATTTCTCGGCCATATCGCATAGATCTCACTGTGAAAAGGCTTAAATGGCTTTTTTGACCTAAGTTTGAGGATTGCGCTCAAATCAAATGTCCTAGAACCAAATTTCCAAATGTAACTACTAGATTGTGATAAAATACACTATTGGGTGAAGTTTGGTTGACTTCTGCGCAGCGGTTTGGGAGTTAACATCAAAATTACATTTCTCGGCCATATCGCATAGATCTCACTGTGAAAAGGCTTAAATGGCTTTTTTGACCTAAGTTTGAGGATTGCGCTCAAATCAAATGTCCTAGAACCAAATTTCCACATGTAACTACTAGATTGTGATACAATACACTAATGGGTGAAGTTTGGTTGACTTCTGCGCAGCGGTTTGGGAGTGAACATCAAAATTACATTTCTCGGCCATATCGCATAGATCTCACTGTGAAAAGGCTTAAATGACTTTTTTAAGTTTGAAGATTGCGCTCAAACCAAATGTCCTAGAACTAAATTTCCAAATGTAACTACTAGATTGTCATACAATACACTATTGGGTGAAGTTTGGTTGACTTCTGCGCAGCGGTTTGGGAGTTAACATCAAAATTACATTTCTCGGCCATATCGCATAGATCTCACTGTGAAAAGGCTTAAATGACTTTTTTAATTAAGTTTGATGATTGCGTTCAAACAAAATGTCCTAGAACTAAATTTCCAAATGTAACTACTAGATTGTGATAAAATACACTATTGGGTGAAGTTTGGTTGACTTCTGCGCAGCGGTTTGGGAGTTAACATCAAAATTACATTTCTCGGCCATATCGCATAGATCTCACTGTGTAAAGGCTTAAATGACTTTTTTTAATTAAGTTTTAAGATTGCGCTCAAACCAAATGTCCTAGAACTAAATTTCTAAATGTAACTACTAGATTGTGATACAATACACTATTGGGTGAAGTTTGGTTGACTTCTGCGCAGCGGTTTGGGAGTTAACATCAAAATTACATTTCTCGGCCATATCGCATAGATCTCACTGTGAAAAGGCTTAAATGACTTTTTTTAATTAAGTTTTAAGATTGCGCTCAAACCAAATGTCCTAGAACTAAATTTCCAAATGTAACTACTAGATTGTCATACAATACACTATTGGGTGAAGTTTGGTTGACTTCTGCGCAGCGGTTTGGGATTTAACATCAAAATTACATTTCTCGGCCATATCACATAGATCTCACTGTGAAAAGGCTTAAATGACTTTTTTAATTAAGTTTGATGATTGCGTTCAAACAAAATGTCCTAGAACAAAATTTTCAAATGTAACTACTAGATTGTGATACAATACACTATTGGGTGAAGTTTGGTTGACTTCTGCGCAGCGGTTTGGGAGTTAACATCAAAATTAAATTTCTAGGCCATATCGCATAGATCTCACTGTGAAAAGGCTTAAATGGCTTTTTTGACCTAAGTTTGAGGATTGCGCTCAAATCAAATGTCCTAGAACCAAATTTCCACATGTAACTACTAGATTGTGATACAATACACTATTGGGTGAAGTTTGGTTGACTTCTGCGCAGCGGTTTGGGAGTTAACATCAAAATTACATTTCTCGGCCATATCGCATAGATCTCACTGTGAAAAGGCTTAAATGGCTTTTTTGACCTAAGTTTGAGGATTGCGCTCAAATCAAATGTCCTAAACCAAATTTCCACATGTAACTACTAGATTGTGATACAATACACTATTGGGTGAAGTTTGGTTGACTTCTGCGCAGCGGTTTGGGAGTTAACATTAAAATTACATTTCTCGGCCATATCGCATAGATCTCACTGTGAAAAGGCTTAAATGACTTTTTTTAATTAAGTTTGAAGATTGCGCTCAAACCAAATGTCCTAGAACTAAATTTCCAAATGTAACTACTAGATTATGATAAAATACACTATTGGGTGAAGTTTGGTTGACTTCTGCGCAGCGGTTTGGGAGTTAACATCAAAATTACATTTCTCGGCCATATCGCATAGATCTCACTGTGAAAAGGCTTAAATGGCTTTTTTGACCTAAGTTTGAGGATTGCGCTCAAATCAAATGTCCTAAACCAAATTTCCACATGTAACTACTAGATTGTGATACAATACACTATTGGGTGAAGTTTGGTTGACTTCTGCGCAGCGGTTTGGGAGTTAACATCAAAATTACATTTCTCGGCCATATCGCATAGATCTCACTGTGAAAAGGCTTAAATGGCTTTTTTGACCTAAGTTTGAGGATTGCGCTCAAATCAAATGTCCTAGAACCAAATTTCCACATGTAACTACTAGATTGTGATACAATACACTAATGGGTGAAGTTTGGTTGACTTCTGCGCAGCGGTTTGGGAGTGAACATCAAAATTACATTTCTCGGCCATATCGCATAGATCTCACTGTGAAAAGGCTTAAATGACTTTTTTAAATTAAGTTTGAAGATTGCGCTCAAACCAAATGTCCTAGAACTAAATTTCCAAATGTAACTACTAGATTGTCATACAATACACTATTGGGTGAAGTTTGGTTGACTTCTGCGCAGCGGTTTGGGAGTTAACATCAAAATTACATTTCTCGGCCATATCGCATAGATCTCACTGTGAAAAGGCTTAAATGACTTTTTTAATTAAGTTTGATGATTGCGTTCAAACAAAATGTCCTAGAACAAAATTTTCAAATGTAACTATTAGATTGTGATACAATACACTATTGGGTGAAGTTTGGTTGACTTCTGCGCAGCGGTTTGGGAGTTAACATCAAAATTAAATTTCTCGGCCATATCGCATAGATCTCACTGTGAAAAGGCTTAAATGACTTTTTTAATTAAGTTTGATGATTGCGTTCAAACAAAATGTCCTAGAACAAAATTTTCAAATGTAACTACTAGATTGTGATACAATACACTATTGGGTGAAGTTTGGTTGACTTCTGCGCAGCGGTTTGGGAGTTAACATCAAAATTACATTTCTCGGCCATATCGCATAGATCTCACTGTGAAAAGGCTTAAATGGCTTTTTTGACCTAAGTTTGAGGATTGCGCTCAAATCAAATGTCCTAGAACCAAATTTCCACATGTAACTACTAGATTGTGATACAATACACTATTGGGTGAAGTTTGGTTTACTTCTGCGCAGCGGTTTGGGAGTTAACATCAAAATTACATTTCTCGGCCATATCGCATAGATCTCACTGTGAAAAGGCTTAAATGGCTTTTTTGACCTAAGTTTGAGGATTGCGCTCAAATCAAATGTCCTAGAACCAAATTTCCAAATGTAACTACTAGATTGTGATAAAATACACTATTGGGTGAAGTTTGGTTGACTTCTGCGCAGCGGTTTGGGAGTTAACATCAAAATTACATTTCTCGGCCATATCGCATAGATCTCACTGTGAAAAGGCTTAAATGACTTTTTTTAATTAAGTTTTAAGATTGCGCTCAAACCAAATGTCCTAGAACTAAATTTCCAAATGTAACTACTAGATTGTCATACAATACACTATTGGGTGAAGTTTGGTTGACTTCTGCGCAGCGGTTTGGGAGTTAACATCAAAATTACATTTCTCGGCCATATCGCATAGATCTCACTGTGAAAAGGCTTAAATGACTTTTTTAATTAAGTTTGATGATTGCGTTCAAACAAAATGTCCTAGAACAAAATTTTCAAATGTAACTACTAGATTGTGATACAATACACTATTGGGTGAAGTTTGGTTGACTTCTGCGCAGCGGTTTGGGAGTTAACATCAAAATTAAATTTCTAGGCCATATCGCATAGATCTCACTGTGAAAAGGCTTAAATGGCTTTTTTGACCTAAGTTTGAGGATTGCGCTCAAATCAAATGTCCTAGAACCAAATTTCCACATGTAACTACTAGATTGTGATACAATACACTATTGGGTGAAGTTTGGTTTACTTCTGCGCAGCGGTTTGGGAGTTAACATCAAAATTACATTTCTCGGCCATATCGCATAGATCTCACTGTGAAAAGGCTTAAATGGCTTTTTTGACCTAAGTTTGAGGATTGCGCTCAAATCAAATGTCCTAGAACCAAATTTCCAAATGTAACTACTAGATTGTGATAAAATACACTATTGGGTGAAGTTTGGTTGACTTCTGCGCAGCGGTTTGGGAGTTAACATCAAAATTACATTTCTCGGCCATATCGCATAGATCTCACTGTGAAAAGGCTTAAATGACTTTTTTTAATTAAGTTTTAAGATTGCGCTCAAACCAAATGTCCTAGAACTAAATTTCCAAATGTAACTACTAGATTGTCATACAATACACTATTGGGTGAAGTTTGGTTGACTTCTGCGCAGCGGTTTGGGAGTTAACATCAAAATTACATTTCTCGGCCATATCGCATAGATCTCACTGTGAAAAGGCTTAAATGACTTTTTTAATTAAGTTTGATGATTGCGTTCAAACAAAATGTCCTAGAACAAAATTTTCAAATGTAACTACTAGATTGTGATACAATACACTATTGGGTGAAGTTTGGTTGACTTCTGCGCAGCGGTTTGGGAGTTAACATCAAAATTAAATTTCTAGGCCATATCGCATAGATCTCACTGTGAAAAGGCTTAAATGGCTTTTTTGACCTAAGTTTGAGGATTGCGCTCAAATCAAATGTCCTAGAACCAAATTTCCACATGTAACTACTAGATTGTGATACAATACACTATTGGGTGAAGTTTGGTTTACTTCTGCGCAGCGGTTTGGGAGTTAACATCAAAATTACATTTCTCGGCCATATCGCATAGATCTCACTGTGAAAAGGCTTAAATGGCTTTTTTGACCTAAGTTTGAGGATTGCGCTCAAATCAAATGTCCTAGAACCAAATTTCCAAATGTAACTACTAGATTGTGATAAAATACACTATTGGGTGAAGTTTGGTTGACTTCTGCGCAGCGGTTTGGGAGTTAACATCAAAATTACATTTCTCGGCCATATCGCATAGATCTCACTGTGAAAAGGCTTAAATGACTTTTTTTAATTAAGTTTGAAGATTGCGCTCAAACCAAATGTCCTAGAACTAAATTTCCAAATGTAACTACTAGATTGTCATACAATACACTATTGGGTGAAGTTTGGTTGACTTCTGCGCAGCGGTTTGGGAGTTAACATCAAAATTACATTTCTCGGCCATATCGCATAGATCTCACTGTGAAAAGGCTTAAATGACTTTTTTAATTAAGTTTGATGATTGCGTTCAAACAAAATGTCCTAGAACAAAATTTTCAAATGTAACTACTAGATTGTGATACAATACACTATTGGGTGAAGTTTGGTTGACTTCTGCGCAGCGGTTTGGGAGTTAACATCAAAATTAAATTTCTAGGCCATATCGCATAGATCTCACTGTGAAAAGGCTTGAATGGCTTTTTTGACCTAAGTTTGAGGATTGCGCTCAAATCAAATGTCCTAGAACCAAATTTCCACATGTAACTACTAGATTGTGATACAATACACTATTGGGTGAAGTTTGGTTTACTTCTGCGCAGCGGTTTGGGAGTTAACATCAAAATTACATTTCTCGGCCATATCGCATAGATCTCACTGTGAAAAGGCTTAAATGGCTTTTTTGACCTAAGTTTGAGGATTGCGCTCAAATCAAATGTCCTAGAACCAAATTTCCACATGTAACTACTAGATTGTGATACAATACACTATTGGGTGAAGTTTGGTTGACTTCTGCGCAGCGGTTCGGGAGTTAACATCAAAATTACATTTCTCGGCCATATCGCATAGATCTCACTGTGAAAACGCTTAAATGACTTTTTTTAATTAAGTTTGAAGATTGCGCTCAAATCAAATGTCCTAGAACTAAATTTCCAAATGTAACTACTAGATTGTGATAAAATACACTATTGGGTGAAGTTTGGTTGACTTCTGCGCAGCGGTTTGGGAGTTAACATCAAAATTACATTTCTCGGCCATATCGCATAGATCTCACTGTGAAAAGCCTTAAATGACTTTTTTTAATTAAGTTTGAAGATTGCGCTCAAACCAAATGTCCTAGAACTAAATTTCCAAATGTAACTACTAGATTGTGATGAAATACACTATTGGGTGAAGTTTGGTTGACTTCTGCGCAGCGGTTTGGGAGTTAACATCAAAATTACATTTCTCGGCCATATCGCATAGATCTCACTGTGAAAAGGCTTAAATGGCTTTTTTGACCTAAGTTTGAGGATTGCGCTCAAATCAAATGTCCTAGAACCAAATTTCCACATGTAACTACTAGATTGTGATACAATACACTATTGGGTGAAGTTTGGTTGACTTCTGCGCAGCGGTTTGGGAGTTAACATCAAAATTACATTTCTCGGCCATATCGCATAGATCTCACTGTGAAAAGGCTTAAATGGCTTTTTTGACCTAAGTTTGAGGATTGCGCTCAAATCAAATGTCCTAGAACCAAATTTCCAAATGTAACTACTAGATTGTCATACAATACACTATTGGGTGAAGTTTGGTTGACTTCTGCGCAGCGGTTTGGGAGTTAACATCAAAATTACATTTCTCGGCCATATCGCATAGATCTCACTGTGAAAAGGCTTAAATGACTTTTTTAATTAAGTTTGATGATTGCGTTCAAACAAAATGTCCTAGAACAAAATTTTCAAATGTAACTACTAGATTGTGATACAATACACTATTGGGTGAAGTTTGGTTGACTTCTGCGCAGCGGTTTGGGAGTTAACATCAAAATTAAATTTCTCGGCCATATCGCATAGATCTCACTGTGAAAAGGCTTAAATGACTTTTTTAATTAAGTTTGATGATTGCGTTCAAACAAAATGTCCTAGAACAAAATTTTCAAATGTAACTACTAGATTGTGATACAATACACTATTGGGTGAAGTTTGGTTGACTTCTGCGCAGCGGTTTGGGAGTTAACATCAAAATTACATTTCTCGGCCATATCGCATAGATCTCACTGTGAAAAGGCTTAAATGGCTTTTTTGACCTAAGTTTGAGGATTGCGCTCAAATCAAATGTCCTAGAACCAAATTTCCACATGTAACTACTAGATTGTGATACAATACACTATTGGGTGAAGTTTGGTTTACTTCTGCGCAGCGGTTTGGGAGTTAACATCAAAATTACATTTCTCGGCCATATCGCATAGATCTCACTGTGAAAAGGCTTAAATGGCTTTTTTGACCTAAGTTTGAGGATTGCGCTCAAATCAAATGTCCTAGAACCAAATTTCCAAATGTAACTACTAGATTGTGATAAAATACACTATTGGGTGAAGTTTGGTTGACTTCTGCGCAGCGGTTTGGGAGTTAACATCAAAATTACATTTCTCGGCCATATCGCATAGATCTCACTGTGAAAAGGCTTAAATGACTTTTTTAATTAAGTTTGATGATTGCGTTCAAACAAAATGTCCTAGAACAAAATTTTCAAATGTAACTACTAGATTGTGATACAATACACTATTGGGTGAAGTTTGGTTGACTTCTGCGCAGCGGTTTGGGAGTTAACATCAAAATTAAATTTCTAGGCCATATCGCATAGATCTCACTGTGAAAAGGCTTAAATGGCTTTTTTGACCTAAGTTTGAGGATTGCGCTCAAATCAAATGTCCTAGAACCAAATTTCCACATGTAACTACTAGATTGTGATACAATACACTATTGGGTGAAGTTTGGTTTACTTCTGCGCAGCGGTTTGGGAGTTAACATCAAAATTACATTTCTCGGCCATATCGCATAGATCTCACTGTGAAAAGGCTTAAATGGCTTTTTTGACCTAAGTTTGAGGATTGCGCTCAAATCAAATGTCCTAGAACCAAATTTCCACATGTAACTACTAGATTGTGATACAATACACTATTGGGTGAAGTTTGGTTGACTTCTGCGCAGCGGTTTGGGAGTGAACATCAAAATTACATTTCTCGGCCATATCGCATAGATCTCACTGTGAAAACGCTTAAATGACTTTTTTTAATTAAGTTTGAAGATTGCGCTCAAATCAAATGTCCTAGAACTAAATTTCCAAATGTAACTACTAGATTGTGATAAAATACACTATTGGGTGAAGTTTGGTTGACTTCTGCGCAGCGGTTTGGGAGTTAACATCAAAATTACATTTCTCGGCCATATCGCATAGATCTCACTGTTAAAAGCCTTAAATGACTTTTTTTAATTAAGTTTGAAGATTGCGCTCAAACCAAATGTCCTAGAACTAAATTTCCAAATGTAACTACTAGATTGTGATAAAATACACTATTGGGTGAAGTTTGGTTGACTTCTGCGCAGCGGTTTGGGAGTTAACATCAAAATTACATTTCTCGGCCATATCGCATAGATCTCACTGTGTAAAGGCTTAAATGACTTTTTTTAATTAAGTTTTAAGATTGCGCTCAAACCAAATGTCCTAGAACTAAATTTCTAAATGTAACTACTAGATTGTGATACAATACACTATTGGGTGAAGTTTGGTTGACTTCTGCGCAGCGGTTTGGGAGTTAACATCAAAATTACATTTCTCGGCCATATCGCATAGATCTCACTGTGAAAAGCCTTAAATGACTTTTTTTAATTAAGTTTGAAGATTGCGCTCAAACCAAATGTCCTAGAACTAAATTTCCAAATGTAACTACTAGATTGTGATAAAATACACTATTGGGTGAAGTTTGGTTGACTTCTGCGCAGCGGTTTGGGAGTTAACATCAAAATTACATTTCTCGGCCATATCGCATAGATCTCACTGTGAAAAGGCTTAAATGGCTTTTTTGACCTAAGTTTGAGGATTGCGCTCAAATCAAATGTCCTAAACCAAATTTCCACATGTAACTACTAGATTGTGATACAATACACTATTGGGTGAAGTTTGGTTGACTTCTGCGCAGCGGTTTGGGAGTTAACATCAAAATTACATTTCTCGGCCATATCGCATAGATCTCACTGTGAAAAGGCTTAAATGACTTTTTTTAATTAAGTTTGAAGATTGCGCTCAAACCAAATGTCCTAGAACTAAATTTCCAAATGTAACTACTAGATTATGATAAAATACACTATTGGGTGAAGTTTGGTTGACTTCTGCGCAGCGGTTTGGGAGTTAACATCAAAATTACATTTCTCGGCCATATCGCATAGATCTCACTGTGAAAACGCTTAAATGACTTTTTTTAATTAAGTTTGAAGATTGCGCTCAAATCAAATGTCCTAGAACTAAATTTCCAAATGTAACTACTAGATTGTGATAAAATACACTATTGGGTGAAGTTTGGTTGACTTCTGCGCAGCGGTTTGGGAGTTAACATCAAAATTACATTTCTCGGCCATATCGCATAGATCTCACTGTGAAAAGCCTTAAATGACTTTTTTTAATTAAGTTTGAAGATTGCGCTCAAACCAAATGTCCTAGAACTAAATTTCCAAATGTAACTACTAGATTGTGATAAAATACACTATTGGGTGAAGTTTGGTTGACTTCTGCGCAGCGGTTTGGGAGTTAACATCAAAATTACATTTCTCGGCCATATCGCATAGATCTCACTGTGTAAAGGCTTAAATGACTTTTTTTAATTAAGTTTTAAGATTGCGCTCAAACCAAATGTCCTAGAACTAAATTTCTAAATGTAACTACTAGATTGTGATACAATACACTATTGGGTGAAGTTTGGTTGACTTCTGCGCAGCGGTTTGGGAGTTAACATCAAAATTACATTTCTCGGCCATATCGCATAGATCTCACTGTGAAAAGCCTTAAATGACTTTTTTTAATTAAGTTTGAAGATTGCGCTCAAACCAAATGTCCTAGAACTAAATTTCCAAATGTAACTACTAGATTGTGATAAAATACACTATTGGGTGAAGTTTGGTTGACTTCTGCGCAGCGGTTTGGGAGTTAACATCAAAATTACATTTCTCGGCCATATCGCATAGATCTCACTGTGAAAAGGCTTAAATGGCTTTTTTGACCTAAGTTTGAGGATTGCGCTCAAATCAAATGTCCTAAACCAAATTTCCATATGTAACTACTAGATTGTGATACAATACACTATTGGGTGAAGTTTGGTTGACTTCTGCGCAGCGGTTTGGGAGTTAACATCAAAATTACATTTCTCGGCCATATCGCATAGATCTCACTGTGAAAAGGCTTAAATGGCTTTTTTGACCTAAGTTTGAGGATTGCGCTCAAATCAAATGTCCTAGAACCAAATTTCCACATGTAACTACTAGATTGTGATACAATACACTAATGGGTGAAGTTTGGTTGACTTCTGCGCAGCGGTTTGGGAGTGAACATCAAAATTACATTTCTCGGCCATATCGCATAGATCTCACTGTGAAAAGGCTTAAATGACTTTTTTAAATTAAGTTTGAAGATTGCGCTCAAACCAAATGTCCTAGAACTAAATTTCCAAATGTAACTACTAGATTGTCATACAATACACTATTGGGTGAAGTTTGGTTGACTTCTGCGCAGCGGTTTGGGAGTTAACATCAAAATTACATTTCTCGGCCATATCGCATAGATCTCACTGTGAAAAGGCTTAAATGGCTTTTTTGACCTAAGTTTGAGGATTGCGCTCAAATCAAATGTCCTAGAACCAAATTTCCACATGTAACTACTAGATTGTGATACAATACACTATTGGGTGAAGTTTGGTTTACTTCTGCGCAGCGGTTTGGGAGTTAACATCAAAATTACATTTCTCGGCCATATCGCATAGATCTCACTGTGAAAAGGCTTAAATGGCTTTTTTGACCTAAGTTTGAGGATTGCGCTCAAATCAAATGTCCTAGAACCAAATTTCCAAATGTAACTACTAGATTGTGATAAAATACACTATTGGGTGAAGTTTGGTTGACTTCTGCGCAGCGGTTTGGGAGTTAACATTAAAATTACATTTCTCGGCCATATCGCATAGATCTCACTGTGAAAAGGCTTAAATGACTTTTTTTAATTAAGTTTTAAGATTGCGCTCAAACCAAATGTCCTAGAACTAAATTTCCAAATGTAACTACTAGATTGTCATACAATACACTATTGGGTGAAGTTTGGTTGACTTCTGCGCAGCGGTTTGGGAGTTAACATCAAAATTACATTTCTCGGCCATATCGCATAGATCTCACTGTGAAAAGGCTTAAATGACTTTTTTAATTAAGTTTGATGATTGCGTTCAAACAAAATGTCCTAGAACAAAATTTTCAAATGTAACTACTAGATTGTGATACAATACACTATTGGGTGAAGTTTGGTTGACTTCTGCGCAGCGGTTTGGGAGTTAACATCAAAATTAAATTTCTAGGCCATATCGCATAGATCTCACTGTGAAAAGGCTTAAATGGCTTTTTTGACCTAAGTTTGAGGATTGCGCTCAAATCAAATGTCCTAGAACAAAATTTCCACATGTAACTACTAGATTGTGATACAATACACTATTGGGTGAAGTTTGGTTTACTTCTGCGCAGCGGTTTGGGAGTTAACATCAAAATTACATTTCTCGGCCATATCGCATAGATCTCACTGTGAAAAGGCTTAAATGGCTTTTTTGACCTAAGTTTGAGGATTGCGCTCAAATCAAATGTCCTAGAACCAAATTTCCACATGTAACTACTAGATTGTGATACAATACACTATTGGGTGAAGTTTGGTTGACTTCTGCGCAGCGGTTTGGGAGTGAACATCAAAATTACATTTCTCGGCCATATCGCATAGATCTCACTGTGAAAACGCTTAAATGACTTTTTTTAATTAAGTTTGAAGATTGCGCTCAAATCAAATGTCCTAGAACTAAATTTCCAAATGTAACTACTAGATTGTGATAAAATACACTATTGGGTGAAGTTTGGTTGACTTCTGCGCAGCGGTTTGGGAGTTAACATCAAAATTACATTTCTCGGCCATATCGCATAGATCTCACTGTTAAAAGCCTTAAATGACTTTTTTTAATTAAGTTTGAAGATTGCGCTCAAACCAAATGTCCTAGAACTAAATTTCCAAATGTAACTACTAGATTGTGATAAAATACACTATTGGGTGAAGTTTGGTTGACTTCTGCGCAGCGGTTTGGGAGTTAACATCAAAATTACATTTCTCGGCCATATCGCATAGATCTCACTGTGTAAAGGCTTAAATGACTTTTTTTAATTAAGTTTTAAGATTGCGCTCAAACCAAATGTCCTAGAACTAAATTTCTAAATGTAACTACTAGATTGTGATACAATACACTATTGGGTGAAGTTTGGTTGACTTCTGCGCAGCGGTTTGGGAGTTAACATCAAAATTACATTTCTCGGCCATATCGCATAGATCTCACTGTGAAAAGCCTTAAATGACTTTTTTTAATTAAGTTTGAAGATTGCGCTCAAACCAAATGTCCTAGAACTAAATTTCCAAATGTAACTACTAGATTGTGATAAAATACGCTATTGGGTGAAGTTTGGTTGACTTCTGCGCAGCGGTTTGGGAGTTAACATCAAAATTACATTTCTCGGCCATATCGCATAGATCTCACTGTGAAAAGGCTTAAATGGCTTTTTTGACCTAAGTTTGAGGATTGCGCTCAAATCAAATGTCCTAAACCAAATTTCCACATGTAACTACTAGATTGTGATACAATACACTATTGGGTGAAGTTTGGTTGACTTCTGCGCAGCGGTTTGGGAGTTAACATCAAAATTACATTTCTCGGCCATATCGCATAGATCTCACTGTGAAAAGGCTTAAATGACTTTTTTTAATTAAGTTTGAAGATTGCGCTCAAACCAAATGTCCTAGAACTAAATTTCCAAATGTAACTACTAGATTATGATAAAATACACTATTGGGTGAAGTTTGGTTGACTTCTGCGCAGCGGTTTGGGAGTTAACATCAAAATTACATTTCTCGGCCATATCGCATAGATCTCACTGTGAAAACGCTTAAATGACTTTTTTTAATTAAGTTTGAAGATTGCGCTCAAATCAAATGTCCTAGAACTAAATTTCCAAATGTAACTACTAGATTGTGATAAAATACACTATTGGGTGAAGTTTGGTTGACTTCTGCGCAGCGGTTTGGGAGTTAACATCAAAATTACATTTCTCGGCCATATCGCATAGATCTCACTGTGAAAAGCCTTAAATGACTTTTTTTAATTAAGTTTGAAGATTGCGCTCAAACCAAATGTCCTAGAACTAAATTTCCAAATGTAACTACTAGATTGTGATAAAATACACTATTGGGTGAAGTTTGGTTGACTTCTGCGCAGCGGTTTGGGAGTGAACATCAAAATTACATTTCTCGGCCATATCGCATAGATCTCACTGTGAAAACGCTTAAATGACTTTTTTTAATTAAGTTTGAAGATTGCGCTCAAATCAAATGTCCTAGAACTAAATTTCCAAATGTAACTATTAGATTGTGATAAAATACACTATTGGGTGAAGTTTGGTTGACTTCTGCGCAGCGGTTTGGGAGTTAACATCAAAATTACATTTCTCGGCCATATCGCATAGATCTCACTGTGAAAAGCCTTAAATGACTTTTTTTAATTAAGTTTGAAGATTGCGCTCAAACCAAATGTCCTAGAACTAAATTTCCAAATGTAACTACTAGATTGTGAAAAAATACACTATTGGGTGAAGTTTGGTTGACTTCTGCGCAGCGGTTTGGGAGTTAACATCAAAATTACATTTCTCGGCCATATCGCATAGATCTCACTGTGAAAAGCCTTAAATGACTTTTTTTAATTAAGTTTGAAGATTGCGCTCAAACCAAATGTCCTAGAACTAAATTTCCAAATGTAACTACTAGATTGTGATAAAATACACTATTGGGTGAAGTTTGGTTGACTTCTGCGCAGCGGTTTGGGAGTTAACATCAAAATTACATTTCTCGGCCATATCGCATAGATCTCACTGTGAAAAGGCTTAAATGGCTTTTTTGACCTAAGTTTGAGGATTGCGCTCAAATCAAATGTCCTAAACCAAATTTCCACATGTAACTACTAGATTGTGATACAATACACTATTGGGTGAAGTTTGGTTGACTTCTGCGCAGCGGTTTGGGAGTTAACATCAAAATTACATTTCTCGGCCATATCGCATAGATCTCACTGTGAAAAGGCTTAAATGACTTTTTTTAATTAAGTTTGAAGATTGCGCTCAAACCAAATGTCCTAGAACTAAATTTCCAAATGTAACTACTAGATTATGATAAAATACACTATTGGGTGAAGTTTGGTTGACTTCTGCGCAGCGGTTTGGGAGTTAACATCAAAATTACATTTCTCGGCCATATCGCATAGATCTCACTGTGAAAAGGCTTAAATGGCTTTTTTGACCTAAGTTTGAGGATTGCGCTCAAATCAAATGTCCTAAACCAAATTTCCACATGTAACTACTAGATTGTGATGCAATACACTATTGGGTGAAGTTTGGTTGACTTCTGCGCAGCGGTTTGGGAGTTAACATCAAAATTACATTTCTCGGCCATATCGCATAGATCTCACTGTGAAAAGGCTTAAATGGCTTTTTTGACCTAAGTATGAGGATTGCGCTCAAATCAAATGTCCTAGAACCAAATTTCCACATGTAACTACTAGATTGTGATACAATACACTATTGGGTGAAGTTTGGTTTACTTCTGCGCAGCGGTTTGGGAGTTAACATCAAAATTACATTTCTCGGCCATATCGCATAGATCTCACTGTGAAAAGGCTTAAATGGCTTTTTTGACCTAAGTTTGAGGATTGCGCTCAAATCAAATGTCCTAGAACCAAATTTCCAAATGTAACTACTAGATTGTGATAAAATACACTATTGGGTGAAGTTTGGTTGACTTCTGCGCAGCGGTTTGGGAGTTAACATCAAAATTACATTTCTCGGCCATATCGCATAGATCTCACTGTGAAAAGGCTTAAATGACTTTTTTTAATTAAGTTTTAAGATTGCGCTCAAACCAAATAACCTCGAACTAAATTTCCAAATGTAACTACTAGATTGTCATACAATACACTATTGGGTGAAGTTTGGTTGACTTCTGCGCAGCGGTTTGGGAGTTAACATCAAAATTACATTTCTCGGCCATATCGCATAGATCTCACTGTGAAAAGGCTTAAATGACTTTTTTAATTAAGTTTGATGATTGCGTTCAAACAAAATGTCCTAGAACAAAATTTTCAAATGTAACTACTAGATTGTGATACAATACACTATTGGGTGAAGTTTGGTTGACTTCTGCGCAGCGGTTTGGGAGTTAACATCAAAATTAAATTTCTAGGCCATATCGCATAGATCTCACTGTGAAAAGGCTTAAATGGCTTTTTTGACCTAAGTTTGAGGATTGCGCTCAAATCAAATGTCCTAGAACCAAATTTCCACATGTAACTACTAGATTGTGATACAATACACTATTGGGTGAAGTTTGGTTGACTTCTGCGCAGCGGTTTGGGAGTTAACATCAAAATTACATTTCTCGGCCATATCGCATAGATCTCACTGTGAAAAGGCTTAAATGGCTTTTTTGACCTAAGTTTGAGGATTGCGCTCAAATCAAATGTCCTAGAACCAAATTTCCACATGTAACTACTAGATTGTGATACAATACACTATTGGGTGAAGTTTGGTTGACTTCTGCGCAGCGGTTTGGGAGTGAACATCAAAATTACATTTCTCGGCCATATCGCATAGATCTCACTGTGAAAACGCTTAAATGAATTTTTTTAATTAAGTTTGAAGATTGCGTTAAAATCAAATGTCCTAGAACTAAATTTCCAAATGTAACTACTAGATTGTGATAAAATACACTATTGGGTGAAGTTTGGTTGACTTCTGCGCAGCGGTTTGGGAGTTAACATCAAAATTACATTTCTCGGCCATATCGCATAGATCTCACTGTGAAAAGCCTTAAATGACTTTTTTTAATTAAGTTTGAAGATTGCGCTCAAACCAAATGTCCTAGAACTAAATTTCCAAATGTAACTACTAGATTGTGATAAAATACACTATTGGGTGAAGTTTGGTTGACTTCTGCGCAGCGGTTTGGGAGTTAACATCAAAATTACATTTCTCGGCCATATCGCATAGATCTCACTGTGTAAAGGCTTAAATGACTTTTTTTAATTAAGTTTTAAGATTGCGCTCAAACCAAATGTCCTAGAACTAAATTTCTAAATGTAACTACTAGATTGTGATACAATACACTATTGGGTGAAGTTTGGTTGACTTCTGCGCAGCGGTTTGGGAGTTAACATCAAAATTACATTTCTCGGCCATATCGCATAGATCTCACTGTGAAAAGCCTTAAATGACTTTTTTTAATTAAGTTTGAAGATTGCGCTCAAACCAAATGTCCTAGAACTAAATTTCCAAATGTAACTACTAGATTGTGATAAAATACACTATTGGGTGAAGTTTGGTTGACTTCTGCGCAGCGGTTTGGGAGTTAACATCAAAATTACATTTCTCGGCCATATCGCATAGATCTCACTGTGAAAAGGCTTAAATGGCTTTTTTGACCTAAGTTTGAGGATTGCGCTCAAATCAAATGTCCTAAACCAAATTTCCACATGTAACTACTAGATTGTGATACAATACACTATTGGGTGAAGTTTGGTTGACTTCTGCGCAGCGGTTTGGGAGTTAACATCAAAATTACATTTCTCGGCCATATCGCATAGATCTCACTGTGAAAAGGCTTAAATGGCTTTTTTGACCTAAGTTTGAGGATTGCGCTCAAATCAAATGTCCTAGAACCAAATTTCCACATGTAACTACTAGATTGTGATACAATACACTAATGGGTGAAGTTTGGTTGACTTCTGCGCAGCGGTTTGGGAGTGAACATCAAAATTACATTTCTCGGCCATATCGCATAGATCTCACTGTGAAAAGGCTTAAATTACTTTTTTAAATTAAGTTTGAAGATTGCGCTCAAACCAAATGTCCTAGAACTAAATTTCCAAATGTAACTACTAGATTGTCATACAATACACTATTGGGTGAAGTTTGGTTGACTTCTGCGCAGCGGTTTGGGAGTTAACATCAAAATTACATTTCTCGGCCATATCGCATAGATCTCACTGTGAAAAGGCTTAAATGACTTTTTTAATTAAGTTTGATGATTGCGTTCAAACAAAATGTCCTAGAACAAAATTTTCAAATGTAACTACTAGATTGTGATACAATACACTATGGGGTGAAGTTTGGTTGACTTCTGCGCAGCGGTTTGGGAGTTAACATCAAAATTAAATTTCTCGGCCATATCGCATAGATCTCACTGTGAAAAGGCTTAAATGACTTTTTTAATTAAGTTTGATGATTGCGTTCAAACAAAATGTCCTAGAACAAAATTTTCAAATGTAACTACTAGATTGTGATACAATACACTATTGGGTGAAGTTTGGTTGACTTCTGCGCAGCGGTTTGGGAGTTAACATCAAAATTACATTTCTCGGCCATATCGCATAGATCTCACTGTGAAAAGGCTTAAATGGCTTTTTTGACCTAAGTTTGAGGATTGCGCTCAAATCAAATGTCCTAGAACCAAATTTCCACATGTAACTACTAGATTGTGATACAATACACTATTGGGTGAAGTTTGGTTTACTTCTGCGCAGCGGTTTGGGAGTTAACATCAAAATTACATTTCTCGGCCATATCGCATAGATCTCACTGTGAAAAGGCTTAAATGGCTTTTTTGACCTAAGTTTGAGGATTGCGCTCAAATCAAATGTCCTAGAACCAAATTTCCAAATGTAACTACTAGATTGTGATAAAATACACTATTGGGTGAAGTTTGGTTGACTTCTGCACAGCGGTTTGGGAGTTAACATCAAAATTACATTTCTCGGCCATATCGCATAGATCTCACTGTGAAAAGGCTTAAATGACTTTTTTTAATTAAGTTTTAAGATTGCGCTCAAACCAAATGTCCTAGAACTAAATTTCCAAATGTAACTACTAGATTGTCATACAATACACTATTGGGTGAAGTTTGGTTGACTTCTGCGCAGCGGTTTGGGAGTTAACATCAAAATTACATTTCTCGGCCATATCGCATAGATCTCACTGTGAAAAGGCTTAAATGACTTTTTTAATTAAGTTTGATGATTGCGTTCAAACAAAATGTCCTAGAACTAAATTTCCAAATGTAACTACTAGATTATGATAAAATACACTATTGGGTGAAGTTTGGTTGACTTCTGCGCAGCGGTTTGGGAGTTAACATCAAAATTACATTTCTCGGCCATATCGCATAGATCTCACTGTGAAAACGCTTAAATGACTTTTTTTAATTAAGTTTGAAGATTGCGCTCAAATCAAATGTCCTAGAACTAAATTTCCAAATGTAACTACTAGATTGTGATAAAATACACTATTGGGTGAAGTTTGGTTGACTTCTGCGCAGCGGTTTGGGAGTTAACATCAAAATTACATTTCTCGGCCATATCGCATAGATCTCACTGTGAAAAGCCTTAAATGACTTTTTTTAATTAAGTTTGAAGATTGCGCTCAAACCAAATGTCCTAGAACTAAATTTCCAAATGTAACTACTAGATTGTGATAAAATACACTATTGGGTGAAGTTTGGTTGACTTCTGCGCAGCGGTTTGGGAGTGAACATCAAAATTACATTTCTCGGCCATATCGCATAGATCTCACTGTGAAAACGCTTAAATGACTTTTTTTAATTAAGTTTGAAGATTGCGCTCAAATCAAATGTCCTAGAACTAAATTTCCAAATGTAACTATTAGATTGTGATAAAATACACTATTGGGTGAAGTTTGGTTGACTTCTGCGCAGCGGTTTGGGAGTTAACATCAAAATTACATTTCTCGGCCATATCGCATAGATCTCACTGTGAAAAGCCTTAAATGACTTTTTTTAATTAAGTTTGAAGATTGCGCTCAAACCAAATGTCCTAGAACTAAATTTCCAAATGTAACTACTAGATTGTGATAAAATACACTATTGGGTGAAGTTTGGTTGACTTCTGCGCAGCGGTTTGGGAGTTAACATCAAAATTACATTTCTCGGCCATATCGCATAGATCTCACTGTGAAAAGGCTTAAATGGCTTTTTTGACCTAAGTTTGAGGATTGCGCTCAAATCAAATGTCCTAAACCAAATTTCCACATGTAACTACTAGATTGTGATACAATACACTATTGGGTGAAGTTTGGTTGACTTCTGCGCAGCGGTTTGGGAGTTAACATCAAAATTACATTTCTCGGCCATATCCCATAGATCTCACTGTGAAAAGGCTTAAATGACTTTTTTTAATTAAGTTTGAAGATTGCGCTCAAACCAAATGTCCTAGAACTAAATTTCCAAATGTAACTACTAGATTTTGATAAAATACACTATTGGGTGAAGTTTGGTTGACTTCTGCGCAGCGGTTTGGGAGTTAACATCAAAATTACATTTCTCGGCCATATCGCATAGATCTCACTGTGAAAAGGCTTAAATGGCTTTTTTGACCTAAGTTTGAGGATTGCGCTCAAATCAAATGTCCTAAACCAAATTTCCACATGTAACTACTAGATTGTGATGCAATACACTATTGGGTGAAGTTTGGTTGACTTCTGCGCAGCGGTTTGGGAGTTAACATCAAAATTACATTTCTCGGCCATATCGCATAGATCTCACTGTGAAAAGGCTTAAATGGCTTTTTTGACCTAAGTATGAGGATTGCGCTCAAATCAAATGTCCTAGAACCAAATTTCCACATGTAACTACTAGATTGTGATACAATACACTATTGGGTGAAGTTTGGTTTACTTCTGCGCAGCGGTTTGGGAGTTAACATCAAAATTACATTTCTCGGCCATATCGCATAGATCTCACTGTGAAAAGGCTTAAATGGCTTTTTTGACCTAAGTTTGAGGATTGCGCTCAAATCAAATGTCCTAGAACCAAATTTCCAAATGTAACTACTAGATTGTGATAAAATACACTATTGGGTGAAGTTTGGTTGACTTCTGCGCAGCGGTTTGGGAGTTAACATCAAAATTACATTTCTCGGCCATATCGCATAGATCTCACTGTGAAAAGGCTTAAATGACTTTTTTTAATTAAGTTTTAAGATTGCGCTCAAACCAAATGTCATCGAACTAAATTTCCAAATGTAACTACTAGATTGTCATACAATACACTATTGGGTGAAGTTTGGTTGACTTCTGCGCAGCGGTTTGGGAGTTAACATCAAAATTACATTTCTCGGCCATATCGCATAGATCTCACTGTGAAAAGGCTTAAATGACTTTTTTAATTAAGTTTGATGATTGCGTTCAAACAAAATGTCCTAGAACAAAATTTTCAAATGTAACTACTAGATTGTGATACAATACACTATTGGGTGAAGTTTGGTTGACTTCTGCGCAGCGGTTTGGGAGTTAACATCAAAATTAAATTTCTAGGCCATATCGCATAGATCTCACTGTGAAAAGGCTTAAATGGCTTTTTTGACCTAAGTTTGAGGATTGCGCTCAAATCAAATGTCCTAGAACCAAATTTCCACATGTAACTACTAGATTGTGATACAATACACTATTGGGTGAAGTTTGGTTTACTTCTGCGCAGCGGTTTGGGAGTTAACATCAAAATTACATTTCTCGGCCATATCGCATAGATCTCACTGTGAAAAGGCTTAAATGGCTTTTTTGACCTAAGTTTGAGGATTGCGCTCAAATCAAATGTCCTAGAACCAAATTTCCACATGTAACTACTAGATTGTGATACAATACACTATTGGGTGAAGTTTGGTTGACTTCTGCGCAGCGGTTTGGGAGTGAACATCAAAATTACATTTCTCGGCCATATCGCATAGATCTCACTGTGAAAACGCTTAAATGACTTTTTTTAATTAAGTTTGAAGATTGCGCTCAAATCAAATGTCCTAGAACTAAATTTCCAAATGTAACTACTAGATTGTGATAAAATACACTATTGGGTGAAGTTTGGTTGACTTCTGCGCAGCGGTTTGGGAGTTAACATCAAAATTACATTTCTCGGCCATATCGCATAGATCTCACTGTGAAAAGCCTTAAATGACTTTTTTTAATTAAGTTTGAAGATTGCGCTAAAACCAAATGTCCTAGAACTAAATTTCCAAATGTAACTACTAGATTGTGATAAAATACACTATTGGGTGAAGTTTGGTTGACTTCTGCGCAGCGGTTTGGGAGTTAACATCAAAATTACATTTCTCGGCCATATCGCATAGATCTCACTGTGTAAAGGCTTAAATGACTTTTTTTAATTAAGTTTTAAGATTGCGCTCAAACCAAATGTCCTAGAACTAAATTTCTAAATGTAACTACTAGATTGTGATACAATACACTATTGGGTGAAGTTTGGTTGACTTTGCGCAGCGGTTTGGGAGTTAACATCAAAATTACATTTCTCGGCCATATCGCATAGATCTCACTGTGAAAAGGCTTAAATGACTTTTTTAATTAAGTTTGATGATTGCGTTCAAACAAAATGTCCTAGAACTAAATTTCCAAATGTAACTACTAGATTATGATAAAATACACTATTGGGTGAAGTTTGGTTGACTTCTGCGCAGCGGTTTGGGAGTTAACATCAAAATTACATTTCTCGGCCATATCGCATAGATCTCACTGTGAAAACGCTTAAATGACTTTTTTTAATTAAGTTTGAAGATTGCGCTCAAATCAAATGTCCTAGAACTAAATTTCCAAATGTAACTACTAGATTGTGATAAAATACACTATTGGGTGAAGTTTGGTTGACTTCTGCGCAGCGGTTTGGGAGTTAACATCAAAATTACATTTCTCGGCCATATCGCATAGATCTCACTGTGAAAAGCCTTAAATGACTTTTTTTAATTAAGTTTGAAGATTGCGCTCAAACCAAATGTCCTAGAACTAAATTTCCAAATGTAACTACTAGATTGTGATAAAATACACTATTGGGTGAAGTTTGGTTGACTTCTGCGCAGCGGTTTGGGAGTGAACATCAAAATTACATTTCTCGGCCATATCGCATAGATCTCACTGTGAAAACGCTTAAATGACTTTTTTTAATTAAGTTTGAAGATTGCGCTCAAATCAAATGTCCTAGAACTAAATTTCCAAATGTAACTATTAGATTGTGATAAAATACACTATTGGGTGAAGTTTGGTTGACTTCTGCGCAGCGGTTTGGGAGTTAACATCAAAATTACATTTCTCGGCCATATCGCATAGATCTCACTGTGAAAAGCCTTAAATGACTTTTTTTAATTAAGTTTGAAGATTGCGCTCAAACCAAATGTCCTAGAACTAAATTTCCAAATGTAACTACTAGATTGTGATAAAATACACTATTGGGTGAAGTTTGGTTGACTTCTGCGCAGCGGTTTGGGAGTTAACATCAAAATTACATTTCTCGGCCATATCGCATAGATCTCACTGTGAAAAGGCTTAAATGGCTTTTTTGACCTAAGTTTGAGGATTGCGCTCAAATCAAATGTCCTAAACCAAATTTCCACATGTAACTACTAGATTGTGATACAATACACTATTGGGTGAAGTTTGGTTGACTTCTGCGCAGCGGTTTGGGAGTTAACATCAAAATTACATTTCTCGGCCATATCCCATAGATCTCACTGTGAAAAGGCTTAAATGACTTTTTTTAATTAAGTTTGAAGATTGCGCTCAAACCAAATGTCCTAGAACTAAATTTCCAAATGTAACTACTAGATTATGATAAAATACACTATTGGGTGAAGTTTGGTTGACTTCTGCGCAGCGGTTTGGGAGTTAACATCAAAATTACATTTCTCGGCCATATCGCATAGATCTCACTGTGAAAAGGCTTAAATGGCTTTTTTGACCTAAGTTTGAGGATTGCGCTCAAATCAAATGTCCTAAACCAAATTTCCACATGTAACTACTAGATTGTGATGCAATACACTATTGGGTGAAGTTTGGTTGACTTCTGCGCAGCGGTTTGGGAGTTAACATCAAAATTACATTTCTCGGCCATATCGCATAGATCTCACTGTGAAAAGGCTTAAATGGCTTTTTTGACCTAAGTATGAGGATTGCGCTCAAATCAAATGTCCTAGAACCAAATTTCCACATGTAACTACTAGATTGTGATACAATACACTATTGGGTGAAGTTTGGTTTACTTCTGCGCAGCGGTTTGGGAGTTAACATCAAAATTACATTTCTCGGCCATATCGCATAGATCTCACTGTGAAAAGGCTTAAATGGCTTTTTTGACCTAAGTTTGAGGATTGCGCTCAAATCAAATGTCCTAGAACCAAATTTCCAAATGTAACTACTAGATTGTGATAAAATACACTATTGGGTGAAGTTTGGTTGACTTCTGCGCAGCGGTTTGGGAGTTAACATCAAAATTACATTTCTCGGCCATATCGCATAGATCTCACTGTGAAAACGCTTAAATGACTTTTTTTAATTAAGTTTTAAGATTGCGCTCAAACCAAATGTCCTCGAACTAAATTTCCAAATGTAACTACTAGATTGTCATACAATACACTATTGGGTGAAGTTTGGTTGACTTCTGCGCAGCGGTTTGGGAGTTAACATCAAAATTACATTTCTCGGCCATATCGCATAGATCTCACTGTGAAAAGGCTTAAATGACTTTTTTAATTAAGTTTGATGATTGCGTTCAAACAAAATGTCCTAGAACAAAATTTTCAAATGTAACTACTAGATTGTGATACAATACACTATTGGGTGAAGTTTGGTTGACTTCTGCGCAGCGGTTTGGGAGTTAACATCAAAATTAAATTTCTAGGCCATATCGCATAGATCTCACTGTGAAAAGGCTTAAATGGCTTTTTTGACCTAAGTTTGAGGATTGCGCTCAAATCAAATGTCCTAGAACCAAATTTCCACATGTAACTACTAGATTGTGATACAATACACTATTGGGTGAAGTTTGGTTTACTTCTGCGCAGCGGTTTGGGAGTTAACATCAAAATTACATTTCTCGGCCATATCGCATAGATCTCACTGTGAAAAGGCTTAAATGGCTTTTTTGACCTAAGTTTGAGGATTGCGCTCAAATCAAATGTCCTAGAACCAAATTTCCACATGTAACTACTAGATTGTGATACAATACACTATTGGGTGAAGTTTGGTTGACTTCTGCGCAGCGGTTTGGGAGTGAACATCAAAATTACATTTCTCGGCCATATCGCATAGATCTCACTGTGAAAACGCTTAAATGACTTTTTTTAATTAAGTTTGAAGATTGCGCTCAAATCAAATGTCCTAGAACTAAATTTCCAAATGTAACTACTAGATTGTGATAAAATACACTATTGGGTGAAGTTTGGTTGACTTCTGCGCAGCGGTTTGGGAGTTAACATCAAAATTACATTTCTCGGCCATATCGCATAGATCTCACTGTGAAAAGCCTTAAATGACTTTTTTTAATTAAGTTTGAAGATTGCGCTAAAACCAAATGTCCTAGAACTAAATTTCCAAATGTAACTACTAGATTGTGATAAAATACACTATTGGGTGAAGTTTGGTTGACTTCTGCGCAGCGGTTTGGGAGTTAACATCAAAATTACATTTCTCGGCCATATCGCATAGATCTCACTGTGTAAAGGCTTAAATGACTTTTTTTAATTAAGTTTTAAGATTGCGCTCAAACCAAATGTCCTAGAACTAAATTTCTAAATGTAACTACTAGATTGTGATACAATACACTATTGGGTGAAGTTTGGTTGACTTTGCGCAGCGGTTTGGGAGTTAACATCAAAATTACATTTCTCGGCCATATCGCATAGATCTCACTGTGAAAAGCCTTAAATGACTTTTTTTAATTAAGTTTGAAGATTGCGCTCAAACCAAATGTCCTAGAACTAAATTTCCAAATGTAACTACTAGATTGTGATAAAATACACTATTGGGTGAAGTTTGGTTGACTTCTGCGCAGCGGTTTGGGAGTTAACATCAAAATTACATTTCTCGGCCATATCGCATAGATCTCACTGTGAAAAGGCTTAAATGGCTTTTTTGACCTAAGTTTGAGGATTGCGCTCAAATCAAATGTCCTAAACCAAATTTCCACATGTAACTACTAGATTGTGATACAATACACTATTGGGTGAAGTTTGGTTGACTTCTGCGCAGCGGTTTGGGAGTTAACATCAAAATTACATTTCTCGGCCATATCGCATAGATCTCACTGTGAAAAGGCTTAAATGGCTTTTTTGACCTAAGTTTGAGGATTGCGCTCAAATCAAATGTCCTAGAACCAAATTTCCACATGTAACTACTAGATTGTGATACAATACACTAATGGGTGAAGTTTGGTTGACTTCTGCGCAGCGGTTTGGGAGTGAACATCAAAATTACATTTCTCGGCCATATCGCATAGATCTCACTGTGAAAAGGCTTAAATTACTTTTTTAAATTAAGTTTGAAGATTGCGCTCAAACCAAATGTCCTAGAACTAAATTTCCAAATGTAACTACTAGATTGTCATACAATACACTATTGGGTGAAGTTTGGTTGACTTCTGCGCAGCGGTTTGGGAGTTAACATCAAAATTACATTTCTCGGCCATATCGCATAGATCTCACTGTGAAAAGGCTTAAATGACTTTTTTAATTAAGTTTGATGATTGCGTTCAAACAAAATGTCCTAGAACAAAATTTTCAAATGTAACTACTAGATTGTGATACAATACACTATGGGGTGAAGTTTGGTTGACTTCTGCGCAGCGGTTTGGGAGTTAACATCAAAATTAAATTTCTCGGCCATATCGCATAGATCTCACTGTGAAAAGGCTTAAATGACTTTTTTAATTAAGTTTGATGATTGCGTTCAAACAAAATGTCCTAGAACAAAATTTTCAAATGTAACTACTAGATTGTGATACAATACACTATTGGGTGAAGTTTGGTTGACTTCTGCGCAGCGGTTTGGGAGTTAACATCAAAATTACATTTCTCGGCCATATCGCATAGATCTCACTGTGAAAAGGCTTAAATGGCTTTTTTGACCTAAGTTTGAGGATTGCGCTCAAATCAAATGTCCTAGAACCAAATTTCCACATGTAACTACTAGATTGTGATACAATACACTATTGGGTGAAGTTTGGTTTACTTCTGCGCAGCGGTTTGGGAGTTAACATCAAAATTACATTTCTCGGCCATATCGCATAGATCTCACTGTGAAAAGGCTTAAATGGCTTTTTTGACCTAAGTTTGAGGATTGCGCTCAAATCAAATGTCCTAGAACCAAATTTCCAAATGTAACTACTAGATTGTGATAAAATACACTATTGGGTGAAGTTTGGTTGACTTCTGCACAGCGGTTTGGGAGTTAACATCAAAATTACATTTCTCGGCCATATCGCATAGATCTCACTGTGAAAAGGCTTAAATGACTTTTTTTAATTAAGTTTTAAGATTGCGCTCAAACCAAATGTCCTAGAACTAAATTTCCAAATGTAACTACTAGATTGTCATACAATACACTATTGGGTGAAGTTTGGTTGACTTCTGCGCAGCGGTTTGGGAGTTAACATCAAAATTACATTTCTCGGCCATATCGCATAGATCTCACTGTGAAAAGGCTTAAATGACTTTTTTAATTAAGTTTGATGATTGCGTTCAAACAAAATGTCCTAGAACAAAATTTTCAAATGTAACTACTAGATTGTGATACAATACACTATTGGGTGAAGTTTGGTTGACTTCTGCGCAGCGGTTTGGGAGTTAACATCAAAATTAAATTTCTAGGCCATATCGCATAGATCTCACTGTGAAAAGGCTTAAATGGCTTTTTTGACCTAAGTTTGAGGATTGCGCTCAAATCAAATGTCCTAGAACCAAATTTCCACATGTAACTACTAGATTGTGATACAATACACTATTGGGTGAAGTTTGGTTTACTTCTGCGCAGCGGTTTGGGAGTTAACATCAAAATTACATTTCTCGGCCATATCGCATAGATATCACTGTGAAAAGGCTTAAATGGCTTTTTTGACCTAAGTTTGAGGATTGCGCTCAAATCAAATGTCCTAGAACCAAATTTCCACATGTAACTACTAGATTGTGATACAATACACTATTGGGTGAAGTTTGGTTGACTTCTGCGCAGCGGTTTGGGAGTGAACATCAAAATTACATTTCTCGGCCATATCGCATAGATCTCACTGTGAAAACGCTTAAATGACTTTTTTTAATTAAGTTTGAAGATTGCGCTCAAATCAAATGTCCTAGAACTAAATTTCCAAATGTAACTACTAGATTGTGATAAAATACACTATTGGGTGAAGTTTGGTTGACTTCTGCGCAGCGGTTTGGGAGTGAACATCAAAATTACATTTCTCGGCCATATCGCATAGATCTCACTGTTAAAAGCCTTAAATGACTTTTTTTAATTAAGTTTGAAGATTGCGCTCAAACCAAATGTCCTAGAACTAAATTTCCAAATGTAACTACTAGATTGTGATAAAATACACTATTGGGTGAAGTTTGGTTGACTTCTGCGCAGCGGTTTGGGAGTTAACATCAAAATTACATTTCTCGGCCATATCGCATAGATCTCACTGTGTAAAGGCTTAAATGACTTTTTTTAATTAAGTTTTAAGATTGCGCTCAAACCAAATGTCCTAGAACTAAATTTCTAAATGTAACTACTAGATTGTGATACAATACACTATTGGGTGAAGTTTGGTTGACTTCTGCGCAGCGGTTTGGGAGTTAACATCAAAATTACATTTCTCGGCCATATCGCATAGATCTCACTGTGAAAAGCCTTAAATGACTTTTTTTAATTAAGTTTGAAGATTGCGCTCAAACCAAATGTCCTAGAACTAAATTTCCAAATGTAACTACTAGATTGTGATAAAATACACTATTGGGTGAAGTTTGGTTGACTTCTGCGCAGCGGTTTGGGAGTTAACATCAAAATTATATTTCTCGGCCATATCGCATAGATCTCACTGTGAAAAGGCTTAAATGGCTTTTTTGACCTAAGTTTGAGGATTGCGCTCAAATCAAATGTCCTAAACCAAATTTCCACATGTAACTACTAGATTGTGATACAATACACTATTGGGTGAAGTTTGGTTGACTTCTGCGCAGCGGTTTGGGAGTGAACATCAAAATTACATTTCTCGGCCATATCGCATAGATCTCACTGTGAAAACGCTTAAATGACTTTTTTTAATTAAGTTTGAAGATTGCGCTCAAACCAAATGTCCTAGAACTAAATTTCCAAATGTAACTACTAGATTATGATAAAATACACTATTGGGTGAAGTTTGGTTGACTTCTGCGCAGCGGTTTGGGAGTGAACATCAAAATTACATTTCTCGGCCATATCGCATAGATCTCACTGTGAAAAGGCTTAAATGGCTTTTTTGACCTAAGTTTGAGGATTGCGCTCAAATCAAATGTCCTAAACCAAATTTCCACATGTAACTACTAGATTGTGATGCAATACACTATTGGGTGAAGTTTGGTTGACTTCTGCGCAGCGGTTTGGGAGTTAACATCAAAATTACATTTCTCGGCCATATCGTATAGATCTCACTGTGAAAAGGCTTAAATGGCTTTTTTGACCTAAGTATGAGGATTGCGCTCAAATCAAATGTCCTAGAACCAAATTTCCACATGTAACTACTAGATTGTGATACAATACACTATTGGGTGAAGTTTGGTTTACTTCTGCGCAGCGGTTTGGGAGTTAACATCAAAATTACATTTCTCGGCCATATCGCATAGATCTCACTGTGAAAAGGCTTAAATGGCTTTTTTGACCTAAGTTTGAGGATTGCGCTCAAATCAAATGTCCTAGAACCAAATTTCCAAATGTAACTACTAGATTGTGATAAAATACACTATTGGGTGAAGTTTGGTTGACTTCTGCGCAGCGGTTTGGGAGTTAACATCAAAATTACATTTCTCGGCCATATCGCATAGATCTCACTGTGAAAAGGCTTAAATGACTTTTTTTAATTAAGTTTTAAGATTGCGCTCAAACCAAATGTCCTCGAACTAAATTTCCAAATGTAACTACTAGATTGTCATACAATACACTATTGGGTGAAGTTTGGTTGACTTCTGCGCAGCGGTTTGGGAGTTAACATCAAAATTAAATTTCTCGGCCATATCGCATAGATCTCACTGTGAAAAGGCTTAAATGACTTTTTTAATTAAGTTTGATGATTGCGTTCAAACAAAATGTCCTAGAACAAAATTTTCAAATGTAACTACTAGATTGTGATACAATACACTATTGGGTGAAGTTTGGTTGACTTCTGCGCAGCGGTTTGGGAGTTAACATCAAAATTACATTTCTCGGCCATATCGCATAGATCTCACTGTGAAAAGGCTTAAATGGCTTTTTTGACCTAAGTTTGAGGATTGCGCTCAAATCAAATGTCCTAGAACCAAATTTCCACATGTAACTACTAGATTGTGATACAATACACTATTGGGTGAAGTTTGGTTTACTTCTGCGCAGCGGTTTGGGAGTTAACATCAAAATTACATTTCTCGGCCATATCGCATAGATCTCACTGTGAAAAGGCTTAAATGGCTTTTTTGACCTAAGTTTGAGGATTGCGCTCAAATCAAATGTCCTAGAACCAAATTTCCAAATGTAACTACTAGATTGTTATAAAATACACTATTGGGTGAAGTTTGGTTGACTTCTGCACAGCGGTTTGGGAGTTAACATCAAAATTACATTTCTCGGCCATATCGCATAGATCTCACTGTGAAAAGGCTTAAATGACTTTTTTTAATTAAGTTTTAAGATTGCGCTCAAACCAAATGTCCTAGAACTAAATTTCCAAATGTAACTACTAGATTGTCATACAATACACTATTGGGTGAAGTTTGGTTGACTTCTGCGCAGCGGTTTGGGAGTTAACATCAAAATTACATTTCTCGGCCATATCGCATAGATCTCACTGTGAAAAGGCTTAAATGACTTTTTTAATTAAGTTTGATGATTGCGTTCAAACAAAATGTCCTAGAACAAAATTTTCAAATGTAACTACTAGATTGTGATACAATACACTATTGGGTGAAGTTTGGTTGACTTCTGCGCAGCGGTTTGGGAGTTAACATCAAAATTAAATTTCTAGGCCATATCGCATAGATCTCACTGTGAAAAGGCTTAAATGGCTTTTTTGACCTAAGTTTGAGGATTGCGCTCAAATCAAATGTCCTAGAACCAAATTTCCACATGTAACTACTAGATTGTGATACAATACACTATTGGGTGAAGTTTGGTTTACTTCTGCGCAGCGGTTTGGGAGTTAACATCAAAATTACATTTCTCGGCCATATCGCATAGATATCACTGTGAAAAGGCTTAAATGGCTTTTTTGACCTAAGTTTGAGGATTGCGCTCAAATCAAATGTCCTAGAACCAAATTTCCACATGTAACTACTAGATTGTGATACAATACACTATTGGGTGAAGTTTGGTTGACTTCTGCGCAGCGGTTTGGGAGTGAACATCAAAATTACATTTCTCGGCCATATCGCATAGATCTCACTGTGAAAACGCTTAAATGACTTTTTTTAATTAAGTTTGAAGATTGCGCTCAAATCAAATGTCCTAGAACTAAATTTCCAAATGTAACTACTAGATTGTGATAAAATACACTATTGGGTGAAGTTTGGTTGACTTCTGCGCAGCGGTTTGGGAGTTAACATCAAAATTACATTTCTCGGCCATATCGCATAGATCTCACTGTTAAAAGCCTTAAATGACTTTTTTTAATTAAGTTTGAAGATTGCGCTCAAACCAAATGTCCTAGAACTAAATTTCCAAATGTAACTACTAGATTGTGATAAAATACACTATTGGGTGAAGTTTGGTTGACTTCTGCGCAGCGGTTTGGGAGTTAACATCAAAATTACATTTCTCGGCCATATCGCATAGATCTCACTGTGTAAAGGCTTAAATGACTTTTTTTAATTAAGTTTTAAGATTGCGCTCAAACCAAATGTCCTAGAACTAAATTTCTAAATGTAACTACTAGATTGTGATACAATACACTATTGGGTGAAGTTTGGTTGACTTCTGCGCAGCGGTTTGGGAGTTAACATCAAAATTACATTTCTCGGCCATATCGCATAGATCTCACTGTGAAAAGGCTTAAATGACTTTTTTTAATTAAGTTTGAAGATTGCGCTCAAACCAAATGTCCTAGAACTAAATTTCCAAATGTAACTACTAGATTGTGATAAAATACACTATTGGGTGAAGTTTGGTTGACTTCTGCGCAGCGGTTTGGGAGTTAACATCAAAATTATATTTCTCGGCCATATCGCATAGATCTCACTGTGAAAAGGCTTAAATGGCTTTTTTGACCTAAGTTTGAGGATTGCGCTCAAATCAAATGTCCTAAACCAAATTTCCACATGTAACTACTAGATTGTGATACAATACACTATTGGGTGAAGTTTGGTTGACTTCTGCGCAGCGGTTTGGGAGTGAACATCAAAATTACATTTCTCGGCCATATCGCATAGATCTCACTGTGAAAACGCTTAAATGACTTTTTTTAATTAAGTTTGAAGATTGCGCTCAAACCAAATGTCCTAGAACTAAATTTCCAAATGTAACTACTAGATTATGATAAAATACACTATTGGGTGAAGTTTGGTTGACTTCTGCGCAGCGGTTTGGGAGTGAACATCAAAATTACATTTCTCGGCCATATCGCATAGATCTCACTGTGAAAAGGCTTAAATGGCTTTTTTGACCTAAGTTTGAGGATTGCGCTCAAATCAAATGTCCTAAACCAAATTTCCACATGTAACTACTAGATTGTGATGCAATACACTATTGGGTGAAGTTTGGTTGACTTCTGCGCAGCGGTTTGGGAGTTAACATCAAAATTACATTTCTCGGCCATATCGCATAGATCTCACTGTGAAAAGGCTTAAATGGCTTTTTTGACCTAAGTATGAGGATTGCGCTCAAATCAAATGTCCTAGAACCAAATTTCCACATGTAACTACTAGATTGTGATACAATACACTATTGGGTGAAGTTTGGTTTACTTCTGCGCAGCGGTTTGGGAGTTAACATCAAAATTACATTTCTCGGCCATATCGCATAGATCTCACTGTGAAAAGGCTTAAATGGCTTTTTTGACCTAAGTTTGAGGATTGCGCTCAAATCAAATGTCCTAGAACCAAATTTCCAAATGTAACTACTAGATTGTGATAAAATACACTATTGGGTGAAGTTTGGTTGACTTCTGCGCAGCGGTTTGGGAGTTAACATCAAAATTACATTTCTCGGCCATATCGCATAGATCTCACTGTGAAAAGGCTTAAATGACTTTTTTTAATTAAGTTTTAAGATTGCGCTCAAACCAAATGTCCTCGAACTAAATTTCCAAATGTCACTACTAGATTGTCATACAATACACTATTGGGTGAAGTTTGGTTGACTTCTGCGCAGCGGTTTGGGAGTTAACATCAAAATTACATTTCTCGGCCATATCGCATAGATCTCACTGTGAAAAGGCTTAAATGACTTTTTTAATTAAGTTTGATGATTGCGTTCAAACAAAATGTCCTAGAACAAAATTTTCAAATGTAACTACTAGATTGTGATACAATACACTATTGGGTGAAGTTTGGTTGACTTCTGCGCAGCGGTTTGGGAGTTAACATCAAAATTAAATTTCTAGGCCATATCGCATAGATCTCACTGTGAAAAGGCTTAAATGGCTTTTTTGACCTAAGTTTGAGGATTGCGCTCAAATCAAATGTCCTAGAACCAAATTTCCACATGTAACTACTAGATTGTGATACAATACACTATTGGGTGAAGTTTGGTTTACTTCTGCGCAGCGGTTTGGGAGTTAACATCAAAATTACATTTCTCGGCCATATCGCATAGATCTCACTGTGAAAAGGCTTAAATGGCTTTTTTGACCTAAGTTTGAGGATTGCGCTCAAATCAAATGTCCTAGAACCAAATTTCCACATGTAACTACTAGATTGTGATACAATACACTATTGGGTGAAGTTTGGTTGACTTCTGCGCAGCGGTTTGGGAGTGAACATCAAAATTACATTTCTCGGCCATATCGCATAGATCTCACTGTGAAAACGCTTAAATGACTTTTTTTAATTAAGTTTGAAGATTGCGCTCAAATCAAATGTCCTAGAACTAAATTTCCAAATGTAACTTCTAGATTGTGATAAAATACACTATTGGGTGAAGTTTGGTTGACTTCTGCGCAGCGGTTTGGGAGTTAACATCAAAATTACATTTCTCGGCCATATCGCATAGATCTCACTGTGAAAAGCCTTAAATGACTTTTTTTAATTAAGTTTGAAGATTGCGCTAAAACCAAATGTCCTAGAACTAAATTTCCAAATGTAACTACTAGATTGTGATAAAATACACTATTGGGTGAAGTTTGGTTGACTTCTGCGCAGCGGTTTGGGAGTTAACATCAAAATTACATTTCTCGGCCATATCGCATAGATCTCACTGTGTAAAGGCTTAAATGACTTTTTTTAATTAAGTTTTAAGATTGCGCTCAAACCAAATGTCCTAGAACTAAATTTCTAAATGTAACTACTAGATTGTGATACAATACACTATTGGGTGAAGTTTGGTTGACTTTGCGCAGCGGTTTGGGAGTTAACATCAAAATTACATTTCTCGGCCATATCGCATAGATCTCACTGTGAAAAGCCTTAAATGACTTTTTTTAATTAAGTTTGAAGATTGCGCTCAAACCAAATGTCCTAGAACTAAATTTCCAAATGTAACTACTAGATTGTGATAAAATACACTATTGGGTGAAGTTTGGTTGACTTCTGCGCAGCGGTTTGGGAGTTAACATCAAAATTACATTTCTCGGCCATATCGCATAGATCTCACTGTGAAAAGGCTTAAATGGCTTTTTTGACCTAAGTTTGAGGATTGCGCTCAAATCAAATGTCCTAAACCAAATTTCCACATGTAACTACTAGATTGTGATACAATACACTATTGGGTGAAGTTTGGTTGACTTCTGCGCAGCGGTTTGGGAGTTAACATCAAAATTACATTTCTCGGCCATATCGCATAGATCTCACTGTGAAAAGGCTTAAATGGCTTTTTTGACCTAAGTTTGAGGATTGCGCTCAAATCAAATGTCCTAGAACCAAATTTCCACATGTAACTACTAGATTGTGATACAATACACTAATGGGTGAAGTTTGGTTGACTTCTGCGCAGCGGTTTGGGAGTGAACATCAAAATTACATTTCTCGGCCATATCGCATAGATCTCACTGTGAAAAGGCTTAAATTACTTTTTTAAATTAAGTTTGAAGATTGCGCTCAAACCAAATGTCCTAGAACTAAATTTCCAAATGTAACTACTAGATTGTCATACAATACACTATTGGGTGAAGTTTGGTTGACTTCTGCGCAGCGGTTTGGGAGTTAACATCAAAATTACATTTCTCGGCCATATCGCATAGATCTCACTGTGAAAAGGCTTAAATGACTTTTTTAATTAAGTTTGATGATTGCGTTCAAACAAAATGTCCTAGAACAAAATTTTCAAATGTAACTACTAGATTGTGATACAATACACTATGGGGTGAAGTTTGGTTGACTTCTGCGCAGCGGTTTGGGAGTTAACATCAAAATTAAATTTCTCGGCCATATCGCATAGATCTCACTGTGAAAAGGCTTAAATGACTTTTTTAATTAAGTTTGATGATTGCGTTCAAACAAAATGTCCTAGAACAAAATTTTCAAATGTAACTACTAGATTGTGATACAATACACTATTGGGTGAAGTTTGGTTGACTTCTGCGCAGCGGTTTGGGAGTTAACATCAAAATTACATTTCTCGGCCATATCGCATAGATCTCACTGTGAAAAGGCTTAAATGGCTTTTTTGACCTAAGTTTGAGGATTGCGCTCAAATCAAATGTCCTAGAACCAAATTTCCACATGTAACTACTAGATTGTGATACAATACACTATTGGGTGAAGTTTGGTTTACTTCTGCGCAGCGGTTTGGGAGTTAACATCAAAATTACATTTCTCGGCCATATCGCATAGATCTCACTGTGAAAAGGCTTAAATGGCTTTTTTGACCTAAGTTTGAGGATTGCGCTCAAATCAAATGTCCTAGAACCAAATTTCCAAATGTAACTACTAGATTGTGATAAAATACACTATTGGGTGAAGTTTGGTTGACTTCTGCACAGCGGTTTGGGAGTTAACATCAAAATTACATTTCTCGGCCATATCGCATAGATCTCACTGTGAAAAGGCTTAAATGACTTTTTTTAATTAAGTTTTAAGATTGCGCTCAAACCAAATGTCCTAGAACTAAATTTCCAAATGTAACTACTAGATTGTCATACAATACACTATTGGGTGAAGTTTGGTTGACTTCTGCGCAGCGGTTTGGGAGTTAACATCAAAATTACATTTCTCGGCCATATCGCATAGATCTCACTGTGAAAAGGCTTAAATGACTTTTTTAATTAAGTTTGATGATTGCGTTCAAACAAAATGTCCTAGAACAAAATTTTCAAATGTAACTACTAGATTGTGATACAATACACTATTGGGTGAAGTTTGGTTGACTTCTGCGCAGCGGTTTGGGAGTTAACATCAAAATTAAATTTCTAGGCCATATCGCATAGATCTCACTGTGAAAAGGCTTAAATGGCTTTTTTGACCTAAGTTTGAGGATTGCGCTCAAATCAAATGTCCTAGAACCAAATTTCCACATGTAACTACTAGATTGTGATACAATACACTATTGGGTGAAGTTTGGTTTACTTCTGCGCAGCGGTTTGGGAGTTAACATCAAAATTACATTTCTCGGCCATATCGCATAGATATCACTGTGAAAAGGCTTAAATGGCTTTTTTGACCTAAGTTTGAGGATTGCGCTCAAATCAAATGTCCTAGAACCAAATTTCCACATGTAACTACTAGATTGTGATACAATACACTATTGGGTGAAGTTTGGTTGACTTCTGCGCAGCGGTTTGGGAGTGAACATCAAAATTACATTTCTCGGCCATATCGCATAGATCTCACTGTGAAAACGCTTAAATGACTTTTTTTAATTAAGTTTGAAGATTGCGCTCAAATCAAATGTCCTAGAACTAAATTTCCAAATGTAACTACTAGATTGTGATAAAATACACTATTGGGTGAAGTTTGGTTGACTTCTGCGCAGCGGTTTGGGAGTTAACATCAAAATTACATTTCTCGGCCATATCGCATAGATCTCACTGTTAAAAGCCTTAAATGACTTTTTTTAATTAAGTTTGAAGATTGCGCTCAAACCAAATGTCCTAGAACTAAATTTCCAAATGTAACTACTAGATTGTGATAAAATACACTATTGGGTGAAGTTTGGTTGACTTCTGCGCAGCGGTTTGGGAGTTAACATCAAAATTACATTTCTCGGCCATATCGCATAGATCTCACTGTGTAAAGGCTTAAATGACTTTTTTTAATTAAGTTTTAAGATTGCGCTCAAACCAAATGTCCTAGAACTAAATTTCTAAATGTAACTACTAGATTGTGATACAATACACTATTGGGTGAAGTTTGGTTGACTTCTGCGCAGCGGTTTGGGAGTTAACATCAAAATTACATTTCTCGGCCATATCGCATAGATCTCACTGTGAAAAGCCTTAAATGACTTTTTTTAATTAAGTTTGAAGATTGCGCTCAAACCAAATGTCCTAGAACTAAATTTCCAAATGTAACTACTAGATTGTGATAAAATACACTATTGGGTGAAGTTTGGTTGACTTCTGCGCAGCGGTTTGGGAGTTAACATCAAAATTATATTTCTCGGCCATATCGCATAGATCTCACTGTGAAAAGGCTTAAATGGCTTTTTTGACCTAAGTTTGAGGATTGCGCTCAAATCAAATGTCCTAAACCAAATTTCCACATGTAACTACTAGATTGTGATACAATACACTATTGGGTGAAGTTTGGTTGACTTCTGCGCAGCGGTTTGGGAGTTAACATCAAAATTACATTTCTCGGCCATATCGCATAGATCTCACTGTGAAAAGGCTTAAATGACTTTTTTTAATTAAGTTTGAAGATTGCGCTCAAACCAAATGTCCTAGAACTAAATTTCCAAATGTAACTACTAGATTATGATAAAATACACTATTGGGTGAAGTTTGGTTGACTTCTGCGCAGCGGTTTGGGAGTTAACATCAAAATTACATTTCTCGGCCATATCGCATAGATCTCACTGTGAAAACGCTTAAATGACTTTTTTTAATTAAGTTTGAAGATTGCGCTCAAATCAAATGTCCTAGAACTAAATTTCCAAATGTAACTACTAGATTGTGATAAAATACACTATTGGGTGAAGTTTGGTTGACTTCTGCGCAGCGGTTTGGGAGTTAACATCAAAATTACATTTCTCGGCCATATCGCATAGATCTCACTGTGAAAAGCCTTAAATGACTTTTTTTAATTAAGTTTGAAGATTGCGCTCAAACCAAATGTCCTAGAACTAAATTTCCAAATGTAACTACTAGATTGTGATAAAATACACTATTGGGTGAAGTTTGGTTGACTTCTGCGCAGCGGTTTGGGAGTGAACATCAAAATTACATTTCTCGGCCATATCGCATAGATCTCACTGTGAAAACGCTTAAATGACTTTTTTTAATTAAGTTTGAAGATTGCGCTCAAATCAAATGTCCTAGAACTAAATTTCCAAATGTAACTATTAGATTGTGATAAAATACACTATTGGGTGAAGTTTGGTTGACTTCTGCGCAGCGGTTTGGGAGTTAACATCAAAATTACATTTCTCGGCCATATCGCATAGATCTCACTGTGAAAAGCCTTAAATGACTTTTTTTAATTAAGTTTGAAGATTGCGCTCAAACCAAATGTCCTAGAACTAAATTTCCAAATGTAACTACTAGATTGTGATAAAATACACTATTGGGTGAAGTTTGGTTGACTTCTGCGCAGCGGTTTGGGAGTTAACATCAAAATTACATTTCTCGGCCATATCGCATAGATCTCACTGTGAAAAGGCTTAAATGACTTTTTTTAATTAAGTTTTAAGATTGCGCTCAAACCAAATGTCCTAGAACTAAATTTCTAAATGTAACTACTAGATTGTGATACAATACACTATTGGGTGAAGTTTGGTTGACTTCTGCGCAGCGGTTTGGGAGTTAACATCAAAATTACATTTCTCGGCCATATCGCATAGATCTCACTGTGAAAAGGCTTAAATGACTTTTTTTAATTAAGTTTGAAGATTGCGCTCAAACCAAATGTCCTAGAACTAAATTTCCAAATGTAACTACTAGATTATGATAAAATACACTACTGGGTGAAGTTTGGTTGACTTCTGCGCAGCGGTTTGGGAGTTAACATCAAAATTACATTTCTCGGCCATATCGCATAGATCTCACTGTGAAAAGGCTTAAATGGCTTTTTTGACCTAAGTTTGAAGATTGCGCTCAAATCAAATGTCCTAAACCAAATTTCCACATGTAACTACTAGATTGTGATACAATACACTATTGGGTGAAGTTTGGTTGACTTCTGCGCAGCGGTTTGGGAGTTAACATCAAAATTACATTTCTCGGCCATATCGCATAGATCTCACTGTGAAAAGGCTTAAATGGCTTTTTTGACCTAAGTATGAGGATTGCGCTCAAATCAAATGTCCTAGAACCAAATTTCCACATGTAACTACTAGATTGTGATACAATACACTAATGGGTGAAGTTTGGTTGACTTCTGCGCAGCGGTTTGGGAGTGAACATCAAAATTACATTTCTCGGCCATATCGCATAGATCTCACTGTGAAAAGGCTTAAATGGCTTTTTTGACCTAAGTATGAGGATTGCGCTCAAATCAAATGTCCTAGAACCAAATTTCCACATGTAACTACTAGATTGTGATACAATACACTATTGGGTGAAGTTTGGTTTACTTCTGCGCAGCGGTTTGGGAGTTAACATCAAAATTACATTTCTCGGCCATATCGCATAGATCTCACTGTGAAAAGGCTTAAATGGCTTTTTTGACCTAAGTTTGAGGATTGCGCTCAAATCAAATGTCCTAGAACCAAATTTCCAAATGTAACTACTAGATTGTGATAAAATACACTATTGGGTGAAGTTTGGTTGACTTCTGCGCAGCGGTTTGGGAGTTAACATCAAAATTACATTTCTCGGCCATATCGCATAGATCTCACTGTGAAAAGGCTTAAATGACTTTTTTTAATTAAGTTTTAAGATTGCGCTCAAACCAAATGTCCTCGAACTAAATTTCCAAATGTAACTACTAGATTGTCATACAATACACTATTGGGTGAAGTTTGGTTGACTTCTGCGCAGCGGTTTGGGAGTTAACATCAAAATTACATTTCTCGGCCATATCGCATAGATCTCACTGTGAAAAGGCTTAAATGACTTTTTTAATTAAGTTTGATGATTGCGTTCAAACAAAATGTCCTAGAACAAAATTTTCAAATGTAACTACTAGATTGTGATACAATACACTATTGGGTGAAGTTTGGTTGACTTCTGCGCAGCGGTTTGGGAGTTAACATCAAAATTAAATTTCTAGGCCATATCGCATAGATCTCACTGTGAAAAGGCTTAAATGGCTTTTTTGACCTAAGTTTGAGGATTGCGCTCAAATCAAATGTCCTAGAACCAAATTTCCACATGTAACTACTAGATTGTTATACAATACACTATTGGGTGAAGTTTGGTTTACTTCTGCGCAGCGGTTTGGGAGTTAACATCAAAATTACATTTCTCGGCCATATCGCATAGATCTCACTGTGAAAAGGCTTAAATGGCTTTTTTGACCTAAGTTTGAGGATTGCGCTCAAATCAAATGTCCTAGAACCAAATTTCCACATGTAACTACTAGATTGTGATACAATACACTATTGGGTGAAGTTTGGTTGACTTCTGCGCAGCGGTTTGGGAGTGAACATCAAAATTACATTTCTCGGCCATATCGCATAGATCTCACTGTGAAAACGCTTAAATGACTTTTTTTAATTAAGTTTGAAGATTGCGCTCAAATCAAATGTCCTAGAACTAAATTTCCAAATGTAACTACTAGATTGTGATAAAATACACTATTGGGTGAAGTTTGGTTGACTTCTGCGCAGCGGTTTGGGAGTTAACATCAAAATTACATTTCTCGGCCATATCGCATAGATCTCACTGTGAAAAGCCTTAAATGACTTTTTTTAATTAAGTTTGAAGATTGCGCTCAAACCAAATGTCCTAGAACTAAATTTCCAAATGTAACTACTAGATTGTGATAAAATACACTATTGGGTGAAGTTTGGTTGACTTCTGCGCAGCGGTTTGGGAGTTAACATCAAAATTACATTTCTCGGCCATATCGCATAGATCTCACTGTGTAAAGGCTTAAATGACTTTTTTTAATTAAGTTTTAAGATTGCGCTCAAACCAAATGTCCTAGAACTAAATTTCTAAATGTAACTACTAGATTGTGATACAATACACTATTGGGTGAAGTTTGGTTGACTTTGCGCAGCGGTTTGGGAGTTAACATCAAAATTACATTTCTCGGCCATATCGCATAGATCTCACTGTGAAAAGCCTTAAATGACTTTTTTTAATTAAGTTTGAAGATTGCGCTCAAACCAAATGTCCTAGAACTAAATTTCCAAATGTAACTACTAGATTGTGATAAAATACACTATTGGGTGAAGTTTGGTTGACTTCTGCGCAGCGGTTTGGGAGTTAACATCAAAATTACATTTCTCGGCCATATCGCATAGATCTCACTGTGAAAAGGCTTAAATGGCTTTTTTGACCTAAGTTTGAGGATTGCGCTCAAATCAAATGTCCTAAACCAAATTTCCACATGTAACTACTAGATTGTGATACAATACACTATTGGGTGAAGTTTGGTTGACTTCTGCGCAGCGGTTTGGGAGTTAACATCAAAATTACATTTCTCGGCCATATCGCATAGATCTCACTGTGAAAAGGCTTAAATGGCTTTTTTGACCTAAGTTTGAGGATTGCGCTCAAATCAAATGTCCTAGAACCAAATTTCCACATGTAACTACTAGATTGTGATACAATACACTATTGGGTGAAGTTTGGTTTACTTCTGCGCAGCGGTTTGGGAGTTAACATCAAAATTACATTTCTCGGCCATATCGCATAGATCTCACTGTGAAAAGGCTTAAATGGCTTTTTTGACCTAAGTTTGAGGATTGCGCTCAAATCAAATGTCCTAGAACCAAATTTCCAAATGTAACTACTAGATTGTGATAAAATACACTATTGGGTGAAGTTTGGTTGACTTCTGCGCAGCGGTTTGGGAGTTAACATTAAAATTACATTTCTCGGCCATATCGCATAGATCTCACTGTGAAAAGGCTTAAATGACTTTTTTTAATTAAGTTTTAAGATTCCGCTCAAACCAAATGTCCTAGAACTAAATTTCCAAATGTAACTACTAGATTGTCATACAATACACTATTGGGTGAAGTTTGGTTGACTTCTGCGCAGCGGTTTGGGAGTTAACATCAAAATTACATTTCTCGGCCATATCGCATAGATCTCACTGTGAAAAGGCTTAAATGACTTTTTTAATTAAGTTTGATGATTGCGTTCAAACAAAATGTCCTAGAACAAAATTTTCAAATGTAACTACTAGATTGTGATACAATACACTATTGGGTGAAGTTTGGTTGACTTCTGCGCAGCGGTTTGGGAGTTAACATCAAAATTAAATTTCTAGGCCATATCGCATAGATCTCACTGTGAAAAGGCTTAAATGGCTTTTTTGACCTAAGTTTGAGGATTGCGCTCAAATCAAATGTCCTAGAACAAAATTTCCACATGTAACTACTAGATTGTGATACAATACACTATTGGGTGAAGTTTGGTTTACTTCTGCGCAGCGGTTTGGGAGTTAACATCAAAATTACATTTCTCGGCCATATCGCATAGATCTCACTGTGAAAAGGCTTAAATGGCTTTTTTGACCTAAGTTTGAGGATTGCGCTCAAATCAAATGTCCTAGAACCAAATTTCCACATGTAACTACTAGATTGTGATACAATACACTATTGGGTGAAGTTTGGTTGACTTCTGCGCAGCGGTTTGGGAGTGAACATCAAAATTACATTTCTCGGCCATATCGCATAGATCTCACTGTGAAAACGCTTAAATGACTTTTTTTAATTAAGTTTGAAGATTGCGCTCAAATCAAATGTCCTAGAACTAAATTTCCAAATGTAACTACTAGATTGTGATAAAATACACTATTGGGTGAAGTTTGGTTGACTTCTGCGCAGCGGTTCGGGAGTTAACATCAAAATTACATTTCTCGGCCATATCGCATAGATCTCACTGTTAAAAGCCTTAAATGACTTTTTTTAATTAAGTTTGAAGATTGCGCTCAAACCAAATGTCCTAGAACTAAATTTCCAAATGTAACTACTAGATTGTGATAAAATACACTATTGGGTGAAGTTTGGTTGACTTCTGCGCAGCGGTTTGGGAGTTAACATCAAAATTACATTTCTCGGCCATATCGCATAGATCTCACTGTGTAAAGGCTTAAATGACTTTTTTTAATTAAGTTTTAAGATTGCGCTCAAACCAAATGTCCTAGAACTAAATTTCTAAATGTAACTACTAGATTGTGATACAATACACTATTGGGTGAAGTTTGGTTGACTTCTGCGCAGCGGTTTGGGAGTTAACATCAAAATTACATTTCTCGGCCATATCGCATAGATCTCACTGTGAAAAGCCTTAAATGACTTTTTTTAATTAAGTTTGAAGATTGCGCTCAAACCAAATGTCCTAGAACTAAATTTCCAAATGTAACTACTAGATTGTGATAAAATACACTATTGGGTGAAGTTTGGTTGACTTCTGCGCAGCGGTTTGGGAGTTAACATCAAAATTACATTTCTCGGCCATATCGCATAGATCTCACTGTGAAAAGGCTTAAATGGCTTTTTTGACCTAAGTTTGAGGATTGCGCTCAAATCAAATGTCCTAAACCAAATTTCCACATGTAACTACTAGATTGTGATACAATACACTATTGGGTGAAGTTTGGTTGACTTCTGCGCAGCGGTTTGGGAGTTAACATCAAAATTACATTTCTCGGCCATATCGCATAGATCTCACTGTGAAAAGGCTTAAATGACTTTTTTTAATTAAGTTTGAAGATTGCGCTCAAACCAAATGTCCTAGAACTAAATTTCCAAATGTAACTACTAGATTATGATAAAATACACTATTGGGTGAAGTTTGGTTGACTTCTGCGCAGCGGTTTGGGAGTTAACATCAAAATTACATTTCTCGGCCATATCGCATAGATCTCACTGTGAAAACGCTTAAATGACTTTTTTTAATTAAGTTTGAAGATTGCGCTCAAATCAAATGTCCTAGAACTAAATTTCCAAATGTAACTACTAGATTGTGATAAAATACACTATTGGGTGAAGTTTGGTTGACTTCTGCGCAGCGGTTTGGGAGTTAACATCAAAATTACATTTCTCGGCCATATCGCATAGATCTCACTGTGAAAAGCCTTAAATGACTTTTTTTAATTAAGTTTGAAGATTGCGCTCAAACCAAATGTCCTAGAACTAAATTTCCAAATGTAACTACTAGATTGTGATAAAATACACTATTGGGTGAAGTTTGGTTGACTTCTGCGCAGCGGTTTGGGAGTGAACATCAAAATTACATTTCTCGGCCATATCGCATAGATCTCACTGTGAAAACGCTTAAATGACTTTTTTTAATTAAGTTTGAAGATTGCGCTCAAATCAAATGTCCTAGAACTAAATTTCCAAATGTAACTATTAGATTGTGATAAAATACACTATTGGGTGAAGTTTGGTTGACTTCTGCGCAGCGGTTTGGGAGTTAACATCAAAATTACATTTCTCGGCCATATCGCATAGATCTCACTGTGAAAAGCCTTAAATGACTTTTTTTAATTAAGTTTGAAGATTGCGCTCAAACCAAATGTCCTAGAACTAAATTTCCAAATGTAACTACTAGATTGTGAAAAAATACACTATTGGGTGAAGTTTGGTTGACTTCTGCGCAGCGGTTTGGGAGTTAACATCAAAATTACATTTCTCGGCCATATCGCATAGATCTCACTGTGAAAAGCCTTAAATGACTTTTTTTAATTAAGTTTGAAGATTGCGCTCAAACCAAATGTCCTAGAACTAAATTTCCAAATGTAACTACTAGATTGTGATAAAATACACTATTGGGTGAAGTTTGGTTGACTTCTGCGCAGCGGTTTGGGAGTTAACATCAAAATTACATTTCTCGGCCATATCGCATAGATCTCACTGTGAAAAGGCTTAAATGGCTTTTTTGACCTAAGTTTGAGGATTGCGCTCAAATCAAATGTCCTAAACCAAATTTCCACATGTAACTACTAGATTGTGATACAATACACTATTGGGTGAAGTTTGGTTGACTTCTGCGCAGCGGTTTGGGAGTTAACATCAAAATTACATTTCTCGGCCATATCGCATAGATCTCACTGTGAAAAGGCTTAAATGACTTTTTTTAATTAAGTTTGAAGATTGCGCTCAAACCAAATGTCCTAGAACTAAATTTCCAAATGTAACTACTAGATTATGATAAAATACACTATTGGGTGAAGTTTGGTTGACTTCTGCGCAGCGGTTTGGGAGTTAACATCAAAATTACATTTCTCGGCCATATCGCATAGATCTCACTGTGAAAAGGCTTAAATGGCTTTTTTGACCTAAGTTTGAGGATTGCGCTCAAATCAAATGTCCTAAACCAAATTTCCACATGTAACTACTAGATTGTGATGCAATACACTATTGGGTGAAGTTTGGTTGACTTCTGCGCAGCGGTTTGGGAGTTAACATCAAAATTACATTTCTCGGCCATATCGCATAGATCTCACTGTGAAAAGGCTTAAATGGCTTTTTTGACCTAAGTATGAGGATTGCGCTCAAATCAAATGTCCTAGAACCAAATTTCCACATGTAACTACTAGATTGTGATACAATACACTATTGGGTGAAGTTTGGTTTACTTCTGCGCAGCGGTTTGGGAGTTAACATCAAAATTACATTTCTCGGCCATATCGCATAGATCTCACTGTGAAAAGGCTTAAATGGCTTTTTTGACCTAAGTTTGAGGATTGCGCTCAAATCAAATGTCCTAGAACCAAATTTCCAAATGTAACTACTAGATTGTGATAAAATACACTATTGGGTGAAGTTTGGTTGACTTCTGCGCAGCGGTTTGGGAGTTAACATCAAAATTACATTTCTCGGCCATATCGCATAGATCTCACTGTGAAAAGGCTTAAATGACTTTTTTTAATTAAGTTTTAAGATTGCGCTCAAACCAAATAACCTCGAACTAAATTTCCAAATGTAACTACTAGATTGTCATACAATACACTATTGGGTGAAGTTTGGTTGACTTCTGCGCAGCGGTTTGGGAGTTAACATCAAAATTACATTTCTCGGCCATATCGCATAGATCTCACTGTGAAAAGGCTTAAATGACTTTTTTAATTAAGTTTGATGATTGCGTTCAAACAAAATGTCCTAGAACAAAATTTTCAAATGTAACTACTAGATTGTGATACAATACACTATTGGGTGAAGTTTGGTTGACTTCTGCGCAGCGGTTTGGGAGTTAACATCAAAATTAAATTTCTAGGCCATATCGCATAGATCTCACTGTGAAAAGGCTTAAATGGCTTTTTTGACCTAAGTTTGAGGATTGCGCTCAAATCAAATGTCCTAGAACCAAATTTCCACATGTAACTACTAGATTGTGATACAATACACTATTGGGTGAAGTTTGGTTTACTTCTGCGCAGCGGTTTGGGAGTTAACATCAAAATTACATTTCTCGGCCATATCGCATAGATCTCACTGTGAAAAGGCTTAAATGGCTTTTTTGACCTAAGTTTGAGGATTGCGCTCAAATCAAATGTCCTAGAACCAAATTTCCACATGTAACTACTAGATTGTGATACAATACACTATTGGGTGAAGTTTGGTTGACTTCTGCGCAGCGGTTTGGGAGTGAACATCAAAATTACATTTCTCGGCCATATCGCATAGATCTCACTGTGAAAACGCTTAAATGAATTTTTTTAATTAAGTTTGAAGATTGCGTTAAAATCAAATGTCCTAGAACTAAATTTCCAAATGTAACTACTAGATTGTGATAAAATACACTATTGGGTGAAGTTTGGTTGACTTCTGCGCAGCGGTTTGGGAGTTAACATCAAAATTACATTTCTCGGCCATATCGCATAGATCTCACTGTGAAAAGCCTTAAATGACTTTTTTTAATTAAGTTTGAAGATTGCGCTCAAACCAAATGTCCTAGAACTAAATTTCCAAATGTAACTACTAGATTGTGATAAAATACACTATTGGGTGAAGTTTGGTTGACTTCTGCGCAGCGGTTTGGGAGTTAACATCAAAATTACATTTCTCGGCCATATCGCATAGATCTCACTGTGTAAAGGCTTAAATGACTTTTTTTAATTAAGTTTTAAGATTGCGCTCAAACCAAATGTCCTAGAACTAAATTTCTAAATGTAACTACTAGATTGTGATACAATACACTATTGGGTGAAGTTTGGTTGACTTCTGCGCAGCGGTTTGGGAGTTAACATCAAAATTACATTTCTCGGCCATATCGCATAGATCTCACTGTGAAAAGCCTTAAATGACTTTTTTTAATTAAGTTTGAAGATTGCGCTCAAACCAAATGTCCTAGAACTAAATTTCCAAATGTAACTACTAGATTGTGATAAAATACACTATTGGGTGAAGTTTGGTTGACTTCTGCGCAGCGGTTTGGGAGTTAACATCAAAATTACATTTCTCGGCCATATCGCATAGATCTCACTGTGAAAAGGCTTAAATGGCTTTTTTGACCTAAGTTTGAGGATTGCGCTCAAATCAAATGTCCTAAACCAAATTTCCACATGTAACTACTAGATTGTGATACAATACACTATTGGGTGAAGTTTGGTTGACTTCTGCGCAGCGGTTTGGGAGTTAACATCAAAATTACATTTCTCGGCCATATCGCATATATCTCACTGTGAAAAGGCTTAAATGGCTTTTTTGACCTAAGTTTGAGGATTGCGCTCAAATCAAATGTCCTAGAACCAAATTTCCACATGTAACTACTAGATTGTGATACAATACACTAATGGGTGAAGTTTGGTTGACTTCTGCGCAGCGGTTTGGGAGTGAACATCAAAATTACATTTCTCGGCCATATCGCATAGATCTCACTGTGAAAAGGCTTAAATTACTTTTTTAAATTAAGTTTGAAGATTGCGCTCAAACCAAATGTCCTAGAACTAAATTTCCAAATGTAACTACTAGATTGTCATACAATACACTATTGGGTGAAGTTTGGTTGACTTCTGCGCAGCGGTTTGGGAGTTAACATCAAAATTACATTTCTCGGCCATATCGCATAGATCTCACTGTGAAAAGGCTTAAATGACTTTTTTAATTAAGTTTGATGATTGCGTTCAAACAAAATGTCCTAGAACAAAATTTTCAAATGTAACTACTAGATTGTGATACAATACACTATGGGGTGAAGTTTGGTTGACTTCTGCGCAGCGGTTTGGGAGTTAACATCAAAATTAAATTTCTCGGCCATATCGCATAGATCTCACTGTGAAAAGGCTTAAATGACTTTTTTAATTAAGTTTGATGATTGCGTTCAAACAAAATGTCCTAGAACAAAATTTTCAAATGTAACTACTAGATTGTGATACAATACACTATTGGGTGAAGTTTGGTTGACTTCTGCGCAGCGGTTTGGGAGTTAACATCAAAATTACATTTCTCGGCCATATCGCATAGATATCACTGTGAAAAGGCTTAAATGGCTTTTTTGACCTAAGTTTGAGGATTGCGCTCAAATCAAATGTCCTAGAACCAAATTTCCACATGTAACTACTAGATTGTGATACAATACACTATTGGGTGAAGTTTGGTTGACTTCTGCGCAGCGGTTTGGGAGTGAACATCAAAATTACATTTCTCGGCCATATCGCATAGATCTCACTGTGAAAACGCTTAAATGACTTTTTTTAATTAAGTTTGAAGATTGCGCTCAAATCAAATGTCCTAGAACTAAATTTCCAAATGTAACTACTAGATTGTGATAAAATACACTATTGGGTGAAGTTTGGTTGACTTCTGCGCAGCGGTTTGGGAGTTAACATCAAAATTACATTTCTCGGCCATATCGCATAGATCTCACTGTTAAAAGCCTTAAATGACTTTTTTTAATTAAGTTTGAAGATTGCGCTCAAACCAAATGTCCTAGAACTAAATTTCCAAATGTAACTACTAGATTGTGATAAAATACACTATTGGGTGAAGTTTGGTTGACTTCTGCGCAGCGGTTTGGGAGTTAACATCAAAATTACATTTCTCGGCCATATCGCATAGATCTCACTGTGTAAAGGCTTAAATGACTTTTTTTAATTAAGTTTTAAGATTGCGCTCAAACCAAATGTCCTAGAACTAAATTTCTAAATGTAACTACTAGATTGTGATACAATACACTATTGGGTGAAGTTTGGTTGACTTCTGCGCAGCGGTTTGGGAGTTAACATCAAAATTACATTTCTCGGCCATATCGCATAGATCTCACTGTGAAAAGCCTTAAATGACTTTTTTTAATTAAGTTTGAAGATTGCGCTCAAACCAAATGTCCTAGAACTAAATTTCCAAATGTAACTACTAGATTGTGATAAAATACACTATTGGGTGAAGTTTGGTTGACTTCTGCGCAGCGGTTTGGGAGTTAACATCAAAATTATATTTCTCGGCCATATCGCATAGATCTCACTGTGAAAAGGCTTAAATGGCTTTTTTGACCTAAGTTTGAGGATTGCGCTCAAATCAAATGTCCTAAACCAAATTTCCACATGTAACTACTAGATTGTGATACAATACACTATTGGGTGAAGTTTGGTTGACTTCTGCGCAGCGGTTTGGGAGTTAACATCAAAATTACATTTCTCGGCCATATCGCATAGATCTCACTGTGAAAAGGCTTAAATGACTTTTTTTAATTAAGTTTGAAGATTGCGCTCAAACCAAATGTCCTAGAACTAAATTTCCAAATGTAACTACTAGATTATGATAAAATACACTATTGGGTGAAGTTTGGTTGACTTCTGCGCAGCGGTTTGGGAGTTAACATCAAAATTACATTTCTCGGCCATATCGCATAGATCTCACTGTGAAAACGCTTAAATGACTTTTTTTAATTAAGTTTGAAGATTGCGCTCAAATCAAATGTCCTAGAACTAAATTTCCAAATGTAACTACTAGATTGTGATAAAATACACTATTGGGTGAAGTTTGGTTGACTTCTGCGCAGCGGTTTGGGAGTTAACATCAAAATTACATTTCTCGGCCATATCGCATAGATCTCACTGTGAAAAGCCTTAAATGACTTTTTTTAATTAAGTTTGAAGATTGCGCTCAAACCAAATGTCCTAGAACTAAATTTCCAAATGTAACTACTAGATTGTGATAAAATACACTATTGGGTGAAGTTTGGTTGACTTCTGCGCAGCGGTTTGGGAGTGAACATCAAAATTACATTTCTCGGCCATATCGCATAGATCTCACTGTGAAAACGCTTAAATGACTTTTTTTAATTAAGTTTGAAGATTGCGCTCAAATCAAATGTCCTAGAACTAAATTTCCAAATGTAACTATTAGATTGTGATAAAATACACTATTGGGTGAAGTTTGGTTGACTTCTGCGCAGCGGTTTGGGAGTTAACATCAAAATTACATTTCTCGGCCATATCGCATAGATCTCACTGTGAAAAGCCTTAAATGACTTTTTTTAATTAAGTTTGAAGATTGCGCTCAAACCAAATGTCCTAGAACTAAATTTCCAAATGTAACTACTAGATTGTGATAAAATACACTATTGGGTGAAGTTTGGTTGACTTCTGCGCAGCGGTTTGGGAGTTAACATCAAAATTACATTTCTCGGCCATATCGCATAGATCTCACTGTGAAAAGGCTTAAATGACTTTTTTTAATTAAGTTTTAAGATTGCGCTCAAACCAAATGTCCTAGAACTAAATTTCTAAATGTAACTACTAGATTGTGATACAATACACTATTGGGTGAAGTTTGGTTGACTTCTGCGCAGCGGTTTGGGAGTTAACATCAAAATTACATTTCTCGGCCATATCGCATAGATCTCACTGTGAAAAGGCTTAAATGACTTTTTTTAATTAAGTTTGAAGATTGCGCTCAAACCAAATGTCCTAGAACTAAATTTCCAAATGTAACTACTAGATTATGATAAAATACACTATTGGGTGAAGTTTGGTTGACTTCTGCGCAGCGGTTTGGGAGTTAACATCAAAATTACATTTCTCGGCCATATCGCATAGATCTCACTGTGAAAAGGCTTAAATGGCTTTTTTGACCTAAGTTTGAAGATTGCGCTCAAATCAAATGTCCTAAACCAAATTTCCACATGTAACTACTAGATTGTGATACAATACACTATTGGGTGAAGTTTGGTTGACTTCTGCGCAGCGGTTTGGGAGTTAACATCAAAATTACATTTCTCGGCCATATCGCATAGATCTCACTGTGAAAAGGCTTAAATGGCTTTTTTGACCTAAGTATGAGGATTGCGCTCAAATCAAATGTCCTAGAACCAAATTTCCACATGTAACTACTAGATTGTGATACAATACACTAATGGGTGAAGTTTGGTTGACTTCTGCGCAGCGGTTTGGGAGTGAACATCAAAATTACATTTCTCGGCCATATCGCATAGATCTCACTGTGAAAAGGCTTAAATGGCTTTTTTGACCTAAGTATGAGGATTGCGCTCAAATCAAATGTCCTAGAACCAAATTTCCACATGTAACTACTAGATTGTGATACAATACACTATTGGGTGAAGTTTGGTTTACTTCTGCGCAGCGGTTTGGGAGTTAACATCAAAATTACATTTCTCGGCCATATCGCATAGATCTCACTGTGAAAAGGCTTAAATGGCTTTTTTGACCTAAGTTTGAGGATTGCGCTCAAATCAAATGTCCTAGAACCAAATTTCCAAATGTAACTACTAGATTGTGATAAAATACACTATTGGGTGAAGCTTGGTTGACTTCTGCGCAGCGGTTTGGGAGTTAACATCAAAATTACATTTCTCGGCCATATCGCATAGATCTCACTGTGAAAAGGCGTAAATGACTTTTTTTAATTAAGTTTTAAGATTGCGCTCAAACCAAATGTCCTCGAACTAAATTTCCAAATGTAACTACTAGATTGTCATACAATACACTATTGGGTGAAGTTTGGTTGACTTCTGCGCAGCGGTTTGGGAGTTAACATCAAAATTACATTTCTCGGCCATATCGCATAGATCTCACTGTGAAAAGGCTTAAATGACTTTTTTAATTAAGTTTGATGATTGCGTTCAAACAAAATGTCCTAGAACAAAATTTTCAAATGTAACTACTAGATTGTGATACAATACACTATTGGGTGAAGTTTGGTTGACTTCTGCGCAGCGGTTTGGGAGTTAACATCAAAATTAAATTTCTAGGCCATATCGCATAGATCTCACTGTGAAAAGGCTTAAATGGCTTTTTTGACCTAAGTTTGAGGATTGCGCTCAAATCAAATGTCCTAGAACCAAATTTCCACATGTAACTACTAGATTGTGATACAATACACTATTGGGTGAAGTTTGGTTTACTTCTGCGCAGCGGTTTGGGAGTTAACATCAAAATTACATTTCTCGGCCATATCGCATAGATCTCACTGTGAAAAGGCTTAAATGGCTTTTTTGACCTAAGTTTGAGGATTGCGCTCAAATCAAATGTCCTAGAACCAAATTTCCACATGTAACTACTAGATTGTGATACAATACACTATTGGGTGAAGTTTGGTTGACTTCTGCGCAGCGGTTTGGGAGTGAACATCAAAATTACATTTCTCGGCCATATCGCATAGATCTCACTGTGAAAACGCTTAAATGACTTTTTTTAATTAAGTTTGAAGATTGCGCTCAAATCAAATGTCCTAGAACTAAATTTCCAAATGTAACTACTAGATTGTGATAAAATACACTATTGGGTGAAGTTTGGTTGACTTCTGCGCAGCGGTTTGGGAGTTAACATCAAAATTACATTTCTCGGCCATATCGCATAGATCTCACTGTGAAAAGCCTTAAATGACTTTTTTTAATTAAGTTTGAAGATTGCGCTCAAACCAAATGTCCTAGAACTAAATTTCCAAATGTAACTACTAGATTGTGATAAAATACACTATTGGGTGAAGTTTGGTTGACTTCTGCGCAGCGGTTTGGGAGTTAACATCAAAATTACATTTCTCGGCCATATCGCATAGATCTCACTGTGTAAAGGCTTAAATGACTTTTTTTAATTAAGTTTTAAGATTGCGCTCAAACCAAATGTCCTAGAACTAAATTTCTAAATGTAACTACTAGATTGTGATACAATACACTATTGGGTGAAGTTTGGTTGACTTTGCGCAGCGGTTTGGGAGTTAACATCAAAATTACATTTCTCGGCCATATCGCATAGATCTCACTGTGAAAAGCCTTAAATGACTTTTTTTAATTAAGTTTGAAGATTGCGCTCAAACCAAATGTCCTAGAACTAAATTTCCAAATGTAACTACTAGATTGTGATAAAATACACTATTGGGTGAAGTTTGGTTGACTTCTGCGCAGCGGTTTGGGAGTTAACATCAAAATTACATTTCTCGGCCATATCGCATAGATCTCACTGTGAAAAGGCTTAAATGGCTTTTTTGACCTAAGTTTGAGGATTGCGCTCAAATCAAATGTCCTAAACCAAATTTCCACATGTAACTACTAGATTGTGATACAATACACTATTGGGTGAAGTTTGGTTGACTTCTGCGCAGCGGTTTGGGAGTTAACATCAAAATTACATTTCTCGGCCATATCGCATAGATCTCACTGTGAAAAGGCTTAAATGGCTTTTTTGACCTAAGTTTGAGGATTGCGCTCAAATCAAATGTCCTAGAACCAAATTTCCACATGTAACTACTAGATTGTGATACAATACACTAATGGGTGAAGTTTGGTTGACTTCTGCGCAGCGGTTTGGGAGTGAACATCAAAATTACATTTCTCGGCCATATCGCATAGATCTCACTGTGAAAAGGCTTAAATTACTTTTTTAAATTAAGTTTGAAGATTGCGCTCAAACCAAATGTCCTAGAACTAAATTTCCAAATGTAACTACTAGATTGTCATACAATACACTATTGGGTGAAGTTTGGTTGACTTCTGCGCAGCGGTTTGGGAGTTAACATCAAAATTACATTTCTCGGCCATATCGCATAGATCTCACTGTGAAAAGGCTTAAATGACTTTTTTAATTAAGTTTGATGATTGCGTTCAAACAAAATGTCCTAGAACAAAATTTTCAAATGTAACTACTAGATTGTGATACAATACACTATGGGGTGAAGTTTGGTTGACTTCTGCGCAGCGGTTTGGGAGTTAACATCAAAATTAAATTTCTCGGCCATATCGCATAGATCTCACTGTGAAAAGGCTTAAATGACTTTTTTAATTAAGTTTGATGATTGCGTTCAAACAAAATGTCCTAGAACAAAATTTTCAAATGTAACTACTAGATTGTGATACAATACACTATTGGGTGAAGTTTGGTTGACTTCTGCGCAGCGGTTTGGGAGTTAACATCAAAATTACATTTCTCGGCCATATCGCATAGATCTCACTGTGAAAAGGCTTAAATGGCTTTTTTGACCTAAGTTTGAGGATTGCGCTCAAATCAAATGTCCTAGAACCAAATTTCCACATGTAACTACTAGATTGTGATACAATACACTATTGGGTGAAGTTTGGTTTACTTCTGCGCAGCGGTTTGGGAGTTAACATCAAAATTACATTTCTCGGCCATATCGCATAGATCTCACTGTGAAAAGGCTTAAATGGCTTTTTTGACCTAAGTTTGAGGATTGCGCTCAAATCAAATGTCCTAGAACCAAATTTCCAAATGTAACTACTAGATTGTGATAAAATACACTATTGGGTGAAGTTTGGTTGACTTCTGCACAGCGGTTTGGGAGTTAACATCAAAATTACATTTCTCGGCCATATCGCATAGATCTCACTGTGAAAAGGCTTAAATGACTTTTTTTAATTAAGTTTTAAGATTGCGCTCAAACCAAATGTCCTAGAACTAAATTTCCAAATGTAACTACTAGATTGTCATACAATACACTATTGGGTGAAGTTTGGTTGACTTCTGCGCAGCGGTTTGGGAGTTAACATCAAAATTACATTTCTCGGCCATATCGCATAGATCTCACTGTGAAAAGGCTTAAATGACTTTTTTAATTAAGTTTGATGATTGCGTTCAAACAAAATGTCCTAGAACAAAATTTTCAAATGTAACTACTAGATTGTGATACAATACACTATTGGGTGAAGTTTGGTTGACTTCTGCGCAGCGGTTTGGGAGTTAACATCAAAATTAAATTTCTAGGCCATATCGCATAGATCTCACTGTGAAAAGGCTTAAATGGCTTTTTTGACCTAAGTTTGAGGATTGCGCTCAAATCAAATGTCCTAGAACCAAATTTCCACATGTAACTACTAGATTGTGATACAATACACTATTTGGTGAAGTTTGGTTTACTTCTGCGCAGCGGTTTGGGAGTTAACATCAAAATTACATTTCTCGGCCATATCGCATAGATCTCACTGTGAAAAGGCTTAAATGGCTTTTTTGACCTAAGTTTGAGGATTGCGCTCAAATCAAATGTCCTAGAACCAAATTTCCACATGTAACTACTAGATTGTGATACAATACACTATTGGGTGAAGTTTGGTTGACTTCTGCGCAGCGGTTTGGGAGTGAACATCAAAATTACATTTCTCGGCCATATCGCATAGATCTCACTGTGAAAACGCTTAAATGACTTTTTTTAATTAAGTTTGAAGATTGCGCTCAAATCAAATGTCCTAGAACTAAATTTCCAAATGTAACTACTAGATTGTGATAAAATACACTATTGGGTGAAGTTTGGTTGACTTCTGCGCAGCGGTTTGGGAGTTAACATCAAAATTACATTTCTCGGCCATATCGCATAGATCTCACTGTTAAAAGCCTTAAATGACTTTTTTTAATTAAGTTTGAAGATTGCGCTCAAACCAAATGTCCTAGAACTAAATTTCCAAATGTAACTACTAGATTGTGATAAAATACACTATTGGGTGAAGTTTGGTTGACTTCTGCGCAGCGGTTTGGGAGTTAACATCAAAACTAGAAACTGCAATTTCGGGAGAAATTACACCTTGGTCTTTCCTCTGTGGAGATACAGATCTTAGCCCCACTCAGGTCTATCAATAGAATGGACCATAATGCCAGTCAATGGCACAAAACAAAGTAAAAGCCAATAGAAATGAATGGGAGAATTGGACGTCCATGTCCGTCAATGGCAGCACCCTCCATAAGCGTCAATGTAATTGGGGAAGTTTGGGGGACACGTCCTATTGATATCTAGTCATTATCTGTTGATTTGGAGGAAAAAAAAAATTCCCATTGAAAATGAATGGGAAAATTTTTGGACGTCCATGGACGTCAATGGTATCAACTTACATAGGCGTCAATGGAAACCAAGTACATTTGCATCAATAAAATGAAAAAACATAATTAAATGCCATTAGAAATGAATGGGAAATTTGGACATCCATGGATGTCAATGGCATGACCCTCCATAAGCGTAAATGGATTTGGGGAAGTTGGGGGGACACGTCCTATTGATATGTAGTCATTTTCTTTTGATTTTGGGAAAAAAAAAAAATTCCCATTGAAAATGAATGGGAAAAAATTTGGACGTCCATAAACGTCAATGGCAGCACCCCCCATAAGCGTCAATGGAGTTGGGGACGTTTGGGGGATATGTCCTATTGATATCTGGTCATTTTCTGTTGATTTGGTGAAATTTTGTTTTTTCCCCATTGAAAATGAATGGGAAAATTTTTGGACGTCCATGGCCGTCAATGGCATCGACATCCATATAGTCAATCGGATCCAAGTACACTGGCATCAGTAGATTTGACATGCATGGCCGTCAATGGCATCAATGCAATGTAAATTCCATTGAAATCCCATTGTAAATGAATGGGAACTTTTCCCATTAGAAATGAATGGGAGAGTTTTTGGCAAATTTCCGGGGAACCGTAAATTTTTTCCAAATTCTGTATACAACTTTTATGCCCCTCACCGTCCCGGAATTTTTGATACCCAAATTATGTGATTTGGTCAAAAATTGTAGGACTAGATACATTTTTAAACTTTTTTTTTTTTTCGGAAAATTGCCGTTTACGGGTGAACGGAAAATTTTTCGTGGCGTTTTGAAAAATTCCCATCGTCACGCGAAAATTCCGGTCATGCCGATACTTGAACAGTGCCGATCGGGGCTACGGTTTGGGCTGTGCGTTGGCTCAAAAAAACGCGGAGAATAAGATGAATAAATAATAATAAGAACTAGAAACTGCAATTTCGGGAGAAATTACACACCTTGGTCTTTCCTCTGTGGAGATACAGATCTTAGCCCCACTCAGGTCTATCAATAGAATGGATCATAATGCCAGTCATTGGCAAAAAACAAAGTAAAAGCCGTTAGAAATGAATGGGAGAATTGGACGTCCATGGACGTCAATGGCGGCACCTTTCATAATTGTTAATGGAATCGGGGAAGTTTGGGGGACACGTCCTAATGATATCTAGTCATTTTCTGATGATTTGGGAAAAAAAAAAAATTCCCATTGAAAATGAATGGGAAACATTTTGGACGTCCATGGACGTCAATGGTATCAACTTACATAAGCGTCAATGGAATCCAAGTACATTGGCATCAATAAAATGAACAAACATGAAGAAATGCCATTGGAAATGAATGGGAAGTTTGGACGTCCATGGACGTCAATGGCATCACCCTCCATAAGGGGCAATGCAATCGGGGACATTTGGGGGACACGTCCTAATGATATCTAGTCATTTTCTGTTGATTTGGGAAAAAAAAAAAAATCCCATTGAAAATGAATGGGAAAAATTTTGGACGTCCATGGACGTCAATGGTATCAACTTACATAAGCGTCAATGGAATCCAAGTACATTGGCATCAATAGAATGAACAAACATGAAGAAATGCCTTTGGAAATGAATGGGAAGTTTGGACGTCCATGGACGTCAATGGCATCACCCCCCATAAGCGGCAATGCAATCGGGGACATTTGGGGGACACGTCCTAATGATATCTAGTCATTTTCTGTTGATTTGGGGAAAAAAACAAAAAATTCCCATTGAAAATGAATGGGAAAAATTTTGGACGTCCATGGACGTCAATGGTATCAACTTACATAAGCGTCAATGGAATCCAAGTACATTGGCATCAATAGAATGAACAAACATGAAGAAATGCCATTGGAAATGAATGGGAAGTTTGGACGTCCGTGGACGTCAATGGCATCACCCTCCATAAGCAGCAATGCAATCGGGCACATTTGGGGGAAACGTCCTATTGATATCTAGTCATTTTCTGTTGATTTGGGGGGAAAAAAAAAATTCCCATTGAAAATGAATGGGAAAAATTTTGGACGTCCATGGACGTCAATGGTATCAACTTACATAAGCGTCAATGGAATCCAAGTACATTGGCATCAATAGAATGAACAAACATGAAGAAATGCCATTGGAAATGAATGGGAAGTTTGGACGTCCGTGGACGTCAATGGCATCACCCTCCATAAGCAGCAATGCAGTCGGGGACATTTGGGGGACAGGTCCTATTGATATCTAGTCATTTTCTGTTGATTTGGGGAGAAAAAAAAAATTTCCCATTGAAAATGAATGGGTAAAATTTTGGACGTCCATGGACGTCAATGGCAGCACCCCCCATAAGCGTCAATGGAATTGGGGACGTTTGGGATATACGTCCTATTGATATCTGGTCATTTTCTGTTGATTTGGAGAAATTTACTTTTTTCCCCATTGAAAATGAATGGGAAAAATTTTGGACGTCCATGGAAGTCAATGGCGGCACCCTTCATAAGCGTCAATGGAATTGGGGAAGTTTGGGGGACACGTCCTATTGATATCTGGTCATTTTCTGTTGATTTGGGGAAATTTTGTTTTTTCCCCATTGAAAATGAATGGGAAAAATTTTGGACGTCCATGGCCGTCAATGGCATCGACATTCATATAGTCAATTGAATCCAAGTACATTGGCATCAGTAGATTCGACATGCATGGCCGTCAATGGCATCAATGCAATGTAAATTCCATTGGAAATCCCATTGGAAGTGAATGGGAACTTTTCCCATTCGAAATGAATGGGATAGTTTTTGGCAAATTTCCGAGGAAGCGTAATTTTTTTCCAAATTCTGTATACAACTTTTATGCCCCTCACCGTCCCGGAATTTTTGATGCCCAAATTATGTGATTTGGTCAAAAATTGTAGGACTAGATACATTTTGAAAGTTTTTTTTTTTTCACGGAAAATTGCCGTTTACGGACGAACGGAAAAATTTTCGGGGCCATTTGTAAAGTTTCCTGTGTCACGCTAAAATTCCGGTCGTGCCGATACTTGAACGGTGCCGATCGGTCTAACGGTTCGGGCTGTGAAGCGCGCGTTTTTTTTCCATTCAAAATGAATAGGAAAGTTTTTGGCAAATTTCCGGGGAACCGTAAATTTTTGCCAAATTCTGTATACAACTTTTATGCCCCTCACCGTCCCGGAATTTTTGATACCCAAATTATGTGATTTGGTCAAAAATTGTAGGACTAGATACATTTTGAAACTTTTTTTTTTTTCCGGAAAATTGCCGTTTACGGGCGAACGGAAAATTTTTCGGGGGATTTTGAAAAATTCCCATCGTCGCGCGAAAAATCCGGTCGTGTCAATACTTGAACGGTGCCGATCGGTGCTATGGTTCGGGCTGCGCGGCGCGCCGAAAAAACGCGGAGAATAAGATGAATTATAATAATAATAAATAAGAATAATAAAGTTGCACAACAGCATTACCTTGTTCTTTCCCTTGGAAAGACCAAGGTAATAATAAGTACAATAAAGTTGTAGAATATCATTACCTTGTTCTTTCCTTTGGAAAGACCAAGGTAATTACATTTCTCGGCCATATCGCATAGATCTCACTGTGTAAAGGCTTAAATGACTTTTTTTAATTAAGTTTTAAGATTGCGCTCAAACCAAATGTCCTAGAACTAAATTTCTAAATGTAACTACTAGATTGTGATACAATACACTATTGGGTGAAGTTTGGTTGACTTCTGCGCAGCGGTTTGGGAGTTAACATCAAAATTACATTTCTCGGCCATATCGCATAGATCTCACTGTGAAAAGCCTTAAATGACTTTTTTTAATTAAGTTTGAAGATTGCGCTCAAACCAAATGTCCTAGAACTAAATTTCCAAATGTAACTACTAGATTGTGATAAAATACACTATTGGGTGAAGTTTGGTTGACTTCTGCGCAGCGGTTTGGGAGTTAACATCAAAATTACATTTCTCGGCCATATCGCATAGATCTCACTGTGAAAAGGCTTAAATGACTTTTTTAATTAAGTTTGATGATTGCGTTCAAACAAAATGTCCTAGAACAAAATTTTCAAATGTAACTACTAGATTGTGATACAATACACTATGGGGTGAAGTTTGGTTGACTTCTGCGCAGCGGTTTGGGAGTTAACATCAAAATTACATTTCTCGGCCATATCGCATAGATCTCACTGTGAAAAGGCTTAAATGGCTTTTTTGACCTAAGTTTGAGGATTGCGCTCAAATCAAATGTCCTAGAACCAAATTTCCAAATGTAACTACTAGATTGTGATAAAATACACTATTGGGTGAAGTTTGGTTGACTTCTGCACAGCGGTTTGGGAGTTAACATCAAAATTACATTTCTCGGCCATATCGCATAGATCTCACTGTGAAAAGGCTTAAATGACTTTTTTTAATTAAGTTTTAAGATTGCGCTCAAACCAAATGTCCTAGAACTAAATTTCCAAATGTAACTACTAGATTGTCATACAATACACTATTGGGTGAAGTTTGGTTGACTTCTGCGCAGCGGTTTGGGAGTTAACATCAAAATTACATTTCTCGGCCATATCGCATAGATCTCACTGTGAAAAGGCTTAAATGACTTTTTTAATTAAGTTTGATGATTGCGTTCAAACAAAATGTCCTAGAACAAAATTTTCAAATGTAACTACTAGATTGTGATACAATACACTATTGGGTGAAGTTTGGTTGACTTCTGCGCAGCGGTTTGGGAGTTAACATCAAAATTACATTTCTCGGCCATATCGCATAGATCTCACTGTGTAAAGGCTTAAATGACTTTTTTTAATTAAGTTTTAAGATTGCGCTCAAACCAAATGTCCTAGAACTAAATTTCTAAATGTAACTACTAGATTGTGATACAATACACTATTGGGTGAAGTTTGGTTGACTTCTGCGCAGCGGTTTGGGAGTTAACATCAAAATTACATTTCTCGGCCATATCGCATAGATCTCACTGTGAAAAGGCTTAAATGACTTTTTTAATTAAGTTTGATGATTGCGTTCAAACAAAATGTCCTAGAACAAAATTTTCAAATGTAACTACTAGATTGTGATACAATACACTATTGGGTGAAGTTTGGTTGACTTCTGCGCAGCGGTTTGGGAGTTAACATCAAAATTACATTTCTCGGCCATATCGCATAGATCTCACTGTGTAAAGGCTTAAATGACTTTTTTTAATTAAGTTTTAAGATTGCGCTCAAACCAAATGTCCTAGAACTAAATTTCTAAATGTAACTACTAGATTGTGATACAATACACTATTGGGTGAAGTTTGGTTGACTTCTGCGCAGCGGTTTGGGAGTTAACATCAAAATTACATTTCTCGGCCATATCGCATAGATCTCACTGTGAAAAGGCTTAAATGGCTTTTTTGACCTAAGTTTGAGGATTGCGCTCAAATCAAATGTCCTAGAACCAAATTTCCACATGTAACTACTAGATTGTGATACAATACACTATTGGGTGAAGTTTGGTTGACTTCTGCGCAGCGGTTTGGGAGTTAACATCAAAATTACATTTCTCGGCCATATCGCATAGATCTCACTGTGAAAAGGCTTAAATGACTTTTTTAATTAAGTTTGATGATTGCGTTCAAACAAAATGTCCTAGAACAAAATTTTCAAATGTAACTACTAGATTGTGATACAATACACTATTGGGTGAAGTTTGGTTGACTTCTGCGCAGCGGTTTGGGAGTTAACATCAAAATTACATTTCTCGGCCATATCGCATAGATCTCACTGTGTAAAGGCTTAAATGACTTTTTTTAATTAAGTTTTAAGATTGCGCTCAAACCAAATGTCCTAGAACTAAATTTCTAAATGTAACTACTAGATTGTGATACAATACACTATTGGGTGAAGTTTGGTTGACTTCTGCGCAGCGGTTTGGGAGTTAACATCAAAATTACATTTCTCGGCCATATCGCATAGATCTCACTGTGAAAAGGCTTAAATGGCTTTTTTGACCTAAGTTTGAGGATTGCGCTCAAATCAAATGTCCTAGAACCAAATTTCCACATGTAACTACTAGATTGTGATACAATACACTATTGGGTGAAGTTTGGTTGACTTCTGCGCAGCGGTTTGGGAGTGAACATCAAAATTACATTTCTCGGCCATATCGCATAGATCTCACTGTGAAAACGCTTAAATGACTTTTTTTAATTAAGTTTGAAGATTGCGCTCAAATCAAATGTCCTAGAACTAAATTTCCAAATGTAACTACTAGATTGTGATAAAATACACTATTGGGTGAAGTTTGGTTGACTTCTGCGCAGCGGTTTGGGAGTTAACATCAAAATTACATTTCTCGGCCATATCGCATAGATCTCACTGTTAAAAGCCTTAAATGACTTTTTTTAATTAAGTTTGAAGATTGCGCTCAAACCAAATGTCCTAGAACTAAATTTCCAAATGTAACTACTAGATTGTGATAAAATACACTATTGGGTGAAGTTTGGTTGACTTCTGCGCAGCGGTTTGGGAGTTAACATCAAAATTACATTTCTCGGCCATATCGCATAGATCTCACTGTGTAAAGGCTTAAATGACTTTTTTTAATTAAGTTTTAAGATTGCGCTCAAACCAAATGTCCTAGAACTAAATTTCTAAATGTAACTACTAGATTGTGATACAATACACTATTGGGTGAAGTTTGGTTGACTTCTGCGCAGCGGTTTGGGAGTTAACATCAAAATTACATTTCTCGGCCATATCGCATAGATCTCACTGTGAAAAGCCTTAAATGACTTTTTTTAATTAAGTTTGAAGATTGCGCTCAAACCAAATGTCCTCGAACTAAATTTCCAAATGTAACTACTAGATTGTGATAAAATACACTATTGGGTGAAGTTTGGTTGACTTCTGCGCAGCGGTTTGGGAGTTAACATCAAAATTACATTTCTCGGCCATATCGCATAGATCTCACTGTGAAAAGGCTTAAATGACTTTTTTAATTAAGTTTGATGATTGCGTTCAAACAAAATGTCCTAGAACAAAATTTTCAAATGTAACTACTAGATTGTGATACAATACACTATGGGGTGAAGTTTGGTTGACTTCTGCGCAGCGGTTTGGGAGTTAACATCAAAATTAAATTTCTCGGCCATATCGCATAGATCTCACTGTGAAAAGGCTTAAATGACTTTTTTAATTAAGTTTGATGATTGCGTTCAAACAAAATGTCCTAGAACAAAATTTTCAAATGTAACTACTAGATTGTGATACAATACACTATTGGGTGAAGTTTGGTTGACTTCTGCGCAGCGGTTTGGGAGTTAACATCAAAATTACATTTCTCGGCCATATCGCATAGATCTCACTGTGAAAAGGCTTAAATGGCTTTTTTGACCTAAGTTTGAGGATTGCGCTCAAATCAAATGTCCTAGAACCAAATTTCCACATGTAACTACTAGATTGTGATACAATACACTAATGGGTGAAGTTTGGTTGACTTCTGCGCAGCGGTTTGGGAGTTAACATCAAAATTACATTTCTCGGCCATATCGCATAGATCTCACTGTGAAAAGGCTTAAATGGCTTTTTTGACCTAAGTTTGAGGATTGCGCTCAAATCAAATGTCCAATAACCAAATTTCCACATGTAACTACTAGATTGTGATACAATACACTAATGGGTGAAGTTTGGTTGACTTCTGCGCAGCGGTTTGGGAGTTAACATCAAAATTACATTTCTCGGCCATATCGCATAGATCTCACTGTGAAAAGGCTTAAATGACTTTTTTAATTAAGTTTGATGATTGCGTTCAAACAAAATGTCCTAGAACAAAATTTTCAAATGTAACTACTAGATTGTGATACAATACAATATTGGGTGAAGTTTGGTTGACTTCTGCGCAGCGGTTTGGGAGTTAACATCAAAATTACATTTCTCGGCCATATCGCATAGATCTCACTGTGAAAAGGCTTAAATGGCTTTTTTGACCTAAGTTTGAGGATTGCGCTCAAATCAAATGTCCTAGAACCAAATTTCCACATGTAACTACTAGATTGTGATACAATACACTAATGGGTGAAGTTTGGTTGACTTCTGCGCAGCGGTTTGGGAGTTAACATCAAAATTACATTTCTCGGCCATATCGCATAGATCTCACTGTGAAAAGGCTTAAATGGCTTTTTTGACCTAAGTTTGAGGATTGCGCTCAAATCAAATGTCCAATAACCAAATTTCCACATGTAACTACTAGATTGTGATACAATACCCTAATGGGTGAAGTTTGGTTGACTTCTGCGCAGCGGTTTGGGAGTTAACATCAAAATTACATTTCTCGGCCATATCGCATAGATCTCACTGTGAAAAGGCTTAAATGACTTTTTTAATTAAGTTTGATGATTGCGTTCAAACAAAATGTCCTAGAACAAAATTTTCAAATGTAACTACTAGATTGTGATACAATACACTATTGGGTGAAGTTTGGTTGACTTCTGCGCAGCGGTTTGGGAGTTAACATCAAAATTACATTTCTCGGCCATATCGCATAGATCTCACTGTGAAAAGGCTTAAATGGCTTTTTTGACCTAAGTTTGAGGATTGCGCTCAAATCAAATGTCCTAGAACCAAATTTCCACATGTAATTACTAGATTATGATACAATACACTAATGGGTGAAGTTTGGTTGACTTCTGCGCAGCGGTTTGGGAGTTAACATCAAAATTACATTTCTCGGCCATATCGCATAGATCTCACTGTGAAAAGGCTTAAATGACTTTTTTTAATTAAGTTTTAAGATTGCGCTCAAACCAAATGTCCTAGAACTAAATTTCCAAATGTAACTACTAGATTGTCATACAATACACTATTGGGTGAAGTTTGGTTGACTTCTGCGCAGCGGTTTGGGAGTTAACATCAAAATTACATTTCTCGGCCATATCGCATAGATCTCACTGTGAAAAGGCTTAAATGACTTTTTTAATTAAGTTTGATGATTGCGTTCAAACAAAATGTCCTAGAACAAAATTTTCAAATGTAACTACTAGATTGTGATACAATACACTATTGGGTGAAGTTTGGTTGACTTCTGCGCAGCGGTTTGGGAGTTAACATCAAAATTAAATTTCTAGGCCATATCGCATAGATCTCACTGTGAAAAGGCTTAAATGGCTTTTTTGACCTAAGTTTGAGGATTGCGCTCAAATCAAATGTCCTAGAACCAAATTTCCACATGTAACTACTAGATTGTGATACAATACACTATTGGGTGAAGTTTGGTTTACTTCTGCGCAGCGGTTTGGGAGTTAACATCAAAATTACATTTCTCGGCCATATCGCATAGATCTCACTGTGAAAAGGCTTAAATGGCTTTTTTGACCTAAGTTTGAGGATTGCGCTCAAATCAAATGTCCTAGAACCAAATTTCCACATGTAACTACTAGATTGTGATACAATACACTATTGGGTGAAGTTTGGTTGACTTCTGCGCAGCGGTTTGGGAGTGAACATCAAAATTACATTTCTCGGCCATATCGCATAGATCTCACTGTGAAAACGCTTAAATGACTTTTTTTAATTAAGTTTGAAGATTGCGCTCAAATCAAATGTCCTAGAACTAAATTTCCAAATGTAACTACTAGATTGTGATAAAATACACTATTGGGTGAAGTTTGGTTGACTTCTGCGCAGCGGTTTGGGAGTTAACATCAAAATTACATTTCTCGGCCATATCGCATAGATCTCACTGTTAAAAGCCTTAAATGACTTTTTTTAATTAAGTTTGAAGATTGCGCTCAAACCAAATGTCCTAGAACTAAATTTCCAAATGTAACTACTAGATTGTGATAAAATACACTATTGGGTGAAGTTTGGTTGACTTCTGCGCAGCGGTTTGGGAGTTAACATCAAAATTACATTTCTCGGCCATATCGCATAGATCTCACTGTGTAAAGGCTTAAATGACTTTTTTTAATTAAGTTTTAAGATTGCGCTCAAACCAAATGTCCTAGAACTAAATTTCTAAATGTAACTACTAGATTGTGATACAATACACTATTGGGTGAAGTTTGGTTGACTTCTGCGCAGCGGTTTGGGAGTTAACATCAAAATTACATTTCTCGGCCATATCGCATAGATCTCACTGTGAAAAGGCTTAAATGACTTTTTTAATTAAGTTTGATGATTGCGTTCAAACAAAATGTCCTAGAACAAAATTTTCAAATGTAACTACTAGATTGTGATACAATACACTATTGGGTGAAGTTTGGTTGACTTCTGCGCAGCGGTTTGGGAGTTAACATCAAAATTACATTTCTCGGCCATATCGCATAGATCTCACTGTGAAAAGGCTTAAATGACTTTTTTAATTAAGTTTGATGATTGCGTTCAAACAAAATGTCCTAGAACAAAATTTCCACATGTAACTACTAGATTGTGATACAATACACTAATAGGTGAAGTTTGGTTGACTTCTGCGCAGCGGTTTGGGAGTTAACATCAAAATTACATTTCTCGGCCTTATCGCATAGATCTCACTGTGAAAAGGCTTAAATGGCTTTTTTGACCTAAGTTTGAGGATTGCGCTCAAATCAAATGTCCAATAACCAAATTTCCACATGTAACTACTAGATTGTGATACAATACCCTAATGGGTGAAGTTTGGTTGACTTCTGCGCAGCGGTTTGGGAGTTAACATCAAAATTACATTTCTCGGCCATATCGCATAGATCTCACTGTGAAAAGGCTTAAATGACTTTTTTAATTAAATTTGATGATTGCGTTCAAACAAAATGTCCTAGAACAAAATTTTCAAATGTAACTACTAGATTGTGATACAATACACTATTGGGTGAAGTTTGGTTGACTTCTGCGCAGCGGTTTGGGAGTTAACATCAAAATTACATTTCTCGGCCATATCACATAGATCTCACTGTGAAAAGGCTTAAATGACTTTTTTAATTAAGTTTGATGATTGCGTTCAAACAAAATGTCCTAGAACAAAATTTTCAAATGTAACTACTAGATTGTGATACAATACACTATTGGGTGAAGTTTGGTTGACTTCTGCGCAGCGGTTTGGGAGTTAACATCAAAATTACATTTCTCGGCCATATCGCATAGATCTCACTGTGAAAAGGCTTAAATGGCTTTTTTGACCTAAGTTTGAGGATTGCGCTCAAACCAAATGTCCTAGAACAAAATTTTAAAATGTAACTACTAGAATGTGATACAATACACTATTGGGTGAAGTTTGGTTGACTTCTGCGCAGCGGTTTGGGAGTTAACATCAAAATTACATTTCTCGGCCATATCGCATAGATCTCACTGTGAAAAGGCTTAAATGGCTTTTTTGACCTAAGTTTGAGGATTGCGCTCAAATCAAATGTCCTAGAACCAAATTTCCACATGTAACTACTAGATTGTGATACAATACACTATTGGGTGAAGTTTGGTTGACTTCTGCGCAGCGGTTTGGGAGTTAACATCAAAATTACATTTCTCGGCCATATCGCATAGATCTCACTGTGAAAAGGCTTAAATGACTTTTTTAATTAAGTTTGATGATTGCGTTCAAACAAAATGTCCTAGAACAAAATTTTCAAATGTAACTACTAGATTGTGATACAATACCCTATTGGGTGAAGTTTGGTTGACTTCTGCGCAGCGGTTTGGGAGTTAACATCAAAATTACATTTCTCGGCCATATCGGATAGATCTCACTGTGAAAAGGCTTAAATGGCTTTTTTGACCTAAGTTTGAGGATTGCGCTCAAATCAAATGTCCTAGAACCAAATTTCCACATGTAACTACTAGATTGTGATACAATACACTAATGGGTGAAGTTTGGTTTACTTCTGCGCAGCGGTTTGGAAGTTAACATCAAAATTACATTTCTCGGCCATATCGCATAGATCTCACTGTGAAAAGGCTTAAATGGCTTTTTTGACCTAAGTTTAATAATTGCGCTCAAACCAAATGTCCTAGAACGAAATTTTCAAATGTAACTACTAGAATGTGATACAATACACTATTGGGTGAAGTTTGGTTGACTTCTGCGCAGCGGTTTGGGAGTTAACATCAAAATTACATTTCTCGGCCATATCGCATAGATCTCACTGTGAAAAGGCTTAAATGGCTTTTTTGACCTAAGTTTGAGGATTGCGCTCAAATCAAATGTCCTAGAACCAAATTTCCACATGTAACTACTAGATTGTGATACAATACACTAATGGGTGAAGTTTGGTTGACTTCTGCGCAGCGGTTTGGGAGTTAACATCAAAATTACATTTCTCGGCCATATCGCATAGATCTCACTGTGAAAAGGCTTAAATGGCTTTTTTGACCTAAGTTTGAGGATTGCGCTCAAATCAAATGTCCAATAACCAAATTTCCACATGTAACTACTAGATTGTGATACAATACACTAATGGGTGAAGTTTGGTTGACTTCTGCGCAGCGGTTTGGGAGTTAACATCAAAATTACATTTCTCGGCCATATCGCATAGATCTCACTGTGAAAAGGCTTAAATGACTTTTTTAATTAAGTTTGATGATTGCGTTCAAACAAAATGTCCTAGAACAAAATTTTCAAATGTAACTACTAGATTGTGATACAATACAATATTGGGTGAAGTTTGGTTGACTTCTGCGCAGCGGTTTGGGAGTTAACATCAAAATTACATTTCTCGGCCATATCGCATAGATCTCACTGTGAAAAGGCTTAAATGGCTTTTTTGACCTAAGTTTGAGGATTGCGCTCAAATCAAATGTCCTAGAACCAAATTTCCACATGTAACTACTAGATTGTGATACAATACACTAATGGGTGAAGTTTGGTTGACTTCTGCGCAGCGGTTTGGGAGTTAACATCAAAATTACATTTCTCGGCCATATCGCATAGATCTCACTGTGAAAAGGCTTAAATGGCTTTTTTGACCTAAGTTTGAGGATTGCGCTCAAATCAAATGTCCAATAACCAAATTTCCACATGTAACTACTAGATTGTGATACAATACCCTAATGGGTGAAGTTTGGTTGACTTCTGCGCAGCGGTTTGGGAGTTAACATCAAAATTACATTTCTCGGCCATATCGCATAGATCTCACTGTGAAAAGGCTTAAATGACTTTTTTAATTAAGTTTGATGATTGCGTTCAAACAAAATGTCCTAGAACAAAATTTTCAAATGTAACTACTAGATTGTGATACAATACACTATTGGGTGAAGTTTGGTTGACTTCTGCGCAGCGGTTTGGGAGTTAACATCAAAATTACATTTCTCGGCCATATCGCATAGATCTCACTGTGAAAAGGCTTAAATGGCTTTTTTGACCTAAGTTTGAGGATTGCGCTCAAATCAAATGTCCTAGAACCAAATTTCCACATGTAATTACTAGATTATGATACAATACACTAATGGGTGAAGTTTGGTTGACTTCTGCGCAGCGGTTTGGGAGTTAACATCAAAATTACATTTCTCGGCCATATCGCATAGATCTCACTGTGAAAAGGCTTAAATGACTTTTTTAATTAAGTTTAATGATTGCGCTCAAACAAAATGTCCTAGAACAAAATTTTCAAATGTAACTACTAGATTGTGATACAATACACTATTGGGTGAAGTTTAGTTGACTTCTGCGCAGCGGTTTGGGAGTTAACATCAAAATTACATTTCTCGGCCATATCGCATAGATCTCACTGTGAAAAGGCTTAAATGGCTTTTTTGACCTAAGTTTGAGGATTGCGCTCAAATCAAATGTCCTAGAACCAAATTTCCACATGTAACTACTAGATTGTGATACAATACACTAATGGGTGAAGTTTGGTTTACTTCTGCGCAGCGGTTTGGGAGTTAACATCAAAATTACATTTCTCGGCCATATCGCATAGATCTCACTGTGAAAAGGCTTAAATGGCTTTTTTGACCTAAGTTTAATGATTGCGCTCAAACCAAATGTCCTAGAACGAAATTTCCACATGTAACTACTAGATTGTGATACAATACACTAATGGGTGAAGTTTGGTTGACTTCTGCGCAGCGGTTTGGGAGTTAACATCAAAATTACATTTCTCGGCCATATCGCATAGATCTCACTGTGAAAAGGCTTAAATGACTTTTTTAATTAAGTTTGATGATTGCGTTCAAACAAAATGTCCTAGAACAAAATTTTCAAATGTAACTACTAGATTGTGATACAATACACTATTGGGTGAAGTTTGGTTGACTTCTGCGCAGCGGTTTAGGAGTTAACATCAAAATTACATTTCTCGGCCATATCGCATAGATCTCACTGTGAAAAGGCTTAAATGGCTTTTTTGACCTAAGTTTGAGGATTGCGCTCAAATCAAATGTCCTAGAACCAAATTTCCACATGTAACTACTAGATTGTGATACAATACACTAATGGGTGAAGTTTGGTTTACTTCTGCGCAGCGGTTTGGGAGTTAACATCAAAATTACATTTCTCGGCCATATCGCATAGATCTCACTGTGAAAAGGCTTAAATGGCTTTTTTGACCTAAGTTTAATGATTGCGCTCAAACCAAATGTCCTAGAACGAAATTTTCAAATGTAACTACTAGAATGTGATACAATACACTATTGGGTGAAGTTTGGTTGACTTCTGCGCAGCGGTTTGGGAGTTAACATCAAAATTACATTTCTCGGCCATATCGCATAGATCTCATTGTGAAAAGGCTTAAATGGCTTTTTTGACCTAAGTTTGAGGATTGCGCTCAAACAAAATGTCCTAGAACAAAATTTTCAAATGTAACTACTAGATTGTGATACAATACACTATTGGGTGAAGTTTGGTTGACTTCTGCGCAGCGGTTTGGGAGTTAACATCAAAATTACATTTCTCGGCCATATCGCATAGATCTCACTGTGAAAAGGCTTAAATGACTTTTTTAATTAAGTTTGATGATTGCGTTCAAACAAAATGTCCTAGAACAAAATTTTCAAATGTAACTACTAGATTGTGATACAATACACTATTGGGTGAAGTTTGGTTGACTTCTGCGCAGCGGTTTGGGAGTTAACATCAAAATTACATTTCTCGGCCATATCGCATAGATCTCACTGTAAAAAGGCTTAAATGGCTTTTTTGACCTAAGTTTGAGGATTGCGCTCAAATCAAATGTCCTAGAACCAAATTTCCACATGTAACTACTAGATTGTGATACAATACACTAATGGGTGAAGTTTGGTTTACTTCTGCGCAGCGGTTTGGGAGTTAACATCAAAATTACATTTCTCGGCCATATCGCATAGATCTCACTGTGAAAAGGCTTAAATGGCTTTTTTGACCTAAGTTTAATAATTGCGCTCAAACCAAATGTCCTTGAACGAAATTTTAAAATGTAACTACTAGAATGTGATACAATACACTATTGGGTGAAGTTTGGTTGACTTCTGCGCAGCGGTTTGGGAGTTAACATCAAAATTACATTTCTCGGCCATATCGCATAGATCTCACTGTGAAAAGGCTTAAATGGCTTTTTTGACCTAAGTTTGAGGATTGCGCTCAAATCAAATGTCCTAGAACCAAATTTCCACATGTAACTACTAGATTGTGATACAATACACTAATGGGTGAAGTTTGGTTGACTTCTGCGCAGCGGTTTGGGAGTTAACATCAAAATTACATTTCTCGGCCATATCGCATAGATCTCACTGTGAAAAGGCTTAAATAGCTTTTTTGACCTAAGTTTGAGGATTGCGCTCAAATCAAATGTCCTATAACCAAATTTCCACATGTAACTACTAGATTGTGATACAATACACTAATGGGTGAAGTTTGGTTGACTTCTGCGCAGCGGTTTGGGAGTTAACATCAAAATTACATTTCTCGGCCATATCGCATAGATCTCACTGTGAAAAGGCTTAAATGACTTTTTTAATTAAGTTTGATGATTGCGTTCAAACAAAATGTCCTAGAACAAAATTTTCAAATGTAACTACTAGATTGTGATACAATACACTATTGGGTGAAGTTTGGTTGACTTCTGCGCAGCGGTTTGGGAGTTAACATCAAAATTACATTTCTCGGCCATATCGCATAGATCTCACTGTGAAAAGGCTTAAATCGCTTTTTTGACCTAAGTTTGAGGATTGCGCTCAAATCAAATGTCCTAGAACCAAATTTCCACATGTAATTACTAGATTATGATACAATACACTAATGGGTGAAGTTTGGTTGACTTCTGCGCAGCGGTTTGGGAGTTAACATCAAAATTACATTTCTCGGCCATATCGCATAGATCTCACTGTGAAAAGGCTTAAATGACTTTTTTAATTAAGTGTAATGATTGCGCTCAAACAAAATGTCCTAGAACAAAATTTTCAAATGTAACTACTAGATTGTGATACAATACACTATTGGGTGAAGTTTAGTTGACTTCTGCGCAGCGGTTTGGGAGTTAACATCAAAATTACATTTCTCGGCCATATCGCATAGATCTCACTGTGAAAAGGCTTAAATGGCTTTTTTGACCTAAGTTTGAGGATTGCGCTCAAATCAAATGTCCTAGAACCAAATTTCCACATGTAACTACTAGATTGTGATACAATACACTAATGGTTGAAGTTTGGTTGACTTCTGCGCAGCGGTTTGGGAGTGAACATCAAAATTACATTTCTCGGCCATATCGCATAGATCTCACTGTGAAAAGGCTTAAATGACTTTTTTTAATTAAGTTTGAAGATTGCGCTCAAATCAAATGTCCTAGAACTAAATTTCCAAATGTAACTACTAGATTGTGATAAAATACACTATTGGGTGAAGTTTGGTTGACTTCTGCGCAGCGGTTTGGGAGTTAACATCAAAATTACATTTCTCGGCCATATCGCATAGATCTCACTGTGAAAAGGCTTAAATGGCTTTTTTGACCTAAGTTTGAGGATTGCGCTCAAATCAAATGTCCTATAACCAAATTTCCACATGTAACTACTAGATTGTGATACAATACACTAATGGGTGAAGTTTGGTTGACTTCTGCGCAGCGGTTTGGGAGTTAACATCAAAATTACATTTCTCGGCCATATCGCATAGATCTCACTGTTAAAAGCCTTAAATGACTTTTTTTAATTAAGTTTGAAGATTGCGCTCAAACCAAATGTCCTAGAACTAAATTTCCAAATGTAACTACTAGATTGTGATACAATACACTATTGGGTGAAGTTTGGTTGACTTCTGCGCAGCGGTTTGGGAGTTAACATCAAAATTACATTTCTCGGCCATATCGCATAGAGCTCACTGTGAAAAGGCTTAAATGGCTTTTTTGACCTAAGTTTGAGGATTGCGCTCAAATCAAATGTCCTATAACCAAATTTCCACATGTAACTACTAGATTGTGATACAATACACTAATGGGTGAAGTTTGGTTGACTTCTGCGCAGCGGTTTGGGAGTGAACATCAAAATTACATTTCTCTGCCATATCGCATAGATCTCACTGTGAAAAGGCTTAAATGACTTTTTTAATTAAGTTTGATGATTGCGCTCAAACAAAATTTCCTAAAACAAAATTTTCAAATGTAACTACTAGATTGTGATACAATACACTATTGGGTGAAGTTTGGTTGACTTCTGCGCAGCGGTTTGGGAGTTAACATCAAAATTACATTTCTCGGCCATATCGCATAGATCTCACTGTGAAAAGGCTTAAATGACTTTTTTAATTAAGTTTGATGATTGCGTTCAAACAAAATGTCCTAGAACAAAATTTCCACATGTAACTACTAGATTGTGATACAATACACTAATAGGTGAAGTTTGGTTGACTTCTGCGCAGCGGTTTGGGAGTTAACATCAAAATTACATTTCTCGGCCATATCGCATAGATCTCACTGTGAAAAGGCTTAAATGGCTTTTTTGACCTAAGTTTGAGGATTGCGCTCAAATCAAATGTCCAATAACCAAATTTCCACATGTAACTACTAGATTGTGATACAATACCCTAATGGGTGAAGTTTGGTTGACTTCTGCGCAGCGGTTTGGGAGTTAACATCAAAATTACATTTCTCGGCCATATCGCATAGATCTCACTGTGAAAAGGCTTAAATGACTTTTTTAATTAAGTTTGATGATTGCGTTCAAACAAAATGTCCTAGAACAAAATTTTCAAATGTAACTACTAGATTGTGATACAATACACTATTGGGTGAAGTTTGGTTGACTTCTGCGCAGCGGTTTGGGAGTTAACATCAAAATTACATTTCTCGGCCATATCGCATAGATCTCACTGTGAAAAGGCTTAAATGACTTTTTTAATTAAGTTTGATGATTGCGTTCAAACAAAATGTCCTAGAACAAAATTTTCAAATGTAACTACTAGATTGTGATACAATACACTATTGGGTGAAGTTTGGTTGACTTCTGCGCAGCGGTTTGGGAGTTAACATCAAAATTACATTTCTCGGCCATATCGCATAGATCTCACTGTGAAAAGGCTTAAATGGCTTTTTTGACCTAAGTTTGAGGATTGCGCTCAAACCAAATGTCCTAGAACAAAATTTTAAAATGTAACTACTAGAATGTGATACAATACACTATTGGGTGAAGTTTGGTTGACTTCTGCGCAGCGGTTTGGGAGTTAACATCAAAATTACATTTCTCGGCCATATCGCATAGATCTCACTGTGAAAAGGCTTAAATGGCTTTTTTGACCTAAGTTTGAGGATTGCGCTCAAATCAAATGTCCTAGAACCAAATTTCCACATGTAACTACTAGATTGTGATACAATACACTATTGGGTGAAGTTTGGTTGACTTCTGCGCAGCGGTTTGGGAGTTAACATCAAAATTACATTTCTCGGCCATATCGCATAGATCTCACTGTGAAAAGGCTTAAATGACTTTTTTAATTAAGTTTGATGATTGCGTTCAAACAAAATGTCCTAGAACAAAATTTTCAAATGTAACTACTAGATTGTGATACAATACCCTATTGGGTGAAGTTTGGTTGACTTCTGCGCAGCGGTTTGGGAGTTAACATCAAAATTACATTTCTCGGCCATATCGCATAGATCTCACTGTGAAAAGGCTTAAATGGCTTTTTTGACCTAAGTTTGAGGATTGCGCTCAAATCAAATGTCCTAGAACCAAATTTCCACATGTAACTACTAGATTGTGATACAATACACTAATGGGTGAAGTTTGGTTTACTTCTGCGCAGCGGTTTGGAAGTTAACATCAAAATTACATTTCTCGGCCATATCGCATAGATCTCACTGTGAAAAGGCTTAAATGGCTTTTTTGACCTAAGTTTAATAATTGCGCTCAAACCAAATGTCCTAGAACGAAATTTTCAAATGTAACTACTAGAATGTGATACAATACACTATTGGGTGAAGTTTGGTTGACTTCTGCGCAGCGGTTTGGGAGTTAACATCAAAATTACATTTCTCGGCCATATCGCATAGATCTCACTGTGAAAAGGCTTAAATGGCTTTTTTGACCTAAGTTTGAGGATTGCGCTCAAATCAAATGTCCTAGAACCAAATTTCCACATGTAACTACTAGATTGTGATACAATACACTAATGGGTGAAGTTTGGTTGACTTCTGCGCAGCGGTTTGGGAGTTAACATCAAAATTACATTTCTCGGCCATATCGCATAGATCTCACTGTGAAAAGGCTTAAATGGCTTTTTTGACCTAAGTTTGAGGATTGCGCTCAAATCAAATGTCCAATAACCAAATTTCCACATGTAACTACTAGATTGTGATACAATACACTAATGGGTGAAGTTTGGTTGACTTCTGCGCAGCGGTTTGGGAGTTAACATCAAAATTACATTTCTCGGCCATATCGCATAGATCTCACTGTGAAAAGGCTTAAATGACTTTTTTAATTAAGTTTGATGATTGCGTTCAAACAAAATGTCCTAGAACAAAATTTTCAAATGTAACTACTAGATTGTGATACAATACAATATTGGGTGAAGTTTGGTTGACTTCTGCGCAGCGGTTTGGGAGTTAACATCAAAATTACATTTCTCGGCCATATCGCATAGATCTCACTGTGAAAAGGCTTAAATGGCTTTTTTGACCTAAGTTTGAGGATTGCGCTCAAATCAAATGTCCTAGAACCAAATTTCCACATGTAACTACTAGATTGTGATACAATACACTAATGGGTGAAGTTTGGTTGACTTCTGCGCAGCGGTTTGGGAGTTAACATCAAAATTACATTTCTCGGCCATATCGCATAGATCTCACTGTGAAAAGGCTTAAATGGCTTTTTTGACCTAAGTTTGAGGATTGCGCTCAAATCAAATGTCCAATAACCAAATTTCCACATGTAACTACTAGATTGTGATACAATACCCTAATGGGTGAAGTTTGGTTGACTTCTGCGCAGCGGTTTGGGAGTTAACATCAAAATTACATTTCTCGGCCATATCGCATAGATCTCACTGTGAAAAGGCTTAAATGACTTTTTTAATTAAGTTTGATGATTGCGTTCAAACAAAATGTCCTAGAACAAAATTTTCAAATGTAACTACTAGATTGTGATACAATACACTATTGGGTGAAGTTTGGTTGACTTCTGCGCAGCGGTTTGGGAGTTAACATCAAAATTACATTTCTCGGCCATATCGCATAGATCTCACTGTGAAAAGGCTTAAATGGCTTTTTTGACCTAAGTTTGAGGATTGCGCTCAAATCAAATGTCCTAGAACCAAATTTCCACATGTAACTACTAGATTGTGATACAATACACTAATGGGTGAAGTTTGGTTTACTTCTGCGCAGCGGTTTGGGAGTTAACATCAAAATTACATTTCTCGGCCATATCGCATAGATCTCACTGTGAAAAGGCTTAAATGGCTTTTTTGACCTAAGTTTAATAATTGCGCTCAAACCAAATGTCCTTGAACGAAATTTTAAAATGTAACTACTAGAATGTGATACAATACACTATTGGGTGAAGTTTGGTTGACTTCTGCGCAGCGGTTTGGGAGTTAACATCAAAATTACATTTCTCGGCCATATCGCATAGATCTCACTGTGAAAAGGCTTAAATGGCTTTTTTGACCTAAGTTTGAGGATTGCGCTCAAATCAAATGTCCTAGAACCAAATTTCCACATGTAACTACTAGATTGTGATACAATACACTAATGGGTGAAGTTTGGTTGACTTCTGCGCAGCGGTTTGGGAGTTAACATCAAAATTACATTTCTCGGCCATATCGCATAGATCTCACTGTGAAAAGGCTTAAATAGCTTTTTTGACCTAAGTTTGAGGATTGCGCTCAAATCAAATGTCCTATAACCAAATTTCCACATGTAACTACTAGATTGTGATACAATACACTAATGGGTGAAGTTTGGTTGACTTCTGCGCAGCGGTTTGGGAGTTAACATCAAAATTACATTTCTCGGCCATATCGCATAGATCTCACTGTGAAAAGGCTTAAATGACTTTTTTAATTAAGTTTGATGATTGCGTTCAAACAAAATGTCCTAGAACAAAATTTTCAAATGTAACTACTAGATTGTGATACAATACACTATTGGGTGAAGTTTGGTTGACTTCTGCGCAGCGGTTTGGGAGTTAACATCAAAATTACATTTCTCGGCCATATCGCATAGATCTCACTGTGAAAAGGCTTAAATCGCTTTTTTGACCTAAGTTTGAGGATTGCGCTCAAATCAAATGTCCTAGAACCAAATTTCCACATGTAATTACTAGATTATGATACAATACACTAATGGGTGAAGTTTGGTTGACTTCTGCGCAGCGGTTTGGGAGTTAACATCAAAATTACATTTCTCGGCCATATCGCATAGATCTCACTGTGAAAAGGCTTAAATGACTTTTTTAATTAAGTGTAATGATTGCGCTCAAACAAAATGTCCTAGAACAAAATTTTCAAATGTAACTACTAGATTGTGATACAATACACTATTGGGTGAAGTTTAGTTGACTTCTGCGCAGCGGTTTGGGAGTTAACATCAAAATTACATTTCTCGGCCATATCGCATAGATCTCACTGTGAAAAGGCTTAAATGGCTTTTTTGACCTAAGTTTGAGGATTGCGCTCAAATCAAATGTCCTAGAACCAAATTTCCACATGTAACTACTAGATTGTGATACAATACACTAATGGTTGAAGTTTGGTTGACTTCTGCGCAGCGGTTTGGGAGTGAACATCAAAATTACATTTCTCGGCCATATCGCATAGATCTCACTGTGAAAAGGCTTAAATGACTTTTTTTAATTAAGTTTGAAGATTGCGCTCAAATCAAATGTCCTAGAACTAAATTTCCAAATGTAACTACTAGATTGTGATAAAATACACTATTGGGTGAAGTTTGGTTGACTTCTGCGCAGCGGTTTGGGAGTTAACATCAAAATTACATTTCTCGGCCATATCGCATAGATCTCACTGTGAAAAGGCTTAAATGGCTTTTTTGACCTAAGTTTAATAATTGCGCTCAAACCAAATGTCCTTGAACGAAATTTTAAAATGTAACTACTAGATTGTGATACAATACACTATTGGGTGAAGTTTAGTTGACTTCTGCGCAGCGGTTTGGGAGTTAACATCAAAATTACATTTCTCGGCCATATCGCATAGATCTCACTGTGAAAAGGCTTAAATGGCTTTTTTGACCTAAGTTTGAGGATTGCGCTCAAATCAAATGTCCTAGAACCAAATTTACACATGTAACTACTAGATTGTGATACAATACACTAATGGTTGAAGTTTGGTTGACTTCTGCGCAGCGGTTTGGGAGTGAACATCAAAATTACATTTCTCGGCCATATCGCATAGATCTCACTGTGAAAAGGCTTAAATGGCTTTTTTGACCTAAGTTTAATGATTGCGCTCAAACCAAATGTCCTAGAACGAAATTTTCAAATGTAACTACTAGAATGTGATACAATACACTATTGGGTGAAGTTTGGTTGACTTCTGCGCAGCGGTTTGGGAGTTAACATCAAAATTACATTTCTCGGCCATATCGCATAGATCTCATTGTGAAAAGGCTTAAATGGCTTTTTTGACCTAAGTTTGAGGATTGCGCTCAAACAAAATGTCCTAGAACAAAATTTTCAAATGTAACTACTAGATTGTGATACAATACACTATTGGGTGAAGTTTGGTTGACTTCTGCGCAGCGGTTTGGGAGTTAACATCAAAATTACATTTCTCGGCCATATCGCATAGATCTCACTGTGAAAAGGCTTAAATGACTTTTTTAATTAAGTTTGATGATTGCGTTCAAACAAAATGTCCTAGAACAAAATTTTCAAATGTAACTACTAGATTGTGATACAATACACTATTGGGTGAAGTTTGGTTGACTTCTGCGCAGCGGTTTGGGAGTTAACATCAAAATTACATTTCTCGGCCATATCGCATAGATCTCACTGTGAAAAGGCTTAAATGGCTTTTTTGACCTAAGTTTGAGGATTGCGCTCAAATCAAATGTCCTAGAACCAAATTTCCACATGTAACTACTAGATTGTGATACAATACACTAATGGGTGAAGTTTGGTTTACTTCTGCGCAGCGGTTTGGGAGTTAACATCAAAATTACATTTCTCGGCCATATCGCATAGATCTCACTGTGAAAAGGCTTAAATGACTTTTTTAATTAAGTGTAATGATTGCGCTCAAACAAAATGTCCTAGAACAAAATTTTCAAATGTAACTACTAGATTGTGATACAATACACTATTGGGTGAAGTTTAGTTGACTTCTGCGCAGCGGTTTGGGAGTTAACATCAAAATTACATTTCTCGGCCATATCGCATAGATCTCACTGTGAAAAGGCTTAAATGGCTTTTTTGACCTAAGTTTGAGGATTGCGCTCAAATCAAATGTCCTAGAACCAAATTTCCACATGTAACTACTAGATTGTGATACAATACACTAATGGTTGAAGTTTGGTTGACTTCTGCGCAGCGGTTTGGGAGTGAACATCAAAATTACATTTCTCGGCCATATCGCATAGATCTCACTGTGAAAAGGCTTAAATGACTTTTTTTAATTAAGTTTGAAGATTGCGCTCAAATCAAATGTCCTAGAACTAAATTTCCAAATGTAACTACTAGATTGTGATAAAATACACTATTGGGTGAAGTTTGGTTGACTTCTGCGCAGCGGTTTGGGAGTTAACATCAAAATTACATTTCTCGGCCATATCGCATAGATCTCACTGTGAAAAGGCTTAAATGGCTTTTTTGACCTAAGTTTGAGGATTGCGCTCAAATCAAATGTCCTATAACCAAATTTCCACATGTAACTACTAGATTGTGATACAATACACTAATGGGTGAAGTTTGGTTGACTTCTGCGCAGCGGTTTGGGAGTTAACATCAAAATTACATTTCTCGGCCATATCGCATAGATCTCACTGTGAAAAGGCTTAAATGACTTTTTTTAATTAAGTTTGATGATTGCGTTCAAACAAAATGTCCTAGAACAAAATTTTCAAATGTAACTACTAGATTGTGATACAATACACTATTGGGTGAAGTTTGGTTGACTTCTGCGCAGCGGTTTGGGAGTTAACATCAAAATTACATTTCTCGGCCATATCGCATAGATCTCACTGTGAAAAGGCTTAAATGGCTTTTTTGACCTAAGTTTAATGATTGCGCTCAAACCAAATGTCCTAGAACGAAATTTTCAAATGTAACTACTAGAATGTGATACAATACACTATTGGGTGAAGTTTGGTTGACTTCTGCGCAGCGGTTTGGGAGTTAACATCAAAATTACATTTCTCGGCCATATCGCATAGATCTCACTGTGAAAAGGCTTAAATGGCTTTTTTGACCTAAGTTTGAGGATTGCGTTCAAATCAAATGTCCTAGAACCAAATTTCCACATGTAACTACTAGATTGTGATACAATACACTAATGGGTGAAGTTTGGTTTACTTCTGCGCAGCGGTTTGGGAGTTAACATCAAAATTACATTTCTCGGCCATATCGCATAGATCTCACTGTGAAAAGGCTTAAATGGCTTTTTTGACCTAAGTTTAATAATTGCGCTCAAACCAAATGTCCTTGAACGAAATTTTAAAATGTAACTACTAGAATGTGATACAATACACTATTGGGTGAAGTTTGGTTGACTTCTGCGCAGCGGTTTGGGAGTTAACATCAAAATTACATTTCTCGGCCATATCGCATAGATGTCACTGTGAAAAGGCTTAAATGGCTTTTTTGACCTAAGTTTGAGGATTGCGCTCAAATCAAATGTCCTAGAACCAAATTTCCACATGTAACTACTAGATTGTGATACAATACACTAATGGGTGAAGTTTGGTTGACTTCTGCGCAGCGGTTTGGGAGTTAACATCAAAATTACATTTCTCGGCCATATCGCATAGATCTCACTGTGAAAAGGCTTAAATGACTTTTTTAATTAAGTTTGATGATCGCGTTCAAACAAAATGTCCTAGAACAAAATTTTCAAATGTAACTACTAGATTGTGATACAATACACTATTGAGTGAAGTTTGGTTGACTTCTGCGCAGCGGTTTGGGAGTTAACATCAAAATTACATTTCTCGGCCATATCGCATAGATCTCACTGTGAAAAGGCTTAAATGACTTTTTTAATTAAGTTTGATGATTGCGTTAAAACAAAATGTCCTAGAACAAAATTTTCAAATGTAACTACTAGATTGTGATACAATACACTATTGGGTGAAGTTTGGTTGACTTCTGCGCAGCGGTTTGGGAGTTAACATCAAAATTACATTTCTCGGCCATATCGCATAGATCTCACTGTGAAAAGGCTTAAATGACTTTTTTAATTAAGTTTAATGATTGCGCTCAAACCAAATGTCCTAAAACGAAATTTTCAAATGTAACTACTAGAATGTGATACAATACACTATTGGGTGAAGTTTAGTTGACTTCTGCGCAGCGGTTTGGGAGTTAACATCAAAATTACATTTCTCGGCCATATCGCATAGATCTCACTGTGAAAAGGCTTAAATGGCTTTTTTGACCTAAGTTTGAGGATTGCGCTCAAATCAAATGTCCTAGAACCAAATTTCCACATGTAACTACTAGATTGTGATACAATACACTAATGGGTGAAGTTTGGTTTACTTCTGCGCAGCGGTTTGGGAGTTAACATCAAAATTACATTTCTCGGCCATATCGCATAGATCTCACTGTGAAAAGGCTTAAATGGCTTTTTTGACCTAAGTTTAATAATTGCGCTCAAACCAAATGTCCTAGAACGAAATTTTCAAATGTAACTACTAGAATGTGATACAATACACTATTGGGTGAAGTTTGGTTGACTTCTGCGCAGCGGTTTGGGAGTTAACATCAAAATTACATTTCTCGGCCATATCGCATAGATCTCACTGTGAAAAGGCTTAAATGGCTTTTTTGACCTAAGTTTGAGGATTGCGCTCAAATCAAATGTCCTAGAACCAAATTTCCACATGTAACTACTAGATTGTGATACAATACACTAATGGGTGAAGTTTGGTTGACTTCTGCGCAGCGGTTTGGGAGTTAACATCAAAATTACATTTCTTGGCCATATCGCATAGATCTCACTGTGAAAAGGCTTAAATGGCTTTTTTGACCTAAGTTTGAGGATTGCGCTCAAATCAAATGTCCAATAACCAAATTTCCACATGTAACTACTAGATTGTGATACAATACACTAATGGGTGAAGTTTGGTTGACTTCTGCGCAGCGGTTTGGGAGTTAACATCAAAATTACATTTCTCGGCCATATCGCATAGATCTCACTGTGAAAAGGCTTAAATGACTTTTTTAATTAAGTTTGATGATTGCGTTCAAACAAAATGTCCTAGAACAAAATTTTCAAATGTAACTACTAGATTGTGATACAATACACTAATGGTTGAAGTTTGGTTGACTTCTGCGCAGCGGTTTGGGAGTGAACATCAAAATTACATTTCTCGGCCATATCGCATAGATCTCACTGTGAAAAGGCTTAAATGACTTTTTTTAATTAAGTTTGAAGATTGCGCTCAAATCAAATGTCCTAGAACTAAATTTCCAAATGTAACTACTAGATTGTGATAAAATACACTATTGGGTGAAGTTTGGTTGACTTCTGCGCAGCGGTTTGGGAGTTAACATCAAAATTACATTTCTCGGCCATATCGCATAGATCTCACTGTGAAAAGGCTTAAATGGCTTTTTTGACCTAAGTTTGAGGATTGCGCTCAAATTAAATGTCCTATAACCAAATTTCCACATGTAACTACTAGATTGTGATACAATACACTAATGGGTGAAGTTTGGTTGACTTCTGCGCAGCGGTTTGGGAGTTAACATTAAAATTACATTTCTCGGCCATATCGCATAGATCTCACTGTGAAAAGGCTTAAATGACTTTTTTAATTAAGTTTGATGATTGCATTCAAACAAAATGTCCTAGAACAAAATTTTCAAATGTAACTACTAGATTGTGATACAATACACTATTGGGTGAAGTTTGGTTGACTTCTGCGCAGCGGTTTGGGAGTTAACATCAAAATTACATTTCTCGGCCATATCGCATAGATCTCACTGTGAAAAGGCTTAAATGGTTTTTTTGACCTAAGTTTGAGGATTGCGCTCAAATCAAATGTCCTAGAACCAAATTTCCACATGTAACTACTAGATTGTGATACAATAGTCTAATAGGTGAAGTTTGGTTTACTTCTGCGCAGCGGTTTGGGAGTTAACATCAAAATTACATTTCTCGGCCATATCGCATAGATCTCACTGTGAAAAGGCTTAAATGGCTTTTTTGACCTAAGTTTAATAATTGCGCTCAAACCAAATGTCCTAGAACGAAATTTTAAAATGTAACTACTAGAATGTGATACAATACACTATTGGGTGAAGTTTGGTTGACTTCTGCGCAGCGGTTTGGGAGTTAACATCAAAATTACATTTCTCGGCCATATCGCATAGATCTCACTGTGAAAAGGCTTAAATGGCTTTTTTGACCTAAGTTTGAGGATTGCGCTCAAATCAAATGTCCTAGAACCAAATTTCCACATGTAACTACTAGATTGTGATACAATACACTAATGGGTGAAGTTTGGTTGACTTCTGCGCAGCGGTTTGGGAGTTAACATCAAAATTACATTTCTCGGCCATATCGCATAGATCTCACTGTGAAAAGGCTTAAATGACTTTTTTAATTAAGTTTGATGATTGCGCTCAAACAAAATTTCCTAGAACAAAATTTTCAAATGTAACTACTAGATTGTGATACAATACACTATTGGGTGAAGTTTGGTTGACTTCTGCGCAGCGGTTTGGGAGTTAACATCAAAATTACATTTCTCGGCCATATCGCATAGATCTCACTGTGAAAAGGCTTAAATGACTTTTTTAATTAAGTTTGATGATTGCGTTCAAACAAAATGTCCTAGAACAAAATTTTCAAATGTAACTACTAGATTGTGATACAATACACTATTGGGTGAAGTTTGGTTGACTTCTGCGCAGCGGTTTGGGAGTTAACATCAAAATTACATTTCTCGGCCATATCGCATAGATCTCATTGTGAAAAGGCTTAAATGGCTTTTTTGACCTAAGTTTAAAGATTGCGCTCAAATCAAATGTCCTAGAACCAAATTTCCACATGTAACTACTACATTGTGATACAATACACTAATGGGTGAAGTTTGGTTTACTTCTGCGCAGCGGTTTGGGAGTTAACATCAAAATTACATTTCTCGGCCATATCGCATAGATCTCACTGTGAAAAGGCTTAAATGGCTTTTTTGACCTAAGTTTAATGATTGCGCTCAAACCAAATGTCCTAGAACGAAATTTTCAAATGTAACTACTAGAATGTGATACAATACACTATTGGGTGAAGTTTGGTTGACTTCTGCGCAGCGGTTTGGGAGTTAACATCAAAATTACATTTCTCGGCCATATCGCATAGATCTCATTGTGAAAAGGCTTAAATGGCTTTTTTGACCTAAGTTTGAGGATTGCGCTCAAACAAAATGTCCTAGAACAAAATTTTCAAATGTAACTACTAGATTGTGATACAATACACTATTGGGTGAAGTTTGGTTGACTTCTGCGCAGCGGTTTGGGAGTTAACATCAAAATTACATTTCTCGGCCATATCGCATAGATCTCACTGTGAAAAGGCTTAAATGACTTTTTTAATTAAGTTTGATGATTGCGTTCAAACAAAATGTCCTAGAACAAAATTTTCAAATGTAACTACTAGATTGTGATACAATACACTATTGGGTGAAGTTTGGTTGACTTCTGCGCAGCGGTTTGGGAGTTAACATCAAAATTACATTTCTCGGCCATATCGCATAGATCTCACTGTGAAAAGGCTTAAATGATTTTTTTGACCTAAGTTTGAGGATTGCGCTCAAATCAAATGTCCTAGAACCAAATTTCCACATGTAACTACTAGATTGTGATACAATACACTAATGGGTGAAGTTTGGTTTACTTCTGCGCAGCGGTTTGGGAGTTAACATCAAAATTACATTTCTCGGCCATATCGCATAGATCTCACTGTGAAAAGGCTTAAATGGCTTTTTTGACCTAAGTTTAATAATTGCGCTCAAACCAAATGTCCTTGAACGAAATTTTAAAATGTAACTACTAGAATGTGATAAAATACACTATTGGGTGAAGTTTGGTTGACTTCTGCGCAGCGGTTTGGGAGTTAACATCAAAATTACATTTCTCGGCCATATCGCATAGATCTCACTGTGAAAAGGCTTAAATGGCTTTTTTGACCTAAGTTTGAGGATTGCGCTCAAATCAAATGTCCTAGAACCAAATTTCCACATGTAACTACTAGATTGTGATACAATACACTAATGGGTGAAGTTTGGTTGACTTCTGCGCAGCGGTTTGGGAGTTAACATCAAAATTACATTTCTCGGCCATATCGCATAGATCTCACTGTGAAAAGGCTTAAATGGCTTTTTTGACCTAAGTTTGAGGATTGCGCTCAAATCAAATGTCCTATAACCAAATTTCCACATGTAACTACTAGATTGTGATACAATACACTAATGGGTGAAGTTTGGTTGACTTCTGCGCAGCGGTTTGGGAGTTAACATCAAAATTACATTTCTCGGCCATATCGCATAGATCTCACTGTGAAAAGGCTTAAATGACTTTTTTAATTAAGTTTGATGATTGCGTTCAAACAAAATGTCCTAGAACAAAATTTTCAAATGTAACTAATAGATTGTGATACAATACACTATTGGGTGAAGTTTGGTTGACTTCTGCGCAGCGGTTTGGGAGTTAACATCAAAATTACATTTCTCGGCCATATCGCATAGATCTCACTGTGAAAAGGCTTAAATGGCTTTTTTGACCTAAGTTTGAGGATTGCGCTCAAATCAAATGTCCTAGAACCAAATTTCCACATGTAACTACTAGATTGTGATACAATACACTAATGGGTGAAGTTTGGTTGACTTCTGCGCAGCGGTTTGGGAGTTAACATCAAAATTACATTTCTCGGCCATATCGCATAGATCTCACTGTGAAAAGGCTTAAATGGCTTTTTTGACCTAAGTTTGATGATTGCGCTCAAACAAAATTTCCTAAAACAAAATTTTCAAATGTAACTACTAGATTGTGATACAATACACTATTGGGTGAAGTTTGGTTGACTTCTGCGCAGCGGTTTGGGAGTTAACATCAAAATTACATTTCTCGGCCATATCGCATAGATCTCACTGTGAAAAGGCTTAAATGACTTTTTTAATTAAGTTTGATGATTGCGTTCAAACAAAATGTCCTAGAAAAAAATTTTCAAATGTAACTACTAGATTGTGATACAATACACTATTGGGTGAAGTTTGGTTGACTTCTGCGCAGCGGTTTGGGAGTTAACATCAAAATTACATTTCTCGGCCATATCGCATAGATCTCACTGTGAAAAGGCTTAAATGGCTTTTTTGACCTAAGTTTGAGGATTGCGCTCAAATCAAATGTCCTAGAACCAAATTTCCACATGTAATTACTAGATTATGATACAATACACTAATGGGTGAAGTTTGGTTGACTTCTGCGCAGCGGTTTGGGAGTTAACATCAAAATTACATTTCTCGGCCATATCGCATAGATCTCACTGTGAAAAGGCTTAAATGACTTTTTTAATTAAGTTTAATGATTGCGCTCAAACAAAATGTCCTAGAACAAAATTTTCAAATGTAACTACTAGATTGTGATACAATACACTATTGGGTGAAGTTTAGTTGACTTCTGCGCAGCGGTTTGGGAGTTAACATCAAAATTACATTTCTCGGCCATATCGCATAGATCTCACTGTGAAAAGGCTTAAATGGCTTTTTTGACCTAAGTTTGAGGATTGCGCTCAAATCAAATGTCCTATAACCAAATTTCCACATGTAACTACTAGATTGTGATACAATACACTAATGGTTGAAGTTTGGTTGACTTCTGCGCAGCGGTTTGGGAGTTAACATCAAAATTACATTTCTCGGCCATATCGCATAGATCTCACTGTGAAAAGGCTTAAATGACTTTTTTAATTAAGTTTGATGATTGCGTTCAAACAAAATGTCCTAGAACAAAATTTTCAAATGTAACTACTAGATTGTGATACAATACACTATTGGGTGAAGTTTGGTTGACTTCTGCGCAGCGGTTTGGGAGTTAACATCAAAATTACATTTCTCGGCCATATCGCATAGATCTCACTGTGAAAAGGCTTAAATGGCTTTTTTGACCTAAGTTTGAGGATTGCGCTCAAACCAAATGTCCTAGAACGAAATTTTAAAATGTAACTACTAGAATGTGATACAATACACTATTGGGTGAAGTTTGGTTGACTTCTGCGCAGCGGTTTGGGAGTTAACATCAAAATTACATTTCTCGGCCATATCGCATAGATCTCACTGTGAAAAGGCTTAAATGGCTTTTTTGACCTAAGTTTGAGGATTGCGCTCAAATCAAATGTCCTAGAACCAAATTTCCACATGTAATTACTAGATTGTGATACAATACACTAATGGGTGAAGTTTGGTTGACTTCTGCGCAGCGGTTTGGGAGTTAACATCAAAATTACATTTCTCGGCCATATCGCATAGATCTTACTGTGAAAAGGCTTAAATGACTTTTTTAATTAAGTTTAATGATTGCGCTCAAACCAAATGTCTTAGTACGAAATTTTCAAATGTAACTACTAGAATGTGATACAATACACTATTGGGTGAAGTTTAGTTGACTTCTGCGCAGCGGTTTGGGAGTTAACATCAAAATTACATTTCTCGGCCATATCGCATAGATCTCACTGTGAAAAGGCTTAAATGACTTTTTTAATTAAGTTTGATGATTGCGCTCAAACAAAATGTCCTAGAACAAAATTTTCAAATGTAACTACTAGATTGTGATACAATACACTATTGGGTGAAGTTTGGTTGACTTCTGCGCAGCGGTTTGGGAGTTAACATCAAAATTACATTTCTCGGCCATATCGCATAGATCTCACTGTGAAAAGGCTTAAATGGCTTTTTTGACCTAAGTTTGAGGATTGCGCTCAAATCAAATGTCCTAGAACCAAATTTCCACATGTAACTACTAGATTGTGATACAATACACTAATGGTTGAAGTTTGGTTGACTTCTGCGCAGCGGTTTGGGAGTGAACATCAAAATTACATTTCTCGGCCATATCGCATAGATCTCACTGTGAAAAGGCTTAAATGACTTTTTTTAATTAAGTTTGAAGATTGCGCTCAAATCAAATGTCCTAGAACTAAATTTCCAAATGTAACTACTAGATTGTGATAAAATACACTATTGGGTGAAGTTTGGTTGACTTCTGCGCAGCGGTTTGGGAGTTAACATCAAAATTACATTTCTCGGCCATATCGCATAGATCTCACTGTGAAAAGGCTTAAATGGCTTTTTTGACCTAAGTTTGAGGATTGCGCTCAAATCAAATGTCCTATAACCAAATTTCCACATGTAACTACTAGATTGTGATACAATACACTAATGGGTGAAGTTTGGTTGACTTCTGCGCAGCGGTTTGGGAGTTAACATCAAAATTACATTTCTCGGCCATATCGCATAGATCTCACTGTGAAAAGGCTTAAATGGCTTTTTTGACCTAAGTTTGAGGATTGCGCTCAAACCAAATGTCCTAGAACGAAATTTTAAAATGTAACTACTAGAATGTGATACAATACACTATTGGGTGAAGTTTGGTTGACTTCTGCGCAGCGGTTTGGGAGTTAACATCAAAATTACATTTCTCGGCCATATCGCATAGATCTCACTGTGAAAAGGCTTAAATGACTTTTTTAATTAAGTATAATGATTGCGCTCAAACCAAATGTCCTAAAACGAAATTTTCAAATGTAACTACTAGAATGTGATACAATACACTATTGGGTGAAGTTTAGTTGACTTCTGCGCAGCGGTTTGGGAGTTAACATCAAAATTACATTTCTCGGCCATATCGCATAGATCTCACTGTGAAAAGGCTTAAATGGCTTTTTTGACCTAAGTTTAAGGATTGCGCTCAAATCAAATGTCCTAGAACCAAATTTCCACATGTAACTACTAGATTGTGATACAATACACTAATGGGTGAAGTTTGGTTTACTTCTGCGCAGCGGTTTGGGAGTTAACATCAAAATTACATTTCTCGGCCATATCGCATAGATCTCACTGTGAAAAGGCTTAAATGGCTTTTTTGACCTAAGTTTAATAATTGCGCTCAAACCAAATGTCCTAGAACGAAATTTTCAAATGTAACTACTAGAATGTGATACAATACACTATTGGGTGAAGTTTGGTTGACTTCTGCGCAGCGGTTTGGGAGTTAACATCAAAATTACATTTCTCGGCCATATCGCATAGATCTCACTGTGAAAAGGCTTAAATGGCTTTTTTGACCTAAGTTTGAGGATTGCGCTCAAATCAAATGTCCTAGAACCAAATTTCCACATGTAACTACTAGATTGTGATACAATACACTAATGGGTGAAGTTTGGTTGACTTCTGCGCAGCGGTTTGGGAGTGAACATCAAAATTACATTTCTCGGCCATATCGCATAGATCTCACTGTGAAAAGGCTTAAATGACTTTTTTTAATTAAGTTTGAAGATTGCGCTCAAATCAAATGTCCTAGAACTAAATTTCCAAATGTAACTACTAGATTGTGATAAAATACACTATTGGGTGAAGTTTGGTTGACTTCTGCGCAGCGGTTTGGGAGTTAACATCAAAATTACATTTCTCGGCCATATCGCATAGATCTCACTGTGAAAAGGCTTAAATGGCTTTTTTGACCTAAGTTTGAGGATTGCGCTCAAATCAAATGTCCTAGAACCAAATTTCCACATGTAACTACTAGATTGTGATACAATACACTAATTGGTGAAGTTTGGTTGACTTCTGCGCAGCGGTTTGGGAGTTAACATCAAAATTACATTTCTCGGCCATATCGCATAGATCTCATTGTGAAAAGGCTTAAATGGCTTTTTTGACCTAAGTTTGAGGATTGCGCTCAAACAAAATGTCCTAGAACAAAATTTTCAAATGTAAATACTAGATTATGATACAATACACTATTGGGTGAAGTTTGGTTGACTTCTGCGCAGCGGTTTGGGAGTTAACATCAAAATTACATTTCTCGGCCATATCGCATAGATCTCACTGTGAAAAGGCTTAAATGACTTTTTTAATTAAGTTTGATGATTGCGTTCAAACAAAATGTCCTAGAACAAAATTTTCAAATGTAACTACTAGATTGTGATACAATACACTATTGGGTGAAGTTTGGTTGACTTCTGCGCAGCGGTTTGGGAGTTAACATCAAAATTACATTTCTCGGCCATATCGCATAGATCTCACTGTGAAAAGGCTTAAATGGCTTTTTTGACCTAAGTTTGAGGATTGCGCTCAAATCAAATGTCCTAGAACCAAATTTCCACATGTAACTACTAGATTGTGATACAATACACTAATGGGTGAAGTTTGGTTTACTTCTGCGCAGCGGTTTGGGAGTTAACATCAAAATTACATTTCTCGGCCATATCGCATAGATCTCACTGTGAAAAGGCTTAAATGGCTTTTTTGACCTAAGTTTAATAATTGCGCTCAAACCAAATGTCCTTGAACGAAATTTTAAAATGTAACTACTAGAATGTGATACAATACACTATTGGGTGAAGTTTGGTTGACTTCTGCGCAGCGGTTTGGGAGTTAACATCAAAATTACATTTCTCGGCCATATCGCATAGATCTCACTGTGAAAAGGCTTAAATGACTTTTTTAATTAAGTTTGATGATTGCGTTCAAACAAAATGTCCTAGAACAAAATTTTCAAATGTAACTACTAGATTGTGATACAATACACTATTGGGTGAAGTTTGGTTGACTTCTGCGCAGCGGTTTGGGAGTTAACATCAAAATTACATTTCTCGGCCATATCGCATAGATCTCACTGTGAAAAGGCTTAAATGGCTTTTTTGACCTAAGTTTGAGGATTGCGCTCAAACCAAATGTCCTAGAACGAAATTTTAAAATGTAACTACTAGAATGTGATACAATACACTATTGGGTGAAGTTTGGTTGACTTCTGCGCAGCGGTTTGGGAGTTAACATCAAAATTACATTTCTCGGCCATATCGCATAGATCTCACTGTGAAAAGGCTTAAATGACTTTTTTAATTAAGTTTAATGATTGCGCTCAAACCAAATGTCCTAAAACGAAATTTTCAAATGTAACTACTAGAATGTGATACAATACACTATTGGGTGAAGTTTAGTTGACTTCTGCGCAGCGGTTTGGGAGTTAACATCAAAATTACATTTCTCGGCCATATCGCATAGATCTCACTGTGAAAAGGCTTAAATGGCTTTTTTGACCTAAGTTTGAGGATTGCGCTCAAATCAAATGTCCTAGAACAAAATTTTCAAATGTTACTACTAGATTGTGATACAATACACTATTGGGTGAAGTTTGGTTGACTTCTGCGCAGCGGTTTGGGAGTTAACATCAAAATTACATTTCTCGGCCATATCGCATAGATCTCACTGTGAAAAGGCTTAAATGGCTTTTTTGACCTAAGTTTGAGGATTGCGCTCAAATCAAATGTCCTAGAACCAAATTTCCACATGTAACTACTAGATTGTGATACAATACACTAATGGGTGAAGTTTGGTTGACTTCTGCGCAGCGGTTTGGGAGTGAACATCAAAATTACATTTCTCGGCCATATCGCATAGATCTCACTGTGAAAAGGCTTAAATGACTTTTTTTAATTAAGTTTGAAGATTGCGCTCAAATCAAATGTCCTAGAACTAAATTTCCAAATGTAACTACTAGATTGTGATAAAATACACTATTGGGTGAAGTTTGGTTGACTTCTGCGCAGCGGTTTGGGAGTTAACATCAAAATTACATTTCTCGGCCATATCGCATAGATCTCACTGTGAAAAGGCTTAAATGGCTTTTTTGACCTAAGTTTGAGGATTGCGCTCAAATCAAATGTCCTATAACCAAATTTCCACATGTAACTACTAGATTTTGATACAATACACTAATGGGTGAAGTTTGGTTGACTTCTGCGCAGCGGTTTGGGAGTTAACATCAAAATTACATTTCTCGGCCATATCGCATAGATCTCACTGTGAAAAGGCTTAAATGACTTTTTTAATTAAGTTTGATGATTGCATTTAAACAAAATGTCCTAGAACAAAATTTTCAAATGTAACTACTAGATTGTGATACAATACACTATTGGGTGAAGTTTGGTTGACTTCTGCGCAGCGGTTTGGGAGTTAACATCAAAATTACATTTCTCGGCCATATCGCATAGATCTCACTGTGAAAAGGCTTAAATGGCTTTTTTGACCTAAGTTTGAGGATTGCGCTCAAATCAAATGTCTTAGAACCTAATTTCCACATGTAACTACTAGATTGTGATACAATACACTAATGGGTGAAGTTTGGTTTACTTCTGCGCAGCGGTTTGGGAGTTAACATCAAAATTACATTTCTCGGCCATATCGCATAGATCTCACTGTGAAAAGGCTTAAATGGCTTTTTTGACCTAAGTTTAATAATTGCGCTCAAACCAAATGTCCTAGAACGAAATTTTCAAATGTAACTACTAGAATGTGATACAATACACTATTGGGTGAAGTTAGGTTGACTTCTGCGCAGCGGTTTGGGAGTTAACATCAAAATTACATTTCTCGGCCATATCGCATAGATCTCACTGTGAAAAGGCTTAAATGGCTTTTTTGACCTAAGTTTGAGGATTGCGCTCAAATCAAATGTCCTAGAACCAAATTTCCACATGTAACTACTAGATTGTGATACAATACACTAATGGGTGAAGTTTGGTTGACTTCTGCGCAGCGGTTTGGGAGTTAACATCAAAATTACATTTCTCGGCCATATCGCATAGATCTCACTGTGAAAAGGCTTAAATGACTTTTTTAATTAAGTTTGATGATTGCGCTCAAACAAAATTTCCTAGAACAAAATTTTCAAATGTAACTACTAGATTGTGATACAATACACTATTGGGTGAAGTTTGGTTGACTTCTGCGCAGCGGTTTGGGAGTTAACATCAAAATTACATTTCTCGGCCATATCGCATAGATCTCACTGTGAAAAGGCTTAAATGGCTTTTTTGACCTAAGTTTGAGGATTCCGCTCAAACCAAATGTCCTAAAACGAAATTTTCAAATGTAACTACTAGATTGTGATACAATACACTATTGGGTGAAGTTTGGTTGACTTCTGCGCAGCGGTTTGGGAGTTAACATCAAAATTACATTTCTCGGCCATATCGCATAGATCTCACTGTGAAAAGGCTTAAATGACTTTTTTAATTAAGTTTGATGATTGCGTTCAAACAAAATGTCCTAGAACAAAATTTTCAAATGTAACTACTAGATTGTGATACAATACACTATTGGGTGAAGTTTGGTTGACTTCTGCGCAGCGGTTTGGGAGTTAACATCAAAATTACATTTCTCGGCCATATCGCATAGATCTCACTGTGAAAAGGCTTAAATGGCTTTTTTGACCTAAGTTTAAAGATTGCGCTCAAACCAAATGTCCTAGAACGAAATTTTAAAATGTAACTACTAGATTGTGATACAATACACTATTGGGTGAAGTTTGGTTGACTTCTGCGCAGCGGTTTGGGAGTTAACATCAAAATTACATTTCTCGGCCATATCGCATAGATCTCACTGTGAAAAGGCTTAAATGACTTTTTTAATTAAGTTTAATGATTGCGCTCAAACCAAATGTCCTAAAACGAAATTTTCAAATGTAACTACTAGAATGTGATACAATACACTATTGGGTGAAGTTTAGTTGACTTCTGCGCAGCGGTTTGGGAGTTAACATCAAAATTACATTTCTCGGCCATATCGCATAGATCTCACTGTGAAAAGGCTTAAATGGCTTTTTTGACCTAAGTTTGAGGATTGCGCTCAAATCAAATGTCCTAGAACCAAATTTCCACATGTAACTACTAGATTGTGATACAATACACTAATGGGTGAAGTTTGGTTTACTTCTGCGCAGCGGTTTGGGAGTTAACATCAAAATTACATTTCTCGGCCATATCGCATAGATCTCACTGTGAAAAGGCTTAAATGGCTTTTTTGACCTAAGTTTAATAATTGCGCTCAAACCAAATGTCCTAGAACGAAATTTTCAAATGTAACTACTAGAATGTGATACAATACACTATTGGGTGAAGTTTGGTTGACTTCTGCGCAGCGGTTTGGGAGTTAACATCAAAATTACATTTCTCGGCCATATCGCATAGATCTCACTGTGAAAAGGCTTAAATGGCTTTTTTGACCTAAGTTTGAGGATTGCGCTCAAATCAAATGTTCTAGAACCAAATTTCCACATGTAACTACTAGATTGTGATACAATACACTAATGGGTGAAGTTTGGTTGACTTCTGCGCAGCGGTTTGGGAGTTAACATCAAAATTACATTTCTCGGCCATATCGCATAGATCTCACTGTGAAAAGGCTTAAATGGCTTTTTTGACCTAAGTTTGAGGATTGCGCTCAAACCAAATGTCCTAAAACGAAATTTCCACATGTAACTACTAGATTGTGATACAATACACTATTGGGTGAAGTTTAGTTGACTTCTGCGCAGCGGTTTGGGAGTTAACATCAAAATTACATTTCTCGGCCATATCGCATAGATCTCACTGTGAAAAGGCTTAAATGGCTTTTTTGACCTAAGTTTGAGGATTGCGCTCAAATCAAATGTCCTAGAACCAAATTTCCACATGTAACTACTAGATTGTGATACAATACACTAATGGGTGAAGTTTGGTTTACTTCTGCGCAGCGGTTTGGGAGTTAACATCAAAATTACATTTCTCGGCCATATCGCATAGATCTCACTGTGAAAAGGCTTAAATGGCTTTTTTGACCTAAGTTTAATAATTGCGCTCAAACCAAATGTCCTAGAACGAAATTTTCAAATGTAACTACGAGAATGTGATACAATACACTATTGGGTGAAGTTTGGTTGACTTCTGCGCAGCGGTTTGGGAGTTAACATCAAAATTACATTTCTCGGCCATATCGCATAGATCTCACTGTGAAAAGGCTTAAATGGCTTTTTTGACCTAAGTTTGAGGATTGCGCTCAAATCAAATGTCCTAGAACCAAATTTCCACATGTAACTACTAGATTGTGATACAATACACTAATTGGTGAAGTTTGGTTGACTTCTGCGCAGCGGTTTGGGAGTTAACATCAAAATTACATTTCTCGGCCATATCGCATAGATCTCACTGTGAAAAGGCTTAAATGACTTTTTTAATTAAGTTTGATGATTGCGCTCAAACAAAATTTCCTAGAACAAAATTTTCAAATGTAACTACTAGATTGTGATACAATACACTATTGGGTGAAGTTTGGTTGACTTCTGCGCAGCGGTTTGGGAGTTAACATCAAAATTACATTTCTCGGCCATATCGCATAGATCTCACTGTGAAAAGGCTTAAATGACTTTTTTAATTAAGTTTGATGATTGCGTTCAAACAAAATGTCCTAGAACAAAATTTTCAAATGTAACTACTAGATTGTGATACAATACACTATTGGGTGAAGTTTGGTTGACTTCTGCGCAGCGGTTTGGGAGTTAACATCAAAATTACATTTCTCGGCCATATCGCATAGATCTCACTGTGAAAAGGCTTAAATGGCTTTTTTGACCTAAGTTTGAGGATTGCGCTCAAATCAAATGTCCTAGAACCAAATTTCCACATGTAACTACTAGATTGTGATACAATACACTAATGGGTGAAGTTTGGTTTACTTCTGCGCAGCGGTTTGGGAGTTAACATCAAAATTACATTTCTCGGCCATATCGCATAGATCTCACTGTGAAAAGGCTTAAATGGCTTTTTTGACCTAAGTTTAATGATTGCGCTCAAACCAAATGTCCTAGAACGAAATTTTCAAATGTAACTACTAGAATGTGATACAATACACTATTGGGTGAAGTTTGGTTGACTTCTGCGCAGCGGTTTGGGAGTTAACATCAAAATTACATTTCTCGGCCATATCGCATAGATCTCATTGTGAAAAGGCTTAAATGGCTTTTTTGACCTAAGTTTGAGGATTGCGCTCAAACAAAATGTCCTAGAACAAAATTTTCAAATGTAACTACTAGATTGTGATACAATACACTATTGGGTGAAGTTTGGTTGACTTCTGCGCAGCGGTTTGGGAGTTAACATCAAAATTACATTTCTCGGCCATATCGCATAGATCTCACTGTGAAAAGGCTTAAATGACTTTTTTAATTAAGTTTGATGATTGCGTTCAAACAAAATGTCCTAGAACAAAATTTTCAAATGTAACTACTAGATTGTGATACAATACACTATTGGGTGAAGTTTGGTTGACTTCTGCGCAGCGGTTTGGGAGTTAACATCAAAATTACATTTCTCGGCCATATCGCATAGATCTCACTGTGAAAAGGCTTAAATGGCTTTTTTGACCTAAGTTTGAGGATTGCGCTCAAATCAAATGTCCTAGAACCAAATTTCCACATGTAACTACTAGATTGTGATACAATACACTAATGGGTGAAGTTTGGTTTACTTCTGCGCAGCGGTTTGGGAGTTAACATCAAAATTACATTTCTCGGCCATATCGCATAGATCTCACTGTGAAAAGGCTTAAATGGCTTTTTTGACCTAAGTTTAATAATTGCGCTCAAACCAAATGTCCTTGAACGAAATTTTAAAATGTAACTACTAGAATGTGATACAATACACTATTGGGTGAAGTTTGGTTGACTTCTGCGCAGCGGTTTGGGAGTTAACATCAAAATTACATTTCTCGGCCATATCGCATAGATCTCACTGTGAAAAGGCTTAAATGACTTTTTAAATTAAGTTTGATGATTGCGTTCAAACAAAATGTCCTAGAACAAAATTTTCAAATGTAACTACTAGATTGTGATACAATACACTATTGGGTGAAGTTTGGTTGACTTCTGCGCAGCGGTTTGGGAGTTAACATCAAAATTACATTTCTCGGCCATATCGCATAGATCTCACTGTGAAAAGGCTTAAATAGCTTTTTTGACCTAAGTTTGAGGATTGCGCTCAAATCAAATGTCCTATAACCAAATTTCCACATGTAACTACTAGATTGTGATACAATACACTAATGGGTGAAGTTTGGTTGACTTCTGCGCAGCGGTTTGGGAGTTAACATCAAAATTACATTTCTCGGCCATATCGCATAGATCTCACTGTGAAAAGGCTTAAATGACTTTTTTAATTAAGTTTGATGATTGCGTTCAAACAAAATGTCCTAGAACAAAATTTTCAAATGTAACTATTAGATTGTGATACAATACACTATTGGGTGAAGTTTGGTTGACTTCTGCGCAGCGGTTTGGGAGTTAACATCAAAATTACATTTCTCGGCCATATCGCATAGATCTCACTGTGAAAAGGCTTAAATCGCTTTTTTGACCTAAGTTTGAGGATTGCGCTCAAACCAAATGTCCTTGAACGAAATTTTAAAATGTAACTACTAGAATGTGATACAATACACTATTGGGTGAAGTTTGGTTGACTTCTGCGCAGCGGTTTGGGAGTTAACATCAAAATTACATTTCTCGGCCATATCGCATAGATCTCACTGTGAAAAGGCTTAAATGGCTTTTTTGACCTAAGTTTGAGGATTGCGCTCAAATCAAATGTCCTAGAACCAAATTTCCACATGTAACTACTAGATTGTGATACAATACACTATTGGGTGAAGTTTGGTTGACTTCTGCGCAGCGGTTTGGGAGTTAACATCAAAATTACATTTCTCGGCCATATCGCATAGATCTCACTGTGAAAAGGCTTAAATGACTTTTTTAATTAAGTTTGATGATTGCGTTCAAACAAAATGTCCTAGAAAAAAATTTTCAAATGTAACTACTAGATTGTGATACAATACACTATTGGGTGAAGTTTGGTTGACTTCTGCGCAGCGGTTTGGGAGTTAACATCAAAATTACATTTCTCGGCCATATCGCATAGATCTCACTGTGAAAAGGCTTAAATGGCTTTTTTGACCTAAGTTTGAGGATTGCGCTCAAATCAAATGTCCTAGAACCAAATTTCCACATGTAACTACTAGATTGTGATACAATACACTAATGGGTGAAGTTTGGTTTACTTCTGCGCAGCGGTTTGGGAGTTAACATCAAAATTACATTTCTCGGCCATATCGCATAGATCTCACTGTGAAAAGGCTTAAATGGCTTTTTTGACCTAAGTTTAATGATTGCGCTCAAACCAAATGTCCTAGAACGAAATTTTCAAATGTAACTACTAGAATGTGATACAATACACTATTGGGTGAAGTTTGGTTGACTTCTGCGCAGCGGTTTGGGAGTTAACATCAAAATTACATTTCTCGGCCATATCGCATAGATCTCATTGTGAAAAGGCTTAAATGGCTTTTTTGACCTAAGTTTGAGGATTGCGCTCAAACAAAATGTCCTAGAACAAAATTTTCAAATGTAACTACTAGATTGTGATACAATACACTATTGGGTGAAGTTTGGTTGACTTCTGCGCAGCGGTTTGGGAGTTAACATCAAAATTACATTTCTCGGCCATATCGCATAGATCTCACTGTGAAAAGGCTTAAATGACTTTTTTAATTAAGTTTGATGATTGCGTTCAAACAAAATGTCCTAGAACAAAATGTTCAAATGTAACTACTAGATTGTGATACAATACACTATTGGGTGAAGTTTGGTTGACTTCTGCGCAGCGGTTTGGGAGTTAACATCAAAATTACATTTCTCGGCCATATCGCATAGATCTCACTGTGAAAAGGCTTAAATGGCTTTTTTGACCTAAGTTTGAGGATTGCGCTCAAATCAAATGTCCTAGAACCAAATTTCCACATGTAACTACTAGATTGTGATACAATACACTAATGGGTGAAGTTTGGTTTACTTCTGCGCAGCGGTTTGGGAGTTAACATCAAAATTACATTTCTCGGCCATATCGCATAGATCTCACTGTGAAAAGGCTTAAATGGCTTTTTTGACCTAAGTTTAATAATTGCGCTCAAACCAAATGTCCTTGAACGAAATTTTAAAATGTAACTACTAGAATGTGATACAATACACTATTGGGTGAAGTTTGGTTGACTTCTGCGCAGCGGTTTGGGAGTTAACATCAAAATTACATTTCTCGGCCATATCGCATAGATCTCACTGTGAAAAGGCTTAAATGACTTTTTTAATTAAGTGTAATGATTGCGCTCAAACAAAATGTCCTAGAACAAAATTTTCAAATGTAACTACTAGATTGTGATACAATACACTATTGGGTGAAGTTTAGTTGACTTCTGCGCAGCGGTTTGGGAGTTAACATCAAAATTACATTTCTCGGCCATATCGCATAGATCTCACTGTGAAAAGGCTTAAATGGCTTTTTTGACCTAAGTTTGAGGATTGCGCTCAAATCAAATGTCCTAGAACCAAATTTACACATGTAACTACTAGATTGTGATACAATACACTAATGGTTGAAGTTTGGTTGACTTCTGCGCAGCGGTTTGGGAGTGAACATCAAAATTACATTTCTCGGCCATATCGCATAGATCTCACTGTGAAAAGGCTTAAATGGCTTTTTTGACCTAAGTTTAATGATTGCGCTCAAACCAAATGTCCTAGAACGAAATTTTCAAATGTAACTACTAGAATGTGATACAATACACTATTGGGTGAAGTTTGGTTGACTTCTGCGCAGCGGTTTGGGAGTTAACATCAAAATTACATTTCTCGGCCATATCGCATAGATCTCATTGTGAAAAGGCTTAAATGGCTTTTTTGACCTAAGTTTGAGGATTGCGCTCAAACAAAATGTCCTAGAACAAAATTTTCAAATGTAACTACTAGATTGTGATACAATACACTATTGGGTGAAGTTTGGTTGACTTCTGCGCAGCGGTTTGGGAGTTAACATCAAAATTACATTTCTCGGCCATATCGCATAGATCTCACTGTGAAAAGGCTTAAATGACTTTTTTAATTAAGTTTGATGATTGCGTTCAAACAAAATGTCCTAGAACAAAATTTTCAAATGTAACTACTAGATTGTGATACAATACACTATTGGGTGAAGTTTGGTTGACTTCTGCGCAGCGGTTTGGGAGTTAACATCAAAATTACATTTCTCGGCCATATCGCATAGATCTCACTGTGAAAAGGCTTAAATGGCTTTTTTGACCTAAGTTTGAGGATTGCGCTCAAATCAAATGTCCTAGAACCAAATTTCCACATGTAACTACTAGATTGTGATACAATACACTAATGGGTGAAGTTTGGTTTACTTCTGCGCAGCGGTTTGGGAGTTAACATCAAAATTACATTTCTCGGCCATATCGCATAGATCTCACTGTGAAAAGGCTTAAATGGCTTTTTTGACCTAAGTTTAATAATTGCGCTCTAACCAAATGTCCTTGAACGAAATTTTAAAATGTAACTACTAGAATGTGATACAATACACTATTGGGTGAAGTTTGGTTGACTTCTGCGCAGCGGTTTGGGAGTTAACATCAAAATTACATTTCTCGGCCATATCGCATAGATCTCACTGTGAAAAGGCTTAAATGACTTTTTAAATTAAGTTTGATGATTGCGTTCAAACAAAATGTCCTAGAACAAAATTTTCAAATGTAACTACTAGATTGTGATACAATACACTATTGGGTGAAGTTTGGTTGACTTCTGCGCAGCGGTTTGGGAGTTAACATCAAAATTACATTTCTCGGCCATATCGCATAGATCTCACTGTGAAAAGGCTTAAATGGCTTTTTTGACCTAAGTTTGAGGATTGCGCTCAAATCAAATGTCCTAGAACCAAATTTCCACATGTAATTACTAGATTATGATACAATACACTAATGGGTGAAGTTTGGTTGACTTCTGCGCAGCGGTTTGGGAGTTAACATCAAAATTACATTTCTCGGCCATATCGCATAGATCTCACTGTGAAAAGGCTTAAATGACTTTTTTAATTAAGTGTAATGATTGCGCTCAAACAAAATGTCCTAGAACAAAATTTTCAAATGTAACTACTAGATTGTGATACAATACACTATTGGGTGAAGTTTAGTTGACTTCTGCGCAGCGGTTTGGGAGTTAACATCAAAATTACATTTCTCGGCCATATCGCATAGATCTCACTGTGAAAAGGCTTAAATGGCTTTTTTGACCTAAGTTTGAGGATTGCGCTCAAATCAAATGTCCTAGAACCAAATTTCCACATGTAACTACTAGATTGTGATACAATACACTAATGGGTGAAGTTTGGTTGACTTCTGCGCAGCGGTTTGGGAGTTAACATCAAAATTACATTTCTCGGCCATATCGCATAGATCTCACTGTGAAAAGGCTTAAATGACTTTTTTAATTAAGTTTGATGATTGCGTTCAAACAAAATGTCCTAGAACAAAATTTTCAAATGTAACTACTAGATTGTGATACAATACACTATTGGGTGAAGTTTGGTTGACTTCTGCGCAGCGGTTTGGGAGTTAACATCAAAATTACATTTCTCGGCCATATCGCATAGATCTCACTGTGAAAAGGCTTAAATGGCTTTTTTGACCTAAGTTTGAGGATTGCGCTCAAATCAAATGTCCTAGAACCAAATTTCCACATGTAACTACTAGATTGTGATACAATACACTAATGGGTGAAGTTTGGTTTACTTCTGCGCAGCGGTTTGGGAGTTAACATCAAAATTACATTTCTCGGCCATATCGCATAGATCTCACTGTGAAAAGGCTTAAATGGCTTTTTTGACCTAAGTTTAATGATTGCGCTCAAACCAAATGTCCTAGAACGAAATTTTCAAATGTAACTACTAGAATGTGATACAATACACTATTGGGTGAAGTTTGGTTGACTTCTGCGCAGCGGTTTGGGAGTTAACATCAAAATTACATTTCTCGGCCATATCGCATAGATCTCACTGTGAAAAGGCTTAAATGACTTTTTTAATTAAGTTTGATGATTGCGTTCAAACAAAATGTCCTAGAACAAAATTTTCAAATGTAACTACTAGATTGTGATACAATACACTATTGGGTGAAGTTTGGTTGACTTCTGCGCAGCGGTTTGGGAGTTAACATCAAAATTACATTTCTCGGCCATATCGCATAGATCTCACTGTGAAAAGGCTTAAATGGCTTTTTTGACCTAAGTTTGAGGATTGCGCTCAAATCAAATGTCCTAGAACCAAATTTCCACATGTAATTACTAGATTATGATACAATACACTAATGGGTGAAGTTTGGTTGACTTCTGCGCAGCGGTTTGGGAGTTAACATCAAAATTACATTTCTCGGCCATATCGCATAGATCTCACTGTGAAAAGGCTTAAATGACTTTTTTAATTAAGTGTAATGATTGCGCTCAAACAAAATGTCTTAGAACAAAATTTTCAAATGTAACTACTAGATTGTGATACAATACACTATTGGGTGAAGTTTGGTTGACTTCTGCGCAGCGGTTTGGGAGTTAACATCAAAATTACATTTCTCGGCCATATCGCATAGATCTCACTGTGAAAAGGCTTAAATGGCTTTTTTGACCTAAGTTTGAGGATTGCGCTCAAATCAAATGTCCTATAACCAAATTTCCACATGTAACTACTAGATTGTGATACAATACACTAATGGGTGAAGTTTGGTTTACTTCTGCGCAGCGGTTTGGGAGTTAACATCAAAATTACATTTCTCGGCCATATCGCATAGATCTCACTGTGAAAAGGCTTAAATGGCTTTTTTGACCTAAGTTTAATGATTGCGCTCAAACCAAATGTCCTAGAACGAAATTTTCAAATGTAACTACTAGAATGTGATACAATACACTATTGGGTGAAGTTTGGTTGACTTCTGCGCAGCGGTTTGGGAGTTAACATCAAAATTACATTTCTCGGCCATATCGCATAGATCTCATTGTGAAAAGGCTTAAATGGCTTTTTTGACCTAAGTTTGAGGATTGCGCTCAAACAAAATGTCCTAGAACAAAATTTTCAAATGTAACTACTAGATTGTGATACAATACACTATTGGGTGAAGTTTGGTTGACTTCTGCGCAGCGGTTTGGGAGTTAACATCAAAATTACATTTCTCGGCCATATCGCATAGATCTCACTGTGAAAAGGCTTAAATGACTTTTTTAATTAAGTTTGATGATTGCGTTCAAACAAAATGTCCTAGAACAAAATTTTCAAATGTAACTACTAGATTGTGATACAATACACTATTGGGTGAAGTTTGGTTGACTTCTGCGCAGCGGTTTGGGAGTTAACATCAAAATTACATTTCTCGGCCATATCGCATAGATCTCACTGTGAAAAGGCTTAAATGGCTTTTTTGACCTAAGTTTGAGGATTGCGCTCAAATCAAATGTCCTAGAACCAAATTTCCACATGTAACTACTAGATTGTGATACAATACACTAATGGGTGAAGTTTGGTTTACTTCTGCGCAGCGGTTTGGGAGTTAACATCAAAATTACATTTCTCGGCCATATCGCATAGATCTCACTGTGAAAAGGCTTAAATGGCTTTTTTGACCTAAGTTTAATAATTGCGCTCTAACCAAATGTCCTTGAACGAAATTTTAAAATGTAACTACTAGAATGTGATACAATACACTATTGGGTGAAGTTTGGTTGACTTCTGCGCAGCGGTTTGGGAGTTAACATCAAAATTACATTTCTCGGCCATATCGCATAGATCTCACTGTGAAAAGGCTTAAATGACTTTTTAAATTAAGTTTGATGATTGCGTTCAAACAAAATGTCCTAGAACAAAATTTTCAAATGTAACTACTAGATTGTGATACAATACACTATTGGGTGAAGTTTGGTTGACTTCTGCGCAGCGGTTTGGGAGTTAACATCAAAATTACATTTCTCGGCCATATCGCATAGATCTCACTGTGAAAAGGCTTAAATGGCTTTTTTGACCTAAGTTTGAGGATTGCGCTCAAATCAAATGTCCTAGAACCAAATTTCCACATGTAATTACTAGATTATGATACAATACACTAATGGGTGAAGTTTGGTTGACTTCTGCGCAGCGGTTTGGGAGTTAACATCAAAATTACATTTCTCGGCCATATCGCATAGATCTCACTGTGAAAAGGCTTAAATGACTTTTTTAATTAAGTGTAATGATTGCGCTCAAACAAAATGTCCTAGAACAAAATTTTCAAATGTAACTACTAGATTGTGATACAATACACTATTGGGTGAAGTTTAGTTGACTTCTGCGCAGCGGTTTGGGAGTTAACATCAAAATTACATTTCTCGGCCATATCGCATAGATCTCACTGTGAAAAGGCTTAAATGGCTTTTTTGACCTAAGTTTGAGGATTGCGCTCAAATCAAATGTCCTAGAACCAAATTTCCACATGTAACTACTAGATTGTGATACAATACACTAATGGTTGAAGTTTGGTTGACTTCTGCGCAGCGGTTTGGGAGTGAACATCAAAATTACATTTCTCGGCCAAATCGCATAGATCTCACTGTGAAAAGGCTTAAATGACTTTTTTTAATTAAGTTTGAAGATTGCGCTCAAATCAAATGTCCTAGAACTAAATTTTCAAATGTAACTACTAGAATGTGATACAATACACTATTGGGTGAAGTTTAGTTGACTTCTGCGCAGCGGTTTGGGAGTTAACATCAAAATTACATTTCTCGGCCATATCGCATAGATCTCACTGTGAAAAGGCTTAAATGGCTTTTTTGACCTAAGTTTGAGGATTGCGCTCAAATCAAATGTCCTAGAACCAAATTTCCACATGTAACTACTAGATTGTGATACAATACACTAATGGGTGAAGTTTGGTTGACTTCTGCGCAGCGGTTTGGGAGTTAACATCAAAATTACATTTCTCGGCCATATCGCATAGATCTCACTGTGAAAAGGCTTAAATAGCTTTTTTGACCTAAGTTTATGGATTGCGCTCAAATCAAATGTCCTATAACCAAATTTCCACATGTAACTACTAGATTGTGATACAATACACTAATGCAGTGCTTCTCAATTATTTTCTGTTACGCCCCCCCAAGGAAGACGTAAATGTTTCGCGCCCCCCCCAACTCTCTGCCGCCACTGTAAATAGTATCATTCGTCTATATTACTATTATAAGTACGCCTCAGCCTAACATTGTGTCCTTTTTTTTCTATTAAAGAAAAAAAGTAACATAGATCAACTTATAATAAAGTATAACTTTTTTAACATTGTGTTGCTTGTAACAGAAAAGACTTAATGCGCATCAATTTGCCTGAAGTTAAAAAAAAAAAAAAAAAGTCATATCCAAACTGTAAAAATACACTCAAGGTACATTTTTGACCATTTGATACTGAAAAATAAAATGTAATAAAATCAGTAAATAATAACAAATTCAAATTGATTAGAAACATTTACTCTTCAGGACAACATGCCAAAAAATTTGACCGAAAAAAACCCAAACTGAATAGAAGGGGGGAAAAAGTTCTCTGGACGGAAGGAAAGTTTTTATTTTCGCTGATTCACCACAGTGCTCACTGGTTTACTGATATAACACTGACAAAGCGGGACGATTGTGACAATTGGCAATATTCGGCACATTTTCGCTGAAAAACAATCAAGCAGCTTATCAATGAGATTGAGGTCTAATGTCTTTAAGTGGCGTCTTAACTGATTTGGCTTCTCCGCTATAATCATTTTTAGACTCAGTAAACAGTGGTCTTTCCTCATTTCCCACTATATTAAAAGTCAAAGGCAAACGGCCCGGAAAAAAGCGCATTCTCGGCGGCCGAGGGAGAACCGTAGGTGAGGGCGGTGGTCGTGACGATCCCAAGCCGAAAACGGCACTTCTCGGTCGGACACGTGAGAAACACAGTGGGTCGCTGCGTGAGTCCAGCTCTGCATGAGTCTCTTCCGTGTGCTCTTGCTTACTTCAAAAATACTGCACGCACTTTGAAAATGAGAGCGCCACTGCCACCCACGGAGTGGATGTGCAAGTACACTTTATTCTAGTACGGCAAAAAAAAAAAAAAAAAAGCATGTTCCCCGAGGTCACTCGCGCCCCCCCTGGCATCGCTCTGCGCCCCCCTGGGGGGGCGCGCCCCACCATTTGAGAAGTACTGCACTAATGGGTGAAGTTTGGTTGACTTCTGCGCAGCGGTTTGGGAGTTAACATCAAAATTACATTTCTCGGCCATATCGCATAGATCTCACTGTGAAAAGGCTTAAATGACTTTTTTAATTAAGTTTGATGATTGCGTTCAAACAAAATGTCCTAGAACAAAATTTTCAAATGTAACTACTAGATTGTGATACAATACACTATTGGGTGAAGTTTGGTTGACTTCTGCGCAGCGGTTTGGGAGTTAACATCAAAATTACATTTCTCGGCCATATCGCATAGATCTCACTGTGAAAAGGCTTAAATGACTTTTTTAATTAAGTTTGATGATTGCGTTCAAACAAAATGTCCTAGAACAAAATTTTCAAATGTAACTACTAGATTGTGATACAATACACTATTGGGTGAAGTTTGGTTGACTTCTGCGCAGCGGTTTGGGAGTTAACATCAAAATTACATTTCTCGGCCATATCGCATAGATCTCACTGTGAAAAGGCTTAAATGGCTTTTTTGACCTAAGTTTGAGGATTGCGCTCAAATCAAATGTCCTAGAACCAAATTTCCACATGTAACTACTAGATTGTGATACAATACACTAATGGGTGAAGTTTGGTTTACTTCTGCGCAGCGGTTTGGGAGTTAACATCAAAATTACATTTCTCGGCCATATCGCATAGATCTCACTGTGAAAAGGCTTAAATGGCTTTTTTGACCTAAGTTTAATAATTGCGCTCTAACCAAATGTCCTTGAACGAAATTTTAAAATGTAACTACTAGAATGTGATACAATACACTATTGGGTGAAGTTTGGTTGACTTCTGCGCAGCGGTTTGGGAGTTAACATCAAAATTACATTTCTCGGCCATATCGCATAGATCTCACTGTGAAAAGGCTTAAATGACTTTTTAAATTAAGTTTGATGATTGCGTTCAAACAAAATGTCCTAGAACAAAATTTTCAAATGTAACTACTAGATTGTGATACAATACACTATTGGGTGAAGTTTGGTTGACTTCTGCGCAGCGGTTTGGGAGTTAACATCAAAATTACATTTCTCGGCCATATCGCATAGATCTCACTGTGAAAAGGCTTAAATGGCTTTTTTGACCTAAGTTTGAGGATTGCGCTCAAATCAAATGTCCTAGAACCAAATTTCCACATGTAATTACTAGATTATGATACAATACACTAATGGGTGAAGTTTGGTTGACTTCTGCGCAGCGGTTTGGGAGTTAACATCAAAATTACATTTCTCGGCCATATCGCATAGATCTCACTGTGAAAAGGCTTAAATGACTTTTTTAATTAAGTGTAATGATTGCGCTCAAACAAAATGTCCTAGAACAAAATTTTCAAATGTAACTACTAGATTGTGATACAATACACTATTGGGTGAAGTTTAGTTGACTTCTGCGCAGCGGTTTGGGAGTTAACATCAAAATTACATTTCTCGGCCATATCGCATAGATCTCACTGTGAAAAGGCTTAAATGGCTTTTTTGACCTAAGTTTGAGGATTGCGCTCAAATCAAATGTCCTAGAACCAAATTTCCACATGTAACTACTAGATTGTGATACAATACACTAATGGGTGAAGTTTGGTTGACTTCTGCGCAGCGGTTTGGGAGTTAACATCAAAATTACATTTCTCGGCCATATCGCATAGATCTCACTGTGAAAAGGCTTAAATGACTTTTTTAATTAAGTTTGATGATTGCGTTCAAACAAAATGTCCTAGAACAAAATTTTCAAATGTAACTACTAGATTGTGATACAATACACTATTGGGTGAAGTTTGGTTGACTTCTGCGCAGCGGTTTGGGAGTTAACATCAAAATTACATTTCTCGGCCATATCGCATAGATCTCACTGTGAAAAGGCTTAAATGGCTTTTTTGACCTAAGTTTGAGGATTGCGCTCAAATCAAATGTCCTAGAACCAAATTTCCACATGTAACTACTAGATTGTGATACAATACACTAATGGGTGAAGTTTGGTTTACTTCTGCGCAGCGGTTTGGGAGTTAACATCAAAATTACATTTCTCGGCCATATCGCATAGATCTCACTGTGAAAAGGCTTAAATGGCTTTTTTGACCTAAGTTTAATGATTGCGCTCAAACCAAATGTCCTAGAACGAAATTTTCAAATGTAACTACTAGAATGTGATACAATACACTATTGGGTGAAGTTTGGTTGACTTCTGCGCAGCGGTTTGGGAGTTAACATCAAAATTACATTTCTCGGCCATATCGCATAGATCTCACTGTGAAAAGGCTTAAATGACTTTTTTAATTAAGTTTGATGATTGCGTTCAAACAAAATGTCCTAGAACAAAATTTTCAAATGTAACTACTAGATTGTGATACAATACACTATTGGGTGAAGTTTGGTTGACTTCTGCGCAGCGGTTTGGGAGTTAACATCAAAATTACATTTCTCGGCCATATCGCATAGATCTCACTGTGAAAAGGCTTAAATGGCTTTTTTGACCTAAGTTTGAGGATTGCGCTCAAATCAAATGTCCTAGAACCAAATTTCCACATGTAATTACTAGATTATGATACAATACACTAATGGGTGAAGTTTGGTTGACTTCTGCGCAGCGGTTTGGGAGTTAACATCAAAATTACATTTCTCGGCCATATCGCATAGATCTCACTGTGAAAAGGCTTAAATGACTTTTTTAATTAAGTGTAATGATTGCGCTCAAACAAAATGTCTTAGAACAAAATTTTCAAATGTAACTACTAGATTGTGATACAATACACTATTGGGTGAAGTTTGGTTGACTTCTGCGCAGCGGTTTGGGAGTTAACATCAAAATTACATTTCTCGGCCATATCGCATAGATCTCACTGTGAAAAGGCTTAAATGGCTTTTTTGACCTAAGTTTGAGGATTGCGCTCAAATCAAATGTCCTATAACCAAATTTCCACATGTAACTACTAGATTGTGATACAATACACTAATGGGTGAAGTTTGGTTTACTTCTGCGCAGCGGTTTGGGAGTTAACATCAAAATTACATTTCTCGGCCATATCGCATAGATCTCACTGTGAAAAGGCTTAAATGGCTTTTTTGACCTAAGTTTAATGATTGCGCTCAAACCAAATGTCCTAGAACGAAATTTTCAAATGTAACTACTAGAATGTGATACAATACACTATTGGGTGAAGTTTGGTTGACTTCTGCGCAGCGGTTTGGGAGTTAACATCAAAATTACATTTCTCGGCCATATCGCATAGATCTCATTGTGAAAAGGCTTAAATGGCTTTTTTGACCTAAGTTTGAGGATTGCGCTCAAACAAAATGTCCTAGAACAAAATTTTCAAATGTAACTACTAGATTGTGATACAATACACTATTGGGTGAAGTTTGGTTGACTTCTGCGCAGCGGTTTGGGAGTTAACATCAAAATTACATTTCTCGGCCATATCGCATAGATCTCACTGTGAAAAGGCTTAAATGACTTTTTTAATTAAGTTTGATGATTGCGTTCAAACAAAATGTCCTAGAACAAAATTTTCAAATGTAACTACTAGATTGTGATACAATACACTATTGGGTGAAGTTTGGTTGACTTCTGCGCAGCGGTTTGGGAGTTAACATCAAAATTACATTTCTCGGCCATATCGCATAGATCTCACTGTGAAAAGGCTTAAATGGCTTTTTTGACCTAAGTTTGAGGATTGCGCTCAAATCAAATGTCCTAGAACCAAATTTCCACATGTAACTACTAGATTGTGATACAATACACTAATGGGTGAAGTTTGGTTTACTTCTGCGCAGCGGTTTGGGAGTTAACATCAAAATTACATTTCTCGGCCATATCGCATAGATCTCACTGTGAAAAGGCTTAAATGGCTTTTTTGACCTAAGTTTAATAATTGCGCTCTAACCAAATGTCCTTGAACGAAATTTTAAAATGTAACTACTAGAATGTGATACAATACACTATTGGGTGAAGTTTGGTTGACTTCTGCGCAGCGGTTTGGGAGTTAACATCAAAATTACATTTCTCGGCCATATCGCATAGATCTCACTGTGAAAAGGCTTAAATGACTTTTTAAATTAAGTTTGATGATTGCGTTCAAACAAAATGTCCTAGAACAAAATTTTCAAATGTAACTACTAGATTGTGATACAATACACTATTGGGTGAAGTTTGGTTGACTTCTGCGCAGCGGTTTGGGAGTTAACATCAAAATTACATTTCTCGGCCATATCGCATAGATCTCACTGTGAAAAGGCTTAAATGGCTTTTTTGACCTAAGTTTGAGGATTGCGCTCAAATCAAATGTCCTAGAACCAAATTTCCACATGTAATTACTAGATTATGATACAATACACTAATGGGTGAAGTTTGGTTGACTTCTGCGCAGCGGTTTGGGAGTTAACATCAAAATTACATTTCTCGGCCATATCGCATAGATCTCACTGTGAAAAGGCTTAAATGACTTTTTTAATTAAGTGTAATGATTGCGCTCAAACAAAATGTCCTAGAACAAAATTTTCAAATGTAACTACTAGATTGTGATACAATACACTATTGGGTGAAGTTTAGTTGACTTCTGCGCAGCGGTTTGGGAGTTAACATCAAAATTACATTTCTCGGCCATATCGCATAGATCTCACTGTGAAAAGGCTTAAATGGCTTTTTTGACCTAAGTTTGAGGATTGCGCTCAAATCAAATGTCCTAGAACCAAATTTCCACATGTAACTACTAGATTGTGATACAATACACTAATGGTTGAAGTTTGGTTGACTTCTGCGCAGCGGTTTGGGAGTGAACATCAAAATTACATTTCTCGGCCAAATCGCATAGATCTCACTGTGAAAAGGCTTAAATGACTTTTTTTAATTAAGTTTGAAGATTGCGCTCAAATCAAATGTCCTAGAACTAAATTTTCAAATGTAACTACTAGAATGTGATACAATACACTATTGGGTGAAGTTTAGTTGACTTCTGCGCAGCGGTTTGGGAGTTAACATCAAAATTACATTTCTCGGCCATATCGCATAGATCTCACTGTGAAAAGGCTTAAATGGCTTTTTTGACCTAAGTTTGAGGATTGCGCTCAAATCAAATGTCCTAGAACCAAATTTCCACATGTAACTACTAGATTGTGATACAATACACTAATGGGTGAAGTTTGGTTGACTTCTGCGCAGCGGTTTGGGAGTTAACATCAAAATTACATTTCTCGGCCATATCGCATAGATCTCACTGTGAAAAGGCTTAAATAGCTTTTTTGACCTAAGTTTATGGATTGCGCTCAAATCAAATGTCCTATAACCAAATTTCCACATGTAACTACTAGATTGTGATACAATACACTAATGCAGTGCTTCTCAATTATTTTCTGTTACGCCCCCCCAAGGAAGACGTAAATGTTTCGCGCCCCCCCAACTCTCTGCCGCCACTGTAAATAGTATCATTCGTCTATATTACTATTATAAGTACGCCTCAGCCTAACATTGTGTCCTTTTTTTTCTATTAAAGAAAAAAAGTAACATAGATCAACTTATAATAAAGTATAACTTTTTTAACATTGTGTTGCTTGTAACAGAAAAGACTTAATGCGCATCAATTTGCCTGAAGTTAAAAAAAAAAAAAAAAAGTCATATCCAAACTGTAAAAATACACTCAAGGTACATTTTTGACCATTTGATACTGAAAAATAAAATGTAATAAAATCAGTAAATAATAACAAATTCAAATTGATTAGAAACATTTACTCTTTAGGACAACATGCCAAAAAATTTGACCGAAAAAAACCCAAACTGAATAGAAGGGGGGAAAAAGTTCTCTGGACGGAAGGAAAGTTTTTATTTTCGCTGATTCACCACAGTGCTCACTGGTTTACTGATATAACACTGACAAAGCGGGACGATTGTGACAATTGGCAATATTCGGCACATTTTCGCTGAAAAACAATCAAGCAGCTTATCAATGAGATTGAGGTCTAATGTCTTTAAGTGGCGTCTTAACTGATTTGGCTTCTCCGCTATAATCATTTTTAGACTCAGTAAACAGTGGTCTTTCCTCATTTCCCACTATATTAAAAGTCAAAGGCAAACGGCCCGGAAAAAAGCGCATTCTCGGCGGCCGAGGGAGAACCGTAGGTGAGGGCGGTGGTCGTGACGATCCCAAGCCGAAAACGGCACTTCTCGGTCGGACACGTGAGAAAGACAGTGGGTCGCTGCGTGAGTCCAGCTCTGCATGAGTCTCTTCCGTGTGCTCTTGCTTACTTCAAAAATACTGCACGCACTTTGAAAATGAGAGCGCCACTGCCACCCACGGAGTGGATGTGCAAGTACACTTTATTCTAGTACGGCAAAAAAAAAAAAAAAAAAGCATGTTCCCCGAGGTCACTCGCGCCCCCCCTGGCATCGCTCTGCGCCCCCCTGGGGGGGCGCGCCCCACCATTTGAGAAGTACTGCACTAATGGGTGAAGTTTGGTTGACTTCTGCGCAGCGGTTTGGGAGTTAACATCAAAATTACATTTCTCGGCCATATCGCATAGATCTCACTGTGAAAAGGCTTAAATGACTTTTTTAATTAAGTTTGATGATTGCGTTCAAACAAAATGTCCTAGAACAAAATTTTCAAATGTAACTACTAGATTGTGATACAATACACTATTGGGTGAAGTTTGGTTGACTTCTGCGCAGCGGTTTGGGAGTTAACATCAAAATTACATTTCTCGGCCATATCGCATAGATCTCACTGTGAAAAGGCTTAAATGGCTTTTTTGACCTAAGTTTGAGGATTGCGCTCAAATCAAATGTCCTAGAACCAAATTTCCACATGTAACTATTAGATTGTGATACAATACACTAATGGGTGAAGTTTGGTTTACTTCTGCGCAGCGGTTTGGGAGTTAACATCAAAATTACATTTCTCGGCCATATCGCATAGATCTCACTGTGAAAAGGCTTAAATGGCTTTTTTGACCTAAGTTTAATGATTGCGCTCAAACCAAATGTCCTAGAACGAAATTTTCAAATGTAACTACTAGAATGTGATACAATACACTATTGGGTGAAGTTTGGTTGACTTCTGCGCAGCGGTTTGGGAGTTAACATCAAAATTACATTTCTCGGCCATATCGCATAGATCTCACTGTGAAAAGGCTTAAATGACTTTTTTAATTAAGTTTGATGATTGCGTTCAAACAAAATGTCCTAGAACAAAATTTTCAAATGTAACTACTAGATTGTGATACAATACACTATTGGGTGAAGTTTGGTTGACTTCTGCGCAGCGGTTTGGGAGTTAACATCAAAATTACATTTCTCGGCCATATCGCATAGATCTCACTGTGAAAAGGCTTAAATGGCTTTTTTGACCTAAGTTTGAGGATTGCGCTCAAATCAAATGTCCTAGAACCAAATTTCCACATGTAATTACTAGATTATGATACAATACACTAATGGGTGAAGTTTGGTTGACTTCTGCGCAGCGGTTTGGGAGTTAACATCAAAATTACATTTCTCGGCCATATCGCATAGATCTCACTGTGAAAAGGCTTAAATGACTTTTTTAATTAAGTGTAATGATTGCGCTCAAACAAAATGTCTTAGAACAAAATTTTCAAATGTAACTACTAGATTGTGATACAATACACTATTTGGTGAAGTTTAGTTGACTTCTGCGCAGCAGTTTGGGAGTTAACATCAAAATTACATTTCTCGGCCATATCGCATAGATCTCACTGTGAAAAGGCTTAAATGGCTTTTTTGACCTAAGTTTGAGGATTGCGCTCAAATCAAATGTCCTAGAACCAAATTTCCACATGTAACTACTAGATTGTGATACAATACACTAATGGTTGAAGTTTGGTTGACTTCTGCGCAGCGGTTTGGGAGTGAACATCAAAATTACATTTCTCGGCCATATCGCATAGATCTCACTGTGAAAAGGCTTAAATGACTTTTTTAAATTAAGTTTGAAGATTGCGCTCAAATCAAATGTCCTAGAACTAAATTTCCAAATGTAACTACTAGATTGTGATACAATACACTATTGGGTGAAGTTTGGTTGACTTCTGCGCAGCGGTTTGGGAGTTAACATCAAAATTACATTTCTCGGCCATATCGCATAGATCTCACTGTGAAAAGGCTTAAATGGCTTTTTTGACCTAAGTTTAATGATTGCGCTCAAACCAAATGTCCTAGAACGAAATTTTCAAATGTAACTACTAGAATGTGATACAATACACTATTGGGTGAAGTTTGGTTGACTTCTGCGCAGCGGTTTGGGAGTTAACATCAAAATTACATTTCTCGGCCATATCGCATAGATCTCATTGTGAAAAGGCTTAAATGGCTTTTTTGACCTAAGTTTGAGGATTGCGCTCAAACAAAATGTCCTAGAACAAAATTTTCAAATGTAACTACTAGATTGTGATACAATACACTAATGGGTGAAGTTTGGTTTACTTCTGCGCAGCGGTTTGGGAGTTAACATCAAAATTACATTTCTCGGCCATATCGCATAGATCTCACTGTGAAAAGGCTTAAATGGTTTTTTTTGACCTAAGTTTAATAATTGCGCTCAAACCAAATGTCCTAGAACGAAATTTTCAAATGTAACTACTAGAATGTGATACAATACACTATTGGGTGAAGTTTGGTTGACTTCTGCGCAGCGGTTTGGGAGTTAACATCAAAATTACATTTCTCGGCCATATCGCATAGATCTCACTGTGAAAAGGCTTAAATGGCTTTTTTGACCTAAGTTTGAGGATTGCGCTCAAATCAAATGTCCTAGAACCAAATTTCCACATGTAACTACTAGATTGTGATACAATACACTAATGGGTGAAGTTTGGTTGACTTCTGCGCAGCGGTTTGGGAGTTAACATCAAAATTACATTTCTCGGCCATATCGCATAGATCTCACTGTGAAAAGGCTTAAATGGCTTTTTTGACCTAAGTTTGAGGATTGCGCTCAAATCAAATGTCCAATAACCAAATTTCCACATGTACCTACTAGATTGTGATACAATACACTAATGGGTGAAGTTTGGTTGACTTCTGCGCAGCGGTTTGGGAGTTAACATCAAAATTACATTTCTCGGCCATATCGCATAGATCTCACTGTGAAAAGGCTTAAATGACTTTTTTAATTAAGTTTGATGATTGCGTTCAAACAAAATGTCCTAGAACAAAATTTTCAAATGTAACTACTAGATTGTGATACAATACACTAATGGTTGAAGTTTGGTTGACTTCTGCGCAGCGGTTTGGGAGTGAACATCAAAATTACATTTCTCGGCCATATCGCATAGATCTCACTGTGAAAAGGCTTAAATGACTTTTTTTAATTAAGTTTGAAGATTGCGCTCAAATCAAATGTCCTAGAACTAAATTTCCAAATGTAACTACTAGATTGTGATAAAATACACTATTGGGTGAAGTTTGGTTGACTTCTGCGCAGCGGTTTGGGAGTTAACATCAAAATTACATTTCTCGGCCATATCGCATAGATCTCACTGTGAAAAGGCTTAAATGGCTTTTTTGACCTAAGTTTGAGGATTGCGCTCAAATCAAATGTCCTATAACCAAATTTCCACATGTAACTACTAGATTGTGATACAATACACTAATGGGTGAAGTTTGGTTGACTTCTGCGCAGCGGTTTGGGAGTTAACATCAAAATTACATTTCTCGGCCATATCGCATAGATCTCACTGTGAAAAGGCTTAAATGACTTTTTTAATTAAGTTTGATGATTGCATTCAAACAAAATGTCCTAGAACAAAATTTTCAAATGTAACTACTAGATTGTGATACAATACACTATTGGGTGAAGTTTGGTTGACTTCTGCGCAGCGGTTTGGGAGTTAACATCAAAATTACATTTCTCGGCCATATCGCATAGATCTCACTGTGAAAAGGCTTAAATGGCTTTTTTGACCTAAGTTTGAGGATTGCGCTCAAATCAAATGTCCTAGAACCAAATTTCCACATGTAACTACTAGATTGTGATACAATAGTCTAATAGGTGAAGTTTGGTTTACTTCTGCGCAGCGGTTTGGGAGTTAACATCAAAATTACATTTCTCGGCCATATCGCATAGATCTCACTGTGAAAAGGCTTAAATGGCTTTTTTGACCTAAGTTTAATAATTGCGCTCAAACCAAATGTCCTAGAACGAAATTTTAAAATGTAACTACTAGAATGTGATACAATACACTATTGGGTGAAGTTTGGTTGACTTCTGCGCAGCGGTTTGGGAGTTAACATCAAAATTACATTTCTCGGCCATATCGCATAGATCTCACTGTGAAAAGGCTTAAATGGCTTTTTTGACCTAAGTTTGAGGATTGCGCTCAAATCAAATGTCCTAGAACCAAATTTCCACATGTAACTACTAGATTGTGATACAATACACTAATGGGTGAAGTTTGGTTGACTTCTGCGCAGCGGTTTGGGAGTTAACATCAAAATTACATTTCTCGGCCATATCGCATAGATCTCACTGTGAAAAGGCTTAAATGACTTTTTTAATTAAGTTTGATGATTGCGCTCAAACAAAATTTCCTAGAACAAAATTTTCAAATGTAACTACTAGATTGTGATACAATACACTATTGGGTGAAGTTTGGTTGACTTCTGCGCAGCGGTTTGGGAGTTAACATCAAAATTACATTTCTCGGCCATATCGCATAGATCTCACTGTGAAAAGGCTTAAATGACTTTTTTAATTAAGTTTGATGATTGCGTTCAAACAAAATGTCCTAGAACAAAATTTTCAAATGTAACTACTAGATTGTGATACAATACACTATTGGGTGAAGTTTGGTTGACTTCTGCGCAGCGGTTTGGGAGTTAACATCAAAATTACATTTCTCGGCCATATCGCATAGATCTCACTGTGAAAAGGCTTAAATGGCTTTTTTGACCTAAGTTTAAAGATTGCGCTCAAACCAAATGTCCTAGAACGAAATTTTCAAATGTAACTACTAGATTGTGATACAATACACTAATGGGTGAAGTTTGGTTGACTTCTGCGCAGCGGTTTGGGAGTTAACATCAAAATTACATTTCTCGGCCATATCGCATAGATCTCACTGTGAAAAGGCTTAAATGGCTTTTTTGACCTAAGTTTGAGGATTGCGCTCAAATCAAATGTCCTATAATCAAATTTCCACATGTAACTACTAGATTGTGATACAATACACTAATGGGTGAAGTTTGGTTGACTTCTGCGCAGCGGTTTGGGAGTGAACATCAAAATTACATTTCTCGGCCATATCGCATAGATCTCACTGTGAAAAGGCTTAAATGGCTTTTTTGACCTAAGTTTAATGATTGCGCTCAAACCAAATGTCCTAGAACGAAATTTTCAAATGTAACTACTAGAATGTGATACAATACACTATTGGGTGAAGTTTGGTTGACTTCTGCGCAGCGGTTTGGGAGTTAACATCAAAATTACATTTCTCGGCCATATCGCATAGATCTCATTGTGAAAAGGCTTAAATGGCTTTTTTGACCTAAGTTTGAGGATTGCGCTCAAACAAAATGTCCTAGAACAAAATTTTCAAATGTAACTACTAGATTGTGATACAATACACTAATGGGTGAAGTTTGGTTTACTTCTGCGCAGCGGTTTGGGAGTTAACATCAAAATTACATTTCTCGGCCATATCGCATAGATCTCACTGTGAAAAGGCTTAAATGGTTTTTTTTGACCTAAGTTTAATAATTGCGCTCAAACCAAATGTCCTAGAACGAAATTTTCAAATGTAACTACTAGAATGTGATACAATACACTATTGGGTGAAGTTTGGTTGACTTCTGCGCAGCGGTTTGGGAGTTAACATCAAAATTACATTTCTCGGCCATATCGCATAGATCTCACTGTGAAAAGGCTTAAATGGCTTTTTTGACCTAAGTTTGAGGATTGCGCTCAAATCAAATGTCCTAGAACCAAATTTCCACATGTAACTACTAGATTGTGATACAATACACTAATGGGTGAAGTTTGGTTGACTTCTGCGCAGCGGTTTGGGAGTTAACATCAAAATTACATTTCTCGGCCATATCGCATAGATCTCACTGTGAAAAGGCTTAAATGGCTTTTTTGACCTAAGTTTGAGGATTGCGCTCAAATCAAATGTCCAATAACCAAATTTCCACATGTACCTACTAGATTGTGATACAATACACTAATGGGTGAAGTTTGGTTGACTTCTGCGCAGCGGTTTGGGAGTTAACATCAAAATTACATTTCTCGGCCATATCGCATAGATCTCACTGTGAAAAGGCTTAAATGACTTTTTTAATTAAGTTTGATGATTGCGTTCAAACAAAATGTCCTAGAACAAAATTTTCAAATGTAACTACTAGATTGTGATACAATACACTAATGGTTGAAGTTTGGTTGACTTCTGCGCAGCGGTTTGGGAGTGAACATCAAAATTACATTTCTCGGCCATATCGCATAGATCTCACTGTGAAAAGGCTTAAATGACATTTTTTAATTAAGTTTGAAGATTGCGCTCAAATCAAATGTCCTAGAACTAAATTTCCAAATGTAACTACTAGATTGTGATAAAATACACTATTGGGTGAAGTTTGGTTGACTTCTGCGCAGCGGTTTGGGAGTTAACATCAAAATTACATTTCTCGGCCATATCGCATAGATCTCACTGTGAAAAGGCTTAAATGGCTTTTTTGACCTAAGTTTGAGGATTGCGCTCAAATCAAATGTCCTATAACCAAATTTCCACATGTAACTACTAGATTGTGATACAATACACTAATGGGTGAAGTTTGGTTGACTTCTGCGCAGCGGTTTGGGAGTTAACATCAAAATTACATTTCTCGGCCATATCGCATAGATCTCACTGTGAAAAGGCTTAAATGACTTTTTTAATTAAGTTTGATGATTGCATTCAAACAAAATGTCCTAGAACAAAATTTTCAAATGTAACTACTAGATTGTGATACAATACACTATTGGGTGAAGTTTGGTTGACTTCTGCGCAGCGGTTTGGGAGTTAACATCAAAATTACATTTCTCGGCCATATCGCATAGATCTCACTGTGAAAAGGCTTAAATGGCTTTTTTGACCTAAGTTTGAGGATTGCGCTCAAATCAAATGTCCTAGAACCAAATTTCCACATGTAACTACTAGATTGTGATACAATAGTCTAATAGGTGAAGTTTGGTTTACTTCTGCGCAGCGGTTTGGGAGTTAACATCAAAATTACATTTCTCGGCCATATCGCATAGATCTCACTGTGAAAAGGCTTAAATGGCTTTTTTGACCTAAGTTTAATAATTGCGCTCAAACCAAATGTCCTAGAACGAAATTTTAAAATGTAACTACTAGAATGTGATACAATACACTATTGGGTGAAGTTTGGTTGACTTCTGCGCAGCGGTTTGGGAGTTAACATCAAAATTACATTTCTCGGCCATATCGCATAGATCTCACTGTGAAAAGGCTTAAATGGCTTTTTTGACCTAAGTTTGAGGATTGCGCTCAAATCAAATGTCCTAGAACCAAATTTCCACATGTAACTACTAGATTGTGATACAATACACTAATGGGTGAAGTTTGGTTGACTTCTGCGCAGCGGTTTGGGAGTTAACATCAAAATTACATTTCTCGGCCATATCGCATAGATCTCACTGTGAAAAGGCTTAAATGACTTTTTTAATTAAGTTTGATGATTGCGCTCAAACAAAATTTCCTAGAACAAAATTTTCAAATGTAACTACTAGATTGTGATACAATACACTATTGGGTGAAGTTTGGTTGACTTCTGCGCAGCGGTTTGGGAGTTAACATCAAAATTACATTTCTCGGCCATATCGCATAGATCTCACTGTGAAAAGGCTTAAATGACTTTTTTAATTAAGTTTGATGATTGCGTTCAAACAAAATGTCCTAGAACAAAATTTTCAAATGTAACTACTAGATTGTGATACAATACACTATTGGGTGAAGTTTGGTTGACTTCTGCGCAGCGGTTTGGGAGTTAACATCAAAATTACATTTCTCGGCCATATCGCATAGATCTCACTGTGAAAAGGCTTAAATGGCTTTTTTGACCTAAGTTTAAAGATTGCGCTCAAACCAAATGTCCTAGAACGAAATTTTCAAATGTAACTACTAGATTGTGATACAATACACTAATGGGTGAAGTTTGGTTGACTTCTGCGCAGCGGTTTGGGAGTTAACATCAAAATTACATTTCTCGGCCATATCGCATAGATCTCACTGTGAAAAGGCTTAAATGGCTTTTTTGACCTAAGTTTGAGGATTGCGCTCAAATCAAATGTCCTATAATCAAATTTCCACATGTAACTACTAGATTGTGATACAATACACTAATGGGTGAAGTTTGGTTGACTTCTGCGCAGCGGTTTGGGAGTGAACATCAAAATTACATTTCTCGGCCATATCGCATAGATCTCACTGTGAAAAGGCTTAAATGACTTTTTTAATTAAGTTTGATTATTGCGCTCAAACAAAATTTCCTAAAACAAAATTTTCAAATGTAACTACTAGATTGTGATACAATACACTATTGGGTGAAGTTTGGTTGACTTCTGCGCAGCGGTTTGGGAGTTAACATCAAAATTACATTTCTCGGCCATATCGCATAGATCTCACTGTGAAAAGGCTTAAATGACTTTTTTAATTAAGTTTGATGATTGCGTTCAAACAAAATGTCCTAGAACAAAATTTTCAAATGTAACTACTAGATTGTGATACAATACACTATTGGGTGAAGTTTGGTTGACTTCTGCGCAGCGGTTTGGGAGTTAACATCAAAATTACATTTCTCGGCCATATCGCATAGATCTCACTGTGAAAAGGCTTAAATGGCTTTTTTGACCTAAGTTTGAGGATTGCGCTCAAATCAAATGTCCTAGAACCAAATTTCCACATGTAATTACTAGATTATGATACAATACACTAATGGGTGAAGTTTGGTTGACTTCTGCGCAGCGGTTTGGGAGTTAACATCAAAATTACATTTCTCGGCCATATCGCATAGATCTCACTGTGAAAAGGCTTAAATGACTTTTTTAATTAAGTGTAATGATTGCGCTCAAACAAAATGTCCTAGAACAAAATTTTCAAATGTAACTACTAGATTGTGATACAATACACTATTGGGTGAAGTTTAGTTGACTTCTGCGCAGCGGTTTGGGAGTTAACATCAAAATTACATTTCTCGGCCATATCGCATAGATCTCACTGTGAAAAGGCTTAAATGGCTTTTTTGAACTAAGTTTGAGGATTGCGCTCAAATCAAATGTCCTAGAACCAAATTTCCACATGTAACTACTAGATTGTGATACAATACACTAATGGTTGAAGTTTGGTTGACTTCTGCGCAGCGGTTTGGGAGTGAACATCAAAATTACATTTCTCGGCCATATCGCATAGATCTCACTGTGAAAAGGCTTAAATGACTTTTTTTAATTAAGTTTGAAGATTGCGCTCAAATCAAATGTCCTAGAACTAAATTTCCAAATGTAACTACTAGATTGTGATAAAATACACTATTGGGTGAAGTTTGGTTGACTTCTGCGCAGCGGTTTGGGAGTTAACATCAAAATTACATTTCTCGGCCATATCGCATAGATCTCACTGTGAAAAGGCTTAAATGGCTTTTTTGACCTAAGTTTGAGGATTGCGCTCAAATCAAATGTCCTATAACCAAATTTCCACATGTAACTACTAGATTGTGATACAATACACTAATGGGTGAAGTTTGGTTGACTTCTGCGCAGCGGTTTGGGAGTTAACATCAAAATTACATTTCTCGGCCATATCGCATAGATCTCACTGTGAAAAGGCTTAAATGACTTTTTTTAATTAAGTTTGATGATTGCGTTCAAACAAAATGTCCTAGAACAAAATTTTCAAATGTAACTACTAGATTGTGATACAATACACTATTGGGTGAAGTTTGGTTGACTTCTGCGCAGCGGTTTGGGAGTTAACATCAAAATTACATTTCTCGGCCATATCGCATAGATCTCACTGTGAAAAGGCTTAAATGGCTTTTTTGACCTAAGTTTGAGGATTGCGCTCAAATCAAATGTCCTAGAACCAAATTTCCACATGTAACTACTAGATTGTGATACAATACACTATTGGGTGAAGTTTGGTTTACTTCTGCGCAGCGGTTTGGGAGTTAACATCAAAATTACATTTCTCGGCCATATCGCATAGATCTCACTGTGAAAAGGCTTAAATGACTTTTTTAATTAAGTTTGATGATTGCGTTCAAACAAAATGTCCTAGAACAAAATTTTCAAATGTAACTACTAGATTGTGATACAATACACTATTGGGTGAAGTTTGGTTGACTTCTGCGCAGCGGTTTGGGAGTTAACATCAAAATTACATTTCTCGGCCATATCGCATAGATCTCACTGTGAAAAGGCTTAAATGGCTTTTTTGACCTAAGTTTGAGGATTGCGCTCAAATCAAATGTCCTAGAACCAAATTTCCACATGTAACTACTAGATTGTGATACAATACACTAATGGGTGAAGTTTGGTTTACTTCTGCGCAGCGGTTTGGGAGTTAACATCAAAATTACATTTCTCGGCCATATCGCATAGATCTCACTGTGAAAAGGCTTAAATGGCTTTTTTGACCTAAGTTTAATAATTGCGCTCAAACCAAATGTCCTTGAACGAAATTTTAAAATGTAACTACTAGAATGTGATACAATACACTATTGGGTGAAGTTTGGTTGACTTCTGCGCAGCGGTTTGGGAGTTAACATCAAAATTACATTTCTCGGCCATATCGCATAGATCTCACTGTGAAAAGGCTTAAATGGCTTTTTTGACCTAAGTTTGAGGATTGCGCTCAAATCAAATGTCCTATAACCAAATTTCCACATGTAACTACTAGATTGTGATACAATACACTAATGGGTGAAGTTTGGTTGACTTCTGCGCAGCGGTTTGGGAGTTAACATCAAAATTACATTTCTCGGCCATATCGCATAGATCTCACTGTGAAAAGGCTTAAATGACTTTTTTAATTAAGTTTGATGATTGCATTCAAACAAAATGTCCTAGAACAAAATTTTCAAATGTAACTACTAGATTGTGATACAATACACTATTGGGTGAAGTTTGGTTGACTTCTGCGCAGCGGTTTGGGAGTTAACATCAAAATTACATTTCTCGGCCATATCGCATAGATCTCACTGTGAAAAGGCTTAAATGGCTTTTTTGACCTAAGTTTGAGGATTGCGCTCAAATCAAATGTCCTAGAACCAAATTTCCACATGTAACTACTAGATTGTGATACAATAGTCTAATAGGTGAAGTTTGGTTTACTTCTGCGCAGCGGTTTGGGAGTTAACATCAAAATTACATTTCTCGGCCATATCGCATAGATCTCACTGTGAAAAGGCTTAAATGGCTTTTTTGACCTAAGTTTAATAATTGCGCTCAAACCAAATGTCCTAGAACGAAATTTTAAAATGTAACTACTAGAATGTGATACAATACACTATTGGGTGAAGTTTGGTTGACTTCTGCGCAGCGGTTTGGGAGTTAACATCAAAATTACATTTCTCGGCCATATCGCATAGATCTCACTGTGAAAAGGCTTAAATGGCTTTTTTGACCTAAGTTTGAGGATTGCGCTCAAATCAAATGTCCTAGAACCAAATTTCCACATGTAACTACTAGATTGTGATACAATACACTAATGGGTGAAGTTTGGTTGACTTCTGCGCAGCGGTTTGGGAGTTAACATCAAAATTACATTTCTCGGCCATATCGCATAGATCTCACTGTGAAAAGGCTTAAATGACTTTTTTAATTAAGTTTGATGATTGCGCTCAAACAAAATTTCCTAGAACAAAATTTTCAAATGTAACTACTAGATTGTGATACAATACACTATTGGGTGAAGTTTGGTTGACTTCTGCGCAGCGGTTTGGGAGTTAACATCAAAATTACATTTCTCGGCCATATCGCATAGATCTCACTGTGAAAAGGCTTAAATGACTTTTTTAATTAAGTTTGATGATTGCGTTCAAACAAAATGTCCTAGAACAAAATTTTCAAATGTAACTACTAGATTGTGATACAATACACTATTGGGTGAAGTTTGGTTGACTTCTGCGCAGCGGTTTGGGAGTTAACATCAAAATTACATTTCTCGGCCATATCGCATAGATCTCACTGTGAAAAGGCTTAAATGGCTTTTTTGACCTAAGTTTAAAGATTGCGCTCAAACCAAATGTCCTAGAACGAAATTTTCAAATGTAACTACTAGATTGTGATACAATACACTAATGGGTGAAGTTTGGTTGACTTCTGCGCAGCGGTTTGGGAGTTAACATCAAAATTACATTTCTCGGCCATATCGCATAGATCTCACTGTGAAAAGGCTTAAATGGCTTTTTTGACCTAAGTTTGAGGATTGCGCTCAAATCAAATGTCCTATAATCAAATTTCCACATGTAACTACTAGATTGTGATACAATACACTAATGGGTGAAGTTTGGTTGACTTCTGCGCAGCGGTTTGGGAGTGAACATCAAAATTACATTTCTCGGCCATATCGCATAGATCTCACTGTGAAAAGGCTTAAATGACTTTTTTAATTAAGTTTGATTATTGCGCTCAAACAAAATTTCCTAAAACAAAATTTTCAAATGTAACTACTAGATTGTGATACAATACACTATTGGGTGAAGTTTGGTTGACTTCTGCGCAGCGGTTTGGGAGTTAACATCAAAATTACATTTCTCGGCCATATCGCATAGATCTCACTGTGAAAAGGCTTAAATGACTTTTTTAATTAAGTTTGATGATTGCGTTCAAACAAAATGTCCTAGAACAAAATTTTCAAATGTAACTACTAGATTGTGATACAATACACTATTGGGTGAAGTTTGGTTGACTTCTGCGCAGCGGTTTGGGAGTTAACATCAAAATTACTTTTCTCGGCCATATCGCATAGATCTCACTGTGAAAAGGCTTAAATGGCTTTTTTGACCTAAGTTTGAGGATTGCGCTCAAATCAAATGTCCTAGAACCAAATTTCCACATGTAATTACTAGATTATGATACAATACACTAATGGGTGAAGTTTGGTTGACTTCTGCGCAGCGGTTTGGGAGTTAACATCAAAATTACATTTCTCGGCCATATCGCATAGATCTCACTGTGAAAAGGCTTAAATGACTTTTTTAATTAAGTGTAATGATTGCGCTCAAACAAAATGTCCTAGAACAAAATTTTCAAATGTAACTACTAGATTGTGATACAATACACTATTGGGTGAAGTTTAGTTGACTTCTGCGCAGCGGTTTGGGAGTTAACATCAAAATTACATTTCTCGGCCATATCGCATAGATCTCACTGTGAAAAGGCTTAAATGGCTTTTTTGAACTAAGTTTGAGGATTGCGCTCAAATCAAATGTCCTAGAACCAAATTTCCACATGTAACTACTAGATTGTGATACAATACACTAATGGTTGAAGTTTGGTTGACTTCTGCGCAGCGGTTTGGGAGTGAACATCAAAATTACATTTCTCGGCCATATCGCATAGATCTCACTGTGAAAAGGCTTAAATGACTTTTTTTAATTAAGTTTGAAGATTGCGCTCAAATCAAATGTCCTAGAACTAAATTTCCAAATGTAACTACTAGATTGTGATAAAATACACTATTGGGTGAAGTTTGGTTGACTTCTGCGCAGCGGTTTGGGAGTTAACATCAAAATTACATTTCTCGGCCATATCGCATAGATCTCACTGTGAAAAGGCTTAAATGGCTTTTTTGAACTAAGTTTGAGGATTGCGCTCAAATCAAATGTCCTATAACCAAATTTCCACATGTAACTACTAGATTGTGATACAATACACTAATGGGTGAAGTTTGGTTGACTTCTGCGCAGCGGTTTGGGAGTTAACATCAAAATTACATTTCTCGGCCATATCGCATAGATCTCACTGTGAAAAGGCTTAAATGACTTTTTTTAATTAAGTTTGATGATTGCGTTCAAACAAAATGTCCTAGAACAAAATTTTCAAATGTAACTACTAGATTGTGATACAATACACTATTGGGTGAAGTTTGGTTGACTTCTGCGCAGCGGTTTGGGAGTTAACATCAAAATTACATTTCTCGGCCATATCGCATAGATCTCACTGTGAAAAGGCTTAAATGGCTTTTTTGACCTAAGTTTGAGGATTGCGCTCAAATCAAATGTCCTAGAACCAAATTTCCACATGTAACTACTAGATTGTGATACAATACACTAATGGGTGAAGTTTGGTTTACTTCTGCGCAGCGGTTTGGGAGTTAACATCAAAATTACATTTCTCGGCCATATCGCATAGATCTCACTGTGAAAAGGCTTAAATGGCTTTTTTGACCTAAGTTTGAGGATTGCGCTCAAATCAAATGTCCTAGAACCAAATTTCCACATGTAACTACTAGATTGTGATACAATACACTAATGGGTGAAGTTTGGTTTACTTCTGCGCAGCGGTTTGGGAGTTAACATCAAAATTACATTTCTCGGCCATATCGCATAGATCTCACTGTGAAAAGGCTTAAATGGCTTTTTTGACCTAAGTTTAATAATTGCGCTCAAACCAAATGTCCTTGAACGAAATTTTAAAATGTAACTACTAGAATGTGATACAATACACTATTGGGTGAAGTTTGGTTGACTTCTGCGCAGCGGTTTGGGAGTTAACATCAAAATTACATTTCTCGGCCATATCGCATAGATCTCACTGTGAAAAGGCTTAAATGGCTTTTTTGACCTAAGTTTGAGGATTGCGCTCAAATCAAATGTCCTAGAACCAAATTTCCACATGTAATTACTAGATTGTGATACAATACACTAATGGGTGAAGTTTGGTTGACTTCTGCGCAGCGGTTTGGGAGTTAACATCAAAATTACATTTCTCGGCCATATCGCATAGATCTCACTGTGAAAAGGCTTAAATGGCTTTTTTGACCTAAGTTTGAGGATTGCGCTCAAATCAAATGTCCTATAACCAAATTTCCACATGTAACTACTAGATTGTGATACAATACACTAATGGGTGAAGTTTGGTTGACTTCTGCGCAGCGGTTTGGGAGTTAACATCAAAATTACATTTCTCGGCCATATCGCATAGATCTCACTGTGAAAAGGCTTAAATGACTTTTTTAATTAAGTTTGATGATTGCGTTCAAACAAAATGTCCTAGAACAAAATTTTCAAATGTAACTACTAGATTGTGATACAATACACTATTGGGTGAAGTTTGGTTGACTTCTGCGCAGCGGTTTGGGAGTTAACATCAAAATTACATTTCTCGGCCATATCGCATAGATCTCACTGTGAAAAGGCTTAAATGGCTTTTTTGACCTAAGTTTGAGGATTGCGCTCAAATCAAATGTCCTAGAACCAAATTTCCACATGTAACTACTAGATTGTGATACAATACACTAATGGGTGAAGTTTGGTTTACTTCTGCGCAGCGGTTTGGGAGTTAACATCAAAATTACATTTCTCGGCCATATCGCATAGATCTCACTGTGAAAAGGCTTAAATGGCTTTTTTGACCTAAGTTTAATAATTGCGCTCTAACCAAATGTCCTTGAACGAAATTTTAAAATGTAACTACTAGAATGTGATACAATACACTATTGGGTGAAGTTTGGTTGACTTCTGCGCAGCGGTTTGGGAGTTAACATCAAAATTACATTTCTCGGCCATATCGCATAGATCTCACTGTGAAAAGGCTTAAATGACTTTTTAAATTAAGTTTGATGATTGCGTTCAAACAAAATGTCCTAGAACAAAATTTTCAAATGTAACTACTAGATTGTGATACAATACACTATTGGGTGAAGTTTGGTTGACTTCTGCGCAGCGGTTTGGGAGTTAACATCAAAATTACATTTCTCGGCCATATCGCATAGATCTCACTGTGAAAAGGCTTAAATGGCTTTTTTGACCTAAGTTTGAGGATTGCGCTCAAATCAAATGTCCTAGAACCAAATTTCCACATGTAATTACTAGATTATGATACAATACACTAATGGGTGAAGTTTGGTTGACTTCTGCGCAGCGGTTTGGGAGTTAACATCAAAATTACATTTCTCGGCCATATCGCATAGATCTCACTGTGAAAAGGCTTAAATGACTTTTTTAATTAAGTGTAATGATTGCGCTCAAACAAAATGTCCTAGAACAAAATTTTCAAATGTAACTACTAGATTGTGATACAATACACTATTGGGTGAAGTTTAGTTGACTTCTGCGCAGCGGTTTGGGAGTTAACATCAAAATTACATTTCTCGGCCATATCGCATAGATCTCACTGTGAAAAGGCTTAAATGGCTTTTTTGACCTAAGTTTGAGGATTGCGCTCAAATCAAATGTCCTAGAACCAAATTTCCACATGTAACTACTAGATTGTGATACAATACACTAATGGTTGAAGTTTGGTTGACTTCTGCGCAGCGGTTTGGGAGTGAACATCAAAATTACATTTCTCGGCCAAATCGCATAGATCTCACTGTGAAAAGGCTTAAATGACTTTTTTTAATTAAGTTTGAAGATTGCGCTCAAATCAAATGTCCTAGAACTAAATTTTCAAATGTAACTACTAGAATGTGATACAATACACTATTGGGTGAAGTTTAGTTGACTTCTGCGCAGCGGTTTGGGAGTTAACATCAAAATTACATTTCTCGGCCATATCGCATAGATCTCACTGTGAAAAGGCTTAAATGGCTTTTTTGACCTAAGTTTGAGGATTGCGCTCAAATCAAATGTCCTAGAACCAAATTTCCACATGTAACTACTAGATTGTGATACAATACACTAATGGGTGAAGTTTGGTTGACTTCTGCGCAGCGGTTTGGGAGTTAACATCAAAATTACATTTCTCGGCCATATCGCATAGATCTCACTGTGAAAAGGCTTAAATAGCTTTTTTGACCTAAGTTTATGGATTGCGCTCAAATCAAATGTCCTATAACCAAATTTCCACATGTAACTACTAGATTGTGATACAATACACTAATGCAGTGCTTCTCAATTATTTTCTGTTACGCCCCCCCAAGGAAGACGTAAATGTTTCGCGCCCCCCCCAACTCTCTGCCGCCACTGTAAATAGTATCATTCGTCTATATTACTATTATAAGTACGCCTCAGCCTAACATTGTGTCCTTTTTTTTCTATTAAAGAAAAAAAGTAACATAGATCAACTTATAATAAAGTATAACTTTTTTAACATTGTGTTGCTTGTAACAGAAAAGACTTAATGCGCATCAATTTGCCTGAAGTTAAAAAAAAAAAAAAAAAGTCATATCCAAACTGTAAAAATACACTCAAGGTACATTTTTGACCATTTGATACTGAAAAATAAAATGTAATAAAATCAGTAAATAATAACAAATTCAAATTGATTAGAAACATTTACTCTTCAGGACAACATGCCAAAAAATTTGACCGAAAAAAACCCAAACTGAATAGAAGGGGGGAAAAAGTTCTCTGGACGGAAGGAAAGTTTTTATTTTCGCTGATTCACCACAGTGCTCACTGGTTTACTGATATAACACTGACAAAGCGGGACGATTGTGACAATTGGCAATATTCGGCACATTTTCGCTGAAAAACAATCAAGCAGCTTATCAATGAGATTGAGGTCTAATGTCTTTAAGTGGCGTCTTAACTGATTTGGCTTCTCCGCTATAATCATTTTTAGACTCAGTAAACAGTGGTCTTTCCTCATTTCCCACTATATTAAAAGTCAAAGGCAAACGGCCCGGAAAAAAGCGCATTCTCGGCGGCCGAGGGAGAACCGTAGGTGAGGGCGGTGGTCGTGACGATCCCAAGCCGAAAACGGCACTTCTCGGTCGGACACGTGAGAAAGACAGTGGGTCGCTGCGTGAGTCCAGCTCTGCATGAGTCTCTTCCGTGTGCTCTTGCTTACTTCAAAAATACTGCACGCACTTTGAAAATGAGAGCGCCACTGCCACCCACGGAGTGGATGTGCAAGTACACTTTATTCTAGTACGGCAAAAAAAAAAAAAAAAAAGCATGTTCCCCGAGGTCACTCGCGCCCCCCCTGGCATCGCTCTGCGCCCCCCTGGGGGGGCGCGCCCCACCATTTGAGAAGTACTGCACTAATGGGTGAAGTTTGGTTGACTTCTGCGCAGCGGTTTGGGAGTTAACATCAAAATTACATTTCTCGGCCATATCGCATAGATCTCACTGTGAAAAGGCTTAAATGACTTTTTTAATTAAGTTTGATGATTGCGTTCAAACAAAATGTCCTAGAACAAAATTTTCAAATGTAACTACTAGATTGTGATACAATACACTATTGGGTGAAGTTTGGTTGACTTCTGCGCAGCGGTTTGGGAGTTAACATCAAAATTACATTTCTCGGCCATATCGCATAGATCTCACTGTGAAAAGGCTTAAATGGCTTTTTTGACCTAAGTTTGAGGATTGCGCTCAAATCAAATGTCCTAGAACCAAATTTCCACATGTAACTATTAGATTGTGATACAATACACTAATGGGTGAAGTTTGGTTTACTTCTGCGCAGCGGTTTGGGAGTTAACATCAAAATTACATTTCTCGGCCATATCGCATAGATCTCACTGTGAAAAGGCTTAAATGGCTTTTTTGACCTAAGTTTAATGATTGCGCTCAAACCAAATGTCCTAGAACGAAATTTTCAAATGTAACTACTAGAATGTGATACAATACACTATTGGGTGAAGTTTGGTTGACTTCTGCGCAGCGGTTTGGGAGTTAACATCAAAATTACATTTCTCGGCCATATCGCATAGATCTCACTGTGAAAAGGCTTAAATGACTTTTTTAATTAAGTTTGATGATTGCGTTCAAACAAAATGTCCTAGAACAAAATTTTCAAATGTAACTACTAGATTGTGATACAATACACTATTGGGTGAAGTTTGGTTGACTTCTGCGCAGCGGTTTGGGAGTTAACATCAAAATTACATTTCTCGGCCATATCGCATAGATCTCACTGTGAAAAGGCTTAAATGGCTTTTTTGACCTAAGTTTGAGGATTGCGCTCAAATCAAATGTCCTAGAACCAAATTTCCACATGTAATTACTAGATTATGATACAATACACTAATGGGTGAAGTTTGGTTGACTTCTGCGCAGCGGTTTGGGAGTTAACATCAAAATTACATTTCTCGGCCATATCGCATAGATCTCACTGTGAAAAGGCTTAAATGACTTTTTTAATTAAGTGTAATGATTGCGCTCAAACAAAATGTCTTAGAACAAAATTTTCAAATGTAACTACTAGATTGTGATACAATACACTATTTGGTGAAGTTTAGTTGACTTCTGCGCAGCAGTTTGGGAGTTAACATCAAAATTACATTTCTCGGCCATATCGCATAGATCTCACTGTGAAAAGGCTTAAATGGCTTTTTTGACCTAAGTTTGAGGATTGCGCTCAAATCAAATGTCCTAGAACCAAATTTCCACATGTAACTACTAGATTGTGATACAATACACTAATGGTTGAAGTTTGGTTGACTTCTGCGCAGCGGTTTGGGAGTGAACATCAAAATTACATTTCTCGGCCATATCGCATAGATCTCACTGTGAAAAGGCTTAAATGACTTTTTTAAATTAAGTTTGAAGATTGCGCTCAAATCAAATGTCCTAGAACTAAATTTCCAAATGTAACTACTAGATTGTGATACAATACACTATTGGGTGAAGTTTGGTTGACTTCTGCGCAGCGGTTTGGGAGTTAACATCAAAATTACATTTCTCGGCCATATCGCATAGATCTCACTGTGAAAAGGCTTAAATGGCTTTTTTGACCTAAGTTTAATGATTGCGCTCAAACCAAATGTCCTAGAACGAAATTTTCAAATGTAACTACTAGAATGTGATACAATACACTATTGGGTGAAGTTTGGTTGACTTCTGCGCAGCGGTTTGGGAGTTAACATCAAAATTACATTTCTCGGCCATATCGCATAGATCTCATTGTGAAAAGGCTTAAATGGCTTTTTTGACCTAAGTTTGAGGATTGCGCTCAAACAAAATGTCCTAGAACAAAATTTTCAAATGTAACTACTAGATTGTGATACAATACACTAATGGGTGAAGTTTGGTTTACTTCTGCGCAGCGGTTTGGGAGTTAACATCAAAATTACATTTCTCGGCCATATCGCATAGATCTCACTGTGAAAAGGCTTAAATGGTTTTTTTTGACCTAAGTTTAATAATTGCGCTCAAACCAAATGTCCTAGAACGAAATTTTCAAATGTAACTACTAGAATGTGATACAATACACTATTGGGTGAAGTTTGGTTGACTTCTGCGCAGCGGTTTGGGAGTTAACATCAAAATTACATTTCTCGGCCATATCGCATAGATCTCACTGTGAAAAGGCTTAAATGGCTTTTTTGACCTAAGTTTGAGGATTGCGCTCAAATCAAATGTCCTAGAACCAAATTTCCACATGTAACTACTAGATTGTGATACAATACACTAATGGGTGAAGTTTGGTTGACTTCTGCGCAGCGGTTTGGGAGTTAACATCAAAATTACATTTCTCGGCCATATCGCATAGATCTCACTGTGAAAAGGCTTAAATGGCTTTTTTGACCTAAGTTTGAGGATTGCGCTCAAATCAAATGTCCAATAACCAAATTTCCACATGTACCTACTAGATTGTGATACAATACACTAATGGGTGAAGTTTGGTTGACTTCTGCGCAGCGGTTTGGGAGTTAACATCAAAATTACATTTCTCGGCCATATCGCATAGATCTCACTGTGAAAAGGCTTAAATGACTTTTTTAATTAAGTTTGATGATTGCGTTCAAACAAAATGTCCTAGAACAAAATTTTCAAATGTAACTACTAGATTGTGATACAATACACTAATGGTTGAAGTTTGGTTGACTTCTGCGCAGCGGTTTGGGAGTGAACATCAAAATTACATTTCTCGGCCATATCGCATAGATCTCACTGTGAAAAGGCTTAAATGACTTTTTTTAATTAAGTTTGAAGATTGCGCTCAAATCAAATGTCCTAGAACTAAATTTCCAAATGTAACTACTAGATTGTGATAAAATACACTATTGGGTGAAGTTTGGTTGACTTCTGCGCAGCGGTTTGGGAGTTAACATCAAAATTACATTTCTCGGCCATATCGCATAGATCTCACTGTGAAAAGGCTTAAATGGCTTTTTTGACCTAAGTTTGAGGATTGCGCTCAAATCAAATGTCCTATAACCAAATTTCCACATGTAACTACTAGATTGTGATACAATACACTAATGGGTGAAGTTTGGTTGACTTCTGCGCAGCGGTTTGGGAGTTAACATCAAAATTACATTTCTCGGCCATATCGCATAGATCTCACTGTGAAAAGGCTTAAATGGCTTTTTTGACCTAAGTTTAATAATTGCGCTCAAACCAAATGTCCTAGAACGAAATTTTAAAATGTAACTACTAGATTGTGATACAATACACTATTGGGTGAAGTTTGGTTGACTTCTGCGCAGCGGTTTGGGAGTTAACATCAAAATTACATTTCTCGGCCATATCGCATAGATCTCACTGTGAAAAGGCTTAAATGGCTTTTTTGACCTAAGTTTGAGGATTGCGCTCAAATCAAATGTCCTAGAACCAAATTTCCACATGTAACTACTAGATTGTGATACAATACACTAATGGGTGAAGTTTGGTTGACTTCTGCGCAGCGGTTTGGGAGTTAACATCAAAATTACATTTCTCGGCCATATCGCATAGATCTCACTGTGAAAAGGCTTAAATGACTTTTTTAATTAAGTTTGATGATTGCGCTCAAACAAAATTTCCTAGAACAAAATTTTCAAATGTAACTACTAGATTGTGATACAATACACTATTGGGTGAAGTTTGGTTGACTTCTGCGCAGCGGTTTGGGAGTTAACATCAAAATTACATTTCTCGGCCATATCGCATAGATCTCACTGTGAAAAGGCTTAAATGACTTTTTTAATTAAGTTTGATGATTGCGTTCAAACAAAATGTCCTAGAACAAAATTTTCAAATGTAACTACTAGATTGTGATACAATACACTATTGGGTGAAGTTTGGTTGACTTCTGCGCAGCGGTTTGGGAGTTAACATCAAAATTACATTTCTCGGCCATATCGCATAGATCTCACTGTGAAAAGGCTTAAATGGCTTTTTTGACCTAAGTTTAAAGATTGCGCTCAAACCAAATGTCCTAGAACGAAATTTTCAAATGTAACTACTAGATTGTGATACAATACACTAATGGGTGAAGTTTGGTTGACTTCTGCGCAGCGGTTTGGGAGTTAACATCAAAATTACATTTCTCGGCCATATCGCATAGATCTCACTGTGAAAAGGCTTAAATGGCTTTTTTGACCTAAGTTTGAGGATTGCGCTCAAATCAAATGTCCTATAATCAAATTTCCACATGTAACTACTAGATTGTGATACAATACACTAATGGGTGAAGTTTGGTTGACTTCTGCGCAGCGGTTTGGGAGTGAACATCAAAATTACATTTCTCGGCCATATCGCATAGATCTCACTGTGAAAAGGCTTAAATGGCTTTTTTGACCTAAGTTTAATGATTGCGCTCAAACCAAATGTCCTAGAACGAAATTTTCAAATGTAACTACTAGAATGTGATACAATACACTATTGGGTGAAGTTTGGTTGACTTCTGCGCAGCGGTTTGGGAGTTAACATCAAAATTACATTTCTCGGCCATATCGCATAGATCTCATTGTGAAAAGGCTTAAATGGCTTTTTTGACCTAAGTTTGAGGATTGCGCTCAAACAAAATGTCCTAGAACAAAATTTTCAAATGTAACTACTAGATTGTGATACAATACACTAATGGGTGAAGTTTGGTTTACTTCTGCGCAGCGGTTTGGGAGTTAACATCAAAATTACATTTCTCGGCCATATCGCATAGATCTCACTGTGAAAAGGCTTAAATGGTTTTTTTTGACCTAAGTTTAATAATTGCGCTCAAACCAAATGTCCTAGAACGAAATTTTCAAATGTAACTACTAGAATGTGATACAATACACTATTGGGTGAAGTTTGGTTGACTTCTGCGCAGCGGTTTGGGAGTTAACATCAAAATTACATTTCTCGGCCATATCGCATAGATCTCACTGTGAAAAGGCTTAAATGGCTTTTTTGACCTAAGTTTGAGGATTGCGCTCAAATCAAATGTCCTAGAACCAAATTTCCACATGTAACTACTAGATTGTGATACAATACACTAATGGGTGAAGTTTGGTTGACTTCTGCGCAGCGGTTTGGGAGTTAACATCAAAATTACATTTCTCGGCCATATCGCATAGATCTCACTGTGAAAAGGCTTAAATGGCTTTTTTGACCTAAGTTTGAGGATTGCGCTCAAATCAAATGTCCAATAACCAAATTTCCACATGTACCTACTAGATTGTGATACAATACACTAATGGGTGAAGTTTGGTTGACTTCTGCGCAGCGGTTTGGGAGTTAACATCAAAATTACATTTCTCGGCCATATCGCATAGATCTCACTGTGAAAAGGCTTAAATGACTTTTTTAATTAAGTTTGATGATTGCGTTCAAACAAAATGTCCTAGAACAAAATTTTCAAATGTAACTACTAGATTGTGATACAATACACTAATGGTTGAAGTTTGGTTGACTTCTGCGCAGCGGTTTGGGAGTGAACATCAAAATTACATTTCTCGGCCATATCGCATAGATCTCACTGTGAAAAGGCTTAAATGACATTTTTTAATTAAGTTTGAAGATTGCGCTCAAATCAAATGTCCTAGAACTAAATTTCCAAATGTAACTACTAGATTGTGATAAAATACACTATTGGGTGAAGTTTGGTTGACTTCTGCGCAGCGGTTTGGGAGTTAACATCAAAATTACATTTCTCGGCCATATCGCATAGATCTCACTGTGAAAAGGCTTAAATGGCTTTTTTGACCTAAGTTTGAGGATTGCGCTCAAATCAAATGTCCTATAACCAAATTTCCACATGTAACTACTAGATTGTGATACAATACACTAATGGGTGAAGTTTGGTTGACTTCTGCGCAGCGGTTTGGGAGTTAACATCAAAATTACATTTCTCGGCCATATCGCATAGATCTCACTGTGAAAAGGCTTAAATGACTTTTTTAATTAAGTTTGATGATTGCATTCAAACAAAATGTCCTAGAACAAAATTTTCAAATGTAACTACTAGATTGTGATACAATACACTATTGGGTGAAGTTTGGTTGACTTCTGCGCAGCGGTTTGGGAGTTAACATCAAAATTACATTTCTCGGCCATATCGCATAGATCTCACTGTGAAAAGGCTTAAATGGCTTTTTTGACCTAAGTTTGAGGATTGCGCTCAAATCAAATGTCCTAGAACCAAATTTCCACATGTAACTACTAGATTGTGATACAATAGTCTAATAGGTGAAGTTTGGTTTACTTCTGCGCAGCGGTTTGGGAGTTAACATCAAAATTACATTTCTCGGCCATATCGCATAGATCTCACTGTGAAAAGGCTTAAATGGCTTTTTTGACCTAAGTTTAATAATTGCGCTCAAACCAAATGTCCTAGAACGAAATTTTAAAATGTAACTACTAGAATGTGATACAATACACTATTGGGTGAAGTTTGGTTGACTTCTGCGCAGCGGTTTGGGAGTTAACATCAAAATTACATTTCTCGGCCATATCGCATAGATCTCACTGTGAAAAGGCTTAAATGGCTTTTTTGACCTAAGTTTGAGGATTGCGCTCAAATCAAATGTCCTAGAACCAAATTTCCACATGTAACTACTAGATTGTGATACAATACACTAATGGGTGAAGTTTGGTTGACTTCTGCGCAGCGGTTTGGGAGTTAACATCAAAATTACATTTCTCGGCCATATCGCATAGATCTCACTGTGAAAAGGCTTAAATGACTTTTTTAATTAAGTTTGATGATTGCGCTCAAACAAAATTTCCTAGAACAAAATTTTCAAATGTAACTACTAGATTGTGATACAATACACTATTGGGTGAAGTTTGGTTGACTTCTGCGCAGCGGTTTGGGAGTTAACATCAAAATTACATTTCTCGGCCATATCGCATAGATCTCACTGTGAAAAGGCTTAAATGACTTTTTTAATTAAGTTTGATGATTGCGTTCAAACAAAATGTCCTAGAACAAAATTTTCAAATGTAACTACTAGATTGTGATACAATACACTATTGGGTGAAGTTTGGTTGACTTCTGCGCAGCGGTTTGGGAGTTAACATCAAAATTACATTTCTCGGCCATATCGCATAGATCTCACTGTGAAAAGGCTTAAATGGCTTTTTTGACCTAAGTTTAAAGATTGCGCTCAAACCAAATGTCCTAGAACGAAATTTTCAAATGTAACTACTAGATTGTGATACAATACACTAATGGGTGAAGTTTGGTTGACTTCTGCGCAGCGGTTTGGGAGTTAACATCAAAATTACATTTCTCGGCCATATCGCATAGATCTCACTGTGAAAAGGCTTAAATGGCTTTTTTGACCTAAGTTTGAGGATTGCGCTCAAATCAAATGTCCTATAATCACATTTCCACATGTAACTACTAGATTGTGATACAATACACTAATGGGTGAAGTTTGGTTGACTTCTGCGCAGCGGTTTGGGAGTGAACATCAAAATTACATTTCTCGGCCATATCGCATAGATCTCACTGTGAAAAGGCTTAAATGACTTTTTTAATTAAGTTTGATTATTGCGCTCAAACAAAATTTCCTAAAACAAAATTTTCAAATGTAACTACTAGATTGTGATACAATACACTATTGGGTGAAGTTTGGTTGACTTCTGCGCAGCGGTTTGGGAGTTAACATCAAAATTACATTTCTCGGCCATATCGCATAGATCTCACTGTGAAAAGGCTTAAATGACTTTTTTAATTAAGTTTGATGATTGCGTTCAAACAAAATGTCCTAGAACAAAATTTTCAAATGTAACTACTAGATTGTGATACAATACACTATTGGGTGAAGTTTGGTTGACTTCTGCGCAGCGGTTTGGGAGTTAACATCAAAATTACATTTCTCGGCCATATCGCATAGATCTCACTGTGAAAAGGCTTAAATGGCTTTTTTGACCTAAGTTTGAGGATTGCGCTCAAATCAAATGTCCTAGAACCAAATTTCCACATGTAATTACTAGATTATGATACAATACACTAATGGGTGAAGTTTGGTTGACTTCTGCGCAGCGGTTTGGGAGTTAACATCAAAATTACATTTCTCGGCCATATCGCATTGATCTCACTGTGAAAAGGCTTAAATGACTTTTTTAATTAAGTGTAATGATTGCGCTCAAACAAAATGTCCTAGAACAAAATTTTCAAATGTAACTACTAGATTGTGATACAATACACTATTGGGTGAAGTTTAGTTGACTTCTGCGCAGCGGTTTGGGAGTTAACATCAAAATTACATTTCTCGGCCATATCGCATAGATCTCACTGTGAAAAGGCTTAAATGGCTTTTTTGAACTAAGTTTGAGGATTGCGCTCAAATCAAATGTCCTAGAACCAAATTTCCACATGTAACTACTAGATTGTGATACAATACACTAATGGTTGAAGTTTGGTTGACTTCTGCGCAGCGGTTTGGGAGTGAACATCAAAATTACATTTCTCGGCCATATCGCATAGATCTCACTGTGAAAAGGCTTAAATGACTTTTTTTAATTAAGTTTGAAGATTGCGCTCAAATCAAATGTCCTAGAACTAAATTTCCAAATGTAACTACTAGATTGTGATAAAATACACTATTGGGTGAAGTTTGGTTGACTTCTGCGCAGCGGTTTGGGAGTTAACATCAAAATTACATTTCTCGGCCATATCGCATAGATCTCACTGTGAAAAGGCTTAAATGGCTTTTTTGACCTAAGTTTGAGGATTGCGCTCAAATCAAATGTCCTATAACCAAATTTCCACATGTAAGTACTAGATTGTGATACAATACACTAATGGGTGAAGTTTGGTTGACTTCTGCGCAGCGGTTTGGGAGTTAACATCAAAATTACATTTCTCGGCCATATCGCATAGATCTCACTGTGAAAAGGCTTAAATGACTTTTTTTAATTAAGTTTGATGATTGCGTTCAAACAAAATGTCCTAGAACAAAATTTTCAAATGTAACTACTAGATTGTGATACAATACACTATTGGGTGAAGTTTGGTTGACTTCTGCGCAGCGGTTTGGGAGTTAACATCAAAATTACATTTCTCGGCCATATCGCATAGATCTCACTGTGAAAAGGCTTAAATGGCTTTTTTGACCTAAGTTTGAGGATTGCGCTCAAATCAAATGTCCTAGAACCAAATTTCCACATGTAACTACTAGATTGTGATACAATACACTATTGGGTGAAGTTTGGTTTACTTCTGCGCAGCGGTTTGGGAGTTAACATCAAAATTACATTTCTCGGCCATATCGCATAGATCTCACTGTGAAAAGGCTTAAATGACTTTTTTAATTAAGTTTGATGATTGCGTTCAAACAAAATGTCCTAGAACAAAATTTTCAAATGTAACTACTAGATTGTGATACAATACACTATTGGGTGAAGTTTGGTTGACTTCTGCGCAGTGGTTTGGGAGTTAACATCAAAATTACATTTCTCGGCCATATCGCATAGATCTCACTGTGAAAAGGCTTAAATGGCTTTTTTGACCTAAGTTTGAGGATTGCGCTCAAATCAAATGTCCTAGAACCAAATTTCCACATGTAACTACTAGATTGTGATACAATACACTAATGGGTGAAGTTTGGTTTACTTCTGCGCAGCGGTTTGGGAGTTAACATCAAAATTACATTTCTCGGCCATATCGCATAGATCTCACTGTGAAAAGGCTTAAATGGCTTTTTTGACCTAAGTTTAATAATTGCGCTCAAACCAAATGTCCTTGAACGAAATTTTAAAATGTAACTACTAGAATGTGATACAATACACTATTGGGTGAAGTTTGGTTGACTTCTGCGCAGCGGTTTGGGAGTTAACATCAAAATTACATTTCTCGGCCATATCGCATAGATCTCACTGTGAAAAGGCTTAAATGGCTTTTTTGACCTAAGTTTGAGGATTGCGCTCAAATCAAATGTCCTATAACCAAATTTCCACATGTAACTACTAGATTGTGATACAATACACTAATGGGTGAAGTTTGGTTGACTTCTGCGCAGCGGTTTGGGAGTTAACATCAAAATTACATTTCTCGGCCATATCGCATAGATCTCACTGTGAAAAGGCTTAAATGACTTTTTTAATTAAGTTTGATGATTGCATTCAAACAAAATGTCCTAGAACAAAATTTTCAAATGTAACTACTAGATTGTGATACAATACACTATTGGGTGAAGTTTGGTTGACTTCTGCGCAGCGGTTTGGGAGTTAACATAAAAATTACATTTCTCGGCCATATCGCATAGATCTCACTGTGAAAAGGCTTAAATGGCTTTTTTGACCTAAGTTTGAGGATTGCGCTCAAATCAAATGTCCTAGAACCAAATTTCCACATGTAACTACTAGATTGTGATACAATAGTCTAATAGGTGAAGTTTGGTTTACTTCTGCGCAGCGGTTTGGGAGTTAACATCAAAATTACATTTCTCGGCCATATCGCATAGATCTCACTGTGAAAAGGCTTAAATGGCTTTTTTGACCTAAGTTTAATAATTGCGCTCAAACCAAATGTCCTAGAACGAAATTTTAAAATGTAACTACTAGAATGTGATACAATACACTATTGGGTGAAGTTTGGTTGACTTCTGCGCAGCGGTTTGGGAGTTAACATCAAAATTACATTTCTCGGCCATATCGCATAGATCTCACTGTGAAAAGGCTTAAATGGCTTTTTTGACCTAAGTTTGAGGATTGCGCTCAAATCAAATGTCCTAGAACCAAATTTCCACATGTAACTACTAGATTGTGATACAATACACTAATGGGTGAAGTTTGGTTGACTTCTGCGCAGCGGTTTGGGAGTTAACATCAAAATTACATTTCTCGGCCATATCGCATAGATCTCACTGTGAAAAGGCTTAAATGACTTTTTTAATTAAGTTTGATGATTGCGCTCAAACAAAATTTCCTAGAACAAAATTTTCAAATGTAACTACTAGATTGTGATACAATACACTATTGGGTGAAGTTTGGTTGACTTCTGCGCAGCGGTTTGGGAGTTAACATCAAAATTACATTTCTCGGCCATATCGCATAGATCTCACTGTGAAAAGGCTTAAATGACTTTTTTAATTAAGTTTGATGATTGCGTTCAAACAAAATGTCCTAGAACAAAATTTTCAAATGTAACTACTAGATTGTGATACAATACACTATTGGGTGAAGTTTGGTTGACTTCTGCGCAGCGGTTTGGGAGTTAACATCAAAATTACATTTCTCGGCCATATCGCATAGATCTCACTGTGAAAAGGCTTAAATGGCTTTTTTGACCTAAGTTTAAAGATTGCGCTCAAACCAAATGTCCTAGAACGAAATTTTCAAATGTAACTACTAGATTGTGATACAATACACTAATGGGTGAAGTTTGGTTGACTTCTGCGCAGCGGTTTGGGAGTTAACATCAAAATTACATTTCTCGGCCATATCGCATAGATCTCACTGTGAAAAGGCTTAAATGGCTTTTTTGACCTAAGTTTGAGGATTGCGCTCAAATCAAATGTCCTATAATCAAATTTCCACATGTAACTACTAGATTGTGATACAATACACTAATGGGTGAAGTTTGGTTGACTTCTGCGCAGCGGTTTGGGAGTGAACATCAAAATTACATTTCTCGGCCATATCGCATAGATCTCACTGTGAAAAGGCTTAAATGACTTTTTTAATTAAGTTTGATTATTGCGCTCAAACAAAATTTCCTAAAACAAAATTTTCAAATGTAACTACTAGATTGTGATACAATACACTATTGGGTGAAGTTTGGTTGACTTCTGCGCAGCGGTTTGGGAGTTAACATCAAAATTACATTTCTCGGCCATATCGCATAGATCTCACTGTGAAAAGGCTTAAATGACTTTTTTAATTAAGTTTGATGATTGCGTTCAAACAAAATGTCCTAGAACAAAATTTTCAAATGTAACTACTAGATTGTGATACAATACACTATTGGGTGAAGTTTGGTTGACTTCTGCGCAGCGGTTTGGGAGTTAACATCAAAATTACTTTTCTCGGCCATATCGCATAGATCTCACTGTGAAAAGGCTTAAATGGCTTTTTTGACCTAAGTTTGAGGATTGCGCTCAAATCAAATGTCCTAGAACCAAATTTCCACATGTAATTACTAGATTATGATACAATACACTAATGGGTGAAGTTTGGTTGACTTCTGCGCAGCGGTTTGGGAGTTAACATCAAAATTACATTTCTCGGCCATATCGCATAGATCTCACTGTGAAAAGGCTTAAATGACTTTTTTAATTAAGTGTAATGATTGCGCTCAAACAAAATGTCCTAGAACAAAATTTTCAAATGTAACTACTAGATTGTGATACAATACACTATTGGGTGAAGTTTAGTTGACTTCTGCGCAGCGGTTTGGGAGTTAACATCAAAATTACATTTCTCGGCCATATCGCATAGATCTCACTGTGAAAAGGCTTAAATGGCTTTTTTGAACTAAGTTTGAGGATTGCGCTCAAATCAAATGTCCTAGAACCAAATTTCCACATGTAACTACTAGATTGTGATACAATACACTAATGGTTGAAGTTTGGTTGACTTCTGCGCAGCGGTTTGGGAGTGAACATCAAAATTACATTTCTCGGCCATATCGCATAGATCTCACTGTGAAAAGGCTTAAATGACTTTTTTTAATTAAGTTTGAAGATTGCGCTCAAATCAAATGTCCTAGAACTAAATTTCCAAATGTAACTACTAGATTGTGATAAAATACACTATTGGGTGAAGTTTGGTTGACTTCTGCGCAGCGGTTTGGGAGTTAACATCAAAATTACATTTCTCGGCCATATCGCATAGATCTCACTGTGAAAAGGCTTAAATGGCTTTTTTGAACTAAGTTTGAGGATTGCGCTCAAATCAAATGTCCTATAACCAAATTTCCACATGTAACTACTAGATTGTGATACAATACACTAATGGGTGAAGTTTGGTTGACTTCTGCGCAGCGGTTTGGGAGTTAACATCAAAATTACATTTCTCGGCCATATCGCATAGATCTCACTGTGAAAAGGCTTAAATGACTTTTTTTAATTAAGTTTGATGATTGCGTTCAAACAAAATGTCCTAGAACAAAATTTTCAAATGTAACTACTAGATTGTGATACAATACACTATTGGGTGAAGTTTGGTTGACTTCTGCGCAGCGGTTTGGGAGTTAACATCAAAATTACATTTCTCGGCCATATCGCATAGATCTCACTGTGAAAAGGCTTAAATGGCTTTTTTGACCTAAGTTTGAGGATTGCGCTCAAATCAAATGTCCTAGAACCAAATTTCCACATGTAACTACTAGATTGTGATACAATACACTATTGGGTGAAGTTTGGTTTACTTCTGCGCAGCGGTTTGGGAGTTAACATCAAAATTACATTTCTCGGCCATATCGCATAGATCTCACTGTGAAAAGGCTTAAATGACTTTTTTAATTAAGTTTGATGATTGCGTTCAAACAAAATGTCCTAGAACAAAATTTTCAAATGTAACTACTAGATTGTGATACAATACACTATTGGGTGAAGTTTGGTTGACTTCTGCGCAGCGGTTTGGGAGTTAACATCAAAATTACATTTCTCGGCCATATCGCATAGATCTCACTGTGAAAAGGCTTAAATGGCTTTTTTGACCTAAGTTTGAGGATTGCGCTCAAATCAAATGTCCTAGAACCAAATTTCCACATGTAACTACTAGATTGTGATACAATACACTAATGGGTGAAGTTTGGTTTACTTCTGCGCAGCGGTTTGGGAGTTAACATCAAAATTACATTTCTCGGCCATATCGCATAGATCTCACTGTGAAAAGGCTTAAATGGCTTTTTTGACCTAAGTTTAATAATTGCGCTCAAACCAAATGTCCTTGAACGAAATTTTAAAATGTAACTACTAGAATGTGATACAATACACTATTGGGTGAAGTTTGGTTGACTTCTGCGCAGCGGTTTGGGAGTTAACATCAAAATTACATTTCTCGGCCATATCGCATAGATCTCACTGTGAAAAGGCTTAAATGGCTTTTTTGACCTAAGTTTGAGGATTGCGCTCAAATCAAATGTCCTAGAACCAAATTTCCACATGTAACTACTAGATTGTGATACAATACACTAATGGGTGAAGTTTGGTTGACTTCTGCGCAGCGGTTTGGGAGTTAACATCAAAATTACATTTCTCGGCCATATCGCATAGATCTCACTGTGAAAAGGCTTAAATGGCTTTTTTGACCTAAGTTTGAGGATTGCGCTCAAATCAAATGTCCTATAACCAAATTTCCACATGTAACTACTAGATTGTGATACAATACACTAATGGGTGAAGTTTGGTTGACTTCTGCGCAGCGGTTTGGGAGTTAACATCAAAATTACATTTCTCGGCCATATCGCATAGATCTCACTGTGAAAAGGCTTAAATGACTTTTTTAATTAAGTTTGATGATTGCGTTCAAACAAAATGTCCTAGAACAAAATTTTCAAATGTAACTACTAGATTGTGATACAATACACTATTGGGTGAAGTTTGGTTGACTTCTGCGCAGCGGTTTGGGAGTTAACATCAAAATTACATTTCTCGGCCATATCGCATAGATCTCACTGTGAAAAGGCTTAAATGGCTTTTTTGACCTAAGTTTAATAATTGCGCTCAAACCAAATGTCCTAGAACGAAATTTTAAAATGTAACTACTAGAATGTGATACAATACACTATTGGGTGAAGTTTGGTTGACTTCTGCGCAGCGGTTTGGGAGTTAACATCAAAATTACATTTCTCGGCCATATCGCATAGATCTCACTGTGAAAAGGCTTAAATGGCTTTTTTGACCTAAGTTTGAGGATTGCGCTCAAATCAAATGTCCTAGAACCAAATTTCCACATGTAACTACTAGATTGTGATACAATACACTAATGGGTGAAGTTTGGTTGACTTTTGCGCAGCGGTTTGGGAGTTAACATCAAAATTACATTTCTCGGCCATATCGCATAGATCTCACTGTGAAAAGGCTTAAATGACTTTTTTAATTAAGTTTGATGATTGCGCTCAAACAAAATTTCCTAGAACAAAATTTTCAAATGTAACTACTAGATTGTGATACAATACACTATTGGGTGAAGTTTGGTTGACTTCTGCGCAGCGGTTTGGGAGTTAACATCAAAATTACATTTCTCGGCCATATCGCATAGATCTCACTGTGAAAAGGCTTAAATGACTTTTTTAATTAAGTTTGATGATTGCGTTCAAACAAAATGTCCTAGAACAAAATTTTCAAATGTAACTACTAGATTGTGATACAATACACTATTGGGTGAAGTTTGGTTGACTTCTGCGCAGCGGTTTGGGAGTTAACATCAAAATTACATTTCTCGGCCATATCGCATAGATCTCACTGTGAAAAGGCTTAAATGGCTTTTTTGACCTAAGTTTAAAGATTGCGCTCAAACCAAATGTCCTAGAACGAAATTTTCAAATGTAACTACTAGATTGTGATACAATACACTAATGGGTGAAGTTTGGTTGACTTCTGCGCAGCGGTTTGGGAGTTAACATCAAAATTACATTTCTCGGCCATATCGCATAGATCTCACTGTGAAAAGGCTTAAATGGCTTTTTTGACCTAAGTTTGAGGATTGCGCTCAAATCAAATGTCCTATAACCAAATTTCCACATGTAACTACTAGATTGTGATACAATACACTAATGGGTGAAGTTTGGTTGACTTCTGCGCAGCGGTTTGGGAGTTAACATCAAAATTACATTTCTCGGCCATATCGCATAGATCTCACTGTGAAAAGGCTTAAATGGCTTTTTTGACCTAAGTTTGAGGATTGCGCTCAAATCAAATGTCCTAGAACCAAATTTCCACATGTAACTACTAGATTGTGATACAATACACTAATGGGTGAAGTTTGGTTTACTTCTGCGCAGCGGTTTGGGAGTTAACATCAAAATTACATTTCTCGGCCATATCGCATAGATCTCACTGTGAAAAGGCTTAAATGGCTTTTTTGACCTAAGTTTAATAATTGCGCTCAAACCAAATGTCCTTGAACGAAATTTTAAAATGTAACTACTAGAATGTGATACAATACACTATTGGGTGAAGTTTGGTTGACTTCTGCGCAGCGGTTTGGGAGTTAACATCAAAATTACATTTCTCGGCCATATCGCATAGATCTCACTGTGAAAAGGCTTAAATGGCTTTTTTGACCTAAGTTTGAGGATTGCACTCAAATCAAATGTCCTAGAACCAAATTTCCACATGTAACTACTAGATTGTGATACAATACACTAATGGGTGAAGTTTGGTTGACTTCTGCGCAGCGGTTTGGGAGTTAACATCAAAATTACATTTCTCGGCCATATCGCATAGATCTCACTGTGAAAAGGCTTAAATGGCTTTTTTGACCTAAGTTTGAGGATTGCGCTCAAATGAAATGTCCTATAACCAAATTTCCACATGTAACTACTAGATTGTGATACAATACACTAATGGGTGAAGTTTGGTTGACTTCTGCGCAGCGGTTTGGGAGTTAACATCAAAATTACATTTCTCGGCCATATCGCATAGATCTCACTGTGAAAAGGCTTAAATGACTTTTTTAATTAAGTTTGATGATTGCGTTCAAACAAAATGTCCTAGAACAAAATTTTCAAATGTAACTACTAGATTGTGATACAATACACTATTGGGTGAAGTTTGGTTGACTTCTGCGCAGCGGTTTGGGAGTTAACATCAAAATTACATTTCTCGGCCATATCGCATAGATCTCACTGTGAAAAGGCTTAAATGGCTTTTTTGACCTAAGTTTGAGGATTGCGCTCAAATCAAATGTCCTAGAACCAAATTTCCACATGTAACTACTAGATTGTGATACAATACACTAATGGGTGAAGTTTGGTTTACTTCTGCGCAGCGGTTTGGGAGTTAACATCAAAATTACATTTCTCGGCCATATCGCATAGATCTCACTGTGAAAAGGCTTAAATGGCTTTTTTGACCTAAGTTTAATAATTGCGCTCAAACCAAATGTCCTAGAACGAAATTTTAAAATGTAACTACTAGAATGTGATACAATACACTATTGGGTGAAGTTTGGTTGACTTCTGCGCAGCGGTTTGGGAGTTAACATCAAAATTACATTTCTCGGCCATATCGCATAGATCTCACTGTGAAAAGGCTTAAATGGCTTTTTTGACCTAAGTTTGAGGATTGCGCACAAATCAAATGTCCTATAACCAAATTTCCACATGTAACTACTAGATTGTGATACAATACACTAATGGGTGAAGTTTGGTTGACTTCTGCGCAGCGGTTTGGGAGTTAACATCAAAATTACATTTCTCGGCCATATCGCATAGATCTCACTGTGAAAAGGCTTAAATGACTTTTTTAATTAAGTTTGATGATTGCGTTCAAACAAAATGTCCTAGAACAAAATTTTCAAATGTAACTACTAGATTGTGATACAATACACTATTGGGTGAAGTTTGGTTGACTTCTGCGCAGCGGTTTGGGAGTTAACATCAAAATTACATTTCTCGGCCATATCGCATAGATCTCACTGTGAAAAGGCTTAAATGGCTTTTTTGACCTAAGTTTGAGGATTGCGCTCAAATCAAATGTCCTAGAACCAAATTTCCACATGTAACTACTAGATTGTGATACAATACACTAATGGGTGAAGTTTGGTTTACTTCTGCGCAGCGGTTTGGGAGTTAACATCAAAATTACATTTCTCGGCCATATCGCATAGATCTCACTGTGAAAAGGCTTAAATGGCTTTTTTGACCTAAGTTTAATAATTGCGCTCAAACCAAATGTCCTAGAACGAAATTTTAAAATGTAACTACTAGAATGTGATACAATACACTATTGGGTGAAGTTTGGTTGACTTCTGCGCAGCGGTTTGGGAGTTAACATCAAAATTACATTTCTCGGCCATATCGCATAGATCTCACTGTGAAAAGGCTTAAATGGCTTTTTTGACCTAAGTTTGAGGATTGCGCTCAAATCAAATGTCCTAGAACCAAATTTCCACATGTAACTACTAGATTGTGATACAATACACTAATGGGTGAAGTTTGGTTGACTTTTGCGCAGCGGTTTGGGAGTTAACATCAAAATTACATTTCTCGGCCATATCGCATAGATCTCACTGTGAAAAGGCTTAAATGACTTTTTTAATTAAGTTTGATGATTGCGCTCAAACAAAATTTCCTAGAACAAAATTTTCAAATGTAACTACTAGATTGTGATACAATACACTATTGGGTGAAGTTTGGTTGACTTCTGCGCAGCGGTTTGGGAGTTAACATCAAAATTACATTTCTCGGCCATATCGCATAGATCTCACTGTGAAAAGGCTTAAATGACTTTTTTAATTAAGTTTGATGATTGCGTTCAAACAAAATGTCCTAGAACAAAATTTTCAAATGTAACTACTAGATTGTGATACAATACACTATTGGGTGAAGTTTGGTTGACTTCTGCGCAGCGGTTTGGGAGTTAACATCAAAATTACATTTCTCGGCCATATCGCATAGATCTCACTGTGAAAAGGCTTAAATGGCTTTTTTGACCTAAGTTTAAAGATTGCGCTCAAACCAAATGTCCTAGAACGAAATTTTCAAATGTAACTACTAGATTGTGATACAATACACTAATGGGTGAAGTTTGGTTGACTTCTGCGCAGCGGTTTGGGAGTTAACATCAAAATTACATTTCTCGGCCATATCGCATAGATCTCACTGTGAAAAGGCTTAAATGGCTTTTTTGACCTAAGTTTGAGGATTGCGCTCAAATCAAATGTCCTATAACCAAATTTCCACATGTAACTACTAGATTGTGATACAATACACTAATGGGTGAAGTTTGGTTGACTTCTGCGCAGCGGTTTGGGAGTTAACATCAAAATTACATTTCTCGGCCATATCGCATAGATCTCACTGTGAAAAGGCTTAAATGGCTTTTTTGACCTAAGTTTGAGGATTGCGCTCAAATCAAATGTCCTAGAACCAAATTTCCACATGTAACTACTAGATTGTGATACAATACACTAATGGGTGAAGTTTGGTTTACTTCTGCGCAGCGGTTTGGGAGTTAACATCAAAATTACATTTCTCGGCCATATCGCATAGATCTCACTGTGAAAAGGCTTAAATGGCTTTTTTGACCTAAGTTTAATAATTGCGCTCAAACCAAATGTCCTTGAACGAAATTTTAAAATGTAACTACTAGAATGTGATACAATACACTATTGGGTGAAGTTTGGTTGACTTCTGCGCAGCGGTTTGGGAGTTAACATCAAAATTACATTTCTCGGCCATATCGCATAGATCTCACTGTGAAAAGGCTTAAATGGCTTTTTTGACCTAAGTTTGAGGATTGCGCTCAAATCAAATGTCCTAGAACCAAATTTCCACATGTAACTACTAGATTGTGATACAATACACTAATGGGTGAAGTTTGGTTGACTTCTGCGCAGCGGTTTGGGAGTTAACATCAAAATTACATTTCTCGGCCATATCGCATAGATCTCACTGTGAAAAGGCTTAAATGGCTTTTTTGACCTAAGTTTGAGGATTGCGCTCAAATGAAATGTCCTATAACCAAATTTCCACATGTAACTACTAGATTGTGATACAATACACTAATGGGTGAAGTTTGGTTGACTTCTGCGCAGCGGTTTGGGAGTTAACATCAAAATTACATTTCTCGGCCATATCGCATAGATCTCACTGTGAAAAGGCTTAAATGACTTTTTTAATTAAGTTTGATGATTGCGTTCAAACAAAATGTCCTAGAACAAAATTTTCAAATGTAACTACTAGATTGTGATACAATACACTATTGGGTGAAGTTTGGTTGACTTCTGCGCAGCGGTTTGGGAGTTAACATCAAAATTACATTTCTCGGCCATATCGCATAGATCTCACTGTGAAAAGGCTTAAATGGCTTTTTTGACCTAAGTTTGAGGATTGCGCTCAAATCAAATGTCCTAGAACCAAATTTCCACATGTAACTACTAGATTGTGATACAATACACTAATGGGTGAAGTTTGGTTTACTTCTGCGCAGCGGTTTGGGAGTTAACATCAAAATTACATTTCTCGGCCATATCGCATAGATCTCACTGTGAAAAGGCTTAAATGGCTTTTTTGACCTAAGTTTAATAATTGCGCTCAAACCAAATGTCCTAGAACGAAATTTTAAAATGTAACTACTAGAATGTGATACAATACACTATTGGGTGAAGTTTGGTTGACTTCTGCGCAGCGGTTTGGGAGTTAACATCAAAATTACATTTCTCGGCCATATCGCATAGATCTCACTGTGAAAAGGCTTAAATGGCTTTTTTGACCTAAGTTTGAGGATTGCGCTCAAATCAAATGTCCTAGAACCAAATTTCCACATGTAACTACTAGATTGTGATACAATACACTAATGGGTGAAGTTTGGTTGACTTCTGCGCAGCGGTTTGGGAGTTAACATCAAAATTACATTTCTCGGCCATATCGCATAGATCTCACTGTGAAAAGGCTTAAATGACTTTTTTAATTAAGTTTGATGATTGCGCTCAAACAAAATTTCCTAGAACAAAATTTTCAAATGTAACTACTAGATTGTGATACAATACACTATTGGGTGAAGTTTGGTTGACTTCTGCGCAGCGGTTTGGGAGTTAACATCAAAATTACATTTCTCGGCCATATCGCATAGATCTCACTGTGAAAAGGCTTAAATGGCTTTTTTGACCTAAGTTTAAAGATTGCGCTCAAACCAAATGTCCTTGAACGAAATTTTAAAATGTAACTACTAGAATGTGATACAATACACTATTGGGTGAAGTTTGGTTGACTTCTGCGCAGCGGTTTGGGAGTTAACATCAAAATTACATTTCTCGGCCATATCGCATAGATCTCACTGTGAAAAGGCTTAAATGGCTTTTTTGACCTAAGTTTGAGGATTGCGCTCAAATCAAATGTCCTAGAACCAAATTTCCACATGTAACTACTAGATTGTGATACAATACACTAATGGGTGAAGTTTGGTTGACTTCTGCGCAGCGGTTTGGGAGTTAACATCAAAATTACATTTCTCGGCCATATCGCATAGATCTCACTGTGAAAAGTCTTAAATGACTTTTTTAATTAAGTTTGATGATTGCGTTCAAACAAAATGTCCTAGAACAAAATTTTCAAATGTAACTACTAGATTGTGATACAATACACTATTGGGTGAAGTTTGGTTGACTTCTGTGCAGCGGTTTGGGAGTTAACATCAAAATTACATTTCTCGGCCATATCGCATAGATCTCACTGTGAAAAGGCTTAAATGGCTTTTTTGACCTAAGTTTAAAGATTGCGCTCAAACCAAATGTCCTAGAACGAAATTTTCAAATGTAACTACTAGATTGTGATACAATACACTATTGGGTGAAGTTTGGTTGACTTCTGCGCAGCGGTTTGGGAGTTAACATCAAAATTACATTTCTCGGCCATATCGCATAGATCTCACTGTGAAAAGGCTTAAATGGCTTTTTTGACTTAAGTTTGAGGATTGCGCTCAAATCAAATGTCCTATAACCAAATTTCCACATGTAACTACTAGATTGTGATACAATACACTAATGGGTGAAGTTTGGTTGACTTCTGCGCAGCGGTTTGGGAGTGAACATCAAAATTACATTTCTCGGCCATATCGCATAGATCTCACTGTGAAAAGGCTTAAATGACTTTTTTAATTAAGTTTGATGATTGCGCTCAAACAAAATTTCCTAAAACAAAATTTTCAAATGTAACTACTAGATTGTGATACAATACACTAATGGGTGAAGTTTGGTTGACTTCTGCGCAGCGGTTTGGGAGTTAACATCAAAATTACATTTCTCGGCCATATCGCATAGATCTCACTGTGAAAAGGCTTAAATGGCTTTTTTGACCTAAGTTTAATAATTGCGCTCAAACCAAATGTCCTTGAACGAAATTTTAAAATGTAACTACTAGAATGTGATACAATACACTATTGGGTGAAGTTTGGTTGACTTCTGCGCAGCGGTTTGGGAGTTAACATCAAAATTACATTTCTCGGCCATATCGCATAGATCTCACTGTGAAAAGGCTTAAATGGCTTTTTTGACCTAAGTTTGAGGATTGCGCTCAAATCAAATGTCCTAGAACCAAATTTCCACATGTAACTACTAGATTGTGATACAATACACTAATGGGTGAAGTTTGGTTGACTTCTGCGCAGCGGTTTGGGAGTTAACATCAAAATTACATTTCTCGGCCATATCGCATAGATCTCACTGTGAAAAGGCTTAAATGGCTTTTTTGACCTAAGTTTGAGGATTGCGCTCAAATGAAATGTCCTATAACCAAATTTCCACATGTAACTACTAGATTGTGATACAATACACTAATGGGTGAAGTTTGGTTGACTTCTGCGCAGCGGTTTGGGAGTTAACATCAAAATTACATTTCTCGGCCATATCGCATAGATCTCACTGTGAAAAGGCTTAAATGGCTTTTTTGACCTAAGTTTAATAATTGCGCTCAAACCAAATGTCCTAGAACGAAATTTTAAAATGTAACTACTAGAATGTGATACAATACACTATTGGGTGAAGTTTGGTTGACTTCTGCGCAGCGGTTTGGGAGTTAACATCAAAATTACATTTCTCGGCCATATCGCATAGATCTCACTGTGAAAAGGCTTAAATGGCTTTTTTGACCTAAGTTTGAGGATTGCGCTCAAATCAAATGTCCTAGAACCAAATTTCCACATGTAACTACTAGATTGTGATACAATACACTAATGGGTGAAGTTTGGTTGACTTCTGCGCAGCGGTTTGGGAGTTAACATCAAAATTACATTTCTCGGCCATATCGCATAGATCTCACTGTGAAAAGGCTTAAATGACTTTTTTAATTAAGTTTGATGATTGCGCTCAAACAAAATTTCCTAGAACAAAATTTTCAAATGTAACTACTAGATTGTGATACAATACACTATTGGGTGAAGTTTGGTTGACTTCTGCGCAGCGGTTTGGGAGTTAACATCAAAATTACATTTCTCGGCCATATCGCATAGATCTCACTGTGAAAAGGCTTAAATGGCTTTTTTGACCTAAGTTTAAAGATTGCGCTCAAACCAAATGTCCTTGAACGAAATTTTAAAATGTAACTACTAGAATGTGATACAATACACTATTGGGTGAAGTTTGGTTGACTTCTGCGCAGCGGTTTGGGAGTTAACATCAAAATTACATTTCTCGGCCATATCGCATAGATCTCACTGTGAAAAGGCTTAAATGGCTTTTTTGACCTAAGTTTGAGGATTGCGCTCAAATCAAATGTCCTAGAACCAAATTTCCACATGTAACTACTAGATTGTGATACAATACACTAATGGGTGAAGTTTGGTTGACTTCTGCGCAGCGGTTTGGGAGTTAACATCAAAATTACATTTCTCGGCCATATCGCATAGATCTCACTGTGAAAAGGCTTAAATGACTTTTTTAATTAAGTTTGATGATTGCGTTCAAACAAAATGTCCTAGAACAAAATTTTCAAATGTAACTACTAGATTGTGATACAATACACTATTGGGTGAAGTTTGGTTGACTTCTGCGCAGCGGTTTGGGAGTTAACATCAAAATTACATTTCTCGGCCATATCGCATAGATCTCACTGTGAAAAGGCTTAAATGGCTTTTTTGACCTAAGTTTAAAGATTGCGCTCAAACCAAATGTCCTAGAACGAAATTTTCAAATGTAACTACTAGATTGTGATACAATACACTATTGGGTGAAGTTTGGTTGACTTCTGCGCAGCGGTTTGGGAGTTAACATCAAAATTACATTTCTCGGCCATATCGCATAGATCTCACTGTGAAAAGGCTTAAATGGCTTTTTTGACTTAAGTTTGAGGATTGCGCTCAAATCAAATGTCCTATAACCAAATTTCCACATGTAACTACTAGATTGTGATACAATACACTAATGGGTGAAGTTTGGTTGACTTCTGCGCAGCGGTTTGGGAGTGAACATCAAAATTACATTTCTCGGCCATATCGCATAGATCTCACTGTGAAAAGGCTTAAATGACTTTTTTAATTAAGTTTGATGATTGCGCTCAAACAAAATTTCCTAAAACAAAATTTTCAAATGTAACTACTAGATTGTGATACAATACACTAATGGGTGAAGTTTGGTTGACTTCTGCGCAGCGGTTTGGGAGTTAACATCAAAATTACATTTCTCGGCCATATCGCATAGATCTCACTGTGAAAAGGCTTAAATGGCTTTTTTGACCTAAGTTTAATGATTGCGCTCAAACCAAATGTCCTAGAACGAAATTTTCAAATGTAACTACTAGATTGTGATACAATACACTAATGGGTGAAGTTTGGTTGACTTCTGCGCAGCGGTTTGGGAGTTAACATCAAAATTACATTTCTCGGCCATATCGCATAGATCTCACTGTGAAAAGGCTTAAATGGCTTTTTTGACCTAAGTTTGAGGATTGCGCTCAAATCAAATGTCCTATAACCAAATTTCCACATGTAACTACTAGATTGTGATACAATACACTAATGGGTGAAGTTTGGTTGACTTCTGCGCAGCGGTTTGGGAGTTAACATCAAAATTACATTTCTCGGCCATATCGCATAGATCTCACTGTGAAAAGGCTTAAATGGCTTTTTTGACCTAAGTTTGAGGATTGCGCTCAAATCAAATGTCCTAGAACCAAATTTCCACATGTAACTACTAGATTGTGATACAATACACTAATGGGTGAAGTTTGGTTTACTTCTGCGCAGCGGTTTGGGAGTTAACATCAAAATTACATTTCTCGGCCATATCGCATAGATCTCACTGTGAAAAGGCTTAAATGGCTTTTTTGACCTAAGTTTAATAATTGCGCTCAAACCAAATGTCCTTGAACGAAATTTTAAAATGTAACTACTAGAATGTGATACAATACACTATTGGGTGAAGTTTGGTTGACTTCTGCGCAGCGGTTTGGGAGTTAACATCAAAATTACATTTCTCGGCCATATCGCATAGATCTCACTGTGAAAAGGCTTAAATGGCTTTTTTGACCTAAGTTTGAGGATTGCGCTCAAATCAAATGTCCTAGAACCAAATTTCCACATGTAACTACTAGATTGTGATACAATACACTAATGGGTGAAGTTTGGTTGACTTCTGCGCAGCGGTTTGGGAGTTAACATCAAAATTACATTTCTCGGCCATATCGCATAGATCTCACTGTGAAAAGGCTTAAATGGCTTTTTTGACCTAAGTTTGAGGATTGCGCTCAAATCAAATGTCCTATAACCAAATTTCCACATGTAACTACTAGATTGTGATACAATACACTAATGGGTGAAGTTTGGTTGACTTCTGCGCAGCGGTTTGGGAGTTAACATCAAAATTACATTTCTCGGCCATATCGCATAGATCTCACTGTGAAAAGGCTTAAATGACTTTTTTAATTAAGTTTGATGATTGCGTTCAAACAAAATGTCCTAGAACAAAATTTTCAAATGTAACTACTAGATTGTGATACAATACACTATTGGGTGAAGTTTGGTTGACTTCTGCGCAGCGGTTTGGGAGTTAACATCAAAATTACATTTCTCGGCCATATCGCATAGATCTCACTGTGAAAAGGCTTAAATGGCTTTTTTGACCTAAGTTTGAGGATTGCGCTCAAATCAAATGTCCTAGAACCAAATTTCCACATGTAACTACTAGATTGTGATACAATACACTAATGGGTGAAGTTTGGTTTACTTCTGCGCAGCGGTTTGGGAGTTAACATCAAAATTACATTTCTCGGCCATATCGCATAGATCTCACTGTGAAAAGGCTTAAATGGCTTTTTTGACCTAAGTTTAATAATTGCGCTCAAACCAAATGTCCTAGAACGAAATTTTAAAATGTAACTACTAGAATGTGATACAATACACTATTGGGTGAAGTTTGGTTGACTTCTGCGCAGCGGTTTGGGAGTTAACATCAAAATTACATTTCTCGGCCATATCGCATAGATCTCACTGTGAAAAGGCTTAAATGGCTTTTTTGACCTAAGTTTGAGGATTGCGCTCAAATCAAAAGTCCTAGAACCAAATTTCCACATGTAACTACTAGATTGTGATACAATACACTAATGGGTGAAGTTTGGTTGACTTCTGCGCAGCGGTTTGGGAGTTAACATCAAAATTACATTTCTCGGCCATATCGCATAGATCTCACTGTGAAAAGGCTTAAATGACTTTTTTAATTAAGTTTGATGATTGCGCTCAAACAAAATTTCCTAGAACAAAATTTTCAAATGTAACTACTAGATTGTGATACAATACACTATTGGGTGAAGTTTGGTTGACTTCTGCGCAGCGGTTTGGGAGTTAACATCAAAATTACATTTCTCGGCCATATCGCATAGATCTCACTGTGAAAAGGCTTAAATGGCTTTTTTGACCTAAGTTTAAAGATTGCGCTCAAACCAAATGTCCTTGAACGAAATTTTAAAATGTAACTACTAGAATGTGATACAATACACTATTGGGTGAAGTTTGGTTGACTTCTGCGCAGCGGTTTGGGAGTTAACATCAAAATTACATTTCTCGGCCATATCGCATAGATCTCACTGTGAAAAGGCTTAAATGGCTTTTTTGACCTAAGTTTGAGGATTGCGCTCAAATCAAATGTCCTAGAACCAAATTTCCACATGTAACTACTAGATTGTGATACAATACACTAATGGGTGAAGTTTGGTTGACTTCTGCGCAGCGGTTTGGGAGTTAACATCAAAATTACATTTCTCGGCCATATCGCATAGATCTCACTGTGAAAAGGCTTAAATGACTTTTTTAATTAAGTTTGATGATTGCGTTCAAACAAAATGTCCTAGAACAAAATTTTCAAATGTAACTACTAGATTGTGATACAATACACTATTGGGTGAAGTTTGGTTGACTTCTGCGCAGCGGTTTGGGAGTTAACATCAAAATTACATTTCTCGGCCATATCGCATAGATCTCACTGTGAAAAGGCTTAAATGGCTTTTTTGACCTAAGTTTAAAGATTGCGCTCAAACCAAATGTCCTAGAACGAAATTTTCAAATGTAACTACTAGATTGTGATACAATACACTATTGGGTGAAGTTTGGTTGACTTCTGCGCAGCGGTTTGGGAGTTAACATCAAAATTACATTTCTCGGCCATATCGCATAGATCTCACTGTGAAAAGGCTTAAATGGCTTTTTTGACTTAAGTTTGAGGATTGCGCTCAAATCAAATGTCCTATAACCAAATTTCCACATGTAACTACTAGATTGTGATACAATACACTAATGGGTGAAGTTTGGTTGACTTCTGCGCAGCGGTTTGGGAGTGAACATCAAAATTACATTTCTCGGCCATATCGCATAGATCTCACTGTGAAAAGGCTTAAATGACTTTTTTAATTAAGTTTGATGATTGCGCTCAAACAAAATTTCCTAAAACAAAATTTTCAAATGTAACTACTAGATTGTGATACAATACACTAATGGGTGAAGTTTGGTTGACTTCTGCGCAGCGGTTTGGGAGTTAACATCAAAATTACATTTCTCGGCCATATCGCATAGATCTCACTGTGAAAAGGCTTAAATGGCTTTTTTGACCTAAGTTTGAGGATTGCGCTCAAATGAAATGTCCTATAACCAAATTTCCACATGTAACTACTAGATTGTGATACAATACACTAATGGGTGAAGTTTGGTTGACTTCTGCGCAGCGGTTTGGGAGTTAACATCAAAATTACATTTCTCGGCCATATCGCATAGATCTCACTGTTAAAAGGCTTAAATGACTTTTTTAATTAAGTTTGATGATTGCGTTCAAACAAAATGTCCTAGAACAAAATTTTCAAATGTAACTACTAGATTGTGATACAATACACTATTGGGTGAAGTTTGGTTGACTTCTGCGCAGCGGTTTGGGAGTTAACATCAAAATTACATTTCTCGGCCATATCGCATAGATCTCACTGTGAAAAGGCTTAAATGGCTTTTTTGACCTAAGTTTGAGGATTGCGCTCAAATCAAATGTCCTAGAACCAAATTTCCACATGTAACTACTAGATTGTGATACAATACACTAATGGGTGAAGTTTGGTTTACTTCTGCGCAGCGGTTTGGGAGTTAACATCAAAATTACATTTCTCGGCCATATCGCATAGATCTCACTGTGAAAAGGCTTAAATGGCTTTTTTGACCTAAGTTTAATAATTGCGCTCAAACCAAATGTCCTAGAACGAAATTTTAAAATGTAACTACTAGAATGTGATACAATACACTATTGGGTGAAGTTTGGTTGACTTCTGCGCAGCGGTTTGGGAGTTAACATCAAAATTACATTTCTCGGCCATATCGCATAGATCTCACTGTGAAAAGGCTTAAATGGCTTTTTTGACCTAAGTTTGAGGATTGCGCTCAAATCAAATGTCCTAGAACCAAATTTCCACATGTAACTACTAGATTGTGATACAATACACTAATGGGTGAAGTTTGGTTGACTTCTGCGCAGCGGTTTGGGAGTTAACATCAAAATTACATTTCTCGGCCATATCGCATAGATCTCACTGTGAAAAGGCTTAAATGACTTTTTTAATTAAGTTTGATGATTGCGCTCAAACAAAATTTCCTAGAACAAAATTTTCAAATGTAACTACTAGATTGTGATACAATACACTATTGGGTGAAGTTTGGTTGACTTCTGCGCAGCGGTTTGGGAGTTAACATCAAAATTACATTTCTCGGCCATATCGCATAGATCTCACTGTGAAAAGGCTTAAATGGCTTTTTTGACCTAAGTTTAAAGATTGCGCTCAAACCAAATGTCCTTGAACGAAATTTTAAAATGTAACTACTAGAATGTGATACAATACACTATTGGGTGAAGTTTGGTTGACTTCTGCGCAGCGGTTTGGGAGTTAACATCAAAATTACATTTCTCGGCCATATCGCATAGATCTCACTGTGAAAAGGCTTAAATGGCTTTTTTGACCTAAGTTTGAGGATTGCGCTCAAATCAAATGTCCTAGAACCAAATTTCCACATGTAACTACTAGATTGTGATACAATACACTAATGGGTGAAGTTTGGTTGACTTCTGCGCAGCGGTTTGGGAGTTAACATCAAAATTACATTTCTCGGCCATATCGCATAGATCTCACTGTGAAAAGGCTTAAATGACTTTTTTAATTAAGTTTGATGATTGCGTTCAAACAAAATGTCCTAGAACAAAATTTTCAAATGTAACTACTAGATTGTGATACAATACACTATTGGGTGAAGTTTGGTTGACTTCTGCGCAGCGGTTTGGGAGTTAACATCAAAATTACATTTCTCGGCCATATCGCATAGATCTCACTGTGAAAAGGCTTAAATGGCTTTTTTGACCTAAGTTTAAAGATTGCGCTCAAACCAAATGTCCTAGAACGAAATTTTCAAATGTAACTACTAGATTGTGATACAATACACTATTGGGTGAAGTTTGGTTGACTTCTGCGCAGCGGTTTGGGAGTTAACATCAAAATTACATTTCTCGGCCATATCGCATAGATCTCACTGTGAAAAGGCTTAAATGGCTTTTTTGACTTAAGTTTGAGGATTGCGCTCAAATCAAATGTCCTATAACCAAATTTCCACATGTAACTACTAGATTGTGATACAATACACTAATGGGTGAAGTTTGGTTGACTTCTGCGCAGCGGTTTGGGAGTGAACATCAAAATTACATTTCTCGGCCATATCGCATAGATCTCACTGTGAAAAGGCTTAAATGACTTTTTTAATTAAGTTTGATGATTGCGCTCAAACAAAATTTCCTAAAACAAAATTTTCAAATGTAACTACTAGATTGTGATACAATACACTAATGGGTGAAGTTTGGTTGACTTCTGCCCAGCGGTTTGGGAGTTAACATCAAAATTACATTTCTCGGCCATATCGCATAGATCTCACTGTGAAAAGGCTTAAATGGCTTTTTTGACCTAAGTTTAATGATTGCGCTCAAACCAAATGTCCTAGAACGAAATTTTCAAATGTAACTACTAGATTGTGATACAATACACTAATGGGTGAAGTTTGGTTGACTTCTGCGCAGCGGTTTGGGAGTTAACATCAAAATTACATTTCTCGGCCATATCGCATAGATCTCACTGTGAAAAGGCTTAAATGGCTTTTTTGACCTAAGTTTGAGGATTGCGCTCAAATCAAATGTCCTATAACCAAATTTCCACATGTAACTACTAGATTGTGATACAATACACTAATGGGTGAAGTTTGGTTGACTTCTGCGCAGCGGTTTGGGAGTTAACATCAAAATTACATTTCTCGGCCATATCGCATAGATCTCACTGTGAAAAGGCTTAAATGGCTTTTTTGACCTAAGTTTGAGGATTGCGCTCAAATCAAATGTCCTAGAACCAAATTTCCACATGTAACTACTAGATTGTGATACAATACACTAATGGGTGAAGTTTGGTTTACTTCTGCGCAGCGGTTTGGGAGTTAACATCAAAATTACATTTCTCGGCCATATCGCATAGATCTCACTGTGAAAAGGCTTAAATGGCTTTTTTGACCTAAGTTTAATAATTGCGCTCAAACCAAATGTCCTTGAACGAAATTTTAAAATGTAACTACTAGAATGTGATACAATACACTATTGGGTGAAGTTTGGTTGACTTCTGCGCAGCGGTTTGGGAGTTAACATCAAAATTACATTTCTCGGCCATATCGCATAGATCTCACTGTGAAAAGGCTTAAATGGCTTTTTTGACCTAAGTTTGAGGATTGCGCTCAAATCAAATGTCCTAGAACCAAATTTCCACATGTAACTACTAGATTGTGATACAATACACTAATGGGTGAAGTTTGGTTGACTTCTGCGCAGCGGTTTGGGAGTTAACATCAAAATTACATTTCTCGGCCATATCGCATAGATCTCACTGTGAAAAGGCTTAAATGGCTTTTTTGACCTAAGTTTGAGGATTGCGCTCAAATCAAATGTCCTATAACCAAATTTCCACATGTAACTACTAGATTGTGATACAATACACTAATGGGTGAAGTTTGGTTGACTTCTGCGCAGCGGTTTGGGAGTTAACATCAAAATTACATTTCTCGGCCATATCGCATAGATCTCACTGTGAAAAGGCTTAAATGACTTTTTTAATTAAGTTTGATGATTGCGTTCAAACAAAATGTCCTAGAACAAAATTTTCAAATGTAACTACTAGATTGTGATACAATCCACTATTGGGTGAAGTTTGGTTGACTTCTGCGCAGCGGTTTGGGAGTTAACATCAAAATTACATTTCTCGGCCATATCGCATAGATCTCACTGTGAAAAGGCTTAAATGGCTTTTTTGACCTAAGTTTGAGGATTGCGCTCAAATCAAATGTCCTAGAACCAAATTTCCACATGTAACTACTAGATTGTGATACAATACACTAATGGGTGAAGTTTGGTTTACTTCTGCGCAGCGGTTTGGGAGTTAACATCAAAATTACATTTCTCGGCCATATCGCATAGATCTCAACGTGAAAAGGCTTAAATGGCTTTTTTGACCTAAGTTTAATAATTGCGCTCAAACCAAATGTCCTAGAACGAAATTTTAAAATGTAACTATTAGAATGTGATACAATACACTATTGGGTGAAGTTTGGTTGACTTCTGCGCAGCGGTTTGGGAGTTAACATCAAAATTACATTTCTCGGCCATATCGCATAGATCTCACTGTGAAAAGGCTTAAATGGCTTTTTTGACCTAAGTTTGAGGATTGCGCTCAAATCAAATGTCCTAGAACCAAATTTCCACATGTAACTACTAGATTGTGATACAATACACTAATGGGTGAAGTTTGGTTGACTTCTGCGCAGCGGTTTGGGAGTTAACATCAAAATTACATTTCTCGGCCATATCGCATAGATCTCACTGTGAAAAGGCTTAAATGACTTTTTTAATTAAGTTTGATGATTGCGCTCAAACAAAATTTCCTAGAACAAAATTTTCAAATGTAACTACTAGATTGTGATACAATACACTATTGGGTGAAGTTTGGTTGACTTCTGCGCAGCGGTTTGGGAGTTAACATCAAAATTACATTTCTCGGCCATATCGCATAGATCTCACTGTGAAAAGGCTTAAATGGCTTTTTTGACCTAAGTTTAAAGATTGCGCTCAAACCAAATGTCCTTGAACGAAATTTTAAAATGTAACTACTAGAATGTGATACAATACACTATTGGGTGAAGTTTGGTTGACTTCTGCGCAGCGGTTTGGGAGTTAACATCAAAATTACATTTCTCGGCCATATCGCATAGATCTCACTGTGAAAAGGCTTAAATGGCTTTTTTGACCTAAGTTTGAGGATTGCGCTCAAATCAAATGTCCTAGAACCAAATTTCCACATGTAACTACTAGATTGTGATACAATACACTAATGGGTGAAGTTTGGTTGACTTCTGCGCAGCGGTTTGGGAGTTAACATCAAAATTACATTTCTCGGCCATATCGCATAGATCTCACTGTGAAAAGGCTTAAATGACTTTTTTAATTAAGTTTGATGATTGCGTTCAAACAAAATGTCCTAGAACAAAATTTTCAAATGTAACTACTAGATTGTGATACAATACACTATTGGGTGAAGTTTGGTTGACTTCTGCGCAGCGGTTTGGGAGTTAACATCAAAATTACATTTCTCGGCCATATCGCATAGATCTCACTGTGAAAAGGCTTAAATGGCTTTTTTCACCTAAGTTTAAAGATTGCGCTCAAACCAAATGTCCTAGAACGAAATTTTCAAATGTAACTACTAGATTGTGATACAATACACTATTGGGTGAAGTTTGGTTGACTTCTGCGCAGCGGTTTGGGAGTTAACATCAAAATTACATTTCTCGGCCATATCGCATAGATCTCACTGTGAAAAGGCTTAAATGGCTTTTTTGACTTAAGTTTGAGGATTGCGCTCAAATCAAATGTCCTATAACCAAATTTCCACATGTAACTACTAGATTGTGATACAATACACTAATGGGTGAAGTTTGGTTGACTTCTGCGCAGCGGTTTGGGAGTGAACATCAAAATTACATTTCTCGGCCATATCGCATAGATCTCACTGTGAAAAGGCTTAAATGACTTTTTTAATTAAGTTTGATGATTGCGCTCAAACAAAATTTCCTAAAACAAAATTTTCAAATGTAACTACTAGATTGTGATACAATACACTAATGGTTGAAGTTTGGTTGACTTCTGCGCAGCGGTTTGGGAGTGAACATCAAAATTACATTTCTCGGCCATATCGCATAGATCTCACTGTGAAAAGGCTTAAATGGCTTTTTTGACCTAAGTTTAATGATTGCGCTCAAACCAAATGTCCTAGAACGAAATTTTCAAATGTAACTACTAGAATGTGATACAATACACTATTGGGTGAAGTTTGGTTGACTTCTGCGCAGCGGTTTGGGAGTTAACATCAAAATTACATTTCTCGGCCATATCGCATAGATCTCACTGTGAAAAGGCTTAAATGGCTTTTTTGACCTAAGTTTGAGGATTACGCTCAAATCAAATGTCCTAGAACCAAATTTCCACATGTAACTACTAGATTGTGATACAATACACTAATGGGTGAAGTTTGGTTGACTTCTGCGCAGCGGTTTGGGAGTTAACATCAAAATTACATTTCTCGGCCATATCGCATAGATCTCACTGTGAAAAGGCTTAAATGACTTTTTTAATTAAGTTTGATGATTGCGCTCAAACAAAATTTCCTAGAACAAAATTTTCAAATGTAACTACTAGATTGTGATACAATACACTATTGGGTGAAGTTTGGTTGACTTCTGCGCAGCGGTTTGGGAGTTAACATCAAAATTACATTTCTCGGCCATATCGCATAGATCTCACTGTGAAAAGGCTTAAATGACTTTTTTAATTAAGTTTGATGATTGCGTTCAAACAAAATGTCCTAGAACAAAATTTTCAAATGTAACTACTAGATTGTGATACAATACACTATTGGGTGAAGTTTGGTTGACTTCTGCGCAGCGGTTTGGGAGTTAACATCAAAATTACATTTCTCGGCCATATCGCATAGATCTCACTGTGAAAAGGCTTAAATGGCTTTTTTGACCTAAGTTTAATGATTGCGCTCAAACCAAATGTCCTAGAACGAAATTTTCAAATGTAACTACTAGATTGTGATACAATACACTAATGGGTGAAGTTTGGTTGACTTCTGCGCAGCGGTTTGGGAGTTAACATCAAAATTACATTTCTCGGCCATATCGCATAGATCTCACTGTGAAAAGGCTTAAATGGCTTTTTTGACCTAAGTTTGAGGATTGCGCTCAAATCAAATGTCCTAGAACCAAATTTCCACATGTAACTACTAGATTGTGATACAATACACTAATGGGTGAAGTTTGGTTGACTTCTGCGCAGCGGTTTGGGAGTTAACATCAAAATTACATTTCTCGGCCATATCGCATAGATCTCACTGTGAAAAGGCTTAAATGGCTTTTTTGACCTAAGTTTGAGGATTGCGCTCAAATCAAATGTCCTATAACCAAATTTCCACATGTAACTACTAGATTGTGATACAATACACTAATGGGTGAAGTTTGGTTGACTTCTGCGCAGCGGTTTGGGAGTTAACATCAAAATTACATTTCTCGGCCATATCGCATAGATCTCACTGTGAAAAGGCTTAAATGGCTTTTTTGACCTAAGTTTAATAATTGCGCTCAAACCAAATGTCCTAGAACGAAATTTTAAAATGTAACTACTAGAATGTGATACAATACACTATTGGGTGAAGTTTGGTTGACTTCTGCGCAGCGGTTTGGGAGTTAACATCAAAATTACATTTCTCGGCCATATCGCATAGATCTCACTGTGAAAAGGCTTAAATGGCTTTTTTGACCTAAGTTTGAGGATTGCGCTCAAATCAAATGTCCTAGAACCAAATTTCCACATGTAACTACTAGATTGTGATACAATACACTAATGGGTGAAGTTTGGTTGACTTCTGCGCAGCGGTTTGGGAGTTAACATCAAAATTACATTTCTCGGCCATATCGCATAGATCTCACTGTGAAAAGGCTTAAATGACTTTTTTAATTAAGTTTGATGATTGCGCTCAAACAAAATTTCCTAGAACAAAATTTTCAAATGTAACTACTAGATTGTGATACAATACACTATTGGGTGAAGTTTGGTTGACTTCTGCGCAGCGGTTTGGGAGTTAACATCAAAATTACATTTCTCGGCCATATCGCATAGATCTCACTGTGAAAAGGCTTAAATGGCTTTTTTGACCTAAGTTTAAAGATTGCGCTCAAACCAAATGTCCTTGAACGAAATTTTAAAATGTAACTACTAGAATGTGATACAATACACTATTGGGTGAAGTTTGGTTGACTTCTGCGCAGCGGTTTGGGAGTTAACATCAAAATTACATTTCTCGGCCATATCGCATAGATCTCACTGTGAAAAGGCTTAAATGGCTTTTTTGACCTAAGTTTGAGGATTGCGCTCAAATCAAATGTCCTAGAACCAAATTTCCACATGTAACTACTAGATTGTGATACAATACACTAATGGGTGAAGTTTGGTTGACTTCTGCGCAGCGGTTTGGGAGTTAACATCAAAATTACATTTCTCGGCCATATCGCATAGATCTCACTGTGAAAAGGCTTAAATGACTTTTTTAATTAAGTTTGATGATTGCGTTCAAACAAAATGTCCTAGAACAAAATTTTCAAATGTAACTACTAGATTGTGATACAATACACTATTGGGTGAAGTTTGGTTGACTTCTGCGCAGCGGTTTGGGAGTTAACATCAAAATTACATTTCTCGGCCATATCGCATAGATCTCACTGTGAAAAGGCTTAAATGGCTTTTTTGACCTAAGTTTAAAGATTGCGCTCAAACCAAATGTCCTAGAACGAAATTTTCAAATGTAACTACTAGATTGTGATACAATACACTATTGGGTGAAGTTTGGTTGACTTCTGCGCAGCGGTTTGGGAGTTAACATCAAAATTACATTTCTCGGCCATATCGCATAGATCTCACTGTGAAAAGGCTTAAATGGCTTTTTTGACTTAAGTTTGAGGATTGCGCTCAAATCAAATGTCCTATAACCAAATTTCCACATGTAACTACTAGATTGTGATACAATACACTAATGGGTGAAGTTTGGTTGACTTCTGCGCAGCGGTTTGGGAGTGAACATCAAAATTACATTTCTCGGCCATATCGCATAGATCTCACTGTGAAAAGGCTTAAATGACTTTTTTAATTAAGTTTGATGATTGCGCTCAAACAAAATTTCCTAAAACAAAATTTTCAAATGTAACTACTAGATTGTGATACAATACACTAATGGGTGAAGTTTGGTTGACTTCTGCGCAGCGGTTTGGGAGTTAACATCAAAATTACATTTCTCGGCCATATCGCATAGATCTCACTGTGAAAAGGCTTAAATGGCTTTTTTGACCTAAGTTTGAGGATTGCGCTCAAATCAAATGTCCTAGAACCAAATTTCCACATGTAACTACTAGATTGTGATACAATACACTAATGGGTGAAGTTTGGTTGACTTCTGCGCAGCGGTTTGGGAGTTAACATCAAAATTACATTTCTCGGCCATATCGCATAGATCTCACTGTGAAAAGGCTTAAATGACTTTTTTAATTAAGTTTGATGATTGCGCTCAAACAAAATTTCCTAGAACAAAATTTTCAAATGTAACTACTAGATTGTGATACAATACACTATTGGGTGAAGTTTGGTTGACTTCTGCGCAGCGGTTTGGGAGTTAACATCAAAATTACATTTCTCGGCCATATCGCATAGATCTCACTGTGAAAAGGCTTAAATGGCTTTTTTGACCTAAGTTTAAAGATTGCGCTCAAACCAAATGTCCTTGAACGAAATTTTAAAATGTAACTACTAGAATGTGATACAATACACTATTGGGTGAAGTTTGGTTGACTTCTGCGCAGCGGTTTGGGAGTTAACATCAAAATTACATTTCTCGGCCATATCGCATAGATCTCACTGTGAAAAGGCTTAAATGGCTTTTTTGACCTAAGTTTGAGGATTGCGCTCAAATCAAATGTCCTAGAACCAAATTTCCACATGTAACTACTAGATTGTGATACAATACACTAATGGGTGAAGTTTGGTTGACTTCTGCGCAGCGGTTTGGGAGTTAACATCAAAATTACATTTCTCGGCCATATCGCATAGATCTCACTGTGAAAAGGCTTAAATGACTTTTTTAATTAAGTTTGATGATTGCGTTCAAACAAAATGTCCTAGAACAAAATTTTCAAATGTAACTACTAGATTGTGATACAATACACTATTGGGTGAAGTTTGGTTGACTTCTGCGCAGCGGTTTGGGAGTTAACATCAAAATTACATTTCTCGGCCATATCGCATAGATCTCACTGTGAAAAGGCTTAAATGGCTTTTTTCACCTAAGTTTAAAGATTGCGCTCAAACCAAATGTCCTAGAACGAAATTTTCAAATGTAACTACTAGATTGTGATACAATACACTATTGGGTGAAGTTTGGTTGACTTCTGCGCAGCGGTTTGGGAGTTAACATCAAAATTACATTTCTCGGCCATATCGCATAGATCTCACTGTGAAAAGGCTTAAATGGCTTTTTTGACTTAAGTTTGAGGATTGCGCTCAAATCAAATGTCCTATAACCAAATTTCCACATGTAACTACTAGATTGTGATACAATACACTAATGGGTGAAGTTTGGTTGACTTCTGCGCAGCGGTTTGGGAGTGAACATCAAAATTACATTTCTCGGCCATATCGCATAGATCTCACTGTGAAAAGGCTTAAATGACTTTTTTAATTAAGTTTGATGATTGCGCTCAAACAAAATTTCCTAAAACAAAATTTTCAAATGTAACTACTAGATTGTGATACAATACACTAATGGGTGAAGTTTGGTTGACTTCTGCGCAGCGGTTTGGGAGTTAACATCAAAATTACATTTCTCGGCCATATCGCATAGATCTCACTGTGAAAAGGCTTAAATGGCTTTTTTGACCTAAGTTTAATGATTGCGCTCAAACCAAATGTCCTAGAACGAAATTTTCAAATGTAACTACTAGAATGTGATACAATACACTATTGGGTGAAGTTTGGTTAACTTCTGCGCAGCGGTTTGGGAGTTAAAATCAAAATTACATTTCTCGGCCATATCGCATAGATCTCACTGTGAAAAGGCTTAAATGGCTTTTTTGACCTAAGTTTAATAATTGCGCTCAAACCAAATGTCCTAGAACGAAATTTTCAAATGTAACTACTAGATTGTGATACAATACACTATTGGGTGAAGTTTAGTTGACTTCTGCGCAGCGGTTTGGGAGTTAACATCAAAATTACATTTCTCGGCCATATCGCATAGATCTCACTGTGAAAAGGCTTAAATGGCTTTTTTGACCTAAGTTTGAGGATTGCGCTCAAATCAAATGTCCTAGAACCAAATTTCCACATGTAACTACTAGATTGTGATACAATACACTAATGGTTGAAGTTTGGTTGACTTCTGCGCAGCGGTTTGGGAGTGAACATCAAAATTACATTTCTCGGCCATATCGCATAGATCTCACTGTGAAAAGGCTTAAATGGCTTTTTTGACCTAAGTTTAATAATTGCGCTCAAACAAAATGTCCTAGAACAAAATTTTCAAATGTAACTACTAGATTGTGATACAATACACTATTGGGTGAAGTTTGGTTGACTTCTGCGCAGCGGTTTGGGAGTTAACATCAAAATTACATTTCTCGGCCATATCGCATAGATCTCACTGTGAAAAGGCTTAAATGGCTTTTTTGACCTAAGTTTAAAGATTGCGCTCAAACCAAATGTCCTAGAACGAAATTTTCAAATGTAACTACTAGATTGTGATACAATACACTATTGGGTGAAGTTTGGTTGACTTCTGCGCAGCGGTTTGGGAGTTAACATCAAAATTACATTTCTCGGCCATATCGCATAGATCTCACTGTGAAAAGGCTTAAATGGCTTTTTTGACTTAAGTTTGAGGATTGCGCTCAAATCAAATGTCCTATAACCAAATTTCCACATGTAACTACTAGATTGTGATACAATACACTAATGGGTGAAGTTTGGTTGACTTCTGCGCAGCGGTTTGGGAGTGAACATCAAAATTACATTTCTCGGCCATATCGCATAGATCTCACTGTGAAAAGGCTTAAATGACTTTTTTAATTAAGTTTGATGATTGCGCTCAAACAAAATTTCCTAAAACAAAATTTTCAAATGTAACTACTAGATTGTGATACAATACACTAATGGGTGAAGTTTGGTTGACTTCTGCGCAGCGGTTTGGGAGTTAACATCAAAATTACATTTCTCGGCCATATCGCATAGATCTCACTGTGAAAAGGCTTAAATGGCTTTTTTGACCTAAGTTTGAGGATTGCGCTCAAATCAAATGTCCTAGAACCAAATTTCCACATGTAACTACTAGATTGTGATACAATACACTAATGGGTGAAGTTTGGTTGACTTCTGCGCAGCGGTTTGGGAGTTAACATCAAAATTACATTTCTCGGCCATATCGCATAGATCTCACTGTGAAAAGGCTTAAATGACTTTTTTAATTAAGTTTGATGATTGCGCTCAAACAAAATTTCCTAGAACAAAATTTTCAAATGTAACTACTAGATTGTGATACAATACACTATTGGGTGAAGTTTGGTTGACTTCTGCGCAGCGGTTTGGGAGTTAACATCAAAATTACATTTCTCGGCCATATCGCATAGATCACACTGTGAAAAGGCTTAAATGGCTTTTTTGACCTAAGTTTAAAGATTGCGCTCAAACCAAATGTCCTTGAACGAAATTTTAAAATGTAACTACTAGAATGTGATACAATACACTATTGGGTGAAGTTTGGTTGACTTCTGCGCAGCGGTTTGGGAGTTAACATCAAAATTACATTTCTCGGCCATATCGCATAGATCTCACTGTGAAAAGGCTTAAATGGCTTTTTTGACCTAAGTTTGAGGATTGCGCTCAAATCAAATGTCCTAGAACCAAATTTCCACATGTAACTACTAGATTGTGATACAATACACTAATGGGTGAAGTTTGGTTGACTTCTGCGCAGCGGTTTGGGAGTTAACATCAAAATTACATTTCTCGGCCATATCGCATAGATCTCACTGTGAAAAGGCTTAAATGACTTTTTTAATTAAGTTTGATGATTGCGTTCAAACAAAATGTCCTAGAACAAAATTTTCAAATGTAACTACTAGATTGTGATACAATACACTATTGGGTGAAGTTTGGTTGACTTCTGCGCAGCGGTTTGGGAGTTAACATCAAAATTACATTTCTCGGCCATATCGCATAGATCTCACTGTGAAAAGGCTTAAATGGCTTTTTTCACCTAAGTTTAAAGATTGCGCTCAAACCAAATGTCCTAGAACGAAATTTTCAAATGTAACTACTAGATTGTGATACAATACACTATTGGGTGAAGTTTGGTTGACTTCTGCGCAGCGGTTTGGGAGTTAACATCAAAATTACATTTCTCGGCCATATCGCATAGATCTCACTGTGAAAAGGCTTAAATGGCTTTTTTGACTTAAGTTTGAGGATTGCGCTCAAATCAAATGTCCTATAACCAAATTTCCACATGTAACTACTAGATTGTGATACAATACACTAATGGGTGAAGTTTGGTTGACTTCTGCGCAGCGGTTTGGGAGTGAACATCAAAATTACATTTCTCGGCCATATCGCATAGATCTCACTGTGAAAAGGCTTAAATGACTTTTTTAATTAAGTTTGATGATTGCGCTCAAACAAAATTTCCTAAAACAAAATTTTCAAATGTAACTACTAGATTGTGATACAATACACTAATGGGTGAAGTTTGGTTGACTTCTGCGCAGCGGTTTGGGAGTTAACATCAAAATTACATTTCTCGGCCATATCGCATAGATCTCACTGTGAAAAGGCTTAAATGGCTTTTTTGACCTAAGTTTAATGATTGCGCTCAAACCAAATGTCCTAGAACGAAATTTTCAAATGTAACTACTAGAATGTGATACAATACACTATTGGGTGAAGTTTGGTTAACTTCTGCGCAGCGGTTTGGGAGTTAAAATCAAAATTACATTTCTCGGCCATATCGCATAGATCTCACTGTGAAAAGGCTTAAATGGCTTTTTTGACCTAAGTTTAATAATTGCGCTCAAACCAAATGTCCTAGAACGAAATTTTCAAATGTAACTACTAGATTGTGATACAATACACTATTGGGTGAAGTTTAGTTGACTTCTGCGCAGCGGTTTGGGAGTTAACATCAAAATTACATTTCTCGGCCATATCGCATAGATCTCACTGTGAAAAGGCTTAAATGGCTTTTTTGACCTAAGTTTGAGGATTGCGCTCAAATCAAATGTCCTAGAACCAAATTTCCACATGTAACTACTAGATTGTGATACAATACACTAATGGTTGAAGTTTGGTTGACTTCTGCGCAGCGGTTTGGGAGTGAACATCAAAATTACATTTCTCGGCCATATCGCATAGATCTCACTGTGAAAAGGCTTAAATGGCTTTTTTGACCTAAGTTTAATAATTGCGCTCAAACCAAATGTCCTAGAACGAAATTTTAAAATGTAACTACTAGAATGTGATACAATACACTATTGGGTGAAGTTTGGTTGACTTCTGCGCAGCGGTTTGGGAGTTAACATCAAAATTACATTTCTCGGCCATATCGCATAGATCTCACTGTGAAAAGGCTTAAATGGCTTTTTTGACCTAAGTTTGAGGATTACGCTCAAATCAAATGTCCTAGAACCAAATTTCCACATGTAACTACTAGATTGTGATACAATACACTAATGGGTGAAGTTTGGTTGACTTCTGCGCAGCGGTTTGGGAGTTAACATCAAAATTACATTTCTCGGCCATATCGCATAGATCTCACTGTGAAAAGGCTTAAATGACTTTTTTAATTAAGTTTGATGATTGCGCTCAAACAAAATTTCCTAGAACAAAATTTTCAAATGTAACTACTAGATTGTGATACAATACACTATTGGGTGAAGTTTGGTTGACTTCTGCGCAGCGGTTTGGGAGTTAACATCAAAATTACATTTCTCGGCCATATCGCATAGATCTCACTGTGAAAAGGCTTAAATGACTTTTTTAATTAAGTTTGATGATTGCGTTCAAACAAAATGTCCTAGAACAAAATTTTCAAATGTAACTACTAGATTGTGATACAATACACTATTGGGTGAAGTTTGGTTGACTTCTGCGCAGCGGTTTGGGAGTTAACATCAAAATTACATTTCTCGGCCATATCGCATAGATCTCACTGTGAAAAGGCTTAAATGGCTTTTTTGACCTAAGTTTAATGATTGCGCTCAAACCAAATGTCCTAGAACGAAATTTTCAAATGTAACTACTAGATTGTGATACAATACACTAATGGGTGAAGTTTGGTTGACTTCTGCGCAGCGGTTTGGGAGTTAACATCAAAATTACATTTCTCGGCCATATCGCATAGATCTCACTGTGAAAAGGCTTAAATGGCTTTTTTGACCTAAGTTTGAGGATTGCGCTCAAATCAAATGTCCTATAACCAAATTTCCACATGTAACTACTAGATTGTGATACAATACACTAATGGGTGAAGTTTGGTTGACTTCTGCGCAGCGGTTTGGGAGTTAACATCAAAATTACATTTCTCGGCCATATCGCATAGATCTCACTGTGAAAAGGCTTAAATGGCTTTTTTGACCTAAGTTTGAGGATTGCGCTCAAATCAAATGTCCTATAACCAAATTTCCACATGTAACTACTAGATTGTGATACAATACACTAATGGGTGAAGTTTGGTTGACTTCTGCGCAGCGGTTTGGGAGTTAACATCAAAATTACATTTCTCGGCCATATCGCATAGATCTCACTGTGAAAAGGCTTAAATGGCTTTTTTGACCTAAGTTTAATAATTGCGCTCAAACCAAATGTCCTAGAACGAAATTTTAAAATGTAACTACTAGAATGTGATACAATACACTATTGGGTGAAGTTTGGTTGACTTCTGCGCAGCGGTTTGGGAGTTAACATCAAAATTACATTTCTCGGCCATATCGCATAGATCTCACTGTGAAAAGGCTTAAATGGCTTTTTTGACCTAAGTTTGAGGATTGCGCTCAAATCAAATGTCCTAGAACCAAATTTCCACATGTAACTACTAGATTGTGATACAATACACTAATGGGTGAAGTTTGGTTGACTTCTGCGCAGCGGTTTGGGAGTTAACATCAAAATTACATTTCTCGGCCATATCGCATAGATCTCACTGTGAAAAGGCTTAAATGACTTTTTTAATTAAGTTTGATGATTGCGTTCAAACAAAATGTCCTAGAACAAAATTTTCAAATGTAACTACTAGATTGTGATACAATACACTATTGGGTGAAGTTTGGTTGACTTCTGCGCAGCGGTTTGGGAGTTAACATCAAAATTACATTTCTCGGCCATATCGCATAGATCTCACTGTGAAAAGGCTTAAATGGCTTTTTTGACCTAAGTTTAAAGATTGCGCTCAAACCAAATGTCCTAGAACGAAATTTTCAAATGTAACTACTAGATTGTGATACAATACACTATTGGGTGAAGTTTGGTTGACTTCTGCGCAGCGGTTTGGGAGTTAACATCAAAATTACATTTCTCGGCCATATCGCATAGATCTCACTGTGAAAAGGCTTAAATGGCTTTTTTGACTTAAGTTTGAGGATTGCGCTCAAATCAAATGTCCTATAACCAAATTTCCACATGTAACTACTAGATTGTGATACAATACACTAATGGGTGAAGTTTGGTTGACTTCTGCGCAGCGGTTTGGGAGTGAACATCAAAATTACATTTCTCGGCCATATCGCATAGATCTCACTGTGAAAAGGCTTAAATGACTTTTTTAATTAAGTTTGATGATTGCGCTCAAACAAAATTTCCTAAAACAAAATTTTCAAATGTAACTACTAGATTGTGATACAATACACTAATGGGTGAAGTTTGGTTGACTTCTGCGCAGCGGTTTGGGAGTTAACATCAAAATTACATTTCTCGGCCATATCGCATAGATCTCACTGTGAAAAGGCTTAAATGGCTTTTTTGACCTAAGTTTAATGATTGCGCTCAAACCAAATGTCCTAGAACGAAATTTTCAAATGTAACTACTAGAATGTGATACAATACACTATTGGGTGAAGTTTGGTTGACTTCTGCGCAGCGGTTTGGGAGTTAAAATCAAAATTACATTTCTCGGCCATATCGCATAGATCTCACTGTGAAAAGGCTTAAATGGCTTTTTTGACCTAAGTTTAATAATTGCGCTCAAACCAAATGTCCTAGAACGAAATTTTCAAATGTAACTACTAGATTGTGATACAATACACTATTGGGTGAAGTTTAGTTGACTTCTGCGCAGCGGTTTGGGAGTTAACATCAAAATTACATTTCTCGGCCATATCGCATAGATCTCACTGTGAAAAGGCTTAAATGGCTTTTTTGACCTAAGTTTGAGGATTGCGCTCAAATCAAATGTCCTAGAACCAAATTTCCACATGTAACTACTGGATTGTGATACAATACACTAATGGTTGAAGTTTGGTTGACTTCTGCGCAGCGGTTTGGGAGTTAAAATCAAAATTACATTTCTCGGCCATATCGCATAGATCTCACTGTGAAAAGGCTTAAATGGCTTTTTTGACCTAAGTTTAATAATTGCGCTCAAACCAAATGTCCTAGAACGAAATTTTCAAATGTAACTACTAGATTGTGATACAATACACTATTGGGTGAAGTTTAGTTGACTTCTGCGCAGCGGTTTGGGAGTTAACATCAAAATTACATTTCTCGGCCATATCGCATAGATCTCACTGTGAAAAGGCTTAAATGGCTTTTTTGACCTAAGTTTGAGGATTGCGCTCAAATCAAATGTCCTAGAACCAAATTTCCACATGTAACTACTAGATTGTGATACAATACACTAATGGTTGAAGTTTGGTTGACTTCTGCGCAGCGGTTTGGGAGTGAACATCAAAATTACATTTCTCGGCCATATCGCATAGATCTCACTGTGAAAAGGCTTAAATGGCTTTTTTGACCTAAGTTTAATAATTGCGCTCAAACCAAATGTCCTAGAACGAAATTTTAAAATGTAACTACTAGAATGTGATACAATACACTATTGGGTGAAGTTTGGTTGACTTCTGCGCAGCGGTTTGGGAGTTAACATCAAAATTACATTTCTCGGCCATATCGCATAGATCTCACTGTGAAAAGGCTTAAATGGCTTTTTTGACCTAAGTTTGAGGATTACGCTCAAATCAAATGTCCTAGAACCAAATTTCCACATGTAACTACTAGATTGTGATACAATACACTAATGGGTGAAGTTTGGTTGACTTCTGCGCAGCGGTTTGGGAGTTAACATCAAAATTACATTTCTCGGCCATATCGCATAGATCTCACTGTGAAAAGGCTTAAATGACTTTTTTAATTAAGTTTGATGATTGCGCTCAAACAAAATTTCCTAGAACAAAATTTTCAAATGTAACTACTAGATTGTGATACAATACACTATTGGGTGAAGTTTGGTTGACTTCTGCGCAGCGGTTTGGGAGTTAACATCAAAATTACATTTCTCGGCCATATCGCATAGATCTCACTGTGAAAAGGCTTAAATGACTTTTTTAATTAAGTTTGATGATTGCGTTCAAACAAAATGTCCTAGAACAAAATTTTCAAATGTAACTACTAGATTGTGATACAATACACTATTGGGTGAAGTTTGGTTGACTTCTGCGCAGCGGTTTGGGAGTTAACATCAAAATTACATTTCTCGGCCATATCGCATAGATCTCACTGTGAAAAGGCTTAAATGGCTTTTTTGACCTAAGTTTAATGATTGCGCTCAAACCAAATGTCCTAGAACGAAATTTTCAAATGTAACTACTAGATTGTGATACAATACACTAATGGGTGAAGTTTGGTTGACTTCTGCGCAGCGGTTTGGGAGTTAACATCAAAATTACATTTCTCGGCCATATCGCATAGATCTCACTGTGAAAAGGCTTAAATGGCTTTTTTGACCTAAGTTTGAGGATTGCGCTCAAATCAAATGTCCTATAACCAAATTTCCACATGTAACTACTAGATTGTGATACAATACACTAATGGGTGAAGTTTGGTTGACTTCTGCGCAGCGGTTTGGGAGTTAACATCAAAATTACATTTCTCGGCCATATCGCATAGATCTCACTGTGAAAAGGCTTAAATGGCTTTTTTGACCTAAGTTTGAGGATTGCGCTCAAATCAAATGTCCTATAACCAAATTTCCACATGTAACTACTAGATTGTGATACAATACACTAATGGGTGAAGTTTGGTTGACTTCTGCGCAGCGGTTTGGGAGTTAACATCAAAATTACATTTCTCGGCCATATCGCATAGATCTCACTGTGAAAAGGCTTAAATGGCTTTTTTGACCTAAGTTTAATAATTGCGCTCAAACCAAATGTCCTAGAACGAAATTTTAAAATGTAACTACTAGAATGTGATACAATACACTATTGGGTGAAGTTTGGTTGACTTCTGCGCAGCGGTTTGGGAGTTAACATCAAAATTACATTTCTCGGCCATATCGCATAGATCTCACTGTGAAAAGGCTTAAATGGCTTTTTTGACCTAAGTTTGAGGATTGCGCTCAAATCAAATGTCCTAGAACCAAATTTCCACATGTAACTACTAGATTGTGATACAATACACTAATGGGTGAAGTTTGGTTGACTTCTGCGCAGCGGTTTGGGAGTTAACATCAAAATTACATTTCTCGGCCATATCGCATAGATCTCACTGTGAAAAGGCTTAAATGACTTTTTTAATTAAGTTTGATGATTGCGTTCAAACAAAATGTCCTAGAACAAAATTTTCAAATGTAACTACTAGATTGTGATACAATACACTATTGGGTGAAGTTTGGTTGACTTCTGCGCAGCGGTTTGGGAGTTAACATCAAAATTACATTTCTCGGCCATATCGCATAGATCTCACTGTGAAAAGGCTTAAATGGCTTTTTTGACCTAAGTTTAAAGATTGCGCTCAAACCAAATGTCCTAGAACGAAATTTTCAAATGTAACTACTAGATTGTGATACAATACACTATTGGGTGAAGTTTGGTTGACTTCTGCGCAGCGGTTTGGGAGTTAACATCAAAATTACATTTCTCGGCCATATCGCATAGATCTCACTGTGAAAAGGCTTAAATGGCTTTTTTGACTTAAGTTTGAGGATTGCGCTCAAATCAAATGTCCTATAACCAAATTTCCACATGTAACTACTAGATTGTGATACAATACACTAATGGGTGAAGTTTGGTTGACTTCTGCGCAGCGGTTTGGGAGTGAACATCAAAATTACATTTCTCGGCCATATCGCATAGATCTCACTGTGAAAAGGCTTAAATGACTTTTTTAATTAAGTTTGATGATTGCGCTCAAACAAAATTTCCTAAAACAAAATTTTCAAATGTAACTACTAGATTGTGATACAATACACTAATGGGTGAAGTTTGGTTGACTTCTGCGCAGCGGTTTGGGAGTTAACATCAAAATTACATTTCTCGGCCATATCGCATAGATCTCACTGTGAAAAGGCTTAAATGGCTTTTTTGACCTAAGTTTAATGATTGCGCTCAAACCAAATGTCCTAGAACGAAATTTTCAAATGTAACTACTAGAATGTGATACAATACACTATTGGGTGAAGTTTGGTTGACTTCTGCGCAGCGGTTTGGGAGTTAAAATCAAAATTACATTTCTCGGCCATATCGCATAGATCTCACTGTGAAAAGGCTTAAATGGCTTTTTTGACCTAAGTTTAATAATTGCGCTCAAACCAAATGTCCTAGAACGAAATTTTCAAATGTAACTACTAGATTGTGATACAATACACTATTGGGTGAAGTTTAGTTGACTTCTGCGCAGCGGTTTGGGAGTTAACATCAAAATTACATTTCTCGGCCATATCGCATAGATCTCACTGTGAAAAGGCTTAAATGGCTTTTTTGACCTAAGTTTGAGGATTGCGCTCAAATCAAATGTCCTAGAACCAAATTTCCACATGTAACTACTGGATTGTGATACAATACACTAATGGTTGAAGTTTGGTTGACTTCTGCGCAGCGGTTTGGGAGTTAAAATCAAAATTACATTTCTCGGCCATATCGCATAGATCTCACTGTGAAAAGGCTTAAATGGCTTTTTTGACCTAAGTTTAATAATTGCGCTCAAACCAAATGTCCTAGAACGAAATTTTCAAATGTAACTACTAGATTGTGATACAATACACTATTGGGTGAAGTTTAGTTGACTTCTGCGCAGCGGTTTGGGAGTTAACATCAAAATTACATTTCTCGGCCATATCGCATAGATCTCACTGTGAAAAGGCTTAAATGGCTTTTTTGACCTAAGTTTGAGGATTGCGCTCAAATCAAATGTCCTAGAACCAAATTTCCACATGTAACTACTAGATTGTGATACAATACACTAATGGTTGAAGTTTGGTTGACTTCTGCGCAGCGGTTTGGGAGTGAACATCAAAATTACATTTCTCGGCCATATCGCATAGATCTCACTGTGAAAAGGCTTAAATGGCTTTTTTGACCTAAGTTTAATAATTGCGCTCAAACCAAATGTCCTAGAACGAAATTTTAAAATGTAACTACTAGAATGTGATACAATACACTATTGGGTGAAGTTTGGTTGACTTCTGCGCAGCGGTTTGGGAGTTAACATCAAAATTACATTTCTCGGCCATATCGCATAGATCTCACTGTGAAAAGGCTTAAATGGCTTTTTTGACCTAAGTTTGAGGATTACGCTCAAATCAAATGTCCTAGAACCAAATTTCCACATGTAACTACTAGATTGTGATACAATACACTAATGGGTGAAGTTTGGTTGACTTCTGCGCAGCGGTTTGGGAGTTAACATCAAAATTACATTTCTCGGCCATATCGCATAGATCTCACTGTGAAAAGGCTTAAATGACTTTTTTAATTAAGTTTGATGATTGCGCTCAAACAAAATTTCCTAGAACAAAATTTTCAAATGTAACTACTAGATTGTGATACAATACACTATTGGGTGAAGTTTGGTTGACTTCTGCGCAGCGGTTTGGGAGTTAACATCAAAATTACATTTCTCGGCCATATCGCATAGATCTCACTGTGAAAAGGCTTAAATGACTTTTTTAATTAAGTTTGATGATTGCGTTCAAACAAAATGTCCTAGAACAAAATTTTCAAATGTAACTACTAGATTGTGATACAATACACTATTGGGTGAAGTTTGGTTGACTTCTGCGCAGCGGTTTGGGAGTTAACATCAAAATTACATTTCTCGGCCATATCGCATAGATCTCACTGTGAAAAGGCTTAAATGGCTTTTTTGACCTAAGTTTAAAGATTGCGCTCAAACCAAATGTCCTTGAACGAAATTTTCAAATGTAACTACTAGATTGTGATACAATACACTAATGGGTGAAGTTTGGTTGACTTCTGCGCAGCGGTTTGGGAGTTAACATCAAAATTACATTTCTCGGCCATATCGCATAGATCTCACTGTGAAAAGGCTTAAATGGCTTTTTTGACTTAAGTTTGAGGATTGCGCTCAAATCAAATGTCCTATAACCAAATTTCCACATGTAACTACTAGATTGTGATACAATACACTAATGGGTGAAGTTTGGTTGACTTCTGCGCAGCGGTTTGGGAGTGAACATCAAAATTACATTTCTCGGCCATATCGCATAGATCTCACTGTGAAAAGGCTTAAATGACTTTTTTAATTAAGTTTGATGATTGCGCTCAAACAAAATTTCCTAAAACAAAATTTTCAAATGTAACTACTAGATTGTGATACAATACACTAATGGGTGAAGTTTGGTTGACTTCTGCGCAGCGGTTTGGGAGTTAACATCAAAATTACATTTCTCGGCCATATCGCATAGATCTCACTGTGAAAAGGCTTAAATGGCTTTTTTGACCTAAGTTTAATGATTGCGCTCAAACCAAATGTCCTAGAACGAAATTTTCAAATGTAACTACTAGAATGTGATACAATACACTATTGGGTGAAGTTTGGTTGACTTCTGCGCAGCGGTTTGGGAGTTAAAATCAAAATTACATTTCTCGGCCATATCGCATAGATCTCACTGTGAAAAGGCTTAAATGGCTTTTTTGACCTAAGTTTAATAATTGCGCTCAAACCAAATGTCCTAGAACGAAATTTTCAAATGTAACTACTAGAATGTGATACAATACACTATTGGGTGAAGTTTGGTTGACTTCTGCGCAGCGGTTTGGGAGTTAACATCAAAATTACATTTCTCGGCCATATCGCATAGATCTCACTGTGAAAAGGCTTAAATGACTTTTTTAATTAAGTTTGATGATTGCGTTCAAACAAAATGTCCTAGAACAAAATTTTCAAATGTAACTACTAGATTGTGATACAATACACTATTGGGTGAAGTTTGGTTGACTTCTGCGCAGCGGTTTGGGAGTTAACATCAAAATTACATTTCTCGGCCATATCGCATAGATCTCACTGTGAAAAGGCTTAAATGGCTTTTTTGACCTAAGTTTGAGGATTGCGCTCAAATCAAATGTCCTAGAACCAAATTTCCACATGTAACTACTAGATTGTGATACAATACACTAATGGGTGAAGTTTGGTTTACTTCTGCGCAGCGGTTTGGGAGTTAACATCAAAACTACATTTCTCGGCCATATCGCATAGATCTCACTGTGAAAAGGCTTAAATGACTTTTTTAATTAAGTTTGATGATTGCGTTCAAACAAAATGTCCTAGAACAAAATTTTCAAATGTAACTACTAGATTGTGATACAATACACTATTGGGTGAAGTTTGGTTGACTTCTGCGCAGCGGTTTGGGAGTTAACATCAAAATTACATTTCTCGGCCATATCGCATAGATCTCACTGTGAAAAGGCTTAAATGGCTTTTTTGACCTAAGTTTAAAGATTGCGCTCAAACCAAATGTCCTAGAACGAAATTTTCAAATGTAACTACTAGATTGTGATACAATACACTAATGGGTGAAGTTTGGTTGACTTCTGCGCAGCGGTTTGGGAGTTAACATCAAAATTACATTTCTCGGCCATATCGCATAGATCTCACTGTGAAAAGGCTTAAATGGCTTTTTTGACCTAAGTTTGAGGATTGCGCTCAAATCAAATGTCCTATAACCAAATTTCCACATGTAACTACTAGATTGTGATACAATACACTAATGGGTGAAGTTTGGTTGACTTCTGCGCAGCGGTTTGGGAGTGAACATCAAAATTACATTTCTCGGCCATATCGCATAGATCTCACTGTGAAAAGGCTTAAATGACTTTTTTAATTAAGTTTGATGATTGCGCTCAAACAAAATTTCCTAAAACAAAATTTTCAAATGTAACTACTAGATTGTGATACAATACACTATTGGGTGAAGTTTGGTTGACTTCTGCGCAGCGGTTTGGGAGTTAACATCAAAATTACATTTCTCGGCCATATCGCATAGATCTCACTGTGAAAAGGCTTAAAAGACTTTTTTAATTAAGTTTGATGATTGCGTTCAAACAAAATGTCCTAGAACAAAATTTTCAAATGTAACTACTAGATTGTGATACAATACACTATTGGGTGAAGTTTGGTTGACTTCTGCGCAGCGGTTTGGGAGTTAACATCAAAATTACATTTCTCGGCCATATCGCATAGATCTCACTGTGAAAAGGCTTAAATGACTTTTTTAATTAAGTTTAAAGATTGCGCTCAAACCAAATGTCCTAGAACGAAATTTTCAAATGTAACTACTAGATTGTGATACAATACACTAATGGGTGAAGTTTGGTTGACTTCTGCGCAGCGGTTTGGGAGTTAACATCAAAATTACATTTCTCGGCCATATCGCATAGATCTCACTGTGAAAAGGCTTAAATGGCTTTTTTGACCTAAGTTTGAGGATTGCGCTCAAATCAAATGTCCTAGAACCAAATTTCCACATGTAATTACTAGAATATGATACAATACACTAATGGGTGAAGTTTGGTTGACTTCTGCGCAGCGGTTTGGGAGTTAACATCAAAATTACATTTCTCGGCCATATCGCATAGATCTCACTGTGAAAAGGCTTAAATGACTTTTTTAATTAAGTTTAATGATTGCGCTCAAACAAAATGTCCTAGAACAAAATTTTCAAATGTAACTACTAGATTGTGATACAATACACTATTGGGTGAAGTTTAGTTGACTTCTGCGCAGCGGTTTGGGAGTTAACATCAAAATTACATTTCTCGGCCATATCGCATAGATCTCACTGTGAAAAGGCTTAAATGGCTTTTTTGACCTAAGTTTGAGGATTGCGCTCAAATCAAATGTCCTAGAACCAAATTTCCACATGTAACTACTAGATTGTGATACAATACACTAATGGTTGAAGTTTGGTTGACTTCTGCGCAGCGGTTTGGGAGTGAACATCAAAATTACATTTCTCGGCCATATCGCATAGATCTCACTGTGAAAAGGCTTAAATGACTTTTTTTAATTAAGTTTGAAGATTGCGCTCAAATCAAATGTCCTAGAACTAAATTTCCAAATGTAACTACTAGATTGTGATACAATACACTATTGGGTGAAGTTTGGTTGACTTCTGCGCAGCGGTTTGGGAGTTAACATCAAAATTACATTTCTCGGCCATATCGCATAGATCTCACTGTAAAAAGGCTTAAATGGCTTTTTTGACCTAAGTTTGAGGATTGCGCTCAAATCAAATGTCCTAGAACCAAATTTCCACATGTAACTACTAGATTGTGATACAATACACTAATGGGTGAAGTTTGGTTTACTTCTGCGCAGCGGTTTGGGAGTTAACATCAAAATTACATTTCTCGGCCATATCGCATAGATCTCACTGTGAAAAGGCTTAAATGGCTTTTTTGACCTAAGTTTAATGATTGCGCTCAAACCAAATGTCCTAGAACGAAATTTTCAAATGTAACTACTAGAATGTGATACAATACACTATTGGGTGAAGTTTGGTTGACTTCTGCGCAGCGGTTTGGGAGTTAACATCAAAATTACATTTCTCGGCCATATCGCATAGATCTCACTGTGAAAAGGCTTAAATGGCTTTTTTGACCTAAGTTTGAGGATTGCGCTCAAACAAAATGTCCTAGAACAAAATTTTCAAATGTAACTACTAGATTGTGATACAATACACTATTGGGTGAAGTTTGGTTGACTTCTGCGCAGCGGTTTGGGAGTTAACATCAAAATTACATTTCTCGGCCATATCGCATAGATCTCACTGTGAAAAGGCTTAAATGACTTTTTTAATTAAGTTTGATGATTGCGTTCAAACAAAATGTCCTAGAACAAAATTTTCAAATGTAACTACTAGATTGTGATACAATACACTATTGGGTGAAGTTTGGTTGACTTCTGCGCAGCGGTTTGGGAGTTAACATCAAAATTACATTTCTCGGCCATATCGCATAGATCTCACTGTGAAAAGGCTTAAATGGCTTTTTTGACCTAAGTTTGAGGATTGCGCTCAAATCAAATGTCCTAGAACCAAATTTCCACATGTAACTACTAGATTGTGATACAATACACTAATGGGTGAAGTTTGGTTTACTTCTGCGCAGCGGTTTGGGAGTTAACATCAAAATTACATTTCTCGGCCATATCGCATAGATCTCACTGTGAAAAGGCTTAAATGGCTTTTTTGACCTAAGTTTAATAATTGCGCTCAAACCAAATGTCCTTGAACGAAATTTTAAAATGTAACTACTAGAATGTGATACAATACACTATTGGGTGAAGTTTGGTTGACTTCTGCGCAGCGGTTTGGGAGTTAACATCAAAATTACATTTCTCGGCCATATCGCATAGATCTCACTGTGAAAAGGCTTAAATGGCTTTTTTGACCTAAGTTTGAGGATTGCGCTCAAATCAAATGTTCTAGAACCAAATTTCCACATGTTACTACTAGATTGTGATACAATACACTAATGGGTAGAGTTTGGTTGACTTCTGCGCAGCGGTTTGGGAGTTAACATCAAAATTACATTTCTCGGCCATATCGCATAGATCTCACTGTGAAAAGGCTTAAATGGCTTTTTTGACCTAAGTTTGTGGATTGCGCTCAAATCAAATGTCCTATAACCAAATTTCCACATGTAACTACTAGATTGTGATACAATACACTAATGGGTGAAGTTTGGTTGACTTCTGCGCAGCGGTTTGGGAGTTAACATCAAAATTACATTTCTCGGCCATATCGCACAGATCTCACTGTGAAAAGGCTTAAATGACTTTTTTAATTAAGTTTGATGATTGCGTTCAAACAAAATGTCCTAGAACAAAATTTTCAAATGTAACTACTAGATTGTGATACAATACACTATTGGGTGAAGTTTGGTTGACTTCTGCGCAGCGGTTTGGGAGTTAACATCAAAATTACATTTCTCGGCCATATCGCATAGATCTCACTGTGAAAAGGCTTAAATGGCTTTTTTGACCTAAGTTTGAGGATTGCGCTCAAATCAAATGTCCTAGAACCAAATTTCCACATGTAACTACTAGATTGTGATACAATACACTAATGGGTGAAGTTTGGTTTACTTCTGCGCAGCGGTTTGGGAGTTAACATCAAAACTACATTTCTCGGCCATATCGCATAGATCTCACTGTGAAAAGGCTTAAATGACTTTTTTAATTAAGTTTGATGATTGCGTTCAAACAAAATGTCCTAGAACAAAATTTTCAAATGTAACTACTAGATTGTGATACAATACACTATTGGGTGAAGTTTGGTTGACTTCTGCGCAGCGGTTTGGGAGTTAACATCAAAATTACATTTCTCGGCCATATCGCATAGATCTCACTGTGAAAAGGCTTAAATGGCTTTTTTGACCTAAGTTTAAAGATTGCGCTCAAACCAAATGTCCTAGAACGAAATTTTCAAATGTAACTACTAGATTGTGATACAATACACTAATGGGTGAAGTTTGGTTGACTTCTGCGCAGCGGTTTGGGAGTTAACATCAAAATTACATTTCTCGGCCATATCGCATAGATCTCACTGTGAAAAGGCTTAAATGGCTTTTTTGACCTAAGTTTGAGGATTGCGCTCAAATCAAATGTCCTAGAACCAAATTTCCACATGTAACTACTAGATTGTGATACAATACACTAATGGGTGAAGTTTGGTTGACTTCTGCGCAGCGGTTTGGGAGTGAACATCAAAATTACATTTCTCGGCCATATCGCATAGATCTCACTGTGAAAAGGCTTAAATGACTTTTTTAATTAAGTTTGATGATTGCGCTCAAACAAAATTTCCTAAAACAAAATTTTCAAATGTAACTACTAGATTGTGATACAATACACTATTGGGTGAAGTTTGGTTGACTTCTGCGCAGCGGTTTGGGAGTTAACATCAAAATTACATTTCTCGGCCATATCGCATAGATCTCACTGTGAAAAGGCTTAAAAGACTTTTTTAATTAAGTTTGATGATTGCGTTCAAACAAAATGTCCTAGAACAAAATTTTCAAATGTAACTACTAGATTGTGATACAATACACTATTGGGTGAAGTTTGGTTGACTTCTGCGCAGCGGTTTGGGAGTTAACATCAAAATTACATTTCTCGGCCATATCGCATAGATCTCACTGTGAAAAGGCTTAAATGGCTTTTTTGACCTAAGTTTGAGGATTGCGCTCAAATCAAATGTCCTAGAACCAAATTTCCACATGTAACTACTAGATTGTGATACAATACACTACTGGGTGAAGTTTGGTTTACTTCTGCGCAGCGGTTTGGGAGTTAACATCAAAATTACATTTCTCGGCCATATCGCATAGATCTCACTGTGAAAAGGCTTAAATGACTTTTTTAATTAAGTTTGATGATTGCGTTCAAACAAAATGTCCTAGAACAAAATTTTCAAATGTAACTACTAGATTGTGATACAATACACTATTGGGTGAAGTTTGGTTGACTTCTGCGCAGCGGTTTGGGAGTTAACATCAAAATTACATTTCTCGGCCATATCGCATAGATCTCACTGTGAAAAGGCTTAAATGGCTTTTTTGACCTAAGTTTAAAGATTGCGCTCAAACCAAATGTCCTAGAACGAAATTTTCAAATGTAACTACTAGATTGTGATACAATACACTAATGGGTGAAGTTTGGTTGACTTCTGCGCAGCGGTTTGGGAGTTAACATCAAAATTACATTTCTCGGCCATATCGCATAGATCTCACTGTGAAAAGGCTTAAATGGCTTTTTTGACCTAAGTTTGAGGATTGCGCTCAAATCAAATGTCCTATAACCAAATTTCCACATGTAACTACTAGATTGTGATACAATACACTAATGGGTGAAGTTTGGTTGACTTCTGCGCAGCGGTTTGGGAGTGAACATCAAAATTACATTTCTCGGCCATATCGCATAGATCTCACTGTGAAAAGGCTTAAATGACTTTTTTAATTAAGTTTGATGATTGCGCTCAAACAAAATTTCCTAAAACAAAATTTTCAAATGTAACTACTAGATTGTGATACAATACACTATTGGGTGAAGTTTGGTTGACTTCTGCGCAGCGGTTTGGGAGTTAACATCAAAATTACATTTCTCGGCCATATCGCATAGATCTCACTGTGAAAAGGCTTAAATGACTTTTTTAATTAAGTTTGATGATTGCGTTCAAACAAAATGTCCTAGAACAAAATTTTCAAATGTAACTACTAGATTGTGATACAATACACTATTGGGTGAAGTTTGGTTGACTTCTGCGCAGCGGTTTGGGAGTTAACATCAAAATTACATTTCTCGGCCATATCGCATAGATCTCACTGTGAAAAGGCTTAAATGACTTTTTTAATTAAGTTTAATAATTGCGCTCAAACCAAATGTCCTAAAACGAAATTTTCAAATGTAACTACTAGAATGTGATACAATACACTATTGGGTGAAGTTTAGTTGACTTCTGCGCAGCGGTTTGGGAGTTAACATCAAAATTACATTTCTCGGCCATATCGCATAGATCTCACTGTGAAAAGGCTTAAATGGCTTTTTTGACCTAAGTTTGAGGATTGCGCTCAAATCAAATGTCCTAGAACCAAATTTCCACATGTAATTACTAGATTATGATACAATACACTAATGGGTGAAGTTTGGTTGACTTCTGCGCAGCGGTTTGGGAGTTAACATCAAAATTACATTTCTCGGCCATATCGCATAGATCTCACTGTGAAAAGGCTTAAATGACTTTTTTAATTAAGTTTAATGATTGCGCTCAAACAAAATGTCCTAGAACTAAATTTTCAAATGTAACTACTAGATTGTGATACAATACACTATTGGGTGAAGTTTGGTTGACTTCTGCGCAGCGGTTTGGGAGTTAACATCAAAATTACATTTCTCGGCCATATCGCATAGATCTCACTGTGAAAAGGCTTAAATGGCTTTTTTGACCTAAGTTTAAAGATTGCGCTCAAACCAAATGTCCTAGAACGAAATTTTCAAATGTAACTACTAGATTGTGATACAATACACTAATGGGTGAAGTTTGGTTGACTTCTGCGCAGCGGTTTGGGAGTTAACATCAAAATTACATTTCTCGGCCATATCGCATAGATCTCACTGTGAAAAGGCTTAAATGGCTTTTTTGACCTAAGTTTGAGGATTGCGCTCAAATCAAATGTCCTATAACCAAATTTCCACATGTAACTACTAGATTGTGATACAATACACTAATGGGTGAAGTTTGGTTGACTTCTGCGCAGCGGTTTGGGAGTGAACATCAAAATTACATTTCTCGGCCATATCGCATAGATCTCACTGTGAAAAGGCTTAAATGACTTTTTTAATTAAGTTTGATGATTGCGCTCAAACAAAATTTCCTAAAACAAAATTTTCAAATGTAACTACTAGATTGTGATACAATACACTATTGGGTGAAGTTTGGTTGACTTCTGCGCAGCGGTTTGGGAGTTAACATCAAAATTACATTTCTCGGCCATATCGCATAGATCTCACTGTGAAAAGGCTTAAAAGACTTTTTTAATTAAGTTTGATGATTGCGTTCAAACAAAATGTCCTAGAACAAAATTTTCAAATGTAACTACTAGATTGTGATACAATACACTATTGGGTGAAGTTTGGTTGACTTCTGCGCAGCGGTTTGGGAGTTAACATCAAAATTACATTTCTCGGCCATATCGCATAGATCTCACTGTAAAAAGGCTTAAATGGCTTTTTTGACCTAAGTTTGAGGATTGCGCTCAAATCAAATGTCCTAGAACCAAATTTCCACATGTAACTACTAGATTGTGATACAATACACTAATGGGTGAAGTTTGGTTTACTTCTGCGCAGCGGTTTGGGAGTTAACATCAAAATTACATTTCTCGGCCATATCGCATAGATCTCACTGTGAAAAGGCTTAAATGGCTTTTTTGACCTAAGTTTAATGATTGCGCTCAAACCAAATGTCCTAGAACGAAATTTTCAAATGTAACTACTAGAATGTGATACAATACACTATTGGGTGAAGTTTGGTTGACTTCTGCGCAGCGGTTTGGGAGTTAACATCAAAATTACATTTCTCGGCCATATCGCATAGATCTCACTGTGAAAAGGCTTAAATGGCTTTTTTGACCTAAGTTTGAGGATTGCGCTCAAACAAAATGTCCTAGAACAAAATTTTCAAATGTAACTACTAGATTGTGATACAATACACTATTGGGTGAAGTTTGGTTGACTTCTGCGCAGCGGTTTGGGAGTTAACATCAAAATTACATTTCTCGGCCATATCGCATAGATCTCACTGTGAAAAGGCTTAAATGACTTTTTTAATTAAGTTTGATGATTGCGTTCAAACAAAATGTCCTAGAACAAAATTTTCAAATGTAACTACTAGATTGTGATACAATACACTATTGGGTGAAGTTTGGTTGACTTCTGCGCAGCGGTTTGGGAGTTAACATCAAAATTACATTTCTCGGCCATATCGCATAGATCTCACTGTGAAAAGGCTTAAATGGCTTTTTTGACCTAAGTTTGAGGATTGCGCTCAAATCAAATGTCCTAGAACCAAATTTCCACATGTAACTACTAGATTGTGATACAATACACTAATGGGTGAAGTTTGGTTTACTTCTGCGCAGCGGTTTGGGAGTTAACATCAAAATTACATTTCTCGGCCATATCGCATAGATCTCACTGTGAAAAGGCTTAAATGGCTTTTTTGACCTAAGTTTAATAATTGCGCTCAAACCAAATGTCCTTGAACGAAATTTTAAAATGTAACTACTAGAATGTGATACAATACACTATTGGGTGAAGTTTGGTTGACTTCTGCGCAGCGGTTTGGGAGTAAACATCAAAATTACATTTCTCGGCCATATCGCATAGATCTCACTGTGAAAAGGCTTAAATGGCTTTTTTGACCTAAGTTTGAGGATTGCGCTCAAACAAAATGTCCTAGAACAAAATTTTCAAATGTAACTACTAGATTGTGATACAATACACTATTGGGTGAAGTTTGGTTGACTTCTGCGCAGCGGTTTGGGAGTTAACATCAAAATTACATTTCTCGGCCATATCGCATAGATCTCACTGTGAAAAGGCTTAAATGGCTTTTTTGACCTAAGTTTGAGGATTGCGCTCAAATCAAATGTCCTAGAACCAAATTTCCACATGTAACTACTAGATTGTGATACAATACACTAATGGGTGAAGTTTGGTTTACTTCTGCGCAGCGGTTTGGGAGTTAACATCAAAACTACATTTCTCGGCCATATCGCATAGATCTCACTGTGAAAAGGCTTAAATGACTTTTTTAATTAAGTTTGATGATTGCGTTCAAACAAAATGTCCTAGAACAAAATTTTCAAATGTAACTACTAGATTGTGATACAATACACTATTGGGTGAAGTTTGGTTGACTTCTGCGCAGCGGTTTGGGAGTTAACATCAAAATTACATTTCTCGGCCATATCGCATAGATCTCACTGTGAAAAGGCTTAAATGGCTTTTTTGACCTAAGTTTAAAGATTGCGCTCAAACCAAATGTCCTAGAACGAAATTTTCAAATGTAACTACTAGATTGTGATACAATACACTAATGGGTGAAGTTTGGTTGACTTCTGCGCAGCGGTTTGGGAGTTAACATCAAAATTACATTTCTCGGCCATATCGCATAGATCTCACTGTGAAAAGGCTTAAATGGCTTTTTTGACCTAAGTTTGAGGATTGCGCTCAAATCAAATGTCCTATAACCAAATTTCCACATGTAACTACTAGATTGTGATACAATACACTAATGGGTGAAGTTTGGTTGACTTCTGCGCAGCGGTTTGGGAGTGAACATCAAAATTACATTTCTCGGCCATATCGCATAGATCTCACTGTGAAAAGGCTTAAATGACTTTTTTAATTAAGTTTGATGATTGCGCTCAAACAAAATTTCCTAAAACAAAATTTTCAAATGTAACTACTAGATTGTGATACAATACACTATTGGGTGAAGTTTGGTTGACTTCTGCGCAGCGGTTTGGGAGTTAACATCAAAATTACATTTCTCGGCCATATCGCATAGATCTCACTGTGAAAAGGCTTAAAAGACTTTTTTAATTAAGTTTGATGATTGCGTTCAAACAAAATGTCCTAGAACAAAATTTTCAAATGTAACTACTAGATTGTGATACAATACACTATTGGGTGAAGTTTGGTTGACTTCTGCGCAGCGGTTTGGGAGTTAACATCAAAATTACATTTCTCGGCCATATCGCATAGATCTCACTGTGAAAAGGCTTAAATGGCTTTTTTGACCTAAGTTTGAGGATTGCGCTCAAATCAAATGTCCTAGAACCAAATTTCCACATGTAACTACTAGATTGTGATACAATACACTACTGGGTGAAGTTTGGTTTACTTCTGCGCAGCGGTTTGGGAGTTAACATCAAAATTACATTTCTCGGCCATATCGCATAGATCTCACTGTGAAAAGGCTTAAATGACTTTTTTAATTAAGTTTGATGATTGCGTTCAAACAAAATGTCCTAGAACAAAATTTTCAAATGTAACTACTAGATTGTGATACAATACACTATTGGGTGAAGTTTGGTTGACTTCTGCGCAGCGGTTTGGGAGTTAACATCAAAATTACATTTCTCGGCCATATCGCATAGATCTCACTGTGAAAAGGCTTAAATGGCTTTTTTGACCTAAGTTTAAAGATTGCGCTCAAACCAAATGTCCTAGAACGAAATTTTCAAATGTAACTACTAGATTGTGATACAATACACTAATGGGTGAAGTTTGGTTGACTTCTGCGCAGCGGTTTGGGAGTTAACATCAAAATTACATTTCTCGGCCATATCGCATAGATCTCACTGTGAAAAGGCTTAAATGGCTTTTTTGACCTAAGTTTGAGGATTGCGCTCAAATCAAATGTCCTATAACCAAATTTCCACATGTAACTACTAGATTGTGATACAATACACTAATGGGTGAAGTTTGGTTGACTTCTGCGCAGCGGTTTGGGAGTGAACATCAAAATTACATTTCTCGGCCATATCGCATAGATCTCACTGTGAAAAGGCTTAAATGACTTTTTTAATTAAGTTTGATGATTGCGCTCAAACAAAATTTCCTAAAACAAAATTTTCAAATGTAACTACTAGATTGTGATACAATACACTATTGGGTGAAGTTTGGTTGACTTCTGCGCAGCGGTTTGGGAGTTAACATCAAAATTACATTTCTCGGCCATATCGCATAGATCTCACTGTGAAAAGGCTTAAATGACTTTTTTAATTAAGTTTGATGATTGCGTTCAAACAAAATGTCCTAGAACAAAATTTTCAAATGTAACTACTAGATTGTGATACAATACACTATTGGGTGAAGTTTGGTTGACTTCTGCGCAGCGGTTTGGGAGTTAACATCAAAATTACATTTCTCGGCCATATCGCATAGATCTCACTGTGAAAAGGCTTAAATGACTTTTTTAATTAAGTTTAATAATTGCGCTCAAACCAAATGTCCTAAAACGAAATTTTCAAATGTAACTACTAGAATGTGATACAATACACTATTGGGTGAAGTTTAGTTGACTTCTGCGCAGCGGTTTGGGAGTTAACATCAAAATTACATTTCTCGGCCATATCGCATAGATCTCACTGTGAAAAGGCTTAAATGGCTTTTTTGACCTAAGTTTGAGGATTGCGCTCAAATCAAATGTCCTAGAACCAAATTTCCACATGTAATTACTAGATTATGATACAATACACTAATGGGTGAAGTTTGGTTGACTTCTGCGCAGCGGTTTGGGAGTTAACATCAAAATTACATTTCTCGGCCATATCGCATAGATCTCACTGTGAAAAGGCTTAAATGACTTTTTTAATTAAGTTTAATGATTGCGCTCAAACAAAATGTCCTAGAACTAAATTTTCAAATGTAACTACTAGATTGTGATACAATACACTATTGGGTGAAGTTTGGTTGACTTCTGCGCAGCGGTTTGGGAGTTAACATCAAAATTACATTTCTCGGCCATATCGCATAGATCTCACTGTGAAAAGGCTTAAATGGCTTTTTTGACCTAAGTTTAAAGATTGCGCTCAAACCAAATGTCCTAGAACGAAATTTTCAAATGTAACTACTAGATTGTGATACAATACACTAATGGGTGAAGTTTGGTTGACTTCTGCGCAGCGGTTTGGGAGTTAACATCAAAATTACATTTCTCGGCCATATCGCATAGATCTCACTGTGAAAAGGCTTAAATGGCTTTTTTGACCTAAGTTTGAGGATTGCGCTCAAATCAAATGTCCTATAACCAAATTTCCACATGTAACTACTAGATTGTGATACAATACACTAATGGGTGAAGTTTGGTTGACTTCTGCGCAGCGGTTTGGGAGTGAACATCAAAATTACATTTCTCGGCCATATCGCATAGATCTCACTGTGAAAAGGCTTAAATGACTTTTTTAATTAAGTTTGATGATTGCGCTCAAACAAAATTTCCTAAAACAAAATTTTCAAATGTAACTACTAGATTGTGATACAATACACTATTGGGTGAAGTTTGGTTGACTTCTGCGCAGCGGTTTGGGAGTTAACATCAAAATTACATTTCTCGGCCATATCGCATAGATCTCACTGTGAAAAGGCTTAAAAGACTTTTTTAATTAAGTTTGATGATTGCGTTCAAACAAAATGTCCTAGAACAAAATTTTCAAATGTAACTACTAGATTGTGATACAATACACTATTGGGTGAAGTTTGGTTGACTTCTGCGCAGCGGTTTGGGAGTTAACATCAAAATTACATTTCTCGGCCATATCGCATAGATCTCACTGTAAAAAGGCTTAAATGGCTTTTTTGACCTAAGTTTGAGGATTGCGCTCAAATCAAATGTCCTAGAACCAAATTTCCACATGTAACTACTAGATTGTGATACAATACACTAATGGGTGAAGTTTGGTTTACTTCTGCGCAGCGGTTTGGGAGTTAACATCAAAATTACATTTCTCGGCCATATCGCATAGATCTCACTGTGAAAAGGCTTAAATGGCTTTTTTGACCTAAGTTTAATGATTGCGCTCAAACCAAATGTCCTAGAACGAAATTTTCAAATGTAACTACTAGAATGTGATACAATACACTATTGGGTGAAGTTTGGTTGACTTCTGCGCAGCGGTTTGGGAGTTAACATCAAAATTACATTTCTCGGCCATATCGCATAGATCTCACTGTGAAAAGGCTTAAATGGCTTTTTTGACCTAAGTTTGAGGATTGCGCTCAAACAAAATGTCCTAGAACAAAATTTTCAAATGTAACTACTAGATTGTGATACAATACACTATTGGGTGAAGTTTGGTTGACTTCTGCGCAGCGGTTTGGGAGTTAACATCAAAATTACATTTCTCGGCCATATCGCATAGATCTCACTGTGAAAAGGCTTAAATGACTTTTTTAATTAAGTTTGATGATTGCGTTCAAACAAAATGTCCTAGAACAAAATTTTCAAATGTAACTACTAGATTGTGATACAATACACTATTGGGTGAAGTTTGGTTGACTTCTGCGCAGCGGTTTGGGAGTTAACATCAAAATTACATTTCTCGGCCATATCGCATAGATCTCACTGTGAAAAGGCTTAAATGGCTTTTTTGACCTAAGTTTGAGGATTGCGCTCAAATCAAATGTCCTAGAACCAAATTTCCACATGTAACTACTAGATTGTGATACAATACACTAATGGGTGAAGTTTGGTTTACTTCTGCGCAGCGGTTTGGGAGTTAACATCAAAATTACATTTCTCGGCCATATCGCATAGATCTCACTGTGAAAAGGCTTAAATGGCTTTTTTGACCTAAGTTTAATAATTGCGCTCAAACCAAATGTCCTTGAACGAAATTTTAAAATGTAACTACTAGAATGTGATACAATACACTATTGGGTGAAGTTTGGTTGACTTCTGCGCAGCGGTTTGGGAGTAAACATCAAAATTACATTTCTCGGCCATATCGCATAGATCTCACTGTGAAAAGGCTTAAATGGCTTTTTTGACCTAAGTTTGAGGATTGCGCTCAAACAAAATGTCCTAGAACAAAATTTTCAAATGTAACTACTAGATTGTGATACAATACACTATTGGGTGAAGTTTGGTTGACTTCTGCGCAGCGGTTTGGGAGTTAACATCAAAATTACATTTCTCGGCCATATCGCATAGATCTCACTGTGAAAAGGCTTAAATGACTTTTTTAATTAAGTTTGATGATTGCGTTCAAACAAAATGTCCTAGAACAAAATTTTCAAATGTAACTACTAGATTGTGATACAATACACTATTGGGTGAAGTTTGGTTGACTTCTGCGCAGCGGTTTGGGAGTTAACATCAAAATTACATTTCTCGGCCATATCGCATAGATCTCACTGTGAAAAGGCTTAAATGGCTTTTTTGACCTAAGTTTGAGGATTGCGCTCAAATCAAATGTCCTAGAACCAAATTTCCACATGTAACTACTAGATTGTGATACAATACACTAATGGTTGAAGTTTGGTTGACTTCTGCGCAGCGGTTTGGGAGTGAACATCAAAATTACATTTCTCGGCCATATCGCATAGATCTCACTGTGAAAAGGCTTAAATGACTTTTTTTAATTAAGTTTGAAGATTGCGCTCAAATCAAATGTCCTAGAACTAAATTTCCAAATGTAACTACTAGATTGTGATAAAATACACTATTGGGTGAAGTTTGGTTGACTTCTGCGCAGCGGTTTGGGAGTTAACATCAAAATTACATTTCTCGGCCATATCGCATAGATCTCACTGTGAAAAGGCTTAAATGGCTTTTTTGACCTAAGTTTGAGGATTGCGCTCAAATCAAATGTCCTAAAACCAAATTTCCACATGTAACTACTAGATTGTGATACAATACACTAATGGGTGAAGTTTGGTTGACTTCTGCGCAGCGGTTTGGGAGTTAACATCAAAATTACATTTCTCGGCCATATCGCATAGATCTCACTGTGAAAAGGCTTAAATGACTTTTTTAATTAAGTTTGATGATTGCGTTCAAACAAAATGTCCTAGAACAAAATTTTCAAATGTAACTACTAGATTGTGATACAATACACTAATGGGTGAAGTTTGGTTGACTTCTGCGCAGCGGTTTGGGAGTTAACATCAAAATTACATTTCTCGGCCATATCGCATAGATCTCACTGTGAAAAGGCTTAAATGGCTTTTTTGACCTAAGTTTGAGGATTGCGCTCAAATCAAATGTCCTATAACCAAATTTCCACATGTAACTACTAGATTGTGATACAATACACTAATGGGTGAAGTTTGGTTGACTTCTGCGCAGCGGTTTGGGAGTGAACATCAAAATTACATTTCTCGGCCATATCGCATAGATCTCACTGTGAAAAGGCTTAAATGACTTTTTTAATTAAGTTTGATGATTGCGCTCAAACAAAATTTCCTAAAACAAAATTTTCAAATGTAACTACTAGATTGTGATACAATACACTATTGGGTGAAGTTTGGTTGACTTCTGCGCAGCGGTTTGGGAGTTAACATCAAAATTACATTTCTCGGCCATATCGCATAGATCTCACTGTGAAAAGGCTTAAATGACTTTTTTAATTAAGTTTGATGATTGCGTTCAAACAAAATGTCCTAGAACAAAATTTTCAAATGTAACTACTAGATTGTGATACAATACACTATTGGGTGAAGTTTGGTTGACTTCTGCGCAGCGGTTTGGGAGTTAACATCAAAATTACATTTCTCGGCCATATCGCATAGATCTCACTGTGAAAAGGCTTAAATGACTTTTTTAATTAAGTTTAATAATTGCGCTCAAACCAAATGTCCTAAAACGAAATTTTCAAATGTAACTACTAGAATGTGATACAATACACTATTGGGTGAAGTTTAGTTGACTTCTGCGCAGCGGTTTGGGAGTTAACATCAAAATTACATTTCTCGGCCATATCGCATAGATCTCACTGTGAAAAGGCTTAAATGGCTTTTTTGACCTAAGTTTGAGGATTGCGCTCAAATCAAATGTCCTAGAACCAAATTTCCACATGTAATTACTAGATTATGATACAATACACTAATGGGTGAAGTTTGGTTGACTTCTGCGCAGCGGTTTGGGAGTTAACATCAAAATTACATTTCTCGGCCATATCGCATAGATCTCACTGTGAAAAGGCTTAAATGACTTTTTTAATTAAGTTTAATGATTGCGCTCAAACAAAATGTCCTAGAACTAAATTTTCAAATGTAACTACTAGATTGTGATACAATACACTATTGGGTGAAGTTTGGTTGACTTCTGCGCAGCGGTTTGGGAGTTAACATCAAAATTACATTTCTCGGCCATATCGCATAGATCTCACTGTGAAAAGGCTTAAATGGCTTTTTTGACCTAAGTTTAAAGATTGCGCTCAAACCAAATGTCCTAGAACGAAATTTTCAAATGTAACTACTAGATTGTGATACAATACACTAATGGGTGAAGTTTGGTTGACTTCTGCGCAGCGGTTTGGGAGTTAACATCAAAATTACATTTCTCGGCCATATCGCATAGATCTCACTGTGAAAAGGCTTAAATGGCTTTTTTGACCTAAGTTTGAGGATTGCGCTCAAATCAAATGTCCTATAACCAAATTTCCACATGTAACTACTAGATTGTGATACAATACACTAATGGGTGAAGTTTGGTTGACTTCTGCGCAGCGGTTTGGGAGTTAACATCAAAATTACATTTCTCGGCCATATCGCATAGATCTCACTGTGAAAAGGCTTAAATGACTTTTTTAATTAAGTTTGATGATTGCGCTCAAACAAAATTTCCTAAAACAAAATTTTCAAATGTAACTACTAGATTGTGATACAATACACTATTGGGTGAAGTTTGGTTGACTTCTGCGCAGCGGTTTGGGAGTTAACATCAAAATTACATTTCTCGGCCATATCGCATAGATCTCACTGTGAAAAGGCTTAAAAGACTTTTTTAATTAAGTTTGATGATTGCGTTCAAACAAAATGTCCTAGAACAAAATTTTCAAATGTAACTACTAGATTGTGATACAATACACTATTGGGTGAAGTTTGGTTGACTTCTGCGCAGCGGTTTGGGAGTTAACATCAAAATTACATTTCTCGGCCATATCGCATAGATCTCACTGTAAAAAGGCTTAAATGGCTTTTTTGACCTAAGTTTGAGGATTGCGCTCAAATCAAATGTCCTAGAACCAAATTTCCACATGTAACTACTAGATTGTGATACAATACACTAATGGGTGAAGTTTGGTTTACTTCTGCGCAGCGGTTTGGGAGTTAACATCAAAATTACATTTCTCGGCCATATCGCATAGATCTCACTGTGAAAAGGCTTAAATGGCTTTTTTGACCTAAGTTTAATGATTGCGCTCAAACCAAATGTCCTAGAACGAAATTTTCAAATGTAACTACTAGAATGTGATACAATACACTATTGGGTGAAGTTTGGTTGACTTCTGCGCAGCGGTTTGGGAGTTAACATCAAAATTACATTTCTCGGCCATATCGCATAGATCTCACTGTGAAAAGGCTTAAATGGCTTTTTTGACCTAAGTTTGAGGATTGCGCTCAAACAAAATGTCCTAGAACAAAATTTTCAAATGTAACTACTAGATTGTGATACAATACACTATTGGGTGAAGTTTGGTTGACTTCTGCGCAGCGGTTTGGGAGTTAACATCAAAATTACATTTCTCGGCCATATCGCATAGATCTCACTGTGAAAAGGCTTAAATGACTTTTTTAATTAAGTTTGATGATTGCGTTCAAACAAAATGTCCTAGAACAAAATTTTCAAATGTAACTACTAGATTGTGATACAATACACTATTGGGTGAAGTTTGGTTGACTTCTGCGCAGCGGTTTGGGAGTTAACATCAAAATTACATTTCTCGGCCATATCGCATAGATCTCACTGTGAAAAGGCTTAAATGGCTTTTTTGACCTAAGTTTGAGGATTGCGCTCAAATCAAATGTCCTAGAACCAAATTTCCACATGTAACTACTAGATTGTGATACAATACACTAATGGGTGAAGTTTGGTTTACTTCTGCGCAGCGGTTTGGGAGTTAACATCAAAATTACATTTCTCGGCCATATCGCATAGATCTCACTGTGAAAAGGCTTAAATGGCTTTTTTGACCTAAGTTTAATAATTGCGCTCAAACCAAATGTCCTTGAACGAAATTTTAAAATGTAACTACTAGAATGTGATACAATACACTATTGGGTGAAGTTTGGTTGACTTCTGCGCAGCGGTTTGGGAGTAAACATCAAAATTACATTTCTCGGCCATATCGCATAGATCTCACTGTGAAAAGGCTTAAATGGCTTTTTTGACCTAAGTTTGAGGATTGCGCTCAAACAAAATGTCCTAGAACAAAATTTTCAAATGTAACTACTAGATTGTGATACAATACACTATTGGGTGAAGTTTGGTTGACTTCTGCGCAGCGGTTTGGGAGTTAACATCAAAATTACATTTCTCGGCCATATCGCATAGATCTCACTGTGAAAAGGCTTAAATGACTTTTTTAATTAAGTTTGATGATTGCGTTCAAACAAAATGTCCTAGAACAAAATTTTCAAATGTAACTACTAGATTGTGATACAATACACTATTGGGTGAAGTTTGGTTGACTTCTGCGCAGCGGTTTGGGAGTTAACATCAAAATTACATTTCTCGGCCATATCGCATAGATCTCACTGTGAAAAGGCTTAAATGGCTTTTTTGACCTAAGTTTGAGGATTGCGCTCAAATCAAATGTCCTAGAACCAAATTTCCACATGTAACTACTAGATTGTGATACAATACACTAATGGTTGAAGTTTGGTTGACTTCTGCGCAGCGGTTTGGGAGTGAACATCAAAATTACATTTCTCGGCCATATCGCATAGATCTCACTGTGAAAAGGCTTAAATGACTTTTTTTAATTAAGTTTGAAGATTGCGCTCAAATCAAATGTCCTAGAACTAAATTTCCAAATGTAACTACTAGATTGTGATAAAATACACTATTGGGTGAAGTTTGGTTGACTTCTGCGCAGCGGTTTGGGAGTTAACATCAAAATTACATTTCTCGGCCATATCGCATAGATCTCACTGTGAAAAGGCTTAAATGGCTTTTTTGACCTAAGTTTGAGGATTGCGCTCAAATCAAATGTCCTAAAACCAAATTTCCACATGTAACTACTAGATTGTGATACAATACACTAATGGGTGAAGTTTGGTTGACTTCTGCGCAGCGGTTTGGGAGTTAACATCAAAATTACATTTCTCGGCCATATCGCATAGATCTCACTGTGAAAAGGCTTAAATGACTTTTTTAATTAAGTTTGATGATTGCGTTCAAACAAAATGTCCTAGAACAAAATTTTCAAATGTAACTACTAGATTGTGATACAATACACTAATGGGTGAAGTTTGGTTGACTTCTGCGCAGCGGTTTGGGAGTTAACATCAAAATTACATTTCTCGGCCATATCGCATAGATCTCACTGTGAAAAGGCTTAAATGGCTTTTTTGACCTAAGTTTGAGGATTGCGCTCAAATCAAATGTCCTATAACCAAATTTCCACATGTAACTACTAGATTGTGATACAATACACTAATGGGTGAAGTTTGGTTGACTTCTGCGCAGCGGTTTGGGAGTGAACATCAAAATTACATTTCTCGGCCATATCGCATAGATCTCACTGTGAAAAGGCTTAAATGACTTTTTTAATTAAGTTTGATGATTGCGCTCAAACAAAATTTCCTAAAACAAAATTTTCAAATGTAACTACTAGATTGTGATACAATACACTATTGGGTGAAGTTTGGTTGACTTCTGCGCAGCGGTTTGGGAGTTAACATCAAAATTACATTTCTCGGCCATATCGCATAGATCTCACTGTGAAAAGGCTTAAATGGCTTTTTTGACCTAAGTTTGAGGATTGCGCTCAAATCAAATGTCCTAGAACCAAATTTCCACATGTAACTACTAGATTGTGATACAATACACTAATGGTTGAAGTTTGGTTGACTTCTGCGCAGCGGTTTGGGAGTGAACATCAAAATTACATTTCTCGGCCATATCGCATAGATCTCACTGTGAAAAGGCTTAAATGACTTTTTTTAATTAAGTTTGAAGATTGCGCTCAAATCAAATGTCCTAGAACTAAATTTCCAAATGTAACTACTAGATTGTGATAAAATACACTATTGGGTGAAGTTTGGTTGACTTCTGCGCAGCGGTTTGGGAGTTAACATCAAAATTACATTTCTCGGCCATATCGCATAGATCTCACTGTGAAAAGGCTTAAATGGCTTTTTTGACCTAAGTTTGAGGATTGCGCTCAAATCAAATGTCCTAGAACCAAATTTCCACATGTAATTACTAGATTATGATACAATACACTAATGGGTGAAGTTTGGTTGACTTCTGCGCAGCGGTTTGGGAGTTAACATCAAAATTACATTTCTCGGCCATATCGCATAGATCTCACTGTGAAAAGGCTTAAATGACTTTTTTAATTAAGTTTAATGATTGCGCTCAAACAAAATGTCCTAGAACTAAATTTTCAAATGTAACTACTAGATTGTGATACAATACACTATTGGGTGAAGTTTGGTTGACTTCTGCGCAGCGGTTTGGGAGTTAACATCAAAATTACATTTCTCGGCCATATCGCATAGATCTCACTGTGAAAAGGCTTAAATGGCTTTTTTGACCTAAGTTTAAAGATTGCGCTCAAACCAAATGTCCTAGAACGAAATTTTCAAATGTAACTACTAGATTGTGATACAATACACTAATGGGTGAAGTTTGGTTGACTTCTGCGCAGCGGTTTGGGAGTTAACATCAAAATTACATTTCTCGGCCATATCGCATAGATCTCACTGTGAAAAGGCTTAAATGGCTTTTTTGACCTAAGTTTGAGGATTGCGCTCAAATCAAATGTCCTATAACCAAATTTCCACATGTAACTACTAGATTGTGATACAATACACTAATGGGTGAAGTTTGGTTGACTTCTGCGCAGCGGTTTGGGAGTGAACATCAAAATTACATTTCTCGGCCATATCGCATAGATCTCACTGTGAAAAGGCTTAAATGACTTTTTTAATTAAGTTTGATGATTGCGCTCAAACAAAATTTCCTAAAACAAAATTTTCAAATGTAACTACTAGATTGTGATACAATACACTATTGGGTGAAGTTTGGTTGACTTCTGCGCAGCGGTTTGGGAGTTAACATCAAAATTACATTTCTCGGCCATATCGCATAGATCTCACTGTGAAAAGGCTTAAAAGACTTTTTTAATTAAGTTTGATGATTGCGTTCAAACAAAATGTCCTAGAACAAAATTTTCAAATGTAACTACTAGATTGTGATACAATACACTATTGGGTGAAGTTTGGTTGACTTCTGCGCAGCGGTTTGGGAGTTAACATCAAAATTACATTTCTCGGCCATATCGCATAGATCTCACTGTAAAAAGGCTTAAATGGCTTTTTTGACCTAAGTTTGAGGATTGCGCTCAAATCAAATGTCCTAGAACCAAATTTCCACATGTAACTACTAGATTGTGATACAATACACTAATGGGTGAAGTTTGGTTTACTTCTGCGCAGCGGTTTGGGAGTTAACATCAAAATTACATTTCTCGGCCATATCGCATAGATCTCACTGTGAAAAGGCTTAAATGGCTTTTTTGACCTAAGTTTAATGATTGCGCTCAAACCAAATGTCCTAGAACGAAATTTTCAAATGTAACTACTAGAATGTGATACAATACACTATTGGGTGAAGTTTGGTTGACTTCTGCGCAGCGGTTTGGGAGTTAACATCAAAATTACATTTCTCGGCCATATCGCATAGATCTCACTGTGAAAAGGCTTAAATGGCTTTTTTGACCTAAGTTTGAGGATTGCGCTCAAACAAAATGTCCTAGAACAAAATTTTCAAATGTAACTACTAGATTGTGATACAATACACTATTGGGTGAAGTTTGGTTGACTTCTGCGCAGCGGTTTGGGAGTTAACATCAAAATTACATTTCTCGGCCATATCGCATAGATCTCACTGTGAAAAGGCTTAAATGACTTTTTTAATTAAGTTTGATGATTGCGTTCAAACAAAATGTCCTAGAACAAAATTTTCAAATGTAACTACTAGATTGTGATACAATACACTATTGGGTGAAGTTTGGTTGACTTCTGCGCAGCGGTTTGGGAGTTAACATCAAAATTACATTTCTCGGCCATATCGCATAGATCTCACTGTGAAAAGGCTTAAATGGCTTTTTTGACCTAAGTTTGAGGATTGCGCTCAAATCAAATGTCCTAGAACCAAATTTCCACATGTAACTACTAGATTGTGATACAATACACTAATGGGTGAAGTTTGGTTTACTTCTGCGCAGCGGTTTGGGAGTTAACATCAAAATTACATTTCTCGGCCATATCGCATAGATCTCACTGTGAAAAGGCTTAAATGGCTTTTTTGACCTAAGTTTAATAATTGCGCTCAAACCAAATGTCCTTGAACGAAATTTTAAAATGTAACTACTAGAATGTGATACAATACACTATTGGGTGAAGTTTGGTTGACTTCTGCGCAGCGGTTTGGGAGTAAACATCAAAATTACATTTCTCGGCCATATCGCATAGATCTCACTGTGAAAAGGCTTAAATGGCTTTTTTGACCTAAGTTTGAGGATTGCGCTCAAACAAAATGTCCTAGAACAAAATTTTCAAATGTAACTACTAGATTGTGATACAATACACTATTGGGTGAAGTTTGGTTGACTTCTGCGCAGCGGTTTGGGAGTTAACATCAAAATTACATTTCTCGGCCATATCGCATAGATCTCACTGTGAAAAGGCTTAAATGACTTTTTTAATTAAGTTTGATGATTGCGTTCAAACAAAATGTCCTAGAACAAAATTTTCAAATGTAACTACTAGATTGTGATACAATACACTATTGGGTGAAGTTTGGTTGACTTCTGCGCAGCGGTTTGGGAGTTAACATCAAAATTACATTTCTCGGCCATATCGCATAGATCTCACTGTGAAAAGGCTTAAATGGCTTTTTTGACCTAAGTTTGAGGATTGCGCTCAAATCAAATGTCCTAGAACCAAATTTCCACATGTAACTACTAGATTGTGATACAATACACTAATGGTTGAAGTTTGGTTGACTTCTGCGCAGCGGTTTGGGAGTGAACATCAAAATTACATTTCTCGGCCATATCGCATAGATCTCACTGTGAAAAGGCTTAAATGACTTTTTTTAATTAAGTTTGAAGATTGCGCTCAAATCAAATGTCCTAGAACTAAATTTCCAAATGTAACTACTAGATTGTGATAAAATACACTATTGGGTGAAGTTTGGTTGACTTCTGCGCAGCGGTTTGGGAGTTAACATCAAAATTACATTTCTCGGCCATATCGCATAGATCTCACTGTGAAAAGGCTTAAATGGCTTTTTTGACCTAAGTTTGAGGATTGCGCTCAAATCAAATGTCCTAAAACCAAATTTCCACATGTAACTACTAGATTGTGATACAATACACTAATGGGTGAAGTTTGGTTGACTTCTGCGCAGCGGTTTGGGAGTTAACATCAAAATTACATTTCTCGGCCATATCGCATAGATCTCACTGTGAAAAGGCTTAAATGGCTTTTTTGACCTAAGTTTAATAATTGCGCTCAAACCAAATGTCCTTGAACGAAATTTTAAAATGTAACTACTAGAATGTGATACAATACACTATTGGGTGAAGTTTGGTTGACTTCTGCGCAGCGGTTTGGGAGTAAACATCAAAATTACATTTCTCGGCCATATCGCATAGATCTCACTGTGAAAAGGCTTAAATGGCTTTTTTGACCTAAGTTTGAGGATTGCGCTCAAACAAAATGTCCTAGAACAAAATTTTCAAATGTAACTACTAGATTGTGATACAATACACTATTGGGTGAAGTTTGGTTGACTTCTGCGCAGCGGTTTGGGAGTTAACATCAAAATTACATTTCTCGGCCATATCGCATAGATCTCACTGTGAAAAGGCTTAAATGACTTTTTTAATTAAGTTTGATGATTGCGTTCAAACAAAATGTCCTAGAACAAAATTTTCAAATGTAACTACTAGATTGTGATACAATACACTATTGGGTGAAGTTTGGTTGACTTCTGCGCAGCGGTTTGGGAGTTAACATCAAAATTACATTTCTCGGCCATATCGCATAGATCTCACTGTGAAAAGGCTTAAATGGCTTTTTTGACCTAAGTTTGAGGATTGCGCTCAAATCAAATGTCCTAGAACCAAATTTCCACATGTAACTACTAGATTGTGATACAATACACTAATGGTTGAAGTTTGGTTGACTTCTGCGCAGCGGTTTGGGAGTGAACATCAAAATTACATTTCTCGGCCATATCGCATAGATCTCACTGTGAAAAGGCTTAAATGACTTTTTTTAATTAAGTTTGAAGATTGCGCTCAAATCAAATGTCCTAGAACTAAATTTCCAAATGTAACTACTAGATTGTGATAAAATACACTATTGGGTGAAGTTTGGTTGACTTCTGCGCAGCGGTTTGGGAGTTAACATCAAAATTACATTTCTCGGCCATATCGCATAGATCTCACTGTGAAAAGGCTTAAATGGCTTTTTTGACCTAAGTTTGAGGATTGCGCTCAAATCAAATGTCCTAAAACCAAATTTCCACATGTAACTACTAGATTGTGATACAATACACTAATGGGTGAAGTTTGGTTGACTTCTGCGCAGCGGTTTGGGAGTTAACATCAAAATTACATTTCTCGGCCATATCGCATAGATCTCACTGTGAAAAGGCTTAAATGACTTTTTTAATTAAGTTTGATGATTGCGTTCAAACAAAATGTCCTAGAACAAAATTTTCAAATGTAACTACTAGATTGTGATACAATACACTAATGGGTGAAGTTTGGTTGACTTCTGCGCAGCGGTTTGGGAGTTAACATCAAAATTACATTTCTCGGCCATATCGCATAGATCTCACTGTGAAAAGGCTTAAATGGCTTTTTTGACCTAAGTTTGAGGATTGCGCTCAAATCAAATGTCCTATAACCAAATTTCCACATGTAACTACTAGATTGTGATACAATACACTAATGGGTGAAGTTTGGTTGACTTCTGCGCAGCGGTTTGGGAGTGAACATCAAAATTACATTTCTCGGCCATATCGCATAGATCTCACTGTGAAAAGGCTTAAATGACTTTTTTAATTAAGTTTGATGATTGCGCTCAAACAAAATTTCCTAAAACAAAATTTTCAAATGTAACTACTAGATTGTGATACAATACACTATTGGGTGAAGTTTGGTTGACTTCTGCGCAGCGGTTTGGGAGTTAACATCAAAAGTACATTTCTCGGCCATATCGCATAGATCTCACTGTGAAAAGGCTTAAATGGCTTTTTTGACCTAAGTTTAAAGATTGCGCTCAAACCAAATGTCCTAGAACGAAATTTTCAAATGTAACTACTAGATTGTGATACAATACACTAATGGGTGAAGTTTGGTTGACTTCTGCGCAGCGGTTTGGGAGTTAACATCAAAATTACATTTCTCGGCCATATCGCATAGATCTCACTGTGAAAAGGCTTAAATGACTTTTTTAATTAAGTTTGATGATTGCGCTCAAACAAAATTTCCTAAAACAAAATTTTCAAATGTAACTACTAGATTGTGATACAATACACTATTGGGTGAAGTTTGGTTGACTTCTGCGCAGCGGTTTGGGAGTTAACATCAAAATTACATTTCTCGGCCATATCGCATAGATCTCACTGTGAAAAGGCTTAAATGACTTTTTTAATTAAGTTTGATGATTGCGTTCAAACAAAATGTCCTAGAACAAAATTTTCAAATGTAACTACTAGATTGTGATACAATACACTATTGGGTGAAGTTTGGTTGACTTCTGCGCAGCGGTTTGGGAGTTAACATCAAAATTACATTTCTCGGCCATATCGCATAGATCTCACTGTGAAAAGGCTTAAATGACTTTTTTAATTAAGTTTAATAATTGCGCTCAAACCAAATGTCCTAAAACGAAATTTTCAAATGTAACTACTAGAATGTGATACAATACACTATTGGGTGAAGTTTAGTTGACTTCTGCGCAGCGGTTTGGGAGTTAACATCAAAATTACATTTCTCGGCCATATCGCATAGATCTCACTGTGAAAAGGCTTAAATGGCTTTTTTGACCTAAGTTTGAGGATTACGCTCAAATCAAATGTCCTAGAACCAAATTTCCACATGTAACTACTAGATTGTGATACAATACACTAATGGGTGAAGTTTGGTTTACTTCTGCGCAGCGGTTTGGGAGTTAACATCAAAATTACATTTCTCGGCCATATCGCATAGATCTCACTGTGAAAAGGCTTAAATGACTTTTTTAACCTAAGTTTAATAATTGCGCTCAAACAAAATGTCCTAGAACGAAATTTTCAAATGTAACTACTAGGATGTGATACAATACACTATTGGGTGAAGTTTGGTTGACTTCTGCGCAGCGGTTTGGGAGTTAACATCAAAATTACATTTCTCGGCCATATCGCATAGATCTCACTGTGAAAAGGCTTAAATGGCTTTTTTGACCTAAGTTTGAGGATTGCGCTCAAATCAAATGTCCTAGAACCAAATTTCCACATGTAACTACTAGATTGTGATACAATACACTAATGGTTGAAGTTTGGTTGACTTCTGCGCAGCGGTTTGGGAGTGAACATCAAAATTACATTTCTCGGCCATATCGCATAGATCTCACTGTGAAAAGGCTTAAATGACTTTTTTTAATTAAGTTTGAAGATTGCGCTCAAATCAAATGTCCTAGAACTAAATTTCCAAATGTAACTACTAGATTGTGATAAAATACACTATTGGGTGAAGTTTGGTTGACTTCTGCGCAGCGGTTTGGGAGTTAACATCAAAATTACATTTCTCGGCCATATCGCATAGATCTCACTGTGAAAAGGCTTAAATGGCTTTTTTGACCTAAGTTTGAGGATTGCGCTCAAATCAAATGTCCTAAAACCAAATTTCCACATGTAACTACTAGATTGTGATACAATACACTAATGGGTGAAGTTTGGTTGACTTCTGCGCAGCGGTTTGGGAGTTAACATCAAAATTACATTTCTCGGCCATATCGCATAGATCTCACTGTGAAAAGGCTTAAATGACTTTTTTAATTAAGTTTGATGATTGCGTTCAAACAAAATGTCCTAGAACAAAATTTTCAAATGTAACTACTAGATTGTGATACAATACACTAATGGGTGAAGTTTGGTTGACTTCTGCGCAGCGGTTTGGGAGTTAACATCAAAATTACATTTCTCGGCCATATCGCATAGATCTCACTGTGAAAAGGCTTAAATGGCTTTTTTGACCTAAGTTTGAGGATTGCGCTCAAATCAAATGTCCTATAACCAAATTTCCACATGTAACTACTAGATTGTGATACAATACACTAATGGGTGAAGTTTGGTTGACTTCTGCGCAGCGGTTTGGGAGTGAACATCAAAATTACATTTCTCGGCCATATCGCATAGATCTCACTGTGAAAAGGCTTAAATGACTTTTTTAATTAAGTTTGATGATTGCGCTCAAACAAAATTTCCTAAAACAAAATTTTCAAATGTAACTACTAGATTGTGATACAATACACTATTGGGTGAAGTTTGGTTGACTTCTGCGCAGCGGTTTGGGAGTTAACATCAAAATTAAATTTCTCGGCCATATCGCATAGATCTCACTGTGAAAAGGCTTAAATGACTTTTTTAATTAAGTTTGATGATTGCGTTCAAACAAAATGTCCTAGAACAAAATTTTCAAATGTAACTACTAGATTGTGATACAATACACTATTGGGTGAAGTTTGGTTGACTTCTGCGCAGCGGTTTGGGAGTTAACATCAAAATTACATTTCTCGGCCATATCGCATAGATCTCACTGTGAAAAGGCTTAAATGACTTTTTTAATTAAGTTTAATAATTGCGCTCAAACCAAATGTCCTAAAACGAAATTTTCAAATGTAACTACTAGAATGTGATACAATACACTATTGGGTGAAGTTTGGTTGACTTCTGCGCAGCGGTTTGGGAGTTAACATCAAAATTACATTTCTCGGCCATATCGCTTAGATCTCACTGTGAAAAGGCTTAAATGGCTTTTTTGACCTAAGTTTGAGGATTGCGCTCAAATCAAATGTCCTATAACCAAATTTCCACATGTAACTACTAGATTGTGATACAATACACTAATGGGTGAAGTTTGGTTGACTTCTGCGCAGCGGTTTGGGAGTGAACATCAAAATTACATTTCTCGGCCATATCGCATAGATCTCACTGTGAAAAGGCTTAAATGGCTTTTTTGACCTAAGTTTGAGAATTGCGCTCAAATCAAATGTCCTAGAACCAAATTTCCACATGTAACTACTAGATTGTGATACAATACACTAATAGGTGAAGTTTGGTTGACTTCTGCGCAGCGGTTTGGGAGTTAACATCAAAATTACATTTCTCGGCCATATCGCATAGATCTCACTGTGAAAAGGCTTAAATGGCTTTTTTGACCTAAGTTTGAGGATTGCGCTCAAATCAAATGTCCTATAACCAAATTTCCACATGTAACTACTAGATTGTGATACAATACACTATTGGGTGAAGTTTGGTTGACTTCTGCGCAGCGGTTTGGGAGTTAACATCAAAATTACATTTCTCGGCCATATCGCTTAGATCTCACTGTGAAAAGGCTTAAATGGCTTTTTTGACCTAAGTTTGAGGATTGCGCTCAAATCAAATGTCCTATAACCAAATTTCCACATGTAACTACTAGATTGTGATACAATACACTAATGGGTGAAGTTTGGTTGACTTCTGCGCAGCGGTTTGGGAGTGAACATCAAAATTACATTTCTCGGCCATATCGCATAGATCTCACTGTGAAAAGGCTTAAATGACTTTTTTAATTAAGTTTGATGATTGCGCTCAAACAAAATTTCCTAAAACAAAATTTTCAAATGTAACTACTAGATTGTGATACAATACACTAATGGGTGAAGTTTGGTTGACTTCTGCGCAGCGGTTTGGGAGTTAACATCAAAATTACATTTCTCGGCCATATCGCATAGATCTCACTGTGAAAAGGCTTAAATGGCTTTTTTGACCTAAGTTTAATGATTGCGCTCAAACCAAATGTCCTAGAACGAAATTTTCAAATGTAACTACTAGAATGTGATACAATACACTATTGGGTGAAGTTTGGTTGACTTCTGCGCAGCGGTTTGGGAGTTAAAATCAAAATTACATTTCTCGGCCATATCGCATAGATCTCACTGTGAAAAGGCTTAAATGGCTTTTTTGACCTAAGTTTGAGAATTGCGCTCAAATCAAATGTCCTAGAACCAAATTTCCACATGTAACTACTAGATTGTGATACAATACACTAATGGGTGAAGTTTGGTTGACTTCTGCGCAGCGGTTTGGGAGTTAACATCAAAATTACATTTCTCGGCCATATCGCATAGATCTCACTGTGAAAAGGCTTAAATGGCTTTTTTAATTAAGTTTGATGATTGCGTTCAAACAAAATGTCCTAGAACAAAATTTTCAAATGTAACTACTAGATTGTGATACAATACACTATTAAGTGAAGTTTGGTTGACTTCTGCGCAGCGGTTTGGGAGTTAACATCAAAATTACATTTCTCGGCCATATCGCATAGATCTCACTGTGAAAAGGCTTAAATGGCTTTTTTGACCTAAGTTTGAGGATTGCGCTCAAATCAAATGTCCTAGAACCAAATTTCCACATGTAACTACTAGATTGTGATACAATACACTAATGGTTGAAGTTTGGTTGACTTCTGCGCAGCGGTTTGGGAGTGAACATCAAAATTACATTTCTCGGCCATATCGCATAGATCTCACTGTGAAAAGGCTTAAATGACTTTTTTTAATTAAGTTTGAAGATTGCGCTCAAATCAAATGTCCTAGAACTAAATTTCCAAATGTAACTACTAGATTGTGATAAAATACACTATTGGGTGAAGTTTGGTTGACTTCTGCGCAGCGGTTTGGGAGTTAACATCAAAATTACATTTCTCGGCCATATCGCATAGATCTCACTGTGAAAAGGCTTAAATGGCTTTTTTGACCTAAGTTTGAGGATTGCGCTCAAATCAAATGTCCTATAACCAAATTTCCACATGTAACTACTAGATTGTGATACAATACACTAATGGGTGAAGTTTGGTTGACTTCTGCGCAGCGGTTTGGGAGTTAACATCAAAATTACATTTCTCGGCCATATCGCATAGATCTCACTGTGAAAAGGCTTAAATGACTTTTTTAATTAAGTTTGATGATTGCGTTCAAAAAAAATGTCCTAGAACAAAATTTTCAAATGTAACTACTAGATTGTGATACAATACACTATTGGGTGAAGTTTGGTTGACTTCTGCGCAGCGGTTTGGGAGTTAACATCAAAATTACATTTCTCGGCCATATCGCATAGATCTCACTGTGAAAAGGCTTAAATGGCTTTTTTGACCTAAGTTTGAGGATTGCGCTCAAATCAAATGTCCTAGAACCAAATTTCCACATGTAACTACTAGATTGTGATACAATACACTAATGGGTGAAGTTTGGTTTACTTCTGCGCAGCGGTTTGGGAGTTAACATCAAAATTACATTTCTCGGCCATATCGCATAGATCTCACTGTGAAAAGGCTTAAATGGCTTTTTTGACCTAAGTTTAATGATTGCGCTCAAACCAAATGTCCTAGAACGAAATTTTCAAATGTAACTACTAGAATGTGATACAATACACTATTGGGTGAAGTTTGGTTGACTTCTGTGCAGCGGTTTGGGAGTTAACATCAAAATTACATTTCTCGGCCATATCGCATAGATCTCACTGTGAAAAGGCTTAAATGGCTTTTTTGACCTAAGTTTGAGGATTGCGCTCAAACAAAATGTCCTAGACAAAATTTTCAAATGTAACTACTAGATTGTGATACAATACACTATTGGGTGAAGTTTGGTTGACTTCTGCGCAGCGGTTTGGGAGTTAACATCAAAATTACATTTCTCGGCCATATCGCATAGATCTCACTGTGAAAAGGCTTAAATGACTTTTTTAATTAAGTTTGATGATTGCGTTCAAACAAAATGTCCTAGAACAAAATTTTCAAATGTAACTACTAGATTGTGATACAATACACTATTGGGTGAAGTTTGGTTGACTTCTGCGCAGCGGTTTGGGAGTTAACATCAAAATTACATTTCTCGGCCATATCGCATAGGTCTCACTGTGAAAAGGCTTAAATGGCTTTTTTGACCTAAGTTTGAGGATTGCGCTCAAATCAAATGTCCTAGAACCAAATTTCCACATGTAACTACTAGATTGTGATACAATACACTAATGGGTGAAGTTTGGTTTACTTCTGCGCAGCGGTTTGGGAGTTAACATCAAAATTACATTTCTCGGCCATATCGCATAGATCTCACTGTGAAAAGGCTTAAATGGCTTTTTTGACCTAAGTTTAATAATTGCGCTCAAACCAAATGTCCTAGAACGAAATTTTAAAATGTAACTACTAGAATGTGATACAATACACTATTGGGTGAAGTTTGGTTGACTTCTGCGCAGCGGTTTGGGAGTTAACATCAAAATTACATTTCTCGGCCATATCGCATAGATCTCACTGTGAAAAGGCATAAATTGGTTTTTTGACCTAAGTTTGAGGATTGCGCTCAAATCAAATGTCCTAGAACCAAATTTCCACATGTAACTACTAGATTGTGATACAATACACTAATGGGTGAAGTTTGGTTGACTTCTGCGCAGCGGTTTGGGAGTTAACATCAAAATTACATTTCTCGGCCATATCGCATAGATCTCACTGTGAAAAGGCTTAAATGACTTTTTTAATTAAGTTTGATGATTGCGCTCAAACAAAATGTCCTAGAACAAAATTTTCAAATGTAACTACTAGATTGTGATACAATACACTATTGGGTGAAGTTTGGTTGACTTCTGCGCAGCGGTTTGGGAGTTAACATCAAAATTACATTTCTCGGCCATATCGCATAGATCTCACTGTGAAAAGGCTTAAATGGCTTTTTTGACCTAAGTTTAAAGATTGCGCTCAAACCAAATGTCCTAGAACGAAATTTTCAAATGTAACTACTAGATTGTGATACAATACACTAATGGGTGAAGTTTGGTTGACTTCTGCGCAGCGGTTTGGGAGTTAACATCAAAATTACATTTCTCGGCCATATCGCATAGATCTCACTGTGAAAAGGCTTAAATGGCTTTTTTGACCTAAGTTTGAGGATTGCGCTCAAATCAAATGTCCTATAACCAAATTTCCACATGTAACTACTAGATTGTGATACAATACACTAATGGGTGAAGTTTGGTTGACTTCTGCGCAGCGGTTTGGGAGTGAACATCAAAATTACATTTCTCGGCCATATCGCATAGATCTCACTGTGAAAAGGCTTAAATGACTTTTTTAATTAAGTTTGATGATTGCGCTCAAACAAAATTTCCTAAAACAAAATTTTCAAATGTAACTACTAGATTGTGATACAATACACTATTGGGTGAAGTTTGGTTGACTTCTGCGCAGCGGTTTGGGAGTTAACATCAAAATTACATTTCTCGGCCATATCGCATAGATCTCACTGTGAAAAGGCTTAAATGACTTTTTTAATTAAGTTTGATGATTGCGTTCAAACAAAATGTCCTAGAACAAAATTTTCAAATGTAACTACTAGATTGTGATACAATACACTATTGGGTGAAGTTTGGTTGACTTCTGCGCAGCGGTTTGGGAGTTAACATCAAAATTACATTTCTCGGCCATATCGCATAGATCTCACTGTGAAAAGGCTTAAATGACTTTTTTAATTAAGTTTAATAATTGCGCTCAAACCAAATGTCCTAAAACGAAATTTTCAAATGTAACTACTAGAATGTGATACAATACACTATTGGGTGAAGTTTAGTTGACTTCTGCGCAGCGGTTTGGGAGTTAACATCAAAATTACATTTCTCGGCCATATCGCATAGATCTCACTGTGAAAAGGCTTAAATGGCTTTTTTTACCTAAGTTTGAGGATTGCGCTCAAATCAAATGTCCTAGAACCAAATTTCCACATGTAACTACTAGATTGTGATACAATACACTAATGGGTGAAGTTTGGTTGACTTCTGCGCAGCGGTTTGGGAGTTAACATCAAAATTACATTTCTCGGCCATATCGCATAGATCTCACTGTGAAAAGGCTTAAATGGCTTTTTTGACCTAAGTTTAATAATTGCGCTCAAACCAAATGTCCTAGAACGAAATTTTCAAATGTAACTACTAGAATGTGATACAATACACTATTGGGTGAAGTTTGGTTGACTTCTGCGCAGCGGTTTGGGAGTTAACATCAAAATTACATTTCTCGGCCATATCGCATAGATCTCACTGTGAAAAGGCTTAAATGGCTTTTTTGACCTAAGTTTGAGGATTGCGCTCAAATCAAATGTCCTAGAACCAAATTTCCACATGTAACTACTAGATTGTGATACAATACACTAATGGGTGAAGTTTGGTTGACTTCTGCGCAGCGGTTTGGGAGTTAACATCAAAATTACATTTCTCGGCCATATCGCATAGATCTCACTGTGAAAAGGCTTAAATGACTTTTTTGACCTAAGTTTGAGGATTGCGCTCAAATCAAATGTCCTAGAACCAAATTTCCACATGTAACTACTAGATTGTGATACAATACACTAATAGGTGAAGTTTGGTTGACTTCTGCGCAGCGGTTTGGGAGTTAACATCAAAATTACATTTCTCGGCCATATCGCATAGATCTCACTGTGAAAAGGCTTAAATGGCTTTTTTGACCTAAGTTTGAGGATTGCGCTCAAATCAAATGTCCTAGAACCAAATTTCCACATGTAACTACTAGATTGTGATACAATACACTAATGGGTGAAGTTTGGTTGACTTCTGCGCAGCGGTTTGGGAGTTAACATCAAAATTACATTTCTCGGCCATATCGCATAGATCTCACTGTGAAAAGGCTTAAATGGCTTTTTTGACCTAAGTTTAATAATTGCGCTCAAACCAAATGTCCTAGAACGAAATTTTCAAATGTAACTACTAGAATGTGATACAATACACTATTGGGTGAAGTTTGGTTGACTTCTGCGCAGCGGTTTGGGAGTTAACATCAAAATTACATTTCTCGGCCATATCGCATAGATCTCACTGTGAAAAGGCTTAAATGGCTTTTTTGACCTAAGTTTGAGGATTTCGCTCAAATCAAATGTCCTAGAACCAAATTTCCACATGTAACTACTAGATTGTGATACAATACACTAATGGGTGAAGTTTGGTTGACTTCTGCGCAGCGGTTTGGGAGTTAACATCAAAATTACATTTCTCGGCCATATCGCATAGATCTCACTGTGAAAAGGCTTAAATGACTTTTTTGACCTAAGTTTGAGGATTGCGCTCAAATCAAATGTCCTAGAACCAAATTTCCACATGTAACTACTAGATTGTGATACAATACACTAATAGGTGAAGTTTGGTTGACATCTGCGCAGCGGTTTGGGAGTTAACATCAAAATTACATTTCTCGGCCATATCGCATAGATCTCACTGTGAAAAGGCTTAAATGGCTTTTTTGAGCTAAGTTTGAGGATTGCGCTCAAATCAAATGTCCAATAACCAAATTTCCACATGTAACTACTAGATTGTGATACAATACCCTAATGGGTGAAGTTTGGTTGACTTCTGCGCAGCGGTTTGGGAGTTAACATCAAAATTACATTTCTCGGCCATATCGCATAGATCTCACTGTGAAAAGGCTTAAATGACTTTTTTAATTACGTTTGATGATTGCGTTCAAACAAAATGTCCTAGAACAAAATTTTCAAATGTAACTACTAGATTGTGATACAATACACTATTGGGTGAAGTTTGGTTGACTTCTGCGCAGCGGTTTGGGAGTTAACATCAAAATTACATTTCTCGGCCATATCGCATAGATCTCACTGTGAAAAGGCTTAAATGGCTTTTTTGACCTAAGTTTGAGGATTGCGCTCAAATCAAATGTCCTAGAACCAAATTTCCACATGTAATTACTAGATTATGATACAATACACTAATGGGTGAAGTTTGGTTGACTTCTGCGCAGCGGTTTGGGAGTTAACATCAAAATTACATTTCTCGGCCATATCGCATAGATCTCACTGTGAAAAGGCTTAAATGACTTTTTTAATTAAGTTTAATGATTGCGCTCAAACAAAATGTCCTAGAACAAAATTTTCAAATGTAACTACTAGATTGTGATACAATACACTATTGGGTGAAGTTTAGTTGACTTCTGCGCAGCGGTTTGGGAGTTAACATCAAAATTACATTTCTCGGCCATATCGCATAGATCTCACTGTGAAAAGGCTTAAATGGCTTTTTTGACCTAAGTTTGAGGATTGCGCTCAAATCAAATGTCCTAGAACCAAATTTCCACATGTAACTACTAGATTGTGATACAATACACTAATGGTTGAAGATTGGTTGACTTCTGCGCAGCGGTTTGGGAGTGAACATCAAAATTACATTTCTCGGCCATATCGCATAGATCTCACTGTGAAAAGGCTCAAATGACTTTTTTTAATTAAGTTTGAAGATTGCGCTCAAATCAAATGTCCTAGAACTAAATTTCCAAATGTAACTACTAGATTGTGATAAAATACACTATTGGGTGAAGTTTGGTTGACTTCTGCGCAGCGGTTTGGGAGTTAACATCAAAATTACATTTCTCGGCCATATCGCATAGATCTCACTGTGAAAAGGCTTAAATGGCTTTTTTGACCTAAGTTTGAGGATTGCGCTCAAATCAAATGTCCTAGAACCAAATTTCCACATGTAACTACTAGATTGTGATACAATACACTAATGGGTGAAGTTTGGTTGACTTCTGCGCAGCGGTTTGGGAGTTAACATCAAAATTACATTTCTCGGCCATATCGCATAGATCTCACTGTTAAAAGGCTTAAATGACTTTTTTAATTAAGTTTGATGATTGCGTTCAAACAAAATGTCCTAGAACAAAATTTTCAAATGTAACTACTAGATTGTGATACAATACACTATTGGGTGAAGTTTGGTTGACTTCTGCGCAGCGGTTTGGGAGTTAACATCAAAATTACATTTCTCGGCCATATCGCATAGATCTCACTGTGAAAAGGCTTAAATGACTTTTTTAATTAAGTTTAATAATTGCGCTCAAACCAAATGTCCTAAAACGAAATTTTCAAATGTAACTACTAGAATGTGATACAATACACTATTGGCTGAAGTTTGGTTGACTTCTGCGCAGCGGTTTGGGAGTTAACATCAAAATTACATTTCTCGGCCATATCGCATAGATCTCACTGTGAAAAGGCTTAAATGGCTTTTTTGACCTAAGTTTGAGGATTGCGCTCAAATCAAATGTCCTATAACCAAATTTCCACATGTAACTACTAGATTGTGATACAATACACTAATGGGTGAAGTTTGGTTGACTTCTGCGCAGCGGTTTGGGAGTTAACATCAAAATTACATTTCTCGGCCATATCGCACAGATCTCACTGTGAAAAGGCTTAAATGACTTTTTTAATTAAGTTTGATGATTGCGTTCAAACAAAATGTCCTAGAACAAAATTTTCAAATGTAACTACTAGATTGTGATACAATACACTATTGGGTGAAGTTTGGTTGACTTCTGCGCAGCGGTTTGGGAGTTAACATCAAAATTACATTTCTCGGCCATATCGCATAGATCTCACTGTGAAAAGGCTTAAATGGCTTTTTTGACCTAAGTTTGAGGATTGCGCTCAAATCAAATGTCCTAGAACCAAATTTCCACATGTAACTACTAGATTGTGATACAATACACTAATGGGTGAAGTTTGGTTTACTTCTGCGCAGCGGTTTGGGAGTTAACATCAAAATTACATTTCTCGGCCATATCGCATAGATCTCACTGTGAAAAGGCTTGAATGGCTTTTTTGACCTAAGTTTAATGATTGCGCTCAAACCAAATGTCCTAGAACGAAATTTTCAAATGTAACTACTAGAATGTGATACTATACACTATTGGGTGAAGTTTGGTTGACTTCTGCGCAGCGGTTTGGGAGTTAACATCAAAATTACATTTCTCGGCCATATCGCATAGATCTCACTGTGAAAAGGCTTAAATGGCTTTTTTGACCTAAGTTTGAGGATTGCGCTCAAACAAAATGTCCTAGAACAAAATTTTCAAATGTAACTACTAGATTGTGATACAATACACTATTGGGTGAAGTTTGGTTGACTTCTGCGCAGCGGTTTGGGAGTTAACATCAAAATTACATTTCTCGGCCATATCGCATAGATCTCACTGTGAAAAGGCTTAAATGACTTTTTTAATTAAGTTTGATGATTGCGTTCAAACAAAATGTCCTAGAACAAAATTTTCAAATGTAACTACTAGATTGTGATACAATACACTATTGGGTGAAGTTTGGTTGACTTCTGCGCAGCGGTTTGGGAGTTAACATCAAAATTACATTTCTCGGCCATATCGCATAGATCTCACTGTGAAAAGGCTTAAATGGCTTTTTTGACCTAAGTTTGAGGATTGCGCTCAAACCAAATGTCCTAGAACGAAATTTTAAAATGTAACTACTAGAATGTGATACAATACACTATTGGGTGAAGTTTGGTTGACTTCTGCGCAGCGGTTTGGGAGTTAACATCAAAATTACATTTCTCGGCCATATCGCATAGATCTCACTGTGAAAAGGCTTAAATGGCTTTTTTGACCTAAGTTTGAGGATTGCGCTCAAACCAAATGTCCTAGAACGAAATTTTAAAATGTAACTACTAGAATGTGATACAATACACTATTGGGTGAAGTTTGGTTGACTTCTGCGCAGCGGCTTGGGAGTTAACATCAAAATTACATTTCTCGGCCATATCGCATAGATCTCACTGTGAAAAGGCTTAAATGGCTTTTTTGACCTAAGTTTGAGGATTGCGCTCAAATCAGATGTCCTAGAACCAAATTTCCACATGTAACTACTAGATTGTGATACAATACACTAATGGGTGAAGTTTGGTTGACTTCTGCGCAGCGGTTTGGGAGTTAACATCAAAATTACATTTCTCGGCCATATCGCATAGATCTCACTGTGAAAAGGCTTAAATGACTTTTTTAATTAAGTTTGATGATTGCGCTCAAACAAAATTTCCTAGAACAAAATTTTCAAATGTAACTACTAGATTGTGATACAATACACTATTGGGTGAAGTTTGGTTGACTTCTGCGCAGCGGTTTGGGAGTTAACATCAAAATTACATTTCTCGGCCATATCGCATAGATCTCACTGTGAAAAGGCTTAAATGACTTTTTTAATTAAGTTTGATGATTGCGTTCAAACAAAATGTCCTAGAACAAAATTTTCAAATGTAACTACTAGATTGTGATACAATACACTATTGGGTGAAGTTTGGTTGACTTCTGCGCAGCGGTTTGGGAGTTAACATCAAAATTACATTTCTCGGCCATATCGCATAGATCTCACTGTGAAAAGGCTTAAATGGCTTTTTTGACCTAAGTTTAAAGATTGCGCTCAGACCAAATGTCCTAGAACGAAATTTTCAAATGTAACTACTAGATTGTGATACAATACACTAATGGGTGAAGTTTGGTTGACTTCTGCGCAGCGGTTTGGGAGTTAACATCAAAATTACATTTCTCGGCCATATCGCATAGATCTCACTGTGAAAAGGCTTAAATGGCTTTTTTGACCTAAGTTTGAGGATTGCGCTCAAATCAAATGTCCTATAACCAAATTTCCACATGTAACTACTAGATTGTGATACAATACACTAATGGGTGAAGTTTGGTTGACTTCTGCGCAGCGGTTTGGGAGTGAACATCAAAATTACATTTCTCGGCCATATCGCATAGATCTCACTGTGAAAAGGCTTAAATGACTTTTTTAATTAAGTTTGATGATTGCGCTCAAACAAAATTTCCTAAAACAACATTTTCAAATGTAACTACTAGATTGTGATACAATACACTATTGGGTGAAGTTTGGTTGACTTCTGCGCAGCGGTTTGGGAGTTAACATCAAAATTACATTTCTCGGCCATATCGCATAGATCTCACTGTGAAAAGGCTTAAATGACTTTTTTAATTAAGTTTGATGATTGCGTTCAAACAAAATGTCCTAGAACAAAATTTTAAAATGTAACTACTAGATTGTGATACAATACACTATTGGGTGAAGTTTGGTTGACTTCTGCGCAGCGGTTTGGGAGTTAACATCAAAATTACATTTCTCGGCCATATCGCATAGATCTCACTGTGAAAAGGCTTAAATGACTTTTTTAATTAAGTTTAATAATTGCGCTCAAACCAAATGTCCTAAAACGAAATTTTCAAATGTAACTACTAGAATGTGATACAATACACTATTGGGTGAAGTTTAGTTGACTTCTGCGCAGCGGTTTGGGAGTTAACATCAAAATTACATTTCTCGGCCATATCGCATAGATCTCACTGTGAAAAGGCTTAAATGGCTTTTTTGACCTAAGTTTGAGGATTGCGCTCAAATCAAATGTCCTAGAACCAAATTTCCACATGTAACTACTAGATTGTGATACAATACACTAATGGGTGAAGTTTGGTTTACTTCTGCGCAGCGGTTTGGGAGTTAACATCAAAATTACATTTCTCGGCCATATCGCATAGATCTCACTGTGAAAAGGCTTAAATGGCTTTTTTGACCTAAGTTTGAGGATTGCGCTCAAATCAAATGTCCTAGAACCAAATTTCCACATGTAACTACTAGATTGTGATACAATACACTAATGGGTGAAGTTTGGTTGACTTCTGCGCAGCGGTTTGGGAGTTAACATCAAAATTACATTTCTCGGCCATATCGCATAGATCTCACTGTGAAAAGGCTTAAATGACTTTTTTAATTAAGTTTGATGATTGCGTTCAAACAAAATGTCCTAGAACAAAATTTTCAAATGTAACTACTAGATTGTGATACAATACACTATTGGGTGAAGTTTGGTTGACTTCTGCGCAGCGGTTTGGGAGTTAACATCAAAATTACATTTCTCGGCCATATCGCATAGATCTCACTGTGAAAAGGCTTAAATGGCTTTTTTGACCTAAGTTTGAGGATTGCGCTCAAATCAAATGTCCTAGAACCAAATTTCCACATGTAACTACTAGATTGTGATACAATACACTAATAGGTGAAGTTTGGTTGACTTCTGCGCAGCGGTTTGGGAGTTAACATCAAAATTACATTTCTCGGCCATATCGCACAGATCTCACTGTGAAAAGGCTTAAATGACTTTTTTAATTAAGTTTGATGATTGCGTTCAAACAAAATGTCCTAGAACAAAATTTTCAAATGTAACTACTAGATTGTGATACAATACACTATTGGGTGAAGTTTGGTTGACTTCTGCGCAGCGGTTTGGGAGTTAACATCAAAATTACATTTCTCGGCCATATCGCATAGATCTCACTGTGAAAAGGCTTAAATGGCTTTTTTGACCTAAGTTTGAGGATTGCGCTCAAATCAAATGTCCTAGAACCAAATTTCCACATGTAACTACTAGATTGTGATACAATACACTAATGGGTGAAGTTTGGTTTACTTCTGCGCAGCGGTTTGGGAGTTAACATCAAAATTACATTTCTCGGCCATATCGCATAGATCTCACTGTGAAAAGGCTTAAATGACTTTTTAAATTAAGTTTGATGATTGCGTTCAAACAAAATGTCCTAGAACAAAATTTTCAAATGTAACTACTAGATTGTGATACAATACACTATTGGGTGAAGTTTGGTTGACTTCTGCGCAGCGGTTTGGGAGTTAACATCAAAATTACATTTCTCGGCCATATCGCATAGATCTCACTGTGAAAAGGCTTAAATGGCTTTTTTGACCTAAGTTTGAGGATTGCGCTCAAACCAAATGTCCTAGAACGAAATTTTAAAATGTAACTACTAGAATGTGATACAATACACTAATGGGTGAAGTTTGGTTGACTTCTGCGCAGCGGTTTGGGAGTTAACATCAAAATTACATTTCTCGGCCATATCGCATAGATCTCACTGTGAAAAGGCTTAAATGACTTTTTTAATTAAGTTTGATGATTGCGCTCAAACAAAATTTCCTAGAACAAAATTTTCAAATGTAACTACTAGATTGTGATACAATACACTATTGGGTGAAGTTTGGTTGACTTCTGCGCAGCGGTTTGGGAGTTAACATCAAAATTACATTTCTCGGCCATATCGCATAGATCTCACTGTGAAAAGGCTTAAATGACTTTTTTAATTAAGTTTGATGATTGCGTTCAAACAAAATGTCCTAGAACAAAATTTTCAAATGTAACTACTAGATTGTGATACAATACACTATTGGGTGAAGTTTGGTTGACTTCTGCGCAGCGGTTTGGGAGTTAACATCAAAATTACATTTCTCGGCCATATCGCATAGATCTCACTGTGAAAAGGCTTAAATGGCTTTTTTGACCTAAGTTTAAAGATTGCGCTCAAACCAAATGTCCTAGAACGAAATTTTCAAATGTAACTACTAGATTGTGATACAATACACTAATGGGTGAAGTTTGGTTGACTTCTGCGCAGCGGTTTGGGAGTTAACATCAAAATTACATTTCTCGGCCATATCGCATAGATCTCACTGTGAAAAGGCTTAAATGGCTTTTTTGACCTAAGTTTGAGGATTGCGCTCAAATCAAATGTCCTATAACCAAATTTCCACATGTAACTACTAGATTGTGATACAATACACTAATGGGTGAAGTTTGGTTGACTTCTGCGCAGCGGTTTGGGAGTGAACATCAAAATTACATTTCTCGGCCATATCGCATAGATCTCACTGTGAAAAGGCTTAAATGACTTTTTTAATTAAGTTTGATGATTGCGCTCAAACAAAATTTCCTAAAACAAAATTTTCAAATGTAACTACTAGATTGTGATACAATACACTATTGGGTGAAGTTTGGTTGACTTCTGCGCAGCGGTTTGGGAGTTAACATCAAAATTACATTTCTCGGCCATATCGCATAGATCTCACTGTGAAAAGGCTTAAATGACTTTTTTAATTAAGTTTGATGATTGCGTTCAAACAAAATGTCCTAGAACAAAATTTTCAAATGTAACTACTAGATTGTGATACAATACACTATTGGGTGAAGTTTGGTTGACTTCTGCGCAGCGGTTTGGGAGTTAACATCAAAATTACATTTCTCGGCCATATCGCATAGATCTCACTGTGAAAAGGCTTAAATGACTTTTTTAATTAAGTTTAATAATTGCGCTCAAACCAAATGTCCTAAAACGAAATTTTCAAATGTAACTACTAGAATGTGATACAATACACTATTGGGTGAAGTTTGGTTGACTTCTGCGCAGCGGTTTGGGAGTTAACATCAAAATTACATTTCTCGGCCATATCGCATAGATCTCACTGTGAAAAGGCTTAAATGGCTTTTTTGACCTAAGTTTGAGCATTGCGCTCAAATCAAATGTCCTAGAACCAAATTTCCACATGTAACTACTAGATTGTGATACAATACACTAATGGGTGAAGTTTGGTTGACTTCTGCGCAGCGGTTTGGGAGTTAACATCAAAATTACATTTCTCGGCCATATCGCATAGATCTCACTGTGAAAAGGCTTAAATGACTTTTTTAATTAAGTTTGATGATTGCGCTCAAACAAAATTTCCTAGAACAAAATTTTCAAATGTAACTACTAGATTGTGATACAATACACTATTGGGTGAAGTTTGGTTGACTTCTGCGCAGCGGTTTGGGAGTTAACATCAAAATTACATTTCTCGGCCATATCGCATAGATCTCACTGTGAAAAGGCTTAAATGACTTTTTTAATTAAGTTTGATGATTGCGTTCAAACAAAATGTCCTAGAACAAAATTTTCAAATGTAACTACTAGATTGTGATACAATACACTATTGGGTGAAGTTTGGTTGACTTCTGCGCAGCGGTTTGGGAGTTAACATCAAAATTACATACTTTTTTGACCTAAGTTTGAGGATTGCGCTCAAATCAAATGTCCTAGAACCAAATTTCCACATGTAATTACTAGATTATGATACAATACACTAATGGGTGAAGTTTGGTGTACTTCTGCGCAGCGGTTTGGGAGTTAACATCAAAATTACATTTCTCGGCCATATCGCATAGATCTCACTGTGAAAAGGCTTAAATGACTTTTTTAATTAAGTTTAATGATTGCGCTCAAACAAAATGTCCTAGAACAAAATTTTCAAATGTAACTACTAGATTGTGATACAATACACTATTGGGTGAAGTTTAGTTGACTTCTGCGCAGCGGTTTGGGAGTTAACATCAAAATTACATTTCTCGGCCATATCGCATAGATCTCACTGTGAAAAGGCTTAAATGGCTTTTTTGACCTAAGTTTGAGGATTGCGCTCAAATCAAATGTCCTAGAACCAAATTTCCACATGTAACTACTAGATTGTGATACAATACACTAATGGTTGAAGTTTGGTTGACTTCTGCGCAGCGGTTTGGGAGTGAACATCAAAATTACATTTCTCGGCCATATCGCATAGATCTCACTGTGAAAAGGCTTAAATGACTTTTTTTAATTAAGTTCGAAGATTGCGTTCAAATCAAATGTCCTAGAACTAAATTTCCAAATGTAACTACTAGATTGTGATAAAATACACTATTGGGTGAAGTTTGGTTGACTTCTGCGCAGCGGTTTGGGAGTTAACATCAAAATTACATTTCTCGGCCATATCGCATAGATCTCACTGTGAAAAGGCTTAAATGGCTTTTTTGACCTAAGTTTGAGGATTGCGCTCAAATCAAATGTCCTAAAACCAAATTTCCACATGTAACTACTAGATTGTGATACAATACACTAATGGGTGAAGTTTGGTTGACTTCTGCGCAGCGGTTTGGGAGTTAACATCAAAATTACATTTCTCGGCCATATCGCATAGATCTCACTGTGAAAAGGCTTAAATGACTTTTTTTAATTAAGTTTGATGATTGCGTTCAAACAAAATGTCCTAGAACAAAATTTTCAAATGTAACTACTAGATTGTGATACAATACAGAATACACTAATGGGTGAAGTTTGGTTGACTTCTGCGCAGCGGTTTGGGAGTTAACATCAAAATTACATTTCTCGGCCATATCGCATAGATCTCACTGTGAAAAGGCTTAAATGACTTTTTTAATTAAGTTTGATGATTGCGTTCAAACAAAATGTCCTAGAACAAAATTTTCAAATGTAACTACTAGATTGTGATACAATACACTATTGGGTGAAGTTTGGTTGACTTCTGCGCAGCGGTTTGGGAGTTAACATCAAAATTACATTTCTCGACCATATCGCATAGATCTCACTGTGAAAAGGCTTAAATGACTTTTTTAATTAAGTTTAATGATTGCGCTCAAACCAAATGTCCTAGAACGAAATTCTCAAATATAACTACTAGAATGTGATACAATACACTATTGGGTGAAGTTTAGTTGACTTCTGCGCAGCGGTTTGGGAGTTAACATCAAATTTACATTTCTCGGCCATATCGCATAGATCTCACTGTGAAAAGGCTTAAATGGCTTTTTTGACCTAAGTTTGAGGATTGCGCTCAAATCAAATGTCCTAGAACCAAATTTCCACATGTAACTACTAGATTGTGATACAATACACTAATGGGTGAAGTTTGGTTTACTTCTGCGCAGCGGTTTGGGAGTTAACATCAAAATTACATTTCTCGGTAATATCGCATAGATCTCACTGTGAAAAGGCTTAAATGGCTTTTTTGACCTAAGTTTAATAATTGCGCTCAAACCAAATGTCCTAGAACTAAATTTCCAAATGTAACTACTAGATTGTGATGAAATACACTATTGGGTGAAGTTTGGTTGACTTCTGCGCAGCGGTTTGGGAGTTAACATCAAAATTACATTTCTCGGCCATATCGCATAGATCTCACTGTGAAAAGGCTTAAATGGCTTTTTTGACCTAAGTTTGAGGATTGCGCTCAAATCAAATGTCCTATAACCAAATTTCCACATGTAACTACTAGATTGTGATACAATACACTAATGGGTGAAGTTTGGTTGACTTCTGCGCAGCGGTTTGGGAGTTAACATCAAAATTACATTTCTCGGCCATATCGCATAGATCTCACTGTGAAAAGGCTTAAATGACTTTTTTAATTAAGTTTGATGATTGCGTTCAAACAAAATGTCCTAGAACAAAATTTTTAAATGTAACTACTAGATTGTGATACAATACACTATTGGGTGAAGTTTGGTTGACTTCTGCGCAGCGGTTTGGGAGTTAACATCAAAATTACATTTCTCGGCCATATCGCATAGATCTCACTGTGAAAAGGCTTAAATGGCTTTTTTGACCTAAGTTTGAGGATTGCGCTCAAATCAAATGTCCTAGAACCAAATTTCCACATGTAACTACTAGATTGTGATACAATACACTAATGGGTGAAGTTTGGTTTACTTCTGCGCAGCGGTTTGGGAGTTAACATCAAAATTACATTTCTCGGCCATATCGCATAGATCTCACTGTGAAAAGGCTTAAATGACTTTTTTAATTAAGTTTGATGATTGCGCTCAAACAAAATTTCCTAGAACAAAATTTTCAAATGTAACTACTAGATTGTGATACAATACACTATTGGGTGAAGTTTGGTTGACTTCTGCGCAGCGGTTTGGGAGTTAACATCAAAATTACATTTCTCGGCCATATCGCATAGATCTCACTGTGAAAAGGCTTAAATGACTTTTTTAATTAAGTTTGATGATTGCGTTCAAACAAAATGTCCTAGAACAAAATTTTCAAATGTAACTACTAGATTGTGATACAATACACTATTGGGTGAAGTTTGGTTGACTTCTGCGCAGCGGTTTGGGAGTTAACATCAAAATTACATTTCTCGGCCATATCGCATAGATCTCACTGTGAAAAGGCTTAAATGGCTTTTTTGACCTAAGTTTAAAGATTGCGCTCAAACCAAATGTCCTAGAACGAAATTTTCAAATGTAACTACTAGATTGTGATACAATACACTAATGGGTGAAGTTTGGTTGACTTCTGCGCAGCGGTTTGGGAGTTAACATCAAAATTACATTTCTCGGCCATATCGCATAGATCTCACTGTGAAAAGGCTTAAATGGCTTTTTTTACCTAAGTTTGAGGATTGCGCTCAAATCAAATGTCCTATAACCAAATTTCCACATGTAACTACTAGATTGTGATACAATACACTAATGGGTGAAGTTTGGTTGACTTCTGCGCAGCGGTTTGGGAGTGAACATCAAAATTACATTTCTCGGCCATATCGCATAGATCTCACTGTGAAAAGGCTTAAATGGCTTTTTTGACCTAAGTTTGAGGATTGCGCTCAAATCAAATGTCCTATAACCAAATTTCCACATGTAACTACTAGATTGTGATACAATACACTAATGGGTGAAGTTTGGTTGACTTCTGCGCAGCGGTTTGGGAGTGAACATCAAAATTACATTTCTCGGCCATATCGCATAGATCTCACTGTGAAAAGGCTTAAATGACTTTTTTAATTAAGTTTGATGATTGCGCTCAAACAAAATTTCCTAAAACAAAATTTTCAAATGTAACTACTAGATTGTGATACAATACACTATTGGGTGAAGTTTGGTTGACTTCTGCGCAGCGGTTTGGGAGTTAACATCAAAATTACATTTCTCGGCCATATCGCATACTGTGTAGATCTCACTGTGAAAAGGCTTAAATGACTTTTTTAATTAAGTTTGATGATTGCGTTCAAACAAAATGTCCTAGAACAAAATTTTCAAATGTAACTACTAGATTGTGATACAATACACTATTGGGTGAAGTTTGGTTGACTTCTGCGCAGCGGTTTGGGAGTTAACATCAAAATTACATTTCTCGGCCATATCGCATAGATCTCACTGTGAAAAGGCTTAAATGACTTTTTTAATTAAGTTTAATAATTGCGCTCAAACCAAATGTCCTAAAACGAAATTTTCAAATGTAACTACTAGAATGTGATACAATACACTATTGGGTGAAGTTTAGTTGACTTCTGCGCAGCGGTTTGGGAGTTAACATCAAAATTACATTTCTCGGCCATATCGCATAGATCTCACTGTGAAAAGGCTTAAATGGCTTTTTTGACCTAAGTTTGAGGATTGCGCTCAAATCAAATGTCCTAGAACCAAATTTCCACATGTAACTACTAGATTGTGATACAATACACTAATGGGTGAAGTTTGGTTGACTTCTGCGCAGCGGTTTGGGAGTTAACATCAAAATTACATTTCTCGGCCATATCGCATAGATCTCACTGTGAAAAGGCTTAAATGGCTTTTTTGACCTAAGTTTAATAATTGCGCTCAAACCAAATGTCCTAGAACGAAATTTTCAAATGTAACTACTAGAATGTGATACAATACACTATTGGGTGAAGTTTGGTTGACTTCTGCATAGCGGTTTGGGAGTTAACATCAAAATTACATTTCTCGGCCATATCGCATAGATCTCACTGTGAAAAGGCTTAAATGGCTTTTTTGACCTAAGTTTGAGGATTGCGCTCAAATCAAATGTCCTAGAACCAAATTTCCACATGTAACTACTAGATTGTGATACAATACACTAATGGGTGAAGTTTGGTTGACTTCTGCGCAGCGGTTTGGGAGTTAACATCAAAATTACATTTCTCGGCCATATCGCATAGATCTCACTGTGAAAAGGCTTAAATGACTTTTTTGACCTAAGTTTGAGGATTGCGCTCAAATCAAATGTCCTAGAACCAAATTTCCACATGTAACTACTAGATTGTGATACAATACACTAATAGGTTAAGTTTGGTTGACTTCTGCGCAGCGGTTTGGGAGTTAACATCAAAATTACATTTCTCGGCCATATCGCATAGATCTCACTGTGAAAAGGCTTAAATGGCTTTTTTGACCTAAGTTTGAGGATTGCGCTCAAATCAAATGTCCTAGAACCAAATTTCCACATGTAACTACTAGATTGTGATACAATACACTAATGGGTGAAGTTTGGTTGACTTCTGCGCAGCGGTTTGGGAGTTAACATCAAAATTACATTTCTCGGCCATATCGCATAGATCTCACTGTGAAAAGGCTTAAATGGCTTTTTTGACCTAAGTTTAATAATTGCGCTCAAACCAAATGTCCTAGAACGAAATTTTCAAATGTAACTACTAGAATGTGATACAATACACTATTGGGTGAAGTTTGGTTGACTTCTGCGCAGCGGTTTGGGAGTTAACATCAAAATTACATTTCTCGGCCATATCGCATAGATCTCACTGTGAAAAGGCTTAAATGGCTTTTTTGACCTAAGTTTGAGGATTGCGCTCAAATCAAATGTCCTAGAACCAAATTTCCACATGTAACTACTAGATTGTGATACAATACACTAATGGGTGAAGTTTGGTTGACTTCTGCGCAGCGGTTTGGGAGTTAACATCAAAATTACATTTCTCGGCCATATCGCATAGATCTCACTGTGAAAAGGCTTAAATGACTTTTTTGACCTAAGTTTGAGGATTGCGCTCAAATCAAATGTCCTAGAACCAAATTTCCACATGTAACTACTAGATTGTGATACAATACACTAATAGGTGAAGTTTGGTTGACATCTGCGCAGCGGTTTGGGAGTTAACATCAAAATTACATTTCTCGGCCATATCGCATAGATCTCACTGTGAAAAGGCTTAAATGGCTTTTTTGAGCTAAGTTTGAGGATTGCGCTCAAATCAAATGTCCAATAACCAAATTTCCACATGTAACTACTAGATTGTGATACAATACCCTAATGGGTGAAGTTTGGTTGACTTCTGCGCAGCGGTTTGGGAGTTAACATCAAAATTACATTTCTCGGCCATATCGCATAGATCTCACTGTGAAAAGGCTTAAATGACTTTTTTAATTACGTTTGATGATTGCGTTCAAACAAAATGTCCTAGAACAAAATTTTCAAATGTAACTACTAGATTGTGATACAATACACTATTGGGTGAAGTTTGGTTGACTTCTGCGCAGCGGTTTGGGAGTTAATATCAAAATTACATTTCTCGGCCATATCGCATAGATCTCACTGTGAAAAGGCTTAAATGGCTTTTTTGACCTAAGTTTGAGGATTGCGCTCAAATCAAATGTCCTAGAACCAAATTTCCACATGTAATTACTAGATTATGATACAATACACTAATGGGTGAAGTTTGGTTGACTTCTGCGCAGCGGTTTGGGAGTTAACATCAAAATTACATTTCTCGGCCATATCGCATAGATCTCACTGTGAAAAGGCTTAAATGACTTTTTTAATTAAGTTTAATGATTGCGCTCAAACAAAATGTCCTAGAACAAAATTTTCAAATGTAACTACTAGATTGTGATACAATACACTATTGGGTGAAGTTTAGTTGACTTCTGCGCAGCGGTTTGGGAGTTAACATCAAAATTACATTTCTCGGCCATATCGCATAGATCTCACTGTGAAAAGGCTTAAATGGCTTTTTTGACCTAAGTTTGAGGATTGCGCTCAAATCAAATGTCCTAGAACCAAATTTCCACATGTAACTACTAGATTGTGATACAATACACTAATGGTTGAAGATTGGTTGACTTCTGCGCAGCGGTTTGGGAGTGAACATCAAAATTACATTTCTCGGCCATATCGCATAGATCTCACTGTGAAAAGGCTCAAATGACTTTTTTTAATTAAGTTTGAAGATTGCGCTCAAATCAAATGTCCTAGAACTAAATTTCCAAATGTAACTACTAGATTGTGATAAAATACACTATTGGGTGAAGTTGGTTGACTTCTGCGCAGCGGTTTGGGAGTTAACATCAAAATTACATTTCTCGGCCATATCGCATAGATCTCACTGTGAAAAGGCTTAAATGGCTTTTTTGACCTAAGTTTGAGGATTGCGCTCAAATCAAATGTCCTAGAACCAAATTTCCACATGTAACTACTAGATTGTGATACAATACACTAATGGGTGAAGTTTGGTTGACTTCTGCGCAGCGGTTTGGGAGTTAACATCAAAATTACATTTCTCGGCCATATCGCATAGATCTCACTGTTAAAAGGCTTAAATGACTTTTTTAATTAAGTTTGATGATTGCGTTCAAACAAAATGTCCTAGAACAAAATTTTCAAATGTAACTACTAGATTGTGATACAATACACTATTGGGTGAAGTTTGGTTGACTTCTGCGCAGCGGTTTGGGAGTTAACATCAAAATTACATTTCTCGGCCATATCGCATAGATCTCACTGTGAAAAGGCTTAAATGACTTTTTTAATTAAGTTTAATAATTGCGCTCAAACCAAATGTCCTAAAACGAAATTTTCAAATGTAACTACTAGAATGTGATACAATACACTATTGGCTGAAGTTTGGTTGACTTCTGCGCAGCGGTTTGGGAGTTAACATCAAAATTACATTTCTCGGCCATATCGCATAGATCTCACTGTGAAAAGGCTTAAATGGCTTTTTTGACCTAAGTTTGAGGATTGCGCTCAAATCAAATGTCCTATAACCAAATTTCCACATGTAACTACTAGATTGTGATACAATACACTAATGGGTGAAGTTTGGTTGACTTCTGCGCAGCGGTTTGGGAGTTAACATCAAAATTACATTTCTCGGCCATATCGCACAGATCTCACTGTGAAAAGGCTTAAATGACTTTTTTAATTAAGTTTGATGATTGCATTCAAACAAAATGTCCTAGAACAAAATTTTCAAATGTAACTACTAGATTGTGATACAATACACTATTGGGTGAAGTTTGGTTGACTTCTGCGCAGCGGTTTGGGAGTTAACATCAAAATTACATTTCTCGGCCATATCGCATAGATCTCACTGTGAAAAGGCTTAAATGGCTTTTTTGACCTAAGTTTGAGGATTGCGCTCAAATCAAATGTCCTAGAACCAAATTTCCACATGTAACTACTAGATTGTGATACAATACACTAATGGGTGAAGTTTGGTTTACTTCTGCGCAGCGGTTTGGGAGTTAACATCAAAATTACATTTCTCGGCCATATCGCATAGATCTCACTGTGAAAAGGCTTGAATGGCTTTTTTGACCTAAGTTTAATGATTGCGCTCAAACCAAATGTCCTAGAACGAAATTTTCAAATGTAACTACTAGAATGTGATACTATACACTATTGGGTGAAGTTTGGTTGACTTCTGCGCAGCGGTTTGGGAGTTAACATCAAAATTACATTTCTCGGCCATATCGCATAGATCTCACTGTGAAAAGGCTTAAATGGTTTTTTGACCTAAGTTTGAGGATTGCGCTCAAACAAAATGTCCTAGAACAAAATTTTCAAATGTAACTACTAGATTGTGATACAATACACTATTGGGTGAAGTTTGGTTGACTTCTGCGCAGCGGTTTGGGAGTTAACATCAAAATTACATTTCTCGGCCATATCGCATAGATCTCACTGTGAAAAGGCTTAAATGACTTTTTTAATTAAGTTTGATGATTGCGTTCAAACAAAATGTCCTAGAACAAAATTTTCAAATGTAACTACTAGATTGTGATACAATACACTATTGGGTGAAGTTTGGTTGACTTCTGCGCAGCGGTTTGGGAGTTAACATCAAAATTACATTTCTCGGCCATATCGCATAGATCTCACTGTGAAAAGGCTTAAATGGCTTTTTTGACCTAAGTTTGAGGATTGCGCTCAAACCAAATGTCCTAGAACGAAATTTTAAAATGTAACTACTAGAATGTGATACAATACACTATTGGGTGAAGTTTGGTTGACTTCTGCGCAGCGGTTTGGGAGTTAACATCAAAATTACATTTCTCGGCCATATCGCATAGATCTCACTGTGAAAAGGCTTAAATGGCTTTTTTGACCTAAGTTTGAGGATTGCGCTCAAACCAAATGTCCTAGAACGAAATTTTAAAATGTAACTACTAGAATGTGATACAATACACTATTGGGTGAAGTTTGGTTGACTTCTGCGCAGCGGCTTGGGAGTTAACATCAAAATTACATTTCTCGGCCATATCGCATAGATCTCACTGTGAAAAGGCTTAAATGGCTTTTTTGACCTAAGTTTGAGGATTGCGCTCAAATCAGATGTCCTAGAACCAAATTTCCACATGTAACTACTAGATTGTGATACAATACACTAATGGGTGAAGTTTGGTTGACTTCTGCGCAGCGGTTTGGGAGTTAACATCAAAATTACATTTCTCGGCCATATCGCATAGATCTCACTGTGAAAAGGCTTAAATGACTTTTTTAATTAAGTTTGATGATTGCGCTCAAACAAAATTTCCTAGAACAAAATTTTCAAATGTAACTACTAGATTGTGATACAATACACTATTGGGTGAAGTTTGGTTGACTTCTGCGCAGCGGTTTGGGAGTTAACATCAAAATTACATTTCTCGGCCATATCGCATAGATCTCACTGTGAAAAGGCTTAAATGACTTTTTTAATTAAGTTTGATGATTGCGTTCAAACAAAATGTCCTAGAACAAAATTTTCAAATGTAACTACTAGATTGTGATACAATACACTATTGGGTGAAGTTTGGTTGACTTCTGCGCAGCGGTTTGGGAGTTAACATCAAAATTACATTTCTCGGCCATATCGCATAGATCTCACTGTGAAAAGGCTTAAATGGCTTTTTTGACCTAAGTTTAAAGATTGCGCTCAGACCAAATGTCCTAGAACGAAATTTTCAAATGTAACTACTAGATTGTGATACAATACACTAATGGGTGAAGTTTGGTTGACTTCTGCGCAGCGGTTTGGGAGTTAACATCAAAATTACATTTCTCGGCCATATCGCATAGATCTCACTGTGAAAAGGCTTAAATGGCTTTTTTGACCTAAGTTTGAGGATTGCGCTCAAATCAAATGTCCTATAACCAAATTTCCACATGTAACTACTAGATTGTGATACAATACACTAATGGGTGAAGTTTGGTTGACTTCTGCGCAGCGGTTTGGGAGTGAACATCAAAATTACATTTCTCGGCCATATCGCATAGATCTCACTGTGAAAAGGCTTAAATGACTTTTTTAATTAAGTTTGATGATTGCGCTCAAACAAAATTTCCTAAAACAACATTTTCAAATGTAACTACTAGATTGTGATACAATACACTATTGGGTGAAGTTTGGTTGACTTCTGCGCAGCGGTTTGGGAGTTAACATCAAAATTACATTTCTCGGCCATATCGCATAGATCTCACTGTGAAAAGGCTTAAATGACTTTTTTAATTAAGTTTGATGATTGCGTTCAAACAAAATGTCCTAGAACAAAATTTTAAAATGTAACTACTAGATTGTGATACAATACACTATTGGGTGAAGTTTGGTTGACTTCTGCGCAGCGGTTTGGGAGTTAACATCAAAATTACATTTCTCGGCCATATCGCATAGATCTCACTGTGAAAAGGCTTAAATGACTTTTTTAATTAAGTTTAATAATTGCGCTCAAACCAAATGTCCTAAAACGAAATTTTCAAATGTAACTACTAGAATGTGATACAATACACTATTGGGTGAAGTTTAGTTGACTTCTGCGCAGCGGTTTGGGAGTTAACATCAAAATTACATTTCTCGGCCATATCGCATAGATCTCACTGTGAAAAGGCTTAAATGGCTTTTTTGACCTAAGTTTGAGGATTGCGCTCAAATCAAATGTCCTAGAACCAAATTTCCACATGTAACTACTAGATTGTGATACAATACACTAATGGGTGAAGTTTGGTTTACTTCTGCGCAGCGGTTTGGGAGTTAACATCAAAATTACATTTCTCGGCCATATCGCATAGATCTCACTGTGAAAAGGCTTAAATGGCTTTTTTGACCTAAGTTTGAGGATTGCGCTCAAATCAAATGTCCTAGAACCAAATTTCCACATGTAACTACTAGATTGTGATACAATACACTAATGGGTGAAGTTTGGTTGACTTCTGCGCAGCGGTTTGGGAGTTAACATCAAAATTACATTTCTCGGCCATATCGCATAGATCTCACTGTGAAAAGGCTTAAATGACTTTTTTAATTAAGTTTGATGATTGCGTTCAAACAAAATGTCCTAGAACAAAATTTTCAAATGTAACTACTAGATTGTGATACAATACACTATTGGGTGAAGTTTGGTTGACTTCTGCGCAGCGGTTTGGGAGTTAACATCAAAATTACATTTCTCGGCCATATCGCATAGATCTCACTGTGAAAAGGCTTAAATGGCTTTTTTGACCTAAGTTTGAGGATTGCGCTCAAATCAAATGTCCTAGAACCAAATTTCCACATGTAACTACTAGATTGTGATACAATACACTAATAGGTGAAGTTTGGTTGACTTCTGCGCAGCGGTTTGGGAGTTAACATCAAAATTACATTTCTCGGCCATATCGCACAGATCTCACTGTGAAAAGGCTTAAATGACTTTTTTAATTAAGTTTGATGATTGCGTTCAAACAAAATGTCCTAGAACAAAATTTTCAAATGTAACTACTAGATTGTGATACAATACACTATTGGGTGAAGTTTGGTTGACTTCTGCGCAGCGGTTTGGGAGTTAACATCAAAATTACATTTCTCGGCCATATCCCATAGATCTCACTGTGAAAAGGCTTAAATGGCTTTTTTGACCTAAGTTTGAGGATTGCGCTCAAATCAAATGTCCTAGAACCAAATTTCCACATGTAACTACTAGATTGTGATACAATACACTAATGGGTGAAGTTTGGTTTACTTCTGCGCAGCGGTTTGGGAGTTAACATCAAAATTACATTTCTCGGCCATATCGCATAGATCTCACTGTGAAAAGGCTTAAATGACTTTTTAAATTAAGTTTGATGATTGCGTTCAAACAAAATGTCCTAGAACAAAATTTTCAAATGTAACTACTAGATTGTGATACAATACACTATTGGGTGAAGTTTGGTTGACTTCTGCGCAGCGGTTTGGGAGTTAACATCAAAATTACATTTCTCGGCCATATCGCATAGATCTCACTGTGAAAAGGCTTAAATGGCTTTTTTGACCTAAGTTTGAGGATTGCGCTCAAACCAAATGTCCTAGAACGAAATTTTAAAATGTAACTACTAGAATGTGATACAATACACTAATGGGTGAAGTTTGGTTGACTTCTGCGCAGCGGTTTGGGAGTTAACATCAAAATTACATTTCTCGGCCATATCGCATAGATCTCACTGTGAAAAGGCTTAAATGACTTTTTTAATTAAGTTTGATGATTGCGCTCAAACAAAATTTCCTAGAACAAAATTTTCAAATGTAACTACTAGATTGTGATACAATACACTATTGGGTGAAGTTTGGTTGACTTCTGCGCAGCGGTTTGGGAGTTAACATCAAAATTACATTTCTCGGCCATATCGCATAGATCTCACTGTGAAAAGGCTTAAATGACTTTTTTAATTAAGTTTGATGATTGCGTTCAAACAAAATGTCCTAGAACAAAATTTTCAAATGTAACTACTAGATTGTGATACAATACACTATTGGGTGAAGTTTGGTTGACTTCTGCGCAGCGGTTTGGGAGTTAACATCAAAATTACATTTCTCGGCCATATCGCATAGATCTCACTGTGAAAAGGCTTAAATGGCTTTTTTGACCTAAGTTTAAAGATTGCGCTCAAACCAAATGTCCTAGAACGAAATTTTCAAATGTAACTACTAGATTGTGATACAATACACTAATGGGTGAAGTTTGGTTGACTTCTGCGCAGCGGTTTGGGAGTTAACATCAAAATTACATTTCTCGGCCATATCGCATAGATCTCACTGTGAAAAGGCTTAAATGGCTTTTTTGACCTAAGTTTGAGGATTGCGCTCAAATCAAATGTCCTATAACCAAATTTCCACATGTAACTACTAGATTGTGATACAATACACTAATGGGTGAAGTTTGGTTGACTTCTGCGCAGCGGTTTGGGAGTGAACATCAAAATTACATTTCTCGGCCATATCGCATAGATCTCACTGTGAAAAGGCTTAAATGACTTTTTTAATTAAGTTTGATGATTGCGCTCAAACAAAATTTCCTAAAACAAAATTTTCAAATGTAACTACTAGATTGTGATACAATACACTATTGGGTGAAGTTTGGTTGACTTCTGCGCAGCGGTTTGGGAGTTAACATCAAAATTACATTTCTCGGCCATATCGCATAGATCTCACTGTGAAAAGGCTTAAATGACTTTTTTAATTAAGTTTGATGATTGCGTTCAAACAAAATGTCCTAGAACAAAATTTTCAAATGTAACTACTAGATTGTGATACAATACACTATTGGGTGAAGTTTGGTTGACTTCTGCGCAGCGGTTTGGGAGTTAACATCAAAATTACATTTCTCGGCCATATCGCATAGATCTCACTGTGAAAAGGCTTAAATGACTTTTTTAATTAAGTTTAATAATTGCGCTCAAACCAAATGTCCTAAAACGAAATTTTCAAATGTAACTACTAGAATGTGATACAATACACTATTGGGTGAAGTTTGGTTGACTTCTGCGCAGCGGTTTGGGAGTTAACATCAAAATTACATTTCTCGGCCATATCGCATAGATCTCACTGTGAAAAGGCTTAAATGGCTTTTTTGACCTAAGTTTGAGGATTGCGCTCAAATCAAATGTCCTAGAACCAAATTTCCACATGTAACTACTAGATTGTGATACAATACACTAATGGGTGAAGTTTGGTTGACTTCTGCGCAGCGGTTTGGGAGTTAACATCAAAATTACATTTCTCGGCCATATCGCATAGATCTCACTGTGAAAAGGCTTAAATGACTTTTTTAATTAAGTTTGATGATTGCGCTCAAACAAAATTTCCTAGAACAAAATTTTCAAATGTAACTACTAGATTGTGATACAATACACTATTGGGTGAAGTTTGGTTGACTTCTGCGCAGCGGTTTGGGAGTTAACATCAAAATTACATTTCTCGGCCATATCGCATAGATCTCACTGTGAAAAGGCTTAAATGACTTTTTTAATTAAGTTTGATGATTGCGTTCAAACAAAATGTCCTAGAACAAAATTTTCAAATGTAACTACTAGATTGTGATACAATACACTATTGGGTGAAGTTTGGTTGACTTCTGCGCAGCGGTTTGGGAGTTAACATCAAAATTACATACTTTTTTGACCTAAGTTTGAGGATTGCGCTCAAATCAAATGTCCTAGAACCAAATTTCCACATGTAATTACTAGATTATGATACAATACACTAATGGGTGAAGTTTGGTGTACTTCTGCGCAGCGGTTTGGGAGTTAACATCAAAATTACATTTCTCGGCCATATCGCATAGATCTCACTGTGAAAAGGCTTAAATGACTTTTTTAATTAAGTTTAATGATTGCGCTCAAACAAAATGTCCTAGAACAAAATTTTCAAATGTAACTACTAGATTGTGATACAATACACTATTGGGTGAAGTTTAGTTGACTTCTGCGCAGCGGTTTGGGAGTTAACATCAAAATTACATTTCTCGGCCATATCGCATAGATCTCACTGTGAAAAGGCTTAAATGGCTTTTTTGACCTAAGTTTGAGGATTGCGCTCAAATCAAATGTCCTAGAACCAAATTTCCACATGTAACTACTAGATTGTGATACAATACACTAATGGTTGAAGTTTGGTTGACTTCTGCGCAGCGGTTTGGGAGTGAACATCAAAATTACATTTCTCGGCCATATCGCATAGATCTCACTGTGAAAAGGCTTAAATGACTTTTTTTAATTAAGTTCGAAGATTGCGTTCAAATCAAATGTCCTAGAACTAAATTTCCAAATGTAACTACTAGATTGTGATAAAATACACTATTGGGTGAAGTTTGGTTGACTTCTGCGCAGCGGTTTGGGAGTTAACATCAAAATTACATTTCTCGGCCATATCGCATAGATCTCACTGTGAAAAGGCTTAAATGGCTTTTTTGACCTAAGTTTGAGGATTGCGCTCAAATCAAATGTCCTAAAACCAAATTTCCACATGTAACTACTAGATTGTGATACAATACACTAATGGGTGAAGTTTGGTTGACTTCTGCGCAGCGGTTTGGGAGTTAACATCAAAATTACATTTCTCGGCCATATCGCATAGATCTCACTGTGAAAAGGCTTAAATGACTTTTTTTAATTAAGTTTGATGATTGCGTTCAAACAAAATGTCCTAGAACAAAATTTTCAAATGTAACTACTAGATTGTGATACAATACAGAATACACTAATGGGTGAAGTTTGGTTGACTTCTGCGCAGCGGTTTGGGAGTTAACATCAAAATTACATTTCTCGGCCATATCGCATAGATCTCACTGTGAAAAGGCTTAAATGACTTTTTTAATTAAGTTTGATGATTGCGTTCAAACAAAATGTCCTAGAACAAAATTTTCAAATGTAACTACTAGATTGTGATACAATACACTATTGGGTGAAGTTTGGTTGACTTCTGCGCAGCGGTTTGGGAGTTAACATCAAAATTACATTTCTCGGCCATATCGCATAGATCTCACTGTGAAAAGGCTTAAATGACTTTTTTAATTAAGTTTAATGATTGCGCTCAAACCAAATGTCCTAGAACGAAATTCTCAAATATAACTACTAGAATGTGATACAATACACTATTGGGTGAAGTTTAGTTGACTTCTGCGCAGCGGTTTGGGAGTTAACATCAAAATTACATTTCTCGGCCATATCGCATAGATCTCACTGTGAAAAGGCTTAAATGGCTTTTTTGACCTAAGTTTGAGGATTGCGCTCAAATCAAATGTCCTAGAACCAAATTTCCACATGTAACTACTAGATTGTGATACAATACACTAATGGGTGAAGTTTGGTTTACTTCTGCGCAGCGGTTTGGGAGTTAACATCAAAATTACATTTCTCGGTAATATCGCATAGATCTCACTGTGAAAAGGCTTAAATGGCTTTTTTGACCTAAGTTTAATAATTGCGCTCAAACCAAATGTCCTAGAACTAAATTTCCAAATGTAACTACTAGATTGTGATAAAATACACTATTGGGTGAAGTTTGGTTGACTTCTGCGCAGCGGTTTGGGAGTTAACATCAAAATTACATTTCTCGGCCATATCGCATAGATCTCACTGTGAAAAGGCTTAAATGACTTTTTTAATTAAGTTTGATGATTGCGTTCAAACAAAATGTCCTAGAACAAAATTTTTAAATGTAACTACTAGATTGTGATACAATACACTATTGGGTGAAGTTTGGTTGACTTCTGCGCAGCGGTTTGGGAGTTAACATCAAAATTACATTTCTCGGCCATATCGCATAGATCTCACTGTGAAAAGGCTTAAATGGCTTTTTTGACCTAAGTTTGAGGATTGCGCTCAAATCAAATGTCCTAGAACCAAATTTCCACATGTAACTACTAGATTGTGATACAATACACTAATGGGTGAAGTTTGGTTTACTTCTGCGCAGCGGTTTGGGAGTTAACATCAAAATTACATTTCTCGGCCATATCGCATAGATCTCACTGTGAAAAGGCTTAAATGACTTTTTTAATTAAGTTTGATGATTGCGCTCAAACAAAATTTCCTAGAACAAAATTTTCAAATGTAACTACTAGATTGTGATACAATACACTATTGGGTGAAGTTTGGTTGACTTCTGCGCAGCGGTTTGGGAGTTAACATCAAAATTACATTTCTCGGCCATATCGCATAGATCTCACTGTGAAAAGGCTTAAATGACTTTTTTAATTAGGTTTAATAATTGCGCTCAAACCAAATGTCCTAAAACGAAATTTTCAAATGTAACTACTAGAATGTGATACAATACACTATTGGGTGAAGTTTGGTTGACTTCTGCGCAGCGGTTTGGGAGTTAACATCAAAATTACATTTCTCGGCCATATCGCATAGATCTCACTGTGAAAAGGCTTAAATGGCTTTTTTGACCTAAGTTTGAGGATTGCGCTCAAATCAAATGTCCTAGAACCAAATTTCCACATGTAACTACTAGATTGTGATACAATACACTAATGGGTGAAGTTTGGTTGACTTCTGCGCAGCGGTTTGGGAGTTAACATCAAAATTACATTTCTCGGCCATATCGCATAGATCTCACTGTGAAAAGGCTTAAATGACTTTTTTAATTAAGTTTGATGATTGCGCTCAAACAAAATTTCCTAGAACAAAATTTTCAAATGTAACTACTAGATTGTGATACAATACACTATTGGGTGAAGTTTGGTTGACTTCTGCGCAGCGGTTTGGGAGTTAACATCAAAATTACATTTCTCGGCCATATCGCATAGATCTCACTGTGAAAAGGCTTAAATGACTTTTTTAATTAAGTTTGATGATTGCGTTCAAACAAAATGTCCTAGAACAAAATTTTCAAATGTAACTACTAGATTGTGATACAATACACTATTGGGTGAAGTTTGGTTGACTTCTGCGCAGCGGTTTGGGAGTTAACATCAAAATTACATACTTTTTTGACCTAAGTTTGAGGATTGCGCTCAAATCAAATGTCCTAGAACCAAATTTCCACATGTAATTACTAGATTATGATACAATACACTAATGGGTGAAGTTTGGTTGACTTCTGCGCAGCGGTTTGGGAGTTAACATCAAAATTACATTTCTCGGCCATATCGCATAGATCTCACTGTGAAAAGGCTTAAATGACTTTTTTAATTAAGTTTAATGATTGCGCTCAAACAAAATGTCCTAGAACAAAATTTTCAAATGTAACTACTAGATTGTGATACAATACACTATTGGGTGAAGTTTAGTTGACTTCTGCGCAGCGGTTTGGGAGTTAACATCAAAATTACATTTCTCGGCCATATCGCATAGATCTCACTGTGAAAAGGCTTAAATGGCTTTTTTGACCTAAGTTTGAGGATTGCGCTCAAATCAAATGTCCTAGAACCAAATTTCCACATGTAACTACTAGATTGTGATACAATACACTAATGGTTGAAGTTTGGTTGACTTCTGCGCAGCGGTTTGGGAGTGAACATCAAAATTACATTTCTCGGCCATATCGCATAGATCTCACTGTGAAAAGGCTTAAATGACTTTTTTTAATTAAGTTCGAAGATTGCGTTCAAATCAAATGTCCTAGAACTAAATTTCCAAATGTAACTACTAGATTGTGATAAAATACACTATTGGGTGAAGTTTGGTTGACTTCTGCGCAGCGGTTTGGGAGTTAACATCAAAATTACATTTCTCGGCCATATCGCATAGATCTCACTGTGAAAAGGCTTAAATGGCTTTTTTGACCTAAGTTTGAGGATTGCGCTCAAATCAAATGTCCTAAAACCAAATTTCCACATGTAACTACTAGATTGTGATACAATACACTAATGGGTGAAGTTTGGTTGACTTCTGCGCAGCGGTTTGGGAGTTAACATCAAAATTACATTTCTCGGCCATATCGCATAGATCTCACTGTGAAAAGGCTTAAATGACTTTTTTTAATTAAGTTTGATGATTGCGTTCAAACAAAATGTCCTAGAACAAAATTTTCAAATGTAACTACTAGATTGTGATACAATACACTAATGGGTGAAGTTTGGTTGACTTCAGCGCAGCGGTTTGGGAGTTAACATCAAAATTACATTTCTCGGCCATATCGCATAGATCTCACTGTGAAAAGGCTTAAATGACTTTTTTAATTAAGTTTGATGATTGCGTTCAAACAAAATGTCCTAGAACAAAATTTTCAAATGTAACTACTAGATTGTGATACAATACACTATTGGGTGAAGTTTGGTTGACTTCTGCGCAGCGGTTTGGGAGTTAACATCAAAATTACATTTCTCAGCCATATCGCATAGATCTCACTGTGAAAAGGCTTAAATGACTTTTTTAATTAAGTTTAATGATTGCGCTCAAACCAAATGTCCTAGAACGAAATTCTAAATTGTAACTACTAGAATGTGATACAATACACTATTGGGTGAAGTTTAGTTGACTTCTGCGCAGCGGTTTGGGAGTTAACATCAAAATTACATTTCTCGGCCATATCGCATAGATCTCACTGTGAAAAGGCTTAAATGGCTTTTTTGACCTAAGTTTGAGGATTGCGCTCAAATCAAATGTCCTAGAACCAAATTTCCACATGTAACTACTAGATTGTGATACAATACACTAATGGGTGAAGTTTGGTTTACTTCTGCGCAGCGGTTTGGGAGTTAACATCAAAATTACATTTCTCGGCCATATCGCATAGATCTCACTGTGAAAAGGCTTAAATGGCTTTTTTGACCTAAGTTTAATAGTTGCGCTCAAACCAAATGTCCTAGAACTAAATTTCCAAATGTAACTACTAGATTGTGATAAAATACACTATTGGGTGAAGTTTGGTTGACTTCTGCGCAGCGGTTTGGGAGTTAACATCAAAATTACATTTCTCGGCCATATCGCATAGATCTCACTGTGAAAAGGCTTAAATGGCTTTTTTGACCTAAGTTTGAGGATTGCGCTCAAATCAAATGTCCTATAACCAAATTTCCACATGTAACTACTAGATTGTGATACAATACACTAATGGGTGAAGTTTGGTTGACTTCTGCGCAGCGGTTTGGGAGTTAACATCAAAATTACATTTCTCGGCCATATCGCATAGATCTCACTGTGAAAAGGCTTAAATGACTTTTTTAATTAAGTTTGATGATTGCGTTCAAACAAAATGTCCTAGAACAAAATTTTTAAATGTAACTACTAGATTGTGATACAATACACTATTGGGTGAAGTTTGGTTGACTTCTGCGCAGCGGTTTGGGAGTTAACATCAAAATTACATTTCTCGGCCATATCGCATAGATCTCACTGTGAAAAGGCTTAAATGGCTTTTTTGACCTAAGTTTGAGGATTGCGCTCAAATCAAATGTCCTAGAACCAAATTTCCACATGTAACTACTAGATTGTGATACAATACACTAATGGGTGAAGTTTGGTTTACTTCTGCGCAGCGGTTTGGGAGTTAACATCAAAATTACATTTCTCGGCCATATCGCATAGATCTCACTGTGAAAAGGCTTAAATGGCTTTTTTGACCTAAGTTTAATGATTGCGCTCAAACCAAATGTCCTAGAACGAAATTTTCAAATGTAACTACTAGAATGTGATACAATACACTATTGGGTGAAGTTTGGTTGACTTCTGTGCAGCGGTTTGGGAGTTAACATCAAAATTACATTTTTCGGCCATATCGCATAGATCTCACTGTGAAAAGGCTTAAATGGCTTTTTTGACCTAAGTTTGAGGATTGCGCTCAAACAAAATGTCCTAGAACAAAATTTTCAAATGTAACTACTAGATTGTGATACAATACACTATTGGGTGAAGTTTGGTTGACTTCTGCGCAGCGGTTTGGGAGTTAACATCAAAATTACATTTCTCGGCCATATCGCATAGATCTCACTGTGAAAAGGCTTAAATGACTTTTTTAATTAAGTTTGATGATTGCGTTCAAACAAAATGTCCTAGAACAAAATGTTCAAATGTAACTACTAGATTGTGATACAATACACTATTGGGTGAAGTTTGGTTGACTTCTGCGCAGCGGTTTGGGAGTTAACATCAAAATTACATTTCTCGGCCATATCGCATAGATCTCACTGTGAAAAGGCTTAAATGGCTTTTTTGACCTAAGTTTGAGGATTGCGCTCAAATCAAATGTCCTAGAACCAAATTTCCACATGTAACTACTAGATTGTGATACAATACACTAATGGGTGAAGTTTGGTTTACTTCTGCGCAGCGGTTTGGGAGTTAACATCAAAATTACATTTCTCGGCCATATCGCATAGATCTCACTGTGAAAAGGCTTAAATGGCTTTTTTGACCTAAGTTTAATAATTGCCTTCAAACCAAATGTGCTAGAACTAAATTTTCAAATGTAACTACTAGATTGTGATACAATACACTATTGGGTGAAGTTTGGTTGACTTCTGCGCAGCGGTTTGGGAGTTAACATCAAAATTACATTTCTCGGCCATATCGCATAGATCTCACTGTGAAAAGGCTTAAATGGCTTTTTTGACCTAAGTTTGAGGATTGCGCTCAAATCAAATGTCCTAGAACCAAATTTCCACATGTAACTACTAGATTGTGATACAATACACTAATGGTTGAAGTTTGGTTGACTTCTGCGCAGCGGTTTGGGAGTGAACATCAAAATTACATTTCTCGGCCATATCGCATAGATCTCACTGTGAAAAGGCTTAAATGACTTTTTTTAATTAAGTTTGAAGATTGCGCTCAAATCAAATGTCCTAGAACTAAATTTCTAAATGTAACTACTAGATTGTGATAAAATACACTATTGGGTGAAGTTTGGTTGACTTCTGCGCAGCGGTTTGGGAGTTAACATCAAAATTACATTTCTCGGCCATATCGCATAGATCTCACTGTGAAAAGGCTTAAATGGCTTTTTTGACCTAAGTTTGAGGATTGCGCTCAAATCAAATGTCCTATAACCAAATTTCCACATGTAACTACTAGATTGTGATACAATACACTAATGGGTGAAGTTTGGTTGACTTCTGCGCAGCGGTTTGGGAGTTAACATCAAAATTACATTTCTCGGCCATATCGCATAGATCTCACTGTTAAAAGGCTTAAATGACTTTTTTAATTAAGTTTGATGATTGCGTTCAAACAAAATGTCCTAGAACAAAATTTTCAAATGTAACTACTAGATTGTGATACAATACACTATTGGGTGAAGTTTGGTTGACTTCTGCGCAGCTGTTTGGGAGTTAACATCAAAATTACATTTCTCGGCCATATCGCATAGATCTCACTGTGAAAAGGCTTAAATGGCTTTTTTGACCTAAGTTTGAGGATTGCGCTCAAATCAAATGTCCTAGAACCAAATTTCCACATGTAACTACTAGATTGTGATACAATACACTAATGGGTGAAGTTTGGTTTACTTCTGCGCAGCGGTTTGGGAGTTAACATCAAAATTACATTTCTCGGCCATATCGCATAGATCTCACTGTGAAAAGGCTTAAATGGCTTTTTTGACCTAAGTTTAATGATTGCGCTCAAACCAAATGTCCTAGAACGAAATTTTCAAATGTAACTACTAGAATGTGATACAATACACTATTGGGTGAAGTTTGGTTGACTTCTGCGCAGCGGTTTGGGAGTTAACATCAAAATTACATTTCTCGGCCATATCGCATAGATCTCACTGTGAAAAGGCTTAAATGGCTTTTTTGACCTAAGTTTGAGGATTGCGCTCAAACCAAATGTCCTAGAACAAAATTTTCAAATGTAACTACTAGATTGTGATACAATACACTATTGGGTGAAGTTTGGTTGACTTCTGCGCAGCGGTTTGGGAGTTAACATCAAAATTACATTTCTCGGCCATATCTTATAGATCTCACTGTGAAAAGGCTTAAATGACTTTTTTAATTAAGTTTGATGATTGTGTTCAAACAAAATGTCCTAGAACAAAATTTTCAAATGTAACTACTAGATTGTGATACAATACACTATTGGGTGAAGTTTGGTTGACTTCTGCGCAGCGGTTTGGGAGTTAACATCAAAATTACATTTCTCGGCCATATCGCATAGATCTCACTGTGAAAAGGCTTAAATGGCTTTTTTGACCTAAGTTTGAGGATTGCGCTCAAATCAAATGTCCTAGAACCAAATTTCCACATGTAACTACTAGATTGTGATACAATACACTAATGGGTGAAGTTTGGTTTACTTCTGCGCAGCGTTTTGGGAGTTAACATCAAAATTACATTTCTCGGCCATATCGCATAGATCTCACTGTGAAAAGGCTTAAATGGCTTTTTTGACCTAAGTTTAATAATTGCCTTCAAACCAAATGTCCTAGAACTAAATTTTCAAATGTAACTACTAGATTGTGATACAATACACTATTGGGTGAAGTTTGGTTGACTTCTGCGCAGCGGTTTGGGAGTTAACATCAAAATTACATTTCTCGGCCATATCGCATAGATCTCACTGTGAAAAGGCTTAAATGGCTTTTTTGACCTAAGTTTGAGGATTGCGCTCAAATCAAATGTCCTAGAACCAAATTTCCACATGTAACTACTAGATTGTGATACAATACACTAATGGTTGAAGTTTGGTTGACTTCTGCGCAGCGGTTTGGGAGTGAACATCAAAATTACATTTCTCGGCCATATCGCATAGATCTCACTGTGAAAAGGCTTAAATGACTTTTTTTAATTAAGTTTGAAGATTGCGCTCAAATCAAATGTCCTAGAACTAAATTTCTAAATGTAACTACTAGATTGTGATAAAATACACTATTGGGTGAAGTTTGGTTGACTTCTGCGCAGCGGTTTGGGAGTTAACATCAATATTACATTTCTCGGCCATATCGCATAGATCTCACTGTGAAAAGACTTAAATGGCTTTTTTGACCTAAGTTTGAGGATTGCGCTCAAATCAAATGTCCTATAACCAAATTTCCACATGTAACTACTAGAATGTGATACAATACACTAATGGGTGAAGTTTGGTTGACTTCTGCGCAGCGGTTTGGGAATTAACATCAAAATTACATTTCTCGGCCATATCGCATAGATCTCACTGTGAAAAGGCTTAAATGACTTTTTTAATTAAGTTTGATGATTGCGTTCAAACAAAATGTCCTAGAACAAAATTTTCAAATGTAACTACTAGATTGTGATACAATACACTATTGGGTGAAGTTTGGTTGACTTCTGCGCAGCGGTTTGGGAGTTAACATCAAAATTACATTTCTCGGCCATATCGCATAGATCTCACTGTGAAAAGGCTTAAATGGCTTTTTTGACCTAAGTTTGAGGATTGCGCTCAAATCAAATGTCCTAGAACCAAATTTCCACATGTAACTACTAGATTGTGATACAATACACTAATGGGTGAAGTTTGGTTTACTTCTGCGGAGCGGTTTGGGAGTTAACATCAAAATTACATTTCTCGGCCATATCGCATAGATCTCACTGTGAAAAGGCTTAAATGGCTTTTTTGACCTAAGTTTAATGATTGCGCTCAAACCAAATGTCCTAGAACGAAATTTTCAAATGTAACTACTAGAATGTGATACAATACACTATTGGGTGAAGTTTGGTTGACTTCTGCGCAGCGGTTTGGGAGTTAACATCAAAATTACATTTCTCGGCCATATCGCATAGATCTCACTGTGAAAAGGCTTAAATGACTTTTTTAATTAAGTTTGAGGATTGCGCTCAAATCAAATGTCCTAGAACTAAATTTCCACATGTAACTACTAGATTGTGATACAATACACTATTGGGTGAAGTTTGGTTGACTTCTGCGCAGCGGTTTGGGAGTTAACATCAAAATTACATTTCTCGGCCATATCGCATAGATCTCACTGTGAAAAGGCTTAAATGGCTTTTTTGACCTAAGTTTGAGGATTGCGCTCAAACCAAATGTCCTAGAACGAAATTTTAAAATGTAACTACTAGAATGTGATACAATACACTATTGGGTGAAGTTTGGTTGACTTCTGCGCAGCGGTTTGGGAGTTAACATCAAAATTACATTTCTCGGCCATATCGCATAGATCTCACTGTGAAAAGGCTTAAATGGCTTTTTTGACCTAAGTTTGAGGATTACGCTCAAATCAAATGTCCTAGAACCAAATTTCCACATGTAACTACTAGATTGTGATACAATACACTAATGGGTGAAGTTTGGTTGACTTCTGCGCAGCGGTTTGGGAGTGAACATCAAAATTACATTTCTCGGCCATATCGCATAGATCTCACTGTGAAAAGGCTTAAATGACTTTTTTAATTAAGTTTGAGGATTGCGCTCAAACAAAATTTCCTAAAACAAAATTTTCAAATGTAACTACTAGATTGTGATACAATACACTATTGGGTGAAGTTTGGTTGACTTCTGCGCAGCGGTTTGGGAGTTAACATCAAAATTACATTTCTCGGCCATATCGCATAGATCTCACTGTGAAAAGGCTTAAATGACTTTTTTAATTAAGTTTGATGATTGCGTTCAAACAAAATGTCCTAGAACAAAATTTTCAAATGTAACTACTAGATTGTGATACAATACACTATTGGGTGAAGTTTGGTTGACTTCTGCGCAGCGGTTTGGGAGTTAACATCAAAATTACATTTCTCGGCCATATCGCATAGATCTCACTGTGAAAAGGCTTAAATGACTTTTTTAATTAAGTTTAATAATTGCGCTCAAACCAAATGTCCTAAAACGAAATTTTCAAATGTAACTACTAGAATGTGATACAATACACTATTGGGTGAAGTTTAGTTGACTTCTGCGCAGCGGTTTGGGAGTTAACATCAAAATTACATTTCTCGGCCATATCGCATAGATCTCACTGTGAAAAGGCTTAAATGGCTTTTTTGACCTAAGTTTGAGGATTGCGCTCAAATCAAATGTCCTAGAACCAAATTTCCACATGTAACTACTAGATTGTGATACAATACACTAATGGGTGAAGTTTGGTTTACTTCTGCGCAGCGGTTTGGGAGTTAACATCAAAATTACATTTCTCGGCCATATCGCATAGATCTCACTGTGAAAAGGCTTAAATGGCTTTTATGACCTAAGTTTAATAATTGCGCTCAAACCAAATGTCCTTGAACGAAATTTTAAAAAGTAACTACTAGAATGTGATACAATACACTATTGGGTGAAGTTTGGTTGACTTCTGCGCAGCGGTTTGGGAGTTAACATCAAAATTACATTTCTCGGCCATATCGCATAGATCTCACTGTGAAAAGGCTTAAATGGCTTTTTGGACCTAAGTTTGAGGATTGCGCTCAAATCAAATGTCCTATAACCAAATTTCCACATGTAACTACTAGATTGTGATACAATACACTAATGGGTGAAGTTTGGTTGACTTCTGCGCAGCGGTTTGGGAGTTAACATCAAAATTACATTTCTCGGCCATATCGCACAGATCTCACTGTGAAAAGGCTTAAATGACTTTTTTAATTAAGTTTGATGATTGCGTTCAAACAAAATGTCCTAGAACAAAATTTTCAAATGTAACTACTAGATTGTGATACAATACACTATTGGGTGAAGTTTGGTTGACTTCTGCGCAGCGGTTTGGGAGTTAACATCAAAATTACATTTCTCGGCCATATCGCATAGATCTCACTGTGAAAAGGCTTAAATGGCTTTTTTGACCTAAGTTTGAGGATTGCGCTCAAATCAAATGTCCTAGAACCAAATTTCCACATGTAACTACTAGATTGTGATACAATACACTAATGGGTGAAGTTTGGTTTACTTCTGCGCAGCGGTTTGGGAGTTAACATCAAAATTACATTTCTCGGCCATATCGCATAGATCTCACTGTGAAAAGGCTTAAATGGCTTTTTTGACCTAAGTTTAATGATTGCGCTCAAACCAAATGTCCTAGAACGAAATTTTCAAATGTAACTACTAGAATGTGATACAATACACTATTGGGTGAAGTTTGGTTGACTTCTGCGCAGCGGTTTGGGAGTTAACATCAAAATTACATTTCTCGGCCATATCGCATAGTTCTCACTGTGAAAAGGCTTAAATGGCTTTTTTGACCTAAGTTTGAGGATTGCGCTCAAACAAAATGTCCTAGAACAAAATTTTCAAATGTAACTACTAGATTGTGATACAATACACTATTGGGTGAAGTTTGGTTGACTTCTGCGCAGCGGTTTGGGAGTTAACATCAAAATTACATTTCTCGGCCATATCGCATAGATCTCACTGTGAAAAGGCTTAAATGACTTTTTTAATTAAGTGTGATGATTGCGTTCAAACAAAATGTCCTAGAACAAAATTTTCAAATGTAACTACTAGATTGTGATACAATACACTATTGGGTGAAGTTTGGTTGACTTCTGCGCAGCGGTTTGGGAGTTAACATCAATATTACATTTCTCGGCCATATCGCATAGATCTCACTGTGAAAAGACTTAAATGGCTTTTTTGACCTAAGTTTGAGGATTGCGCTCAAATCAAATGTCCTATAACCAAATTTCCACATGTAACTACTAGAATGTGATACAATACACTAATGGGTGAAGTTTGGTTGACTTCTGCGCAGCGGTTTGGGAGTTAACATCAAAATTACATTTCTCGGCCATATCGCATAGATCTCACTGTGAAAAGGCTTAAATGACTTTTTTAATTAAGTTTGATGATTGCGTTCAAACAAAATGTCCTAGAACAAAATTTTCAAATGTAACTACTAGATTGTGATACAATACACTATTGGGTGAAGTTTGGTTGACTTCTGCGCAGCGGTTTGGGAGTTAACATCAAAATTACATTTCTCGGCCATATCGCATAGATCTCACTGTGAAAAGGCTTAAATGGCTTTTTTGACCTAAGTTTGAGGATTGCGCTCAAATCAAATGTCCTAGAACCAAATTTCCACATGTAACTACTAGATTGTGATACAATACACTAATGGGTGAAGTTTGGTTTACTTCTGCGGAGCGGTTTGGGAGTTAACATCAAAATTACATTTCTCGGCCATATCGCATAGATCTCACTGTGAAAAGGCTTAAATGGCTTTTTTGACCTAAGTTTAATGATTGCGCTCAAACCAAATGTCCTAGAACGAAATTTTCAAATGTAACTACTAGAATGTGATACAATACACTATTGGGTGAAGTTTGGTTGACTTCTGCGCAGCGGTTTGGGAGTTAACATCAAAATTACATTTCTCGGCCATATCGCATAGATCTCACTGTGAAAAGGCTTAAATGACTTTTTTAATTAAGTTTGAGGATTGCGCTCAAATCAAATGTCCTAGAACTAAATTTCCACATGTAACTACTAGATTGTGATACAATACACTATTGGGTGAAGTTTGGTTGACTTCTGCGCAGCGGTTTGGGAGTTAACATCAAAATTACATTTCTCGGCCATATCGCATAGATCTCACTGTGAAAAGGCTTAAATGGCTTTTTTGACCTAAGTTTGAGGATTGCGCTCAAACCAAATGTCCTAGAACGAAATTTTAAAATGTAACTACTAGAATGTGATACAATACACTATTGGGTGAAGTTTGGTTGACTTCTGCGCAGCGGTTTGGGAGTTAACATCAAAATTACATTTCTCGGCCATATCGCATAGATCTCACTGTGAAAAGGCTTAAATGGCTTTTTTGACCTAAGTTTGAGGATTGCGCTCAAATCAAATGTCCTAGAACCAAATTTCCACATGTAACTACTAGATTGTGATACAATACACTAATGGGTAAGTTTGGTTGACTTCTGCGCAGCGGTTTGGGAGTTAACATCAAAATTACATTTCTCGGCCATATCGCATAGATCTCACTGTGAAAAGGCTTAAATGACTTTTTTAATTAAGTTTGATGATTGCGCTCAAACAAAATTTCCTAGAACAAAATTTTCAAATGTAACTACTAGATTGTGATACAATACACTATTGGGTGAAGTTTGGTTGACTTCTGCGCAGCGGTTTGGAGTTAACATCAAAATTACATTTCTCGGCCATATCGCATAGATCTCACTGTGAAAAGGCTTAAATGACTTTTTTAATTAAGTTTGATGATTGCGTTCAAACAAAATGTCCTAGAACAAAATTTTCAAATGTAACTACTAGATTGTGATACAATACACTATTGGGTGAAGTTTGGTTGACTTCTGCGCAGCGGTTTGGGAGTTAACATCAAAATTACATTTCTCGGCCATATCGCATAGATCTCACTGTGAAAAGGCTTAAATGGCTTTTTTGACCTAAGTTTAAAGATTGCGCTCAAACCAAATGTCCTAGAACGAAATTTTCAAATGTAACTACTAGATTGTGATACAATACACTAATGGGTGAAGTTTGGTTGACTTCTGCGCAGCGGTTTGGGAGTTAACATCAAAATTACATTTCTCGGCCATATCGCATAGATCTCACTGTGAAAAGGCTTAAATGGCTTTTTTGACCTAAGTTTGAGGATTACGCTCAAATCAAATGTCCTAGAACCAAATTTCCACATGTAACTACTAGATTGTGATACAATACACTAATGGGTGAAGTTTGGTTGACTTCTGCGCAGCGGTTTGGGAGTGAACATCAAAATTACATTTCTCGGCCATATCGCATAGATCTCACTGTGAAAAGGCTTAAATGACTTTTTTAATTAAGTTTGAGGATTGCGCTCAAACAAAATTTCCTAAAACAAAATTTTCAAATGTAACTACTAGATTGTGATACAATACACTATTGGGTGAAGTTTGGTTGACTTCTGCGCAGCGGTTTGGGAGTTAACATCAAAATTACATTTCTCGGCCATATCGCATAGATCTCACTGTGAAAAGGCTTAAATGACTTTTTTAATTAAGTTTGATGATTGCGTTCAAACAAAATGTCCTAGAACAAAATTTTCAAATGTAACTACTAGATTGTGATACAATACACTATTGGGTGAAGTTTGGTTGACTTCTGCGCAGCGGTTTGGGAGTTAACATCAAAATTACATTTCTCGGCCATATCGCATAGATCTCACTGTGAAAAGGCTTAAATGACTTTTTTAATTAAGTTTAATAATTGCGCTCAAACCAAATGTCCTAAAACGAAATTTTCAAATGTAACTACTAGAATGTGATACAATACACTATTGGGTGAAGTTTAGTTGACTTCTGCGCAGCGGTTTGGGAGTTAACATCAAAATTACATTTCTCGGCCATATCGCATAGATCTCACTGTGAAAAGGCTTAAATGGCTTTTTTGACCTAAGTTTGAGGATTGCGCTCAAATCAAATGTCCTAGAACCAAATTTCCACATGTAACTACTAGATTGTGATACAATACACTAATGGGTGAAGTTTGGTTTACTTCTGCGCAGCGGTTTGGGAGTTAACATCAAAATTACATTTCTCGGCCATATCGCATAGATCTCACTGTGAAAAGGCTTAAATGGCTTTTTTGACCTAAGTTTAATAATTGCGCTCAAACCAAATGTCCTTGAACGAAATTTTAAAAAGTAACTACTAGAATGTGATACAATACACTATTGGGTGAAGTTTGGTTGACTTCTGCGCAGCGGTTTGGGAGTTAACATCAAAATTACATTTCTCGGCCATATCGCATAGATCTCACTGTGAAAAGGCTTAAATGGCTTTTTTGACCTAAGTTTGAGGATTGCGCTCAAATCAAATGTCCTAGAACCAAATTTCCACATGTAACTACTAGATTGTGATACAATACACTAATGGGTGAAGTTTGGTTGACTTCTGCGCAGCGGTTTGGGAGTTAACATCAAAATTACATTTCTCGGCCATATCGCATAGATCTCACTGTGAAAAGGCTTAAATGGCTTTTTTGACCTAAGTTTGAGGATTGCGCTCAAATCAAATGTCCTATAACCAAATTTCCACATGTAACTACTAGATTGTGATACAATACACTAATGGGTGAAGTTTGGTTGACTTCTGCGCAGCGGTTTGGGAGTTAACATCAAAATTACATTTCTCGGCCATATCGCACAGATCTCACTGTGAAAAGGCTTAAATGACTTTTTTAATTAAGTTTGATGATTGCGTTCAAACAAAATGTCCTAGAACAAAATTTTCAAATGTAACTACTAGATTGTGATACAATACACTATTGGGTGAAGTTTGGTTGACTTCTGCGCAGCGGTTTGGGAGTTAACATCAAAATTACATTTCTCGGCCATATCGCATAGATCTCACTGTGAAAAGGCTTAAATGGCTTTTTTGACCTAAGTTTGAGGATTGCGCTCAAATCAAATGTCCTAGAACCAAATTTCCACATGTAACTACTAGATTGTGATACAATACACTAATGGGTGAAGTTTGGTTTACTTCTGCGCAGCGGTTTGGGAGTTAACATCAAAATTACATTTCTCGGCCATATCGCATAGATCTCACTGTGAAAAGGCTTAAATGGCTTTTTTGACCTAAGTTTAATGATTGCGCTCAAACCAAATGTCCTAGAACGAAATTTTCAAATGTAACTACTAGAATGTGATACAATACACTATTGGGTGAAGTTTGGTTGACTTCTGCGCAGCGGTTTGGGAGTTAACATCAAAATTACATTTCTCGGCCATATCGCATAGTTCTCACTGTGAAAAGGCTTAAATGGCTTTTTTGACCTAAGTTTGAGGATTGCGCTCAAACAAAATGTCCTAGAACAAAATTTTCAAATGTAACTACTAGATTGTGATACAATACACTATTGGGTGAAGTTTGGTTGACTTCTGCGCAGCGGTTTGGGAGTTAACATCAAAATTACATTTCTCGGCCATATCGCATAGATCTCACTGTGAAAAGGCTTAAATGACTTTTTTAATTAAGTTTGATGATTGCGTTCAAACAAAATGTCCTAGAACAAAATTTTCAAATGTAACTACTAGATTGTGATACAATACACTATTGGGTGAAGTTTGGTTGACTTCTGCGCAGCGGTTTGGGAGTTAACATCAAAATTACATTTCTCGGCCATATCGCATAGATCTCACTGTGAAAAGGCTTAAATGGCTTTTTTGACCTAAGTTTGAGGATTGCGCTCAAACCAAATGTCCTAGAACGAAATTTTAAAATGTAACTACTAGAATGTGATACAATACACTATTGGGTGAAGTTTGGTTGACTTCTGCGCAGCGGTTTGGGAGTTAACATCAAAATTACATTTCTCGGCCATATCGCATAGATCTCACTGTGAAAAGGCTTAAATGGCTTTTTTGACCTAAGTTTGAGGATTGCGCTCAAATCAAATGTCCTAGAACCAAATTTCCACATGTAACTACTAGATTGTTATACAATACACTAATGGGTGAAGTTTGGTTGACTTCTGCGCAGCGGTTTGGGAGTGAACATCAAAATTACATTTCTCGGCCATATCGCATAGATCTCACTGTGAAAAGGCTTAAATGACTTTTTTAATTAAGTTTGATGATTGCGCTCAAACAAAATTTCCTAGAACAAAATTTTCAAATGTAACTACTAGATTGTGATACAATACACTATTGGGTGAAGTTTGGTTGACTTCTGCGCAGCGGTTTGGGAGTTAACATCAAAATTACATTTCTCGGCCATATCGCATAGATCTCACTGTGAAAAGGCTTAAATGGCTTTTTTGACCTAAGTTTAAAGATTGCGCTCAAACCAAATGTCCTAGAACGAAATTTTCAAATGTAACTACTAGATTGTGATACAATACACTAATGGGTGAAGTTTGGTTGACTTCTGCGCAGCGGTTTGGGAGTTAACATCAAAATTACATTTCTCGGCCATATCGCATAGATCTCACTGTGAAAAGGCTTAAATGGCTTTTTTGACCTAAGTTTGAGGATTGCGCTCAAATCAAATGTCCAATAACCAAATTTCCACATGTAACTACTAGATTGTGATACAATACACTAATGGGTGAAGTTTGGTTGACTTCTGCGCAGCGGTTTGGGAGTTAACATCAAAATTACATTTCTCGGCCATATCGCATAGATCTCACTGTGAAAAGGCTTAAATGACTTTTTTAATTAAGTTTGATGATTGCGTTCAAACAAAATGTCCTAGAACAAAATTTTCAAATGTAACTACTAGATTGTGATACAATACACTATTGGGTGAAGTTTGGTTGACTTCTGCGCAGCGGTTTGGGAGTTAACATCAAAATTACATTTCTCGGCCATATCGCATAGATCTCACTGTGAAAAGGCTTAAATGGCTTTTTTGACCTAAGTTTGAGGATTGCGCTCAAATCAAATGTCCTAGAACCAAATTTCCACATGTAACTACTAGATTGTGATACAATACACTAATAGGTGAAGTTTGGTTGACTTCTGCGCAGCGGTTTGGGAGTTAACATCAAAATTACATTTCTCGGCCATATCGCATAGATCTCACTGTGAAAAGGCTTAAATGACTTTTTTAATTAAGTTTAATGATTGCGCTCAAACAAAATGTCCTAGAACAAAATTTTCAAATGTAACTACTAGATTGTGATACAATACACTATTGGGTGAAGTTTAGTTGACTTCTGCGCAGCGGTTTGGGAGTTAACATCAAAATTACATTTCTCGGCCATATCGCATAGATCTCACTGTGAAAAGGCTTAAATGGCTTTTTTGACCTAAGTTTGAGGATTGCGCTCAAATCAAATGTCCTAGAACCAAATTTCCACATGTAACTACTAGATTGTGATACAATACACTAATGGTTGAAGTTTGGTTGACTTCTGCGCAGCGGTTTGGGAGTGAACATCAAAATTACATTTCTCGGCCATATCGCATAGATCTCACTGTGAAAAGGCTTAAATGACTTTTTTTAATTAAGTTTGAAGATTGCGCTCAAATCAAATGTCCTAGAACTAAATTTCCAAATGTAACTACTAGATTGTGATAAAATACACTATTGGGTGAAGTTTGGTTGACTTCTGCGCAGCGGTTTGGGAGTTAACATCAAAATTACATTTCTCGGCCATATCGCATAGATCTCACTGTGAAAAGGCTTAAATGGCTTTTTTGACCTAAGTTTGAGGATTGCGCTCAAATCAAATGTCCTATAACCAAATTTCTACATGTAACTACTAGATTGTGATACAATACACTAATGGGTGAAGTTTGGTTGACTTCTGCGCAGCGGTTTGGGAGTTAACATCAAAATTACATTTCTCGGCCATATCGCATAGATCTCACTGTGAAAAGGCTTAAATGACTTTTTTAATTAAGTTTGATGATTGCGTTCAAACAAAATGTCCTAGAACAAAATTTTCAAATGTAACTACTAGATTGTGATACAATACACTAATGGGTGAAGTTTGGTTGACTTCTGCGCAGCGGTTTGGGAGTTAACATCAAAATTACATTTCTCGGCCATATCGCATAGATCTCACTGTGAAAAGGCTTAAATGGCTTTTTTGACCTAAGTTTGAGGATTGCGCTCAAATCAAATGTCCTATAACCAAATTTCCACATGTAACTACTAGATTGTGATACAATACACTAATGGGTGAAGTTTGGTTGACTTCTGCGCAGCGGTTTGGGAGTGAACATCAAAATTACATTTCTCGGCCATATCGCATAGATCTCACTGTGAAAAGGCTTAAATGACTTTTTTAATTAAGTTTGATGATTGCGCTCAAACAAAATTTCCTAAAACAAAATTTTCAAATGTAACTACTAGATTGTGATACAATACACTATTGGGTGAAGTTTGGTTGACTTCTGCGCAGCGGTTTGGGAGTTAACATCAAAATTAAATTTCTCGGCCATATCGCATAGATCTCACTGTGAAAAGGCTTAAATGACTTTTTTAATTAAGTTTGATGATTGCGTTCAAACAAAATGTCCTAGAACAAAATTTTCAAATGTAACTACTAGATTGTGATACAATACACTATTGGGTGAAGTTTGGTTGACTTCTGCGCAGCGGTTTGGGAGTTAACATCAAAATTACATTTCTCGGCCATATCGCATAGATCTCACTGTGAAAAGGCTTAAATGACTTTTTTAATTAAGTTTAATAATTGCGCTCAAACCAAATGTCCTAAAACGAAATTTTCAAATGTAACTACTAGAATGTGATACAATACACTATTGGGTGAAGTTTAGTTGACTTCTGCGCAGCGGTTTGGGAGTTAACATCAAAATTACATTTCTCGGCCATATCGCATTGATCTCACTGTGAAAAGGCTTAAATGGCTTTTTCGACCTAAGTTTGAGGATTGCGCTCAAATCAAATGTCCTAGAACCAAATTTCCACATGTAACTACTAGATTGTGATACAATACTCTAATGGGTGAAGTTTGGTTTACTTCTGCGCAGCGGTTTGGGAGTTAACATCAAAATTACATTTCTCGGCCATATCGCATAGATCTCACTGTGAAAAGGCTTAAATGGCTTTTTTGACCTAAGTTTAATAATTGCGCTCAAACCAAATGTCCTAGAACGAAATTTTAAAATGTAACTACTAAAATGTGATACAATACACTATTGGGTGAAGTTTGGTTGACTTCTGCGCAGCGGTTTGGGAGTTAACATCAAAATTACATTTCTCGGCCATATCGCATAGATCTCACTGTGAAAAGGCTTAAATGGCTTTTTTGACCTAAGTTTGAGTATTGCGCTCAAATCAAATGTCCTAGAACCAAATTTCCACATGTAACTACTAGATTGAGATACAATACACTAATGGTTGAAGTTTGGTTGACTTCTGCGCAGCGGTTTGGGAGTGAACATCAAAATTACATTTCTCGGCCATATCGCATAGATCTCACTGTGAAAAGGCTTAAATGACTTTTTTTAATTAAGTTTGAAGATTGCGCTCAAATCAAATGTCCTAGAACTAAATTTCCAAATGTAACTACTAGATTGTGATAAAAAACACTATTAAGTGAAGTTTGGTTGACTTCTGCGCAGCGGTTTGGGAGTTAACATCAAAATTACATTTCTCGGCCATATCGCATAGATCTCACTGTGAAAAGGCTTAAATGGCTTTTTTGACCTAAGTTTGAGGATTGCGCTCAAATCAAATGTCCTATAACCAAATTTCTACATGTAACTACTAGATTGTGATACAATACACTAATGGGTGAAGTTTGGTTGACTTCTGCGCAGCGGTTTGGGAGTTAACATCAAAATTACATTTCTCGGCCATATCGCATAGATCTCACTGTGAAAAGGCTTAAATGACTTTTTTAATTAAGTTTGATGATTGCGTTCAAACAAAATGTCCGAGAACAAAATTTTCAAATGTAACTACTAGATTGTGATACAATACACTAATGGGTGAAGTTTGGTTGACTTCTGCGCAGCGGTTTGGGAGTTAACATCAAAATTACATTTCTCGGCCATATCGCATAGATCTCACTGTGAAAAGGCTTAAATGGCTTTTTTGACCTAAGTTTGAGGATTGCGCTCAAATCAAATGTCCTATAACCAAATTTCCACATGTAACTACTAGATTGTGATACAATACACTAATGGGTGAAGTTTGGTTGACTTCTGCGCAGCGGTTTGGGAGTGAACATCAAAATTACATTTCTCGGCCATATCGCATAGATCTCACTGTGAAAAGGCTTAAATGACTTTTTTAATTAAGTTTGATGATTGCGCTCAAACAAAATTTCCTAAAACAAAATTTTCAAATGTAACTACTAGATTGTGATACAATACACTATTGGGTGAAGTTTGGTTGACTTCTGCGCAGCGGTTTGGGAGTTAACATAAAAATTAAATTTCTCGGCCATATCGCATAGATCTCACTGTGAAAAGGCTTAAATGACTTTTTTAATTAAGTTTGATGATTGCGTTCAAACAAAATGTCCTAGAACAAAATTTTCAAATGTAACTACTAGATTGTGATACAATACACTATTGGGTGAAGTTTGGTTGACTTCTGCGCAGCGGTTTGGGAGTTAACATCAAAATTACATTTCTCGGCCATATCGCATAGATCTCACTGTGAAAAGGCTTAAATGACTTTTTTAATTAAGTTTAATAATTGCGCTCAAACCAAATGTCCTAAAACGAAATTTTCAAATGTAACTACTAGAATGTGATACAATACACTATTGGGTGAAGTTTAGTTGACTTCTGCGCAGCGGTTTGGGAGTTAACATCAAAATTACATTTCTCGGCCATATCGCATAGATCTCACTGTGAAAAGGCTTAAATGGCTTTTTCGACCTAAGTTTGAGGATTGCGCTCAAATCAAATGTCCTAGAACCAAATTTCCACATGTAACTACTAGATTGTGATACAATACTCTAATGGGTGAAGTTTGGTTTACTTCTGCGCAGCGGTTTGGGAGTTAACATCAAAATTACATTTCTCGGCCATATCGCATAGATCTCACTGTGAAAAGGCTTAAATGGCTTTTTTGACCTAAGTTTAATAATTGCGCTCAAACCAAATGTCCTAGAACGAAATTTTAAAATGTAACTACTAAAATGTGATACAATACACTATTGGGTGAAGTTTGGTTGACTTCTGCGCAGCGGTTTGGGAGTTAACATCAAAATTACATTTCTCGGCCATATCGCATAGATCTCACTGTGAAAAGGCTTAAATGGCTTTTTTGACCTAAGTTTGAGGATTGCGCTCAAATCAAATGTCCTAGAACCAAATTTCCACATGTAACTACTAGATTGTGATACAATACACTAATGGGTGAAGTTTGGTTGACTTCTGCGCAGCGGTTTGGGAGTTAACATCAAAATTACATTTCTCGGCCATATCGCATAGATCTCACTGTGAAAAGGCTTAAATGACTTTTTTAATTAAGTTTGATGATTGCGTTCAAACAAAATGTCCTAGAACAAAATTTTCAAATGTAACTAGTAGATTGTGATACAATACACTAATGGGTGAAGTTTGGTTGACTTCTGCGCAGCGGTTTGGGAGTGAACATCAAAATTACATTTCTCGGCCATATCGCATAGATCTCACTGTGAAAAGGCTTAAATGACTTTTTTAATTAAGTTTGATGATTGCGCTCAAACAAAATTTCCTAAAACAAAATTTTCAAATGTAACTACTAGATTGTGATACAATACACTAATGGGTGAAGTTTGGTTGACTTCTGCGCAGCGGTTTGGGAGTTAACATCAAAATTACATTTCTCGGCCATATCGCATAGATCTCACTGTGAAAAGGCTTAAATGGCTTTTTTGACCTAAGTTTAATGATTGCGCTCAAACCAAATGTCCTAGAACGAAATTTTCAAATGTAACTACTAGAATGTGATACAATACACTATTGGGTGAAGTTTGGTTGACTTCTGCGCAGCGGTTTGGGAGTTAAAATCAAAATTACATTTCTCGGCCATATCGCATAGATCTCACTGTGAAAAGGCTTAAATGGCTTTTTTGACCTAAGTTTGAGAATAACGCTCAAATCAAATGTCCTAGAACCAAATTTCCACATGTAACTACTAGATTGTGATACAATACACTAATAGGTGAAGTTTGGTTGACTTCTGCGCAGCGGTTTGGGAGTTAACATCAAAATTACATTTCTCGGCCATATCGCATAGATCTCACTGTGAAAAGGCTTAAATGGCTTTTTTGACCTAAGTTTGAGGATTGCGCTCAAATCAAATGTCCTATAACCAAATTTCCACATGTAACTACTAGATTGTGATACAATACACTAATGGGTGAAGTTTGGTTGACTTCTGCGCAGCGGTTTGGGAGTGAACATCAAAATTACATTTCTCGGCCATATCGCATAGATCTCACTGTGAAAAGGCTTAAATGACTTTTTTAATTAAGTTTGATGATTGCGCTCAAACAAAATTTCCTAAAACAAAATTTTCAAATGTAACTACTAGATTGTGATACAATACACTATTGGGTGAAGTTTGGTTGACTTCTGCGCAGCGGTTTGGGAGTTAACATCAAAATTACATTTCTCGGCCATATCGCATAGATCTCACTGTGAAAAGGCTTAAATGACTTTTTTAATTAAGTTTGATGATTGCGTTCAAACAAAATGTCCTAGAACAAAATTTTCAAATGTAACTACTAGATTGTGATACAATACACTATTGGGTGAAGTTTGGTTGACTTCTGCGCAGCGGTTTGGGAGTTAACATCAAAATTACATTTCTCGGCCATATCGCATAGATCTCACTGTGAAAAGGCTTAAATGACTTTTTTAATTAAGTTTAATAATTGCGCTCAAACCAAATGTCCTAAAACGAAATTTTCAAATGTAACTACTAGAATGTGATACAATACACTATTGGGTGAAGTTTAGTTGACTTCTGCGCAGCGGTTTGGGAGTTAACATCAAAATTACATTTCTCGGCCATATCGCATAGATCTCACTGTGAAAAGGCTTAAATGGCTTTTTTGACCTAAGTTTGAGGATTGCGCTCAAATCAAATGTCCTAGAACCAAATTTCCACATGTAACTACTAGATTGTGATACAATACTCTAATGGGTGAAGTTTGGTTTACTTCTGCGCAGCGGTTTGGGAGTTAACATCAAAATTACATTTCTCGGCCATATCGCATAGATCTCACTGTGAAAAGGCTTAAATGGCTTTTTTGACCTAAGTTTAATAATTGCGCTCAAACCAAATGTCCTAGAACGAAATTTTAAAATGTAACTACTAAAATGTGATACAATACACTATTGGGTGAAGTTTGGTTGACTTCTGCGCAGCGGTTTGGGAGTTAACATCAAAATTACATTTCTCGGCCATATCGCATAGATCTCACTGTGAAAAGGCTTAAATGGCTTTTTTGACCTAAGTTTGAGGATTGCGCTCAAATCAAATGTCCTAGAACCAAATTTCCACATGTAACTACTAGATTGTGATACAATACACTAATGGGTGAAGTTTGGTTGACTTCTGCGCAGCGGTTTGGGAGTTAACATCAAAATTACATTTCTCGGCCATATCGCATAGATCTCACTGTGAAAAGGCTTAAATGACTTTTTTAATTAAGTTTGATGATTGCGCTCAAACAAAATTTCCTAGAACAAAATTTTCAAATGTAACTACTAGATTGTGATACAATACACTATTGGGTGAAGTTTGGTTGACTTCTGCGCAGCGGTTTGGGAGTTAACATCAAAATTACATTTCTCGGCCATATCGCATAGATCTCACTGTGAAAAGGCTTAAATGGCTTTTTTGACCTAAGTTTAAAGATTGCGCTCAAACCAAATGTCCTAGAACGAAATTTTCAAATGTAACTACTAGATTGTGATACAATACACTAATGGGTGAAGTTTGGTTGACTTCTGCGCAGCGGTTTGGGAGTTAACATCAAAATTACATTTCTCGGCCATATCGCATAGAGCTCACTGTGAAAAGGCTTAAATGGCTTTTTTGACCTAAGTTTGAGGATTGCGCTCAAATCAAATGTCCTATAACCAAATTTCCACATGTAACTACTAGATTGTGATACAATACACTAATGGGTGAAGTTTGGTTGACTTCTGCGCAGCGGTTTGGGAGTGAACATCAAAATTACATTTCTCGACCATATCGCATAGATCTCACTGTGAAAAGGCTTAAATGACTTTTTTAATTAAGTTTGATGATTGCGCTCAAACAAAATTTCCTAAAACTAAATTTTCAAATGTAACTACTAGATTGTGATACAATACACTATTGGGTGAAGTTTGGTTGACTTCTGCGCAGCGGTTTGGGAGTTAACATCAAAATTACATTTCTCGGCCATATCGCATAGATCTCACTGTGAAAAGGCTTAAATGACTTTTTTAATTAAGTTTGATGATTGCGTTCAAACAAAATGTCCTAGAACAAAATTTTCAAATGTAACTACTAGATTGTGATACAATACACTATTGGGTGAAGTTTGGTTGACTTCTGCGCAGCGGTTTGGGAGTTAACATCAAAATTACATTTCTCGGCCATATCGCATAGATCTCACTGTGAAAAGGCTTAAATGACTTTTTTAATTAAGTTTAATAATTGCGCTCAAACCAAATGTCCTAAAACGAAATTTTCAAATGTAACTACTAGAATGTGATACAATACACTATTGGGTGAAGTTTAGTTGACTTCTGCGCAGCGGTTTGGGAGTTAACATCAAAATTACATTTCTCGGCCATATCGCATAGATCTCACTGTGAAAAGGCTTAAATGGCTTTTTTGACCTAAGTTTGAGGATTGCGCTCAAATCAAATGTCCTAGAACCAAATTTCCACATGTAACTACTAGATTGTGATACAATACACTAATGGGTGAAGTTTGGTTTACTTCTGCGCAGCGGTTTGGGAGTTAACATCAAAATTACATTTCTCGGCCATATCGCATAGATCTCACTGTGAAAAGGCTTAAATGGCTTTTTTGACCTAAGTTTGAGGATTGCGCTCAAATCAAATGTCCAATAACCAAATTTCCACATGTAACTACTAGATTGTGATACAATACACTAATGGGTGAAGTTTGGTTGACTTCTGCGCAGCGGTTTGGGAGTTAACATCAAAATTACATTTCTCGGCCATATCGCATAGATCTCCCTGTGAAAAGGCTTAAATGACTTTTTTAATTAAGTTTGATGATTGCGTTCAAACAAAATGTCCTAGAACAAAATTTTCAAATGTAACTACTAGATTGTGATACAATACACTATTGGGTGAAGTTTGGTTGACTTCTGCGCAGCGGTTTGGGAGTTAACATCAAAATTACATTTCTCGGCCATATCGCATAGATCTCACTGTGAAAAGGCTTAAATGGCTTTTTTGACCTAAGTTTGAGGATTGCGCTCAAATCAAATGTCCTAGAACCAAATTTCCACATGTAACTACTAGATTGTGATACAATACACTAATAGGTGAAGTTTGGTTGACTTCTGCGCAGCGGTTTGGGAGTTAACATCAAAATTACATTTCTCGGCCATATCGCATAGATCTCACTGTGAAAAGGCTTAAATGGCTTTTTTGACCTAAGTTTGAGGATTGCGCTCAAATCAAATGTCCAATAACCAAATTTCCACATGTAACTACTAGATTGTGATACAATACCCTAATGGGTGAAGTTTGGTTGACTTCTGCGCAGCGGTTTGGGAGTTAACATCAAAATTACATTTCTCGGCCATATCGCATAGATCTCACTGTGAAAAGGCTTAAATGGCTTTTTTGACCTAAGTTTGAGGATTGCGCTCAAATCAAATGTCCTAGAACCAAATTTCCACATGTAACTACTAGATTGTGATACAATACACTAATGGTTGAAGTTTGGTTGACTTCTGCGCAGCGGTTTGGGAGTGAACATCAAAATTACATTTCTCGGCCATATCGCATAGATCTCACTGTGAAAAGGCTTAAATGACTTTTTTTAATTAAGTTTGAAGATTGCGCTCAAATCAAATGTCCTAGAACTAAATTTCTAAATGTAACTACTAGATTGTGATAAAATACACTATTGGGTGAAGTTTGGTTGACTTCTGCGCAGCGGTTTGGGAGTTAACATCAAAATTACATTTCTCGGCCATATCGCATAGATCTCACTGTGAAAAGACTTAAATGGCTTTTTTGACCTAAGTTTGAGGATTGCGCTCAAATCAAATGTCCTATAACCAAATTTCCACATGTAACTACTAGATTGTGATACAATACACTAATGGGTGAAGTTTGGTTGACTTCTGCGCAGCGGTTTGGGAGTTAACATCAAAATTACATTTCTCGGCCATATCGCATAGATCTCACTGTGAAAAGGCTTAAATGACTTTTTGAATTAAGTTTGATGATTGCGTTCAAACAAAATGTCCTAGAACAAAATTTTCAAATGTAACTACTAGATTGTGATACAATACACTATTGGGTGAAGTTTGGTTGACTTCTGCGCAGCGGTTTGGGAGTTAACATCAAAATTACATTTCTCGGCCATATCGCATAGATCTCACTGTGAAAAGGCTTAAATGGCTTTTTTGACCTAAGTTTGAGGATTGCGCTCAAACCAAATGTCCTAGAACGAAATTTTAAAATGTAACTACTAGAATGTGATACAATACACTATTGGGTGAAGTTTGGTTGGCTTCTGCGCAGCGGTTTGGGAGTTAACATCAAAATTACATTTCTCGGCCATATCGCATAGATCTCACTGTGAAAAGGCTTAAATGGCTTTTTTGACCTAAGTTTGAGGATTGCGCTCAAATCAAATGTCCTAGAACCAAATTTCCACATGTAACTACTAGATTGTTATACAATACACTAATGGGTGAAGTTTGGTTGACTTCTGCGCAGCGGTTTGGGAGTGAACATCAAAATTACATTTCTCGGCCATATCGCATAGATCTCACTGTGAAAAGGCTTAAATGACTTTTTTAATTAAGTTTGATGATTGCGCTCAAACAAAATTTCCTAGAACAAAATTTTCAAATGTAACTACTAGATTGTGATACAATACACTATTGGGTGAAGTTTGGTTGACTTCTGCGCAGCGGTTTGGGAGTTAACATCAAAATTACATTTCTCGGCCATATCGCATAGATCTCACTGTGAAAAGGCTTAAATGACTTTTTTAATTAAGTTTGATGATTGCGTTCAAACAAAATGTCCTAGAACAAAATTTTCAAATGTAACTACTAGATTGTGATACAATACACTATTGGGTGAAGTTTGGTTGACTTCTGCGCAGCGGTTTGGGAGTTAACATCAAAATTACATTTCTCGGCCATATCGCATAGATCTCACTGTGAAAAGGCTTAAATGGCTTTTTTGACCTAAGTTTAAAGATTGCGCTCAAACCAAATGTCCTAGAACGAAATTTTCAAATGTAACTACTAGATTGTGATACAATACACTAATGGGTGAAGTTTGGTTGACTTCTGCGCAGCGGTTTGGGAGTTAACATCAAAATTACATTTCTCGGCCATATCGCATAGAGCTCACTGTGAAAAGGCTTAAATGGCTTTTTTGACCTAAGTTTGAGGATTGCGCTCAAATCAAATGTCCTATAACCAAATTTCCACATGTAACTACTAGATTGTGATACAATACACTAATGGGTGAAGTTTGGTTGACTTCTGCGCAGCGGTTTGGGAGTGAACATCAAAATTACATTTCTCGGCCATATCGCATAGATCTCACTGTGAAAAGGCTTAAATGACTTTTTTAATTAAGTTTGATGATTGCGCTCAAACAAAATTTCCTAAAACTAAATTTTCAAATGTAACTACTAGATTGTGATACAATACACTATTGGGTGAAGTTTGGTTGACTTCTGCGCAGCGGTTTGGGAGTTAACATCAAAATTACATTTCTCGGCCATATCGAATAGATCTCACTGTGAAAAGGCTTAAATGGCTTTTTTGACCTAAGTTTGAGGATTGCGCTCAAATCAAATGTCCTAGAACCAAATTTCCACATGTAACTACTAGATTGTGATACAATACACTAATAGGTGAAGTTTGGTTGACTTCTGCGCAGCGGTTTGGGAGTTAACATCAAAATTACATTTCTCGGCCATATCGCATAGATCTCACTGTGAAAAGGCTTAAATGGCTTTTTTGACCTAAGTTTGAGGATTGCGCTCAAATCAAATGTCCAATAACCAAATTTCCACATGTAACTACTAGATTGTGATACAATACCCTAATGGGTGAAGTTTGGTTGACTTCTGCGCAGCGGTTTGGGAGTTAACATCAAAATTACATTTCTCGGCCATATCGCATAGATCTCACTGTGAAAAGGCTTAAATGGCTTTTTTGACCTAAGTTTGAGGATTGCGCTCAAATCAAATGTCCTAGAACCAAATTTCCACATGTAACTACTAGATTGTGATACAATACACTAATGGTTGAAGTTTGGTTGACTTCTGCGCAGCGGTTTGGGAGTGAACATCAAAATTACATTTCTCGGCCATATCGCATAGATCTCACTGTGAAAAGGCTTAAATGACTTTTTTTAATTAAGTTTGAAGATTGCGCTCAAATCAAATGTCCTAGAACTAAATTTCTAAATGTAACTACTAGATTGTGATAAAATACACTATTGGGTGAAGTTTGGTTGACTTCTGCGCAGCGGTTTGGGAGTTAACATCAAAATTACATTTCTCGGCCATATCGCATAGATCTCACTGTGAAAAGACTTAAATGGCTTTTTTGACCTAAGTTTGAGGATTGCGCTCAAATCAAATGTCCTATAACCAAATTTCCACATGTAACTACTAGATTGTGATACAATACACTAATGGGTGAAGTTTGGTTGACTTCTGCGCAGCGGTTTGGGAGTTAACATCAAAATTACATTTCTCGGCCATATCGCATAGATCTCACTGTGAAAAGGCTTAAATGACTTTTTTAATTAAGTTTGATGATTGCGTTCAAACAAAATGTCCTAGAACAAAATTTTCAAATGTAACTACTAGATTGTGATACAATACACTATTGGGTGAAGTTTGGTTGACTTCTGCGCAGCGGTTTGGGAGTTAACATCAAAATTACATTTCTCGGCCATATCGCATAGATCTCACTGTGAAAAGGCTTAAATGGCTTTTTTGACCTAAGTTTGAGGATTGCGCTCAAACCAAATGTCCTAGAACGAAATTTTAAAATGTAACTACTAGAATGTGATACAATACACTATTGGGTGAAGTTTGGTTGACTTCTGCGCAGCGGTTTGGGAGTTAACATCAAAATTACATTTCTCGGCCATATCGCATAGATCTCACTGTGAAAAGGCTTAAATGGCTTTTTTGACCTAAGTTTGAGGATTGCGCTCAAATCAAATGTCCTAGAACCAAATTTCCACATGTAACTACTAGATTGTTATACAATACACTAATGGGTGAAGTTTGGTTGACTTCTGCGCAGCGGTTTGGGAGTGAACATCAAAATTACATTTCTCGGCCATATCGCATAGATCTCACTGTGAAAAGGCTTAAATGACTTTTTTAATTAAGTTTGATGATTGCGCTCAAACAAAATTTCCTAGAACAAAATTTTCAAATGTAACTACTAGATTGTGATACAATACACTATTGGGTGAAGTTTGGTTGACTTCTGCGCAGCGGTTTGGGAGTTAACATCAAAATTACATTTCTCGGCCATATCGCATAGATCTCACTGTGAAAAGGCTTAAATGACTTTTTTAATTAAGTTTGATGATTGCGTTCAAACAAAATGTCCTAGAACAAAATTTTCAAATGTAACTACTAGATTGTGATACAATACACTATTGGGTGAAGTTTGGTTGACTTCTGCGCAGCGGTTTGGGAGTTAACATCAAAATTACATTTCTCGGCCATATCGCATAGATCTCACTGTGAAAAGGCTTAAATGGCTTTTTTGACCTAAGTTTAAAGATTGCGCTCAAACCAAATGTCCTAGAACGAAATTTTCAAATGTAACTACTAGATTGTGATACAATACACTAATGGGTGAAGTTTGGTTGACTTCTGCGCAGCGGTTTGGGAGTTAACATCAAAATTACATTTCTCGGCCATATCGCATAGAGCTCACTGTGAAAAGGCTTAAATGGCTTTTTTGACCTAAGTTTGAGGATTGCGCTCAAATCAAATGTCCTATAACCAAATTTCCACATGTAACTACTAGATTGTGATACAATACACTAATGGGTGAAGTTTGGTTGACTTCTGCGCAGCGGTTTGGGAGTGAACATCAAAATTACATTTCTCGGCCATATCGCATAGATCTCACTGTGAAAAGGCTTAAATGACTTTTTTAATTAAGTTTGATGATTGCGCTCAAACAAAATTTCCTAAAACTAAATTTTCAAATGTAACTACTAGATTGTGATACAATACACTATTGGGTGAAGTTTGGTTGACTTCTGCGCAGCGGTTTGGGAGTTAACATCAAAATTACATTTCTCGGCCATATCGCATAGATCTCACTGTGAAAAGGCTTAAATGACTTTTTTAATTAAGTTTGATGATTGCGTTCAAACAAAATGTCCTAGAACAAAATTTTCAAATGTAACTACTAGATTGTGATACAATACACTATTGGGTGAAGTTTGGTTGACTTCTGCGCAGCGGTTTGGGAGTTAACATCAAAATTACATTTCTCGGCCATATCGCATAGATCTCACTGTGAAAAGGCTTAAATGACTTTTTTAATTAAGTTTAATAATTGCGCTCAAACCAAATGTCCTAAAACGAAATTTTCAAATGTAACTACTAGAATGTGATACAATACACTATTGGGTGAAGTTTAGTTGACTTCTGCGCAGCGGTTTGGGAGTTAACATCAAAATTACATTTCTCGGCCATATCGCATAGATCTCACTGTGAAAAGGCTTAAATGGCTTTTTTGACCTAAGTTTGAGGATTGCGCTCAAATCAAATGTCCTAGAACCAAATTTCCACATGTAACTACTAGATTGTGATACAATACACTAATGGGTGAAGTTTGGTTGACTTCTGCGCAGCGGTTTGGGAGTTAACATCAAAATTACATTTCTCGGCCATATCGCATAGATCTCACTGTGAAAAGGCTTAAATGGCTTTTTTGACCTAAGTTTGAGGATTGCGCTCAAATCAAATGTCCAATAACCAAATTTCCACATGTAACTACTAGATTGTGATACAATACACTAATGGGTGAAGTTTGGTTGACTTCTGCGCAGCGGTTTGGGAGTTAACATCAAAATTACATTTCTCGGCCATATCGCATAGATCAGGGGTCTCCAACCCAGTCCTCAAGGCCCACTGTGGGTCCTAGTTTTTGTTCCAGCCGATCCAGCAGAGACAGTTGAACCAATGAGGCGTCTGCTAAAACAAGCCACACCTGACTGCAATCAACTGATTGCACTTGTAAAACACCAGATTGGGGAAAAAGTGTCGTCATCTTGTTTGGTAGGAATGAAATCCTGCACCCACAGTGGGCCTTTGTGGAATAGGTTGGGGACCCCTGGCATAGATCTCCCTGTGAAAAGGCTTAAATGACTTTTTTAATTAAGTTTGATGATTGCGTTCAAACAAAATGTCCTAGAACAAAATTTTCAAATGTAACTACTAGATTGTGATACAATACACTATTGGGTGAAGTTTGGTTGACTTCTGCGCAGCGGTTTGGGAGTTAACATCAAAATTACATTTCTCGGCCATATCGCATAGATCTCACTGTGAAAAGGCTTAAATGGCTTTTTTGACCTAAGTTTGAGGATTGCGCTCAAATCAAATGTCCTAGAACCAAATTTCCACATGTAACTACTAGATTGTGATACAATACACTAATAGGTGAAGTTTGGTTGACTTCTGCGCAGCGGTTTGGGAGTTAACATCAAAATTACATTTCTCGGCCATATCGCATAGATCTCACTGTGAAAAGGCTTAAATGGCTTTTTTGACCTAAGTTTGAGGATTGCGCTCAAATCAAATGTCCAATAACCAAATTTCCACATGTAACTACTAGATTGTGATACAATACCCTAATGGGTGAAGTTTGGTTGACTTCTGCGCAGCGGTTTGGGAGTTAACATCAAAATTACATTTCTCGGCCATATCGCATAGATCTCACTGTGAAAAGGCTTAAATGGCTTTTTTGACCTAAGTTTGAGGATTGCGCTCAAATCAAATGTCCTAGAACCAAATTTCCACATGTAACTACTAGATTGTGATACAATACACTAATGGTTGAAGTTTGGTTGACTTCTGCGCAGCGGTTTGGGAGTGAACATCAAAATTACATTTCTCGGCCATATCGCATAGATCTCACTGTGAAAAGGCTTAAATGACTTTTTTTAATTAAGTTTGAAGATTGCGCTCAAATCAAATGTCCTAGAACTAAATTTCTAAATGTAACTACTAGATTGTGATAAAATACACTATTGGGTGAAGTTTGGTTGACTTCTGCGCAGCGGTTTGGGAGTTAACATCAAAATTACATTTCTCGGCCATATCGCATAGATCTCACTGTGAAAAGACTTAAATGGCTTTTTTGACCTAAGTTTGAGGATTGCGCTCAAATCAAATGTCCTATAACCAAATTTCCACATGTAACTACTAGATTGTGATACAATACACTAATGGGTGAAGTTTGGTTGACTTCTGCGCAGCGGTTTGGGAGTTAACATCAAAATTACATTTCTCGGCCATATCGCATAGATCTCACTGTGAAAAGGCTTAAATGACTTTTTTAATTAAGTTTGATGATTGCGTTCAAACAAAATGTCGTAGAACAAAATTTTCAAATGTAACTACTAGATTGTGATACAATACACTATTGGGTGAAGTTTGGTTGACTTCTGCGCAGCGGTTTGGGAGTTAACATCAAAATTACATTTCTCGGCCATATCGCATAGATCTCACTGTGAAAAGGCTTAAATGGCTTTTTTGACCTAAGTTTGAGGATTGCGCTCAAATCAAATGTCCTAGAACCAAATTTCCACATGTAACTACTAGATTGTGATACAATAAACTAATGGGTGAAGTTTGGTTTACTTCTGCGCAGCGGTTTGGGAGTTAACATCAAAATTACATTTCTCGGCCATATCGCATAGATCTCACTGTGAAAAGGCTTAAATGGCTTTTTTGACCTAAGTTTAATAATTGCGCTCAAACCAAATGTCCTAGAACGAAATTTTCAAATGTAACTACTAGAATGTGATACAATACACTATTGGGTGAAGTTTGGTTGACTTCTGCGCAGCGGTTTGGGAGTTAACATCAAAATTACATTTCTCGGCCATATCGCATAGATCTCACTGTGAAAAGGCTTAAATGGCTTTTTTGACCTAAGTTTGAGGATTGCGCTCAAATCAAATGTCCTAGAACCAAATTTCCACATGTAACTACTAGATTGTGATACAATACACTATTGGGTGAAGTTTGGTTGACTTCTGCGCAGCGGTTTGGAAGTTAACATCAAAATTACATTTCTCGGCCATATCGCATAGATCTCACTGTGAAAAGGCTTAAATGACTTTTTTAATTAAGTTTGAGGATTGCGCTCAAATCAAATGTCCTAGAACTAAATTTCCACATGTAACTACTAGATTGTGATACAATACACTATTGGGTGAAGTTTGGTTGACTTCTGCGCAGCGGTTTGGGAGTTAACATCAAAATTACATTTCTCGGCCATATCGCATAGATCTCACTGTGAAAAGGCTTAAATGGCTTTTTTGACCTAAGTTTGAGGATTGCGCTCAAACCAAATGTCCTAGAACGAAATTTTAAAATGTAACTACTAGAATGTGATACAATACACTATTGGGTGAAGTTTGGTTGACTTCTGCGCAGCGGTTTGGGAGTTAACATCAAAATTACATTTCTCGGCCATATCGCATAGATCTCACTGTGAAAAGGCTTAAATGGCTTTTTTGACCTAAGTTTGAGGATTGCGCTCAAATCAAATGTCCTAGAACCAAATTTCCACATGTAACTACTAGATTGTGATACAATACACTAATGGGTGAAGTTTGGTTTACTTCTGCGCAGCGGTTTGGGAGTTAACATCAAAATTACATTTCTCGGCCATATCGCATAGATCTCACTGTGAAAAGGCTTAAATGACTTTTTTAATTAAGTTTGAGGATTGCGCTCAAACAAAATTTCCTAAAACAAAATTTTCAAATGTAACTACTAGATTGTGATACAATACACTATTGGGTGAAGTTTGGTTGACTTCTGCGCAGCGGTTTGGGAGTTAACATCAAAATTACATTTCTCGGCCATATCGCATAGATCTCACTGTGAAAAGGCTTAAATGACTTTTTTAATTAAGTTTGATGATTGCGTTCAAACAAAATGTCCTAGAACAAAATTTTCAAATGTAACTACTAGATTGTGATACAATACACTATTGGGTGAAGTTTGGTTGACTTCTGCGCAGCGGTTTGGGAGTTAACATCAAAATTACATTTCTCGGCCATATCGCATAGATCTCACTGTGAAAAGGCTTAAATGACTTTTTTAATTAAGTTTAATAATTGCGCTCAAACCAAATGTCCTAAAACGAAATTTTCAAATGTAACTACTAGAATGTGATACAATACACTATTGGGTGAAGTTTAGTTGACTTCTGCGCAGCGGTTTGGGAGTTAACATCAAAATTACATTTCTCGGCCATATCGCATAGATCTCACTGTGAAAAGGCTTAAATGGCTTTTTTGACCTAAGTTTGAGGATTGCGCTCAAATCAAATGTCCTAGAACCAAATTTCCACATGTAACTACTAGATTGTGATACAATACACTAATGGGTGAAGTTTGGTTTACTTCTGCGCAGCGGTTTGGGAGTTAACATCAAAATTACATTTCTCGGCCATATCGCATAGATCTCACTGTGAAAAGGCTTAAATGGCTTTTTTGACCTAAGTTTAATAATTGCGCTCAAACCAAATGTCCTTGAACGAAATTTTAAAAAGTAACTACTAGAATGTGATACAATACACTATTGGGTGAAGTTTGGTTGACTTCTGCGCAGCGGTTTGGGAGTTAACATCAAAATTACATTTCTCGGCCATATCGCATAGATCTCACTGTGAAAAGGCTTAAATGGCTTTTTTGACCTAAGTTTGAGGATTGCGCTCAAATCAAATGTCCTAGAACCAAATTTCCACATGTAACTACTAGATTGTGATACAATACACTAATGGGTGAAGTTTGGTTGACTTCTGCGCAGCGGTTTGGGAGTTAACATCAAAATTACATTTCTCGGCCATATCGCATAGATCTCACTGTGAAAAGGCTTAAATGGCTTTTTTGACCTAAGTTTGAGGATTGCGCTCAAATCAAATGTCCTATAACCAAATTTCCACATGTAACTACTAGATTGTGATACAATACACTAATGGGTGAAGTTTGGTTGACTTCTGCGCAGCGGTTTGGGAGTTAACATCAAAATTACATTTCTCGGCCATATCGCACAGATCTCACTGTGAAAAGGCTTAAATGACTTTTTTAATTAAGTTTGATGATTGCGTTCAAACAAAATGTCCTAGAACAAAATTTTCAAATGTAACTACTAGATTGTGATACAATACACTATTGGGTGAAGTTTGGTTGACTTCTGCGCAGCGGTTTGGGAGTTAACATCAAAATTACATTTCTCGGCCATATCGCATAGATCTCACTGTGAAAAGGCTTAAATGGCTTTTTTGACCTAAGTTTGAGGATTGCGCTCAAATCAAATGTCCTAGAACCAAATTTCCACATGTAACTACTAGATTGTGATACAATACACTAATGGGTGAAGTTTGGTTTACTTCTGCGCAGCGGTTTGGGAGTTAACATCAAAATTACATTTCTCGGCCATATCGCATAGATCTCACTGTGAAAAGGCTTAAATGGCTTTTTTGACCTAAGTTTAATGATTGCGCTCAAACCAAATGTCCTAGAACGAAATTTTCAAATGTAACTACTAGAATGTGATACAATACACTATTGGGTGAAGTTTGGTTGACTTCTGCGCAGCGGTTTGGGAGTTAACATCAAAATTACATTTCTCGGCCATATCGCATAGTTCTCACTGTGAAAAGGCTTAAATGGCTTTTTTGACCTAAGTTTGAGGATTGCGCTCAAACAAAATATCCTAGAACAAAATTTTCCAATGTAACTACTAGATTGTGATACAATACACTATTGGGTGAAGTTTGGTTGACTTCTGCGCAGCGGTTTGGGAGTTAACATCAAAATTACATTTCTCGGCCATATCGCATAGATCTCACTGTGAAAAGGCTTAAATGACTTTTTTAATTAAGTTTGATGATTGCGTTCAAACAAAATGTCCTAGAACAAAATTTTCAAATGTAACTACTAGATTGTGATACAATACACTATTGGGTGAAGTTTGGTTGACTTCTGCGCAGCGGTTTGGGAGTTAACATCAAAATTACATTTCTCGGCCATATCGCATAGATCTCACTGTGAAAAGGCTTAAATGGCTTTTTTGACCTAAGTTTGAGGATTGCGCTCAAACCAAATGTCCTAGAACGAAATTTTAAAATGTAACTACTAGAATGTGATACAATACACTATTGGGTGAAGTTTGGTTGACTTCTGCGCAGCGGTTTGGGAGTTAACATCAAAATTACATTTCTCGGCCATATCGCATAGATCTCACTGTGAAAAGGCTTAAATGGCTTTTTTGACCTAAGTTTGAGGATTGCGCTCAAATCAAATGTCCTAGAACCAAATTTCCACATGTAACTACTAGATTGTTATACAATACACTAATGGGTGAAGTTTGGTTGACTTCTGCGCAGCGGTTTGGGAGTGAACATCAAAATTACATTTCTCGGCCATATCGCATAGATCTCACTGTGAAAAGGCTTAAATGACTTTTTTAATTAAGTTTGATGATTGCGCTCAAACAAAATTTCCTAGAACAAAATTTTCAAATGTAACTACTAGATTGTGATACAATACACTATTGGGTGAAGTTTGGTTGACTTCTGCGCAGCGGTTTGGGAGTTAACATCAAAATTACATTTCTCGGCCATATCGCATAGATCTCACTGTGAAAAGGCTTAAATGGCTTTTTTGACCTAAGTTTAAAGATTGCGCTCAAACCAAATGTCCTAGAACGAAATTTTCAAATGTAACTACTAGATTGTGATACAATACACTAATGGGTGAAGTTTGGTTGACTTCTGCGCAGCGGTTTGGGAGTTAACATCAAAATTACATTTCTCGGCCATATCGCATAGAGCTCACTGTGAAAAGGCTTAAATGGCTTTTTTGACCTAAGTTTGAGGATTGCGCTCAAATCAAATGTCCTATAACCAAATTTCCACATGTAACTACTAGATTGTGATACAATACACTAATGGGTGAAGTTTGGTTGACTTCTGCGCAGCGGTTTGGGAGTGAACATCAAAATTACATTTCTCGGCCATATCGCATAGATCTCACTGTGAAAAGGCTTAAATGACTTTTTTAATTAAGTTTGATGATTGCGCTCAAACAAAATTTCCTAAAACTAAATTTTCAAATGTAACTACTAGATTGTGATACAATACACTATTGGGTGAAGTTTGGTTGACTTCTGCGCAGCGGTTTGGGAGTTAACATCAAAATTACATTTCTCGGCCATATCGCATAGATCTCACTGTGAAAAGGCTTAAATGACTTTTTTAATTAAGTTTGATGATTGCGTTCAAACAAAATGTCCTAGAACAAAATTTTCAAATGTAACTACTAGATTGTGATACAATACACTATTGGGTGAAGTTTGGTTGACTTCTGCGCAGCGGTTTGGGAGTTAACATCAAAATTACATTTCTCGGCCATATCGCATAGATCTCACTGTGAAAAGGCTTAAATGACTTTTTTAATTAAGTTTAATAATTGCGCTCAAACCAAATGTCCTAAAACGAAATTTTCAAATGTAACTACTAGAATGTGATACAATACACTATTGGGTGAAGTTTAGTTGACTTCTGCGCAGCGGTTTGGGAGTTAACATCAAAATTACATTTCTCGGCCATATCGCATAGATCTCACTGTGAAAAGGCTTAAATGGCTTTTTTGACCTAAGTTTGAGGATTGCGCTCAAATCAAATGTCCTAGAACCAAATTTCCACATGTAACTACTAGATTGTGATACAATACACTAATGGGTGAAGTTTGGTTTACTTCTGCGCAGCGGTTTGGGAGTTAACATCAAAATTACATTTCTCGGCCATATCGCATAGATCTCACTGTGAAAAGGCTTAAATGGCTTTTTTGACCTAAGTTTGAGGATTGCGCTCAAATCAAATGTCCAATAACCAAATTTCCACATGTAACTACTAGATTGTGATACAATACACTAATGGGTGAAGTTTGGTTGACTTCTGCGCAGCGGTTTGGGAGTTAACATCAAAATTACATTTCTCGGCCATATCGCATAGATCTCACTGTGAAAAGGCTTAAATGACTTTTTTAATTAAGTTTGATGATTGCGTTCAAACAAAATGTCCTAGAACAAAATTTTCAAATGTAACTACTAGATTGTGATACAATACACTATTGGGTGAAGTTTGGTTGACTTCTGCGCAGCGGTTTGGGAGTTAACATCAAAATTACATTTCTCGGCCATATCGCATAGATCTCACTGTGAAAAGGCTTAAATGGCTTTTTTGACCTAAGTTTGAGGATTGCGCTCAAATCAAATGTCCTAGAACCAAATTTCCACATGTAACTACTAGATTGTGATACAATACACTAATAGGTGAAGTTTGGTTGACTTCTGCGCAGCGGTTTGGGAGTTAACATCAAAATTACATTTCTCGGCCATATCGCATAGATCTCACTGTGAAAAGGCTTAAATGGCTTTTTTGACCTAAGTTTGAGGATTGCGCTCAAATCAAATGTCCAATAACCAAATTTCCACATGTAACTACTAGATTGTGATACAATACCCTAATGGGTGAAGTTTGGTTGACTTCTGCGCAGCGGTTTGGGAGTTAACATCAAAATTACATTTCTCGGCCATATCGCATAGATCTCACTGTGAAAAGGCTTAAATGACTTTTTTAATTAAGTTTGATGATTGCGTTCAAACAAAATGTCCTAGAACAAAATTTTCAAATGTAACTACTAGATTGTGATACAATACACTATTGGGTGAAGTTTGGTTGACTTCTGCGCAGCGGTTTGGGAGTTAACATCAAAATTACATTTCTCGGCCATATCACATAGATCTCACTGTGAAAAGGCTTAAATGGCTTTTTTGACCTAAGTTTGAGGATTGCGCTCAAATCAAATGTCCTAGAACCAAATTTCCACATGTAATTACTAGATTATGATACAATACACTAATGGGTGAAGTTTGGTTGACTTCTGCGCAGCGGTTTGGGAGTTAACATCAAAATTACATTTCTCGGCCATATCGCATAGATCTCACTGTGAAAAGGCTTAAATGACTTTTTTAATTAAGTTTAATGATTGCGCTCAAACAAAATGTCCTAGAACAAAATTTTCAAATGTAACTACTAGATTGTGATACAATACACTATTGGGTGAAGTTTAGTTGACTTCTGCGCAGCGGTTTGGGAGTTAACATCAAAATTACATTTCTCGGCCATATCGCATAGATCTCACTGTGAAAAGGCTTAAATGGCTTTTTTGACCTAAGTTTGAGGATTGCGCTCAAATCAAATGTCCTAGAACCAAATTTCCACATGTAACTACTAGATTGTGATACAATACACTAATGGGTGAAGTTTGGTTGACTTCTGCGCAGCGGTTTGGGAGTTAACATCAAAATTACATTTCTCGGCCATATCGCATAGATCTCACTGTGAAAAGGCTTAAATGACTTTTTTAATTAAGTTTGATGATTGCGTTCAAACAAAATGTCCTAGAACAAAATTTTCAAATGTAACTACTAGATTGTGATACAATACACTAATGGGTGAAGTTTGGTTGACTTCTGCGCAGCGGTTTGGGAGTTAACATCAAAATTACATTTCTCGGCCATATCGCATAGATCTCACTGTGAAAAGGCTTAAATGGCTTTTTTGACCTAAGTTTGAGGATTGCGCTCAAATCAAATGTCCTATAACCAAATTTCCACATGTAACTACTAGATTGTGATACAATACACTAATGGGTGAAGTTTGGTTGACTTCTGCGCAGCGGTTTGGGAGTGAACATCAAAATTACATTTCTCGGCCATATCGCATAGATCTCACTGTGAAAAGGCTTAAATGACTTTTTTAATTAAGTTTGATGATTGCGCTCAAACAAAATTTCCTAAAACAAAATTTTCAAATGTAACTACTAGATTGTGATACAATACACTATTGGGTGAAGTTTGGTTGACTTCTGCGCAGCGGTTTGGGAGTTAACATCAAAATTAAATTTCTCGGCCATATCGCATAGATCTCACTGTGAAAAGGCTTAAATGACTTTTTTAATTAAGTTTGATGATTGCGTTCAAACAAAATGTCCTAGAACAAAATTTTCAAATGTAACTACTAGATTGTGATACAATACACTATTGGGTGAAGTTTGGTTGACTTCTGCGCAGCGGTTTGGGAGTTAACATCAAAATTACATTTCTCGGCCATATCGCATAGATCTCACTGTGAAAAGGCTTAAATGACTTTTTTAATTAAGTTTAATAATTGCGCTCAAACCAAATGTCCTAAAACGAAATTTTCAAATGTAACTACTAGAATGTGATACAATACACTATTGGGTGAAGTTTAGTTGACTTCTGCGCAGCGGTTTGGGAGTTAACATCAAAATTACATTTCTCGGCCATATCGCATAGATCTCACTGTGAAAAGGCTTAAATGGCTTTTTTGACCTAAGTTTGAGGATTGTGCTCAAATCAAATGTCCTAGAACCAAATTTCCACATGTAACTACTAGATTGTGATACAATACACTAATGGGTGAAGTTTGGTTTACTTCTGCGCAGCGGTTTGGGAGTTAACATCAAAATTACATTTCTCGGCCATATCGCATAGATCTCACTGTGAAAAGGCTTAAATGGCTTTTTTGACCTAAGTTTAATAATTGCGCTCAAACCAAATGTCCTTGAACGAAATTTTAAAAAGTAACTACTAGAATGTGATACAATACACTATTGGGTGAAGTTTGGTTGACTTCTGCGCAGCGGTTTGGGAGTTAACATCAAAATTACATTTCTCGGCCATATCGCATAGATCTCACTGTGAAAAGGCTTAAATGGCTTTTTTGACCTAAGTTTGAGGATTGCGCTCAAATCAAATGTCCTAGAACCAAATTTCCACATGTAACTACTAGATTGTGATACAATACACTAATGGGTGAAGTTTGGTTGACTTCTGCGCAGCGGTTTGGGAGTTAACATCAAAATTACATTTCTCGGCCATATCGCATAGATCTCACTGTGAAAAGGCTTAAATGGCTTTTTTGACCTAAGTTTGAGGATTGCGCTCAAATCAAATGTCCTATAACCAAATTTCCACATGTAACTACTAGATTGTGATACAATACACTAATGGGTGAAGTTTGGTTGACTTCTGCGCAGCGGTTTGGGAGTTAACATCAAAATTACATTTCTCGGCCATATCGCACAGATCTCACTGTGAAAAGGCTTAAATGACTTTTTTAATTAAGTTTGATGATTGCGTTCAAACAAAATGTCCTAGAACAAAATTTTCAAATGTAACTACTAGATTGTGATACAATACACTATTGGGTGAAGTTTGGTTGACTTCTGCGCAGCGGTTTGGGAGTTAACATCAAAATTACATTTCTCGGCCATATCGCATAGATCTCACTGTGAAAAGGCTTAAATGGCTTTTTTGACCTAAGTTTGAGGATTGCGCTCAAATCAAATGTCCTAGAACCAAATTTCCACATGTAACTACTAGATTGTGATACAATACACTAATGGGTGAAGTTTGGTTTACTTCTGCGCAGCGGTTTGAGAGTTAACATCAAAATTACATTTCTCGGCCATATCGCATAGATCTCACTGTGAAAAGGCTTAAATGGCTTTTTTGACCTAAGTTTAATGATTGCGCTCAAACCAAATGTCCTAGAACGAAATTTTCAAATGTAACTACTAGAATGTGATACAATGCACTATTGGGTGAAGTTTGGTTGACTTCTGCGCAGCGGTTTGGGAGTTAACATCAAAATTACATTTCTCGGCCATATCGCATAGTTCTCACTGTGAAAAGGCTTAAATGGCTTTTTTGACCTAAGTTTGAGGATTGCGCTCAAACAAAATATCCTAGAACAAAATTTTCAAATGTAACTACTAGATTGTGATACAATACACTATTGGGTGAAGTTTGGTTGACTTCTGCGCAGCGGTTTGGGAGTTAACATCAAAATTACATTTCTCGGCCATATCGCATAGATCTCACTGTGAAAAGGCTTAAATGACTTTTTTAATTAAGTTTGATGATTGCGTTCAAACAAAATGTCCTAGAACAAAATTTTCAAATGTAACTACTAGATTGTGATACAATACACTATTGGGTGAAGTTTGGTTGACTTCTGCGCAGCGGTTTGGGAGTTAACATCAAAATTACATTTCTCGGCCATATCGCATAGATCTCACTGTGAAAAGGCTTAAATGGCTTTTTTGACCTAAGTTTGAGGATTGCGCTCAAACCAAATGTCCTAGAACGAAATTTTAAAATGTAACTACTAGAATGTGATACAATACACTATTGGGTGAAGTTTGGTTGACTTCTGCGCAGCGGTTTGGGAGTTAACATCAAAATTACATTTCTCGGCCATATCGCATAGATCTCACTGTGAAAAGGCTTAAATGGCTTTTTTGACCTAAGTTTGAGGATTGCGCTCAAATCAAATGTCCTAGAACCAAATTTCCACATGTAACTACTAGATTGTTATACAATACACTAATGGGTGAAGTTTGGTTGACTTCTGCGCAGCGGTTTGGGAGTGAACATCAAAATTACATTTCTCGGCCATATCGCATAGATCTCACTGTGAAAAGGCTTAAATGACTTTTTTAATTAAGTTTGATGATTGCGCTCAAACAAAATTTCCTAGAACAAAATTTTCAAATGTAACTACTAGATTGTGATACAATACACTATTGGGTGAAGTTTGGTTGACTTCTGCGCAGCGGTTTGGGAGTTAACATCAAAATTGCATTTCTCGGCCATATCGCATAGATCTCACTGTGAAAAGGCTTAAATGACTTTTTTAATTAAGTTTGATGATTGCGTTCAAACAAAATGTCCTAGAACAAAATTTTCAAATGTAACTACTAGATTGTGATACAATACACTATTGGGTGAAGTTTGGTTGACTTCTGCGCAGCGGTTTGGGAGTTAACATCAAAATTACATTTCTCGGCCATATCGCATAGATCTCACTGTGAAAAGGCTTAAATGGCTTTTTTGACCTAAGTTTAAAGATTGCGCTCAAACCAAATGTCCTAGAACGAAATTTTCAAATGTAACTACTAGATTGTGATACAATACACTAATGGGTGAAGTTTGGTTGACTTCTGCGCAGCGGTTTGGGAGTTAACATCAAAATTACATTTCTCGGCCATATCGCATAGAGCTCACTGTGAAAAGGCTTAAATGGCTTTTTTGACCTAAGTTTGAGGATTGCGCTCAAATCAAATGTCCTATAACCAAATTTCCACATGTAACTACTAGATTGTGATACAATACACTAATGGGTGAAGTTTGGTTGACTTCTGCGCAGCGGTTTGGGAGTGAACATCAAAATTACATTTCTCGGCCATATCGCATAGATCTCACTGTGAAAAGGCTTAAATGACTTTTTTAATTAAGTTTGATGATTGCGCTCAAACAAAATTTCCTAAAACTAAATTTTCAAATGTAACTACTAGATTGTGATACAATACACTATTGGGTGAAGTTTGGTTGACTTCTGCGCAGCGGTTTGGGAGTTAACATCAAAATTACATTTCTCGGCCATATCGCATAGATCTCACTGTGAAAAGGCTTAAATGACTTTTTTAATTAAGTTTGATGATTGCGTTCAAACAAAATGTCCTAGAACAAAATTTTCAAATGTAACTACTAGATTGTGATACAATACACTATTGGGTGAAGTTTGGTTGACTTCTGCGCAGCGGTTTGGGAGTTAACATCAAAATTACATTTCTCGGCCATATCGCATAGATCTCACTGTGAAAAGGCTTAAATGACTTTTTTAATTAAGTTTAATAATTGCGCTCAAACCAAATGTCCTAAAACGAAATTTTCAAATGTAACTACTAGAATGTGATACAATACACTATTGGGTGAAGTTTAGTTGACTTCTGCGCAGCGGTTTGGGAGTTAACATCAAAATTACATTTCTCGGCCATATCGCATAGATCTCACTGTGAAAAGGCTTAAATGGCTTTTTTGACCTAAGTTTGAGGATTGCGCTCAAATCAAATGTCCTAGAACCAAATTTCCACATGTAACTACTAGATTGTGATACAATACACTAATGGGTGAAGTTTGGTTTACTTCTGCGCAGCGGTTTGGGAGTTAACATCAAAATTACATTTCTCGGCCATATCGCATAGATCTCACTGTGAAAAGGCTTAAATGGCTTTTTTGACCTAAGTTTGAGGATTGCGCTCAAATCAAATGTCCAATAACCAAATTTCCACATGTAACTACTAGATTGTGATACAATACACTAATGGGTGAAGTTTGGTTGACTTCTGCGCAGCGGTTTGGGAGTTAACATCAAAATTACATTTCTCGGCCATATCGCATAGATCTCACTGTGAAAAGGCTTAAATGACTTTTTTAATTAAGTTTGATGATTGCGTTCAAACAAAATGTCCTAGAACAAAATTTTCAAATGTAACTACTAGATTGTGATACAATACACTATTGGGTGAAGTTTGGTTGACTTCTGCGCAGCGGTTTGGGAGTTAACATCAAAATTACATTTCTCGGCCATATCGCATAGATCTCACTGTGAAAAGGCTTAAATGGCTTTTTTGACCTAAGTTTGAGGATTGCGCTCAAATCAAATGTCCTAGAACCAAATTTCCACATGTAACTACTAGATTGTGATACAATACACTAATAGGTGAAGTTTGGTTGACTTCTGCGCAGCGGTTTGGGAGTTAACATCAAAATTACATTTCTCGGCCATATCGCATAGATCTCACTGTGAAAAGGCTTAAATGGCTTTTTTGACCTAAGTTTGAGGATTGCGCTCAAATCAAATGTCCAATAACCAAATTTCCACATGTAACTACTAGATTGTGATACAATACCCTAATGGGTGAAGTTTGGTTGACTTCTGCGCAGCGGTTTGGGAGTTAACATCAAAATTACATTTCTCGGCCATATCGCATAGATCTCACTGTGAAAAGGCTTAAATGACTTTTTTAATTAAGTTTGATGATTGCGTTCAAACAAAATGTCCTAGAACAAAATTTTCAAATGTAACTACTAGATTGTGATACAATACACTATTGGGTGAAGTTTGGTTGACTTCTGCGCAGCGGTTTGGGAGTTAACATCAAAATTACATTTCTCGGCCATATCGCATAGATCTCACTGTGAAAAGGCTTAAATGGCTTTTTTGACCTAAGTTTGAGGATTGCGCTCAAATCAAATGTCCTAGAACCAAATTTCCACATGTAATTACTAGATTATGATACAATACACTAATGGGTGAAGTTTGGTTGACTTCTGCGCAGCGGTTTGGGAGTTAACATCAAAATTACATTTCTCGGCCATATCGCATAGATCTCACTGTGAAAAGGCTTAAATGACTTTTTTAATTAAGTTTAATGATTGCGCTCAAACAAAATGTCCTAGAACAAAATTTTCAAATGTAACTACTAGATTGTGATACAATACACTATTGGGTGAAGTTTAGTTGACTTCTGCGCAGCGGTTTGGGAGTTAACATCAAAATTACATTTCTCGGCCATATCGCATAGATCTCACTGTGAAAAGGCTTAAATGGCTTTTTTGACCTAAGTTTGAGGATTGCGCTCAAATCAAATGTCCTAGAACCAAATTTCCACATGTAACTACTAGATTGTGATACAATACACTAATGGGTGAAGTTTGGTTGACTTCTGCGCAGCGGTTTGGGAGTTAACATCAAAATTACATTTCTCGGCCATATCGCATAGATCTCACTGTGAAAAGGCTTAAATGACTTTTTTAATTAAGTTTGATGATTGCGTTCAAACAAAATGTCCTAGAACAAAATTTTCAAATGTAACTACTAGATTGTGATACAATACACTAATGGGTGAAGTTTGGTTGACTTCTGCGCAGCGGTTTGGGAGTTAACATCAAAATTACATTTCTCGGCCATATCGCATAGATCTCACTGTGAAAAGGCTTAAATGGCTTTTTTGACCTAAGTTTGAGGATTGCGCTCAAATCAAATGTCCTATAACCAAATTTCCACATGTAACTACTAGATTGTGATACAATACACTAATGGGTGAAGTTTGGTTGACTTCTGCGCAGCGGTTTGGGAGTGAACATCAAAATTACATTTCTCGGCCATATCGCATAGATCTCACTGTGAAAAGGCTTAAATGACTTTTTTAATTAAGTTTGATGATTGCGCTCAAACAAAATTTCCTAAAACAAAATTTTCAAATGTAACTACTAGATTGTGATACAATACACTATTGGGTGAAGTTTGGTTGACTTCTGCGCAGCGGTTTGGGAGTTAACATCAAAATTAAATTTCTCGGCCATATCGCATAGATCTCACTGTGAAAAGGCTTAAATGACTTTTTTAATTAAGTTTGATGATTGCGTTCAAACAAAATGTCCTAGAACAAAATTTTCAAATGTAACTACTAGATTGTGATACAATACACTATTGGGTGAAGTTTGGTTGACTTCTGCGCAGCGGTTTGGGAGTTAACATCAAAATTACATTTCTCGGCCATATCGCATAGATCTCACTGTGAAAAGGCTTAAATGACTTTTTTAATTAAGTTTAATAATTGCGCTCAAACCAAATGTCCTAAAACGAAATTTTCAAATGTAACTACTAGAATGTGATACAATACACTATTGGGTGAAGTTTAGTTGACTTCTGCGCAGCGGTTTGGGAGTTAACATCAAAATTACATTTCTCGGCCATATCGCATAGATCTCACTGTGAAAAGGCTTAAATGGCTTTTTCGACCTAAGTTTGAGGATTGCGCTCAAATCAAATGTCCTAGAACCAAATTTCCACATGTAACTACTAGATTGTGATACAATACTCTAATGGGTGAAGTTTGGTTTACTTCTGCGCAGCGGTTTGGGAGTTAACATCAAAATTACATTTCTCGGCCATATCGCATAGATCTCACTGTGAAAAGGCTTAAATGGCTTTTTTGACCTAAGTTTAATAATTGCGCTCAAACCAAATGTCCTAGAACGAAATTTTAAAATGTAACTACTAAAATGTGATACAATACACTATTGGGTGAAGTTTGGTTGACTTCTGCGCAGCGGTTTGGGAGTTAACATCAAAATTACATTTCTCGGCCATATCGCATAGATCTCACTGTGAAAAGGCTTAAATGGCTTTTTTGACCTAAGTTTGAGTATTGCGCTCAAATCAAATGTCCTAGAACCAAATTTCCACATGTAACTACTAGATTGTGATACAATACACTAATGGTTGAAGTTTGGTTGACTTCTGCGCAGCGGTTTGGGAGTGAACATCAAAATTACATTTCTCGGCCATATCGCATAGATCTCACTGTGAAAAGGCTTAAATGACTTTTTTTAATTAAGTTTGAAGATTGCGCTCAAATCAAATGTCCTAGAACTAAATTTCCAAATGTAACTACTAGATTGTGATAAAATACACTAATAGGTGAAGTTTGGTTGACTTCTGCGCAGCGGTTTGGGAGTTAACATCAAAATTACATTTCTCGGCCATATCGCATAGATCTCACTGTGAAAAGGCTTAAATGACTTTTTTAATTAAGTTTGATGATTGCGTTCAAACAAAATGTCCTAGAACAAAATTTTCAAATGTAACTACCAGATTGTGATACAATACACTAATGGGTGAAGTTTGGTTGACTTCTGCGCAGCGGTTTGGGAGTTAACATCAAAATTACATTTCTCGGCCATATCGCATAGATCTCACTGTGAAAAGGCTTAAATGGCTTTTTTGACCTAAGTTTGAGGATTGCGCTCAAATCAAATGTCCTATAACCAAATTTCCACATGTAACTACTAGATTGTGATACAATACACTAATGGGTGAAGTTTGGTTGACTTCTGCGCAGCGGTTTGGGAGTGAACATCAAAATTACATTTCTCGGCCATATCGCATAGATCTCACTGTGAAAAGGCTTAAATGACTTTTTTAATTAAGTTTGATGATTGCGCTCAAACAAAATTTCCTAAAACAAAATTTTCAAATGTAACTACTAGATTGTGATACAATACACTATTGGGTGAAGTTTGGTTGACTTCTGCGCAGCGGTTTGGGAGTTAACATCAAAATTAAATTTCTCGGCCATATCGCATAGATCTCACTGTGAAAAGGCTTAAATGACTTTTTTAATTAAGTTTGATGATTGCGTTCAAACAAAATGTCCTAGAACAAAATTTTCAAATGTAACTACTAGATTGTGATACAATACACTATTGGGTGAAGTTTGGTTGACTTCTGCGCAGCGGTTTGGGAGTTAACATCAAAATTACATTTCTCGGCCATATCGCATAGATCTCACTGTGAAAAGGCTTAAATGACTTTTTTAATTAAGTTTAATAATTGCGCTCAAACCAAATGTCCTAAAACGAAATTTTCAAATGTAACTACTAGAATGTGATACAATACACTATTGGGTGAAGTTTAGTTGACTTCTGCGCAGCGGTTTGGGAGTTAACATCAAAATTACATTTCTCGGCCATATCGCATAGATCTCACTGTGAAAAGGCTTAAATGGCTTTTTCGACCTAAGTTTGAGGATTGCGCTCAAATCAAATGTCCTAGAACCAAATTTCCACATGTAACTACTAGATTGTGATACAATACTCTAATGGGTGAAGTTTGGTTGACTTCTGCGCAGCGGTTTGGGAGTTAACATCAAAATTACATTTCTCGGCCATATCGCATAGATCTCACTGTGAAAAGGCTTAAATGGCTTTTTTGACCTAAGTTTGAGGATTGCGCTCAAATCAAATGTCCTAGAACCAAATTTCCACATGTAACTACTAGATTGTGATACAATACACTAATGGGTGAAGTTTGGTTGACTTCTGCGCAGCGGTTTGGGAGTTAACATCAAAATTACATTTCTCGGCCATATCGCATAGATCTCACTGTGAAAAGGCTTAAATGACTTTTTTAATTAAGTTTGATGATTGCGCTCAAACAAAATTTCCTAGAACAAAATTTTCAAATGTAACTACTAGATTGTGATACAATACACTATTGGGTGAAGTTTGGTTGACTTCTGCGCAGCGGTTTGGGAGTTAACATCAAAATTACATTTCTCGGCCATATCGCTTAGATCTCACTGTGAAAAGGCTTAAATGGCTTTTTTGACCTAAGTTTGAGGATTGCGCTCAAATCAAATGTCCTATAACCAAATTTCCACATGTAACTACTAGATTGTGATACAATACACTAATGGGTGAAGTTTGGTTGACTTCTGCGCAGCGGTTTGGGAGTGAACATCAAAATTACATTTCTCGGCCATATCGCATAGATCTCACTGTGAAAAGGCTTAAATGACTTTTTTAATTAAGTTTGATGATTGCGCTCAAACAAAATTTCCTAAAACAAAATTTTCAAATGTAACTACTAGATTGTGATACAATACACTAATGGGTGAAGTTTGGTTGACTTCTGCGCAGCGGTTTGGGAGTTAACATCAAAATTACATTTCTCGGCCATATCGCATAGATCTCACTGTGAAAAGGCTTAAATGGCTTTTTTGACCTAAGTTTAATGATTGCGCTCAAACCAAATGTCCTAGAACGAAATTTTCAAATGTAACTACTAGAATGTGATACAATACACTATTGGGTGAAGTTTATGTGACTTCTGCGCAGCGGTTTGGGAGTTAACATCAAAATTACATTTCTCGGCCATATCGCATAGATCTCACTGTGAAAAGGCTTAAATGACTTTTTTAATTAAGTTTGATGATTGCGTTAAAAAAAAATGTCCTAGAACAAAATTTTCAAATGTAACTACTAGATTGAGATACAATACACTATTGGGTGAAGTTTGGTTGACTTCTGCGCAGCGGTTTGGGAGTTAACATCAAAATTACATTTCTCGGCCATATCGCATAGATCTCACTGTGAAAAGGCTTAAATGGCTTTTTTGACCTAAGTTTGAGGATTGCGCTCAAATCAAATGTCCTAGAACCAAATTTCCACATGTAACTACTAGATTGTGATACAATACACTAATGGGTGAAGTTTGGTTTACTTCTGCGCAGCGGTTTGGGAGTTAACATCAAAATTACATTTCTCGGCCATATCGCATAGATCTCACTGTGAAAAGGCTTAAATGGCTTTTTTGACCTAAGTTTAATGATTGCGCTCAAACCAAATGTCCTAGAACGAAATTTTCAAATGTAACTACTAGAATGTGATACAATACACTATTGGGTGAAGTTTGGTTGACTTCTGCGCAGCGGTTTGGGAGTTAACATCAAAATTACATTTCTCGGCCATATCGCATAGATCTCACTGTGAAAAGGCTTAAATGGCTTTTTTGACCTAAGTTTGAGGATTGCGCTCAAACAAAATGTCCTAGACAAAATTTTCAAATGTAACTACTAGATTGTGATACAATACACTATTGGGTGAAGTTTGGTTGACTTCTGCGCAGCGGTTTGGGAGTTAACATCAAAATTACATTTCTCGGCCATATCGCATAGATCTCACTGTGAAAAGGCTTAAATGACTTTTTTAATTAAGTTTGATGAATACGTTCAAACAAAATGTCCTAGAACAAAATTTTCAAATGTAACTACTAGATTGTGATACAATACACTATTGGGTGAAGTTTGGTTGACTTCTGCGCAGCGGTTTGGGAGTTAACATCAAAATTACATTTCTCGGCCATATCGCATAGGTCTCACTGTGAAAAGGCTTAAATGGCTTTTTTGACCTAAGTTTGAGGATTGCGCTCAAATCAAATGTCCTAGAACCAAATTTCCACATGTAACTACTAGATTGTGATACAATACACTAATGGGTGAAGTTTGGTTGACTTCTGCGCAGCGGTTTGGGAGTGAACATCAAAATTACATTTCTCGGCCATATCGCATAGATCTCACTGTGAAAAGGCTTAAATGACTTTTTTTAATTAAGTTTGAAGATTGCGCTCAAATCAAATGTCCTAGAACTAAATTTCCAAATGTAACTACTAGATTGTGATAAAATACACTATTGGGTGAAGTTTGGTTGACTTCTGCGCAGCGGTTTGGGAGTTAACATCAAAATTACATTTCTCGGCCATATCGCATAGATCTCACTGTGAAAAGGCTTAAATGGCTTTTTTGACCTAAGTTTGAGGATTGCGCTCAAATCAAATGTCCTATAACCAAATTTCCACATGTAACTACTAGATTGTGATACAATACACTAATGGGTGAAGTTTGGTTGACTTCTGCGCAGCGGTTTGGGAGTTAACATCAAAATTACATTTCTCGGCCATATCGCATAGATCTCACTGTGAAAAGGCTTAAATGACTTTTTTAATTAAGTTTGATGATTGCGTTAAAAAAAAATGTCCTAGAACAAAATTTTCAAATGTAACTACTAGATTGTGATACAATACACTATTGGGTGAAGTTTGGTTGACTTCTGCGCAGCGGTTTGGGAGTTAACATCAAAATTACATTTCTCGGCCATATCGCATAGATCTCACTGTGAAAAGGCTTAAATGGCTTTTTTGACCTAAGTTTGAGGATTGCGCTCAAATCAAATGTCCTAGAACCAAATTTCCACATGTAACTACTAGATTGTGATACAATACACTAATGGGTGAAGTTTGGTTTACTTCTGCGCAGCGGTTTGGGAGTTAACATCAAAATTACATTTCTCGGCCATATCGCATAGATCTCACTGTGAAAAGGCTTAAATGGCTTTTTTGACCTAAGTTTAATGATTGCGCTCAAACCAAATGTCCTAGAACGAAATTTTCAAATGTAACTACTAGAATGTGATACAATACACTATTGGGTGAAGTTTGGTTGACTTCTGCGCAGCGGTTTGGGAGTTAACATCAAAATTACATTTCTCGGCCATATCGCATAGATCTCACTGTGAAAAGGCTTAAATGGCTTTTTTGACCTAAGTTTGAGGATTGCGCTCAAACAAAATGTCCTAGACAAAATTTTCAAATGTAACTACTAGATTGTGATACAATACACTATTGGGTGAAGTTTGGTTGACTTCTGCGCAGCGGTTTGGGAGTTAACATCAAAATTACATTTCTCGGCCATATCGCATAGATCTCACTGTGAAAAGGCTTAAATGACTTTTTTAATTAAGTTTGATGAATACGTTCAAACAAAATGTCCTAGAACAAAATTTTCAAATGTAACTACTAGATTGTGATACAATACACTATTGGGTGAAGTTTGGTTGACTTCTGCGCAGCGGTTTGGGAGTTAACATCAAAATTACATTTCTCGGCCATATCGCATAGGTCTCACTGTGAAAAGGCTTAAATGGCTTTTTTGACCTAAGTTTGAGGATTGCGCTCAAATCAAATGTCCTAGAACCAAATTTCCACATGTAACTACTAGATTGTGATACAATACACTAATGGGTGAAGTTTGGTTTACTTCTGCGCAGCGGTTTGGGAGTTAACATCAAAATTACATTTCTCGGCCATATCGCATAGATCTCACTGTGAAAAGGCTTAAATGGCTTTTTTGACCTAAGTTTAATAATTGCGCTCAAACCAAATGTCCTAGAACGAAATTTTAAAATGTAACTACTAGAATGTGATACAATACACTATTGGGTGAAGTTTGGTTGACTTCTGCGCAGCGGTTTGGGAGTTAACATCAAAATTACATTTCTCGGCCATATCGCATAGATCTCACTGTGAAAAGGCTTAAATTGGTTTTTTGACCTAAGTTTGAGGATTGCGCTCAAATCAAATGTCCTAGAACCAAATTTCCACATGTAACTACTAGATTGTGATACAATACACTAATGGGTGAAGTTTGGTTGACTTCTGCGCAGCGGTTTGGGAGTTAACATCAAAATTACATTTCTCGGCCATATCGCATAGATCTCACTGTGAAAAGGCTTAAATGACTTTTTTAATTAAGTTTGATGATTGCGCTCAAACAAAATTTCCTAGAACAAAATTTTCAAATGTAACTACTAGATTGTGATACAATACACTATTGGGTGAAGTTTGGTTGACTTCTGCGCAGCGGTTTGGGAGTTAACATCAAAATTACATTTCTCGGCCATATCGCATAGATCTCACTGTGAAAAGGCTTAAATGGCTTTTTTGACCTAAGTTTGAGGATTGCGCTCAAATCAAATGTCCTAGAACCAAATTTCCACATGTAACTACTAGATTGTGATACAATACACTAATGGGTGAAGTTTGGTTGACTTCTGCGCAGCGGTTTGGGAGTTAACATCAAAATTACATTTCTCGGCCATATCGCATAGATCTCACTGTGAAAAGGCTTAAATGGCTTTTTTGACCTAAGTTTGAGGATTGCGCTCAAATCAAATGTCCTATAACCAAATTTCAACATGTAACTACTAGATTGTGATACAATACACTAATGGGTGAAGTTTGGTTGACTTCTGCGCAGCGGTTTGGGAGTTAACATCAAAATTACATTTCTCGGCCATATCGCACAGATCTCACTGTGAAAAGGCTTAAATGACTTTTTTAATTAAGTTTGATGATTGCGTTCAAACAAAATGTCCTAGAACAAAATTTTCAAATGTAACTACTAGATTGTGATACAATACACTATTGGGTGAAGTTTGGTTGACTTCTGCGCAGCGGTTTGGGAGTTAACATCAAAATTACATTTCTCGGCCATATCGCATAGATCTCACTGTGAAAAGGCTTAAATGACTTTTTAAATTAAGTTTGATGATTGCGTTCAAACAAAATGTCCTAGAACAAAATTTTCAAATGTAACTACTAGATTGTGATACAATACACTATTGGGTGAAGTTTGGTTGACTTCTGCGCAGCGGTTTGGGAGTTAACATCAAAATTACATTTCTCGGCCATATCGCATAGATCTCACTGTGAAAAGGCTTAAATGGCTTTTTTGACCTAAGTTTAAAGATTGCGCTCAAACCAAATGTCCTAGAACGAAATTTTTAAATGTAACTACTAGATTGTGATACAATACACTAATGGGTGAAGTTTGGTTGACTTCTGCGCAGCGGTTTGGGAGTTAACATCAAAATTACATTTCTCGGCCATATCGCATAGATCTCACTGTGAAAAGGCTTAAATGGCTTTTTTGACCTAAGTTTGAGGATTGCGCTCAAATCAAATGTCCTATAACCAAATTTCCACATGTAACTACTAGATTGTGATACAATACACTAATGGGTGAAGTTTGGTTGACTTCTGCGCAGCGGTTTGGGAGTGAACATCAAAATTACATTTCTCGGCCATATCGCATAGATCTCACTGTGAAAAGGCTTAAATGACTTTTTTAATTAAGTTTGATGATTGCGCTCAAACAAAATTTCCTAAAACAAAATTTTCAAATGTAACTACTAGATTGTGATACAATACACTATTGGGTGAAGTTTGGTTGACTTCTGCGCAGCGGTTTGGGAGTTAACATCAAAATTACATTTCTCGGCCATATCGCATAGATCTCACTGTGAAAAGGCTTAAATGACTTTTTTAATTAAGTTTGATGATTGCGTTCAAACAAAATGTCCTAGAACAAAATTTTCAAATGTAACTACTAGATTGTGATACAATACACTATTGGGTGAAGTTTGGTTGACTTCTGCGCAGCGGTTTGGGAGTTAACATCAAAATTACATTTCTCGGCCATATCGCATAGATCTCACTGTGAAAAGGCTTAAATGACTTTTTTAATTAAGTTTAATAATTGCGCTCAAACCAAATGTCCTAAAACGAAATTTTCAAATGTAACTACTAGAATGTGATACAATACACTATTGGGTGAAGTTTAGTTGACTTCTGCGCAGCGGTTTGGGAGTTAACATCAAAATTACATTTCTCGGCCATATCGCATAGATCTCACTGTGAAAAGGCTTAAATGGCTTTTTTGACCTAAGTTTGAGGATTGCGCTCAAATCAAATGTCCTAGAACCAAATTTCCACATGTAACTACTAGATTGTGATACAATACACTAATGGGTGAAGTTTGGTTGACTTCTGCGCAGCGGTTTGGGAGTGAACATCAAAATTACATTTCTCGGCCATATCGCATAGATCTCACTGTGAAAAGGCTTAAATGACTTTTTTAATTAAGTTTGATGATTGCGCTCAAACAAAATTTCCTAAAACAAAATTTTCAAATGTAACTACTAGATTGTGATACAATACACTATTGGGTGAAGTTTGGTTGACTTCTGCGCAGCGGTTTGGGAGTTAACATCAAAATTAAATTTCTCGGCCATATCGCATAGATCTCACTGTGAAAAGGCTTAAATGACTTTTTTAATTAAGTTTGATGATTGCGTTCAAACAAAATGTCCTAGAACAAAATTTTCAAATGTAACTACTAGATTGTGATACAATACACTATTGGGTGAAGTTTGGTTGACTTCTGCGCAGCGGTTTGGGAGTTAACATCAAAATTACATTTCTCGGCCATATCGCATAGATCTCACTGTGAAAAGGCTTAAATGGCTTTTTTGACCTAAGTTTGAGGATTGCGCTCAAATCAAATGTCCTAGAACCAAATTTCCACATGTAACTACTAGATTGTGATACAATACACTAATGGGTGAAGTTTGGTTGACTTCTGCGCAGCGGTTTGGGAGTTAACATCAAAATTACATTTCTCGGCCATATCGCATAGATCTCACTGTGAAAAGGCTTAAATGACTTTTTTAATTAAGTTTGATGATTGCGCTCAAACAAAATTTCCTAGAACAAAATTTTCAAATGTAACTACTAGATTGTGATACAATACACTATTGGGTGAAGTTTGGTTGACTTCTGCGCAGCGGTTTGGGAGTTAACATCAAAATTACATTTCTCGGCCATATCGCATAGATCTCACTGTGAAAAGGCTTAAATGGCTTTTTTGACCTAAGTTTGAGGATTGCGCTCAAATCAAATGTCCTAGAACCAAATTTCCACATGTAACTACTAGATTGTGATACAATACACTAATGGGTGAAGTTTGGTTGACTTCTGCGCAGCGGTTTGGGAGTGAACATCAAAATTACATTTCTCGGCCATATCGCATAGATCTCACTGTGAAAAGGCTTAAATGACTTTTTTAATTAAGTTTGATGATTGCGCTCAAACAAAATTTCCTAAAACAAAATTTTCAAATGTAACTACTAGATTGTGATACAATACACTAATGGGTGAAGTTTGGTTGACTTCTGCGCAGCGGTTTGGGAGTTAACATCAAAATTACATTTCTCGGCCATATCGCATAGATCTCACTGTGAAAAGGCTTAAATGGCTTTTTTGACCTAAGTTTAATGATTGCGCTCAAACCAAATGTCCTAGAACGAAATTTTCAAATGTAACTACACTGCAAAAAAAATATCTTGCATTTTTTGGCCTAAAACATTAATTTATATTGGTAAAACTTGAAAATATATATTATTGACATTTAAGACAATAATGTGAGTTTGCACAACAAAGCAAAACAGTCGTATGCTCCAAAATAATGTGGTGAGTTGTTAATACTTAAGCCCTTACGTTGTGGTTCAATACAAAGGACGAAAGTTCTGCCAACTCATTTTTCTTTATTGTTAAATGCGGGAAAGCCAACTTTCCAAGTTGGCATTTTTCACTTCAAGTTGGCTGTGCGCTGATGCTGCTGCGAGGAGCTGGAGTGCTGCTGTCTAGGACTAAGTCTGCACAGGTAAGTTCTAAACAACCTTTAATTTATTTTAACGTTATATCATACGGGAATTTTATTTTGAGTTGTGTCGTAATGGAGAACGCAACCTATACCCATTTAAACACTGGGCTTTTCGGTCCTTAGCAATTAGCGGCTACCTGATGCTATAGCAGGGCTGCAGTACTTAAGCCATGCAGTAACCTTATTTATACCTGTCAAGTTTTACGGTTTCGGCGTAATTTGTGCTAGTGAGCACCGGATTTTAAATTTGTACGTCATACGTTCAAAATTAAGTTTTTCGTGCATTTTTTTTTTCTCCGCTCGGATTTTGTCACCGTTTTGGCAACGAGACAATGTGCGTTAAGATGCGTTACTACGATGATTGAATTACGCGATAAAAGTCAGAGACACTGAGAGAGAAGAGTTTTTGTTGTGACACTGTAGCAAACGCGCTGCTAGGCTAGGTGGCTTCGATATTTCCTGGCTGGAGGCTGCCGACAGCCTACAATCTACGCCTAGATATCACGCACCTATAGAACTACATGGGAAATGACAGACGGCGGCGTTAATAAACAGCCGCCATTTTGAAGCAGTACACTTCTCAGAAAGGCTCTGCTGTAGTGAACCTTCCTAGCGAACTTAAGTAACTTTTTATCTAAAATACTAAATCGGCAAAATCTTGACAAAACGGTAAATAAAATACTCAAGTCCACATTCTGTATCAGGAGCTTTAAACTACATTCAATTAATTTAATGTAGTGAATCAACCGTTAAAGTTGTTAAAATTGCTCCTGTTATTCCATAATTTCCATTCTGTCTACTTTCGACATGTGAAAGTTTTAAAAATGTTTCATCATTTAAAGACAGATTCAAGTCAAGATTTTGTCGATTTAGGAGTATTTTAGATAAAAAGTTACTAAGGTGCGCTAGGAAAGTTCTGTACAACAGAGCCTTCCTGAGAAGTCAACTGCTTTAAGATGGCGGCTGTTTACTAATGACGGTGAGTCGATCATCTAGTTCTCTATACATGTTATAACGCCGCCGTCTGTCATTTCACATATAGTTCTATATATGTGTGATATCTTCTGTAGCATTATGTGGCCAACTGGCCGTATGTTTGTAGCAACTAGCAACTGGGCGTTGTTTGTCGCTGCTGACGGCCGCAGTCAGGTATTATTATTTTTTCATCAAGCGGCATGAGATGAACATGATATTTACTCCCGGTCCGTTCCTCATTGTGTCCCCTGTGTTTTAGTTCCACTTTACCTGGTATAATTAAATAATCGGAATTTGGATGTTTGTGAATTGTTCTCGAATCTTTCACGGCCGAATAGCGAATAATCTAAGAACCGGAAATTTCGCATGCCTCTAGTTTTTACAGTGTTGACATGATTGTACTGCATTACTAATCCCCAGCAAATTGTCATTTTTGTTTTTTTAGATTGAAATTAATGCAGTGCAAGTTGTGCAAGTTCACCCACGCCGTTGATGCTGTTCTGCTGAAACACTATCGACTACATCACAGAGGTTCAACCTGGCCTTGCATCCACAGGGACTGCTGTTGCACTTTTAGAACAATTAGTGCTTTGAAATCACACCTTTCGAGATTGCACAGGACTGCCCAAAGGCAAGAGAATTTAACATTCCAATGCTGGTTGTGTGAATACAAGGACATTTGCTGTAAAAAGAAAGTATTAATTCATTTGCATCATCATCTTAGACGCAGAGAGATAGTGTGTTGCCCATTTGTGGGGTGCAACTTTAAAACCAATCGCCTTAATAGTTTTACTGGACATACATCACGGAATCATAAAAAACACAATCTTAGAGATTTTTTGTCACCAGTCAGGGTTGTTAGAGATTTTCAGTCTAATGACCCAGACCAGCCATATAATGATCCTGAAGCTGGTGTTTCATTGACATGTAATCCTCGATTAGATTCCACAGAAAAACATGAACCCGATTGTGTACACAATGTAGACTCTAAAATACTTGAGCACAGATTAGCTTCCCTTTTTCTTCGCATGCAATGCCTGCTACATGTGTCAAAACATGCAATACAAGAAATTATAGATGAATTTAGTTATATTTTGTCCCAATCCAAATTTCATACAACTGAAATTCTCAAGGAGGTATTTGCGAAACATAATATTGAAGTTGAGGAAGAAGTTATTCAAGAGATAAGTAACACTGTGTTAGAAAAAAATCCAGTACTTGTTACCACATCAGAAAAAGGTACATTATCAACAGATTATAGGAGAAACAAGTATTTCAGGGAGCATTTCTCCATCATTGAACCAACTGAGTTACTGTATGACCGGACTTCAAGAAAATACTTTGTTTATGTTTCTGTGAATCAGGTTATTGAGCTTTTATTCAATAGAGCAGAGTTTCTTGAAAAAATTGTTTTCAGTGAAGAGTCTATTCCAGGGTTTTACAAAACTTTTCAAGATGGCCTTTACTTTAAGCAAAATTTTGGAGAACAGGAGCTGCATATTGCATTAGGTTTATACATAGATGATTTTGAGTTGTGTAACCCGTTAGGCACGTCAAAGAAAATTCATAAAATAACAGCTGTTTACTGGGTTATTCTTAATTTACCCTCCAAATTTCGTTCGTCCTTACACTCAATTCATCTAGCTCTTCTTGGAAAGACTTCTGATGTAAAGCAGTTTGGTTTTGAAAAGTTTTTTAGTCCTTTAATTAAGGATTTAAAGTCACTGGAACAAACTGGGGTCTTTGTGCAAACGCTTAACAACTATGTAAAAGGTTCAGTATTTTGTGTCTGTGCAGACAATTTAGGAGCTCATGGACTTGCCGGCTTTCAGGAGAATTTCAATGTAAATAATTTTTGTAGATTTTGTTTAACGAATCGGGGTGAAATAGCAACTACTGCAATTTCTGATTTTCAGCTGCGTTCTAGAGAACAGCATGATACATGTCTGCTAAAACTTCGTCTTGAAAATGTTCCTCATGTAAACGGTGTTAAAAATGAATGTGTTTTAAGTCAGCATCTGTCAGATTTTCACCCTGTCACTGGCTTCCCCCCAGACATTTTGCATGATTTTTTTGAAGGTGTTATACCTGTTGAACTGTCTTTATGCCTGAAAAACTTGATTTCAAAAGGGTATATTACTTTGGACAGACTAAATAGCCTAATCAATTCATTTCCGTACAAATATTCTGACAGGGTAAATAAACCAAAGGTAATTTCTAAGGCAAATGTTGAAAAGGGCACTATTGGTGGCAATGGCCACGAAAATTGGTCTTTATTACGATTCCTCCCTCTTCTCATCGGAAAGAGTGTGCCAGAACAAGAACCTGCATGGGAAATACTGATGGACCTCAAAGAAATAGTCGAAATAGTTGTCTCACCTGTTTTTTCAGAGGAAATATTGCATTACTTGGAGATCAAGTTGTCTGATCACAGAAGCCTGCTCACAGACACTTTTCCTGATTTTAGCCTGCGCCCAAAGCACCACTTTGCTGACCATTATCCTTACCTTCTACGCTGTTTTGGCCCATTGGTGGAATTATGGACGATGAGATTTGAATCAAAACACAGCTTCTTCAAGAAGACTATGCATGATGTTCAAAACTTTAAAAATGTACTCCTCACGCTGTCAGTAAAACACCAACAGATGATGGCATGCCAGTTTGATAGCCAGAGTCTTTTCAAGCCAATGTTACATGTGGAGAAAGTAACTGACATCAAAATATCTTCTTTGGATGCTGACTTGCACACAGTGATTCAGAGAAAGTATCCACATCTTGAAACTGTGTCCCTTTCTAAAGACATTTATTTTCATGGGACCCGATATGTCGAGGGTATGATTCTGTCATCTGGACACTGCAGTGGTCTGCCAGAATTCTACAAAATCGTGACCATAGTGGTTGACCCTGAAAAAGTAGCCTTTGTTGGCAAAAAGCTCACATCTTGGTACCTTGAACATTTTAGGTCTTATGAGCTTGTGGAGAGCATCTATGCAGACATTGAAATTTTTGATCCTCAGGCTCTCAACGACTATCACCCATTGGTTGCGTACACAGTGGGAGGGAAGGTGCTGGTGACTCCAAAAGTGTGCCTGCTCCATTGAAGAGACACAGAAAGGTAAATGAACCAAGTTAAATGTTGCTCCAACTCACTCTTATATTGCTTTGCAGGTAGAACAACACTGTCTAAGTCATTGCTATACATTGTATATAAATTTAACTTGCCTTGTTTGAAACCATTTGCAACTTAACCCATCTGTGTTTTGTTCTTCTTTCTTGTGAAACAGGCTGGAATGCTGCTGTTAGTAAAAATCTCCCCACGAATGTCCCGTAAAGTGACGATTCCTGAGGTACCTGAATCAGTTGAAGAATTGCAAAACATCCTTAAGGAAAAACTTGAACTTCAAGGTAGCTTCGCGTTACAATATGAGGACCCAGACTTCAATAATGCTCCGTGTAATTTGATTGACATCCATGATTTGCCACCTGAGCGTGCGATATTGCACATTCTTTGGGATGAGACATTTCCACTTGTTCAGCAAGAGTCAGACTCTGTTGGTTCAGAGTCTTCCCTGGACACAGCCAGTTTATCCAGCAGAGAGTCATTCCAGAGTCCCTCAGCTTTCATCAGGAACCATCTGCGAAGTGTCTCAGGGTGGCCTTCACCTTTTCCCATCCCGTCCTTCTCCTACGATGTGGAGTTGAGGCTGCGCAAAGGCAATGAGGCATATGAAAGAACGAAGAAAGGTATCACCTTAACCAGAGACATGAAGATAGACATTTTGGACAAGATCGCTCAGGCAGTGTTTGAACTGAAAGCCTATCCTGATCATGACCAGATTGAGTCAGTTGCTTCTGCTCTCATCGGTAGACATCCATGCCTTCGAGAACCAGGCAATGAAACTGGATATGGCGGATGGAAAACAAGCATAAAATACAAACTTGGTAATTACAGGTCCAAGCTGCGTCAGGCAGGCTGTACTGAGGTTAGCATTAACCAGAGGAAGAGGGGCAGTGAAGATGCAAGCACAGGTCCTTCTCTGAAGAGAGCAAAGAGAGGCGAAATTAACCATCTCCCTGACCATCCAGAAAATTATAATGATGACTCACTGGAGAATGAAAGACTGGTTCTAGTTGAGGATTTCAAGAGGAAGAACAAGGATGTTGCACTCATCAGACAAAATATGGAGCTGACTTTCTCCCTGAGGCGCAGGGAGATCGTGGAGTTGCAACCTATGGTTTCAGAGATACTGGAACGTTGGCCTGCTCTATTTTGTGAGGAAGAGGTAAGCAGGTGAACTAAGAATATTATGTTGTGTTTCTGTTCATTTTTAAAAGTGTGTTGATCACAATGCCCATTTTAACACAAAGATAAACTTGAAATTGTTATGACTTTGTAATGAGGATTCAAATTTCCAGTTCACATTTTTCCAACAGATTAGAGAAGAGTTTTATCGGATCACAAATAGAAACCTCCTGGAGAACTTTAAAGAAGCCCTCCAACAAAACACCTGTAGGCTCCTGAAACTCTATCGAGCGAGAAGGACAGCTTCTCTGTCAGAGATGGATCAGGTCCTTAACAGCTTGGATCAAGTGGTGAGTTCTCGATGTAGTAATTTAATAACGCTTTGTAAATGTTTGACATGCTACCAACAGGATTTTTCGGGGATATGGAAGAGGACATTTGCCTGCATGCCTACTCTATTTCTTGTCATGTTTCATGCAACTCTTGTTTCAGACATCTGACATCACTGCACATCGACAAACTGCAGCTTTAAAGGGCCTTCCCTTGTATCTCCGTGAGAGCCAGGAGAAGCTCTTCAGAACCTGTCTTGTGAGTTTTTATAACAGAAATTGTAAATTATGTAATTAAACTATATTTACGTATAGTGCTGTACTTAAGGTTGACTTCAACCATTACCTCTCTGTCCTACTTGTTCCCCAACAATGTGTCTTCTAGTTTTACTGTCCTGGCTATGACTTGGTGCAGCCCAATTAATGTCACTTGATGTGTGTATGGGGGTTAAGATGTTGATTATGGGGTGTGGGGTGGAAATAGTTAATATGTCAAGCTTATAATTAATTCTGTTTGGAAAGAAATTTTTATTTAATAATGTGGAGATATTTTAGAGTTGGAGCTTATTCTGATTCACAGTATTTTAATGACTAATGTATTGCAATCCATGTGTTGGTCTTTTCATGTCTCTCAACACAAGGCCACTGACCCAGATGAGGAGCAGACGAAGGGCCTCACTGTGGGTATCCTCACTGTGCTGGAGGATGATGACACCACAGTGCCTCAAAGTGTCGTGAGTGTGGCTGTTGTTGTGGAAGAAGAGATTGTCCTTCAAGATCTTCCTGACCTACCAACTGCTTTTGCCTACCTCTTTGGACTGATCTATGCTTTAAACATCCAGTACCCAAAAGATCTCAGGTACACATTCGAAACTGTGCAGAAGGTGTTCATGGAACTTGGAGCAGACCTCTCTGCAAGGGTCAGATCGCTCAAAAACAAACTCCTTCAGTAAATCCAAAAGTTCTGGATTTGGAGTTGTTGACCTCTAAAAGTTAGGTACAGCTCACATGTTTTATATTTTTGATTCATACGTGTTCTGTATGGTCTTGTTCTTGTGATCACGTTGTATGTTTTCGATTCATACGAGTTCTGTATGGTCTTGTTCGTGCGATTTTGAGACCTGAAGTTGTTGCACTCGGAAGATTCATACTTATTTATCATATTGGTTCCGTATGATATTCTATAGATGACATGCTTGAAATTTTGAGACCAGAAATTATGTTGCTCAGTAACCTTTAAACAGATTTAGTACATTCATAGTTGTACATCATACTGATTCGCTATGGTCTTGTATACATTACTTGTGTTTGATGATACTACAAGATGGCACAATATGCTGTCACTCATTAGTTTGCAATAAATGCACTTGGCCCTGTTGGAAGAGATTTGATGCTCGTAGAGTTTTAATAAAACAAATGTTTTGAATATATTTATTGCATCTCCACTTATTTCAACATTTGATTTATGCATTTGATAAAACATTATCAATTATATTCTTAGGTAGGTATAGTATATACTTACTTAACCCAACTAATTGGGTTATGTGCACTTTTTACTCAGAAGTGCATTCTGTGTAAGAACTTACAGAGGATTCATTACAATATTATAAATTAGTACAATTTAAAGTACAGTTAGTGGAAGTAAGGATTAAATGTTATTACAATGTAAAATATTAAGTTAGAATTTAGGAGAGAGTAAGCACAAATTACATTGAAAAGTTATTACAATGTAAAATTATAAGTTACTCAAATTTAGGAGAGAGTTGAAGTTAGGATTAAAAGTTACTACAAAGTAAAATTATGAGTTAGTAGAATTTTGGAGCGAGTTAGCGCAAATAAAAATAAAAAATTAATACAATGTAAAATTATAAGTTAGTCCAATTAAGGGAAAAGTTAGCTGAAGTTCGGATTACAAGTTATTACAATCTAAAATTGTAAGTTAGTAGAACTCACTGTGAAGTTGATAAAAATCAAAACTCAGAGTTGAGCAAACTCAGAAGCAAAACTTAAAATGTTTAGTTTAATTTTCCAACTTAAAATTGTATCGAAGTTTGTTGCCTTGAAATTTTGAGTTGACGCAACTTTTTTTTTTTTTACAGTGTACTAGAATGTGATACAATACACTATTGGGTGAAGTTTATGTGACTTCTGCGCAGCGGTTTGGGAGTTAACATCAAAATTACATTTCTCGGCCATATCGCATAGATCTCACTGTGAAAAGGCTTAAATGACTTTTTTAATTAAGTTTGATGATTGCGTTAAAAAAAAATGTCCTAGAACAAAATTTTCAAATGTAACTACTAGATTGTGATACAATACACTATTGGGTGAAGTTTGGTTGACTTCTGCGCAGCGGTTTGGGAGTTAACATCAAAATTACATTTCTCGGCCATATCGCATAGATCTCACTGTGAAAAGGCTTAAATGGCTTTTTTGACCTAAGTTTGAGGATTGCGCTCAAATCAAATGTCCTAGAACCAAATTTCCACATGTAACTACTAGATTGTGATACAATACACTAATGGGTGAAGTTTGGTTTACTTCTGCGCAGCGGTTTGGGAGTTAACATCAAAATTACATTTCTCGGCCATATCGCATAGATCTCACTGTGAAAAGGCTTAAATGGCTTTTTTGACCTAAGTTTAATGATTGCGCTCAAACCAAATGTCCTAGAACGAAATTTTCAAATGTAACTACTAGAATGTGATACAATACACTATTGGGTGAAGTTTGGTTGACTTCTGCGCAGCGGTTTGGGAGTTAACATCAAAATTACATTTCTCGGCCATATCGCATAGATCTCACTGTGAAAAGGCTTAAATGGCTTTTTTGACCTAAGTTTGAGGATTGCGCTCAAACAAAATGTCCTAGACAAAATTTTCAAATGTAACTACTAGATTGTGATACAATACACTATTGGGTGAAGTTTGGTTGACTTCTGCGCAGCGGTTTGGGAGTTAACATCAAAATTACATTTCTCGGCCATATCGCATAGATCTCACTGTGAAAAGGCTTAAATGACTTTTTTAATTAAGTTTGATGAATACGTTCAAACAAAATGTCCTAGAACAAAATTTTCAAATGTAACTACTAGATTGTGATACAATACACTATTGGGTGAAGTTTGGTTGACTTCTGCGCAGCGGTTTGGGAGTTAACATCAAAATTACATTTCTCGGCCATATCGCATAGGTCTCACTGTGAAAAGGCTTAAATGGCTTTTTTGACCTAAGTTTGAGGATTGCGCTCAAATCAAATGTCCTAGAACCAAATTTCCACATGTAACTACTAGATTGTGATACAATACACTAATGGGTGAAGTTTGGTTGACTTCTGCGCAGCGGTTTGGGAGTGAACATCAAAATTACATTTCTCGGCCATATCGCATAGATCTCACTGTGAAAAGGCTTAAATGACTTTTTTTTAATTAAGTTTGAAGATTGCGCTCAAATCAAATGTCCTAGAACTAAATTTCCAAATGTAACTACTAGATTGTGATAAAATACACTATTGGGTGAAGTTTGGTTGACTTCTGCGCAGCGGTTTGGGAGTTAACATCAAAATTACATTTCTCGGCCATATCGCATAGATCTCACTGTGAAAAGGCTTAAATGGCTTTTTTGACCTAAGTTTGAGGATTGCTCTCAAATCAAATGTCCTATAACCAAATTTCCACATGTAACTACTAGATTGTGATACAATACACTAATGGGTGAAGTTTGGTTGACTTCTGCGCAGCGGTTTGGGAGTTAACATCAAAATTACATTTCTCGGCCATATCGCATAGATCTCACTGTGAAAAGGCTTAAATGACTTTTTTAATTAAGTTTGATGATTGCGTTAAAAAAAAATGTCCTAGAACAAAATTTTCAAATGTAACTACTAGATTGTGATACAATACACTATTGGGTGAAGTTTGGTTGACTTCTGCGCAGCGGTTTGGGAGTTAACATCAAAATTACATTTCTCGGCCATATCGCATAGATCTCACTGTGAAAAGGCTTAAATGGCTTTTTTGACCTAAGTTTGAGGATTGCGCTCAAATCAAATGTCCTAGAACCAAATTTCCACATGTAACTACTAGATTGTGATACAATACACTAATGGGTGAAGTTTGGTTTACTTCTGCGCAGCGGTTTGGGAGTTAACATCAAAATTACATTTCTCGGCCATATCGCATAGATCTCACTGTGAAAAGGCTTAAATGGCTTTTTTGACCTAAGTTTAATGATTGCGCTCAAACCAAATGTCCTAGAACGAAATTTTCAAATGTAACTACTAGAATGTGATACAATACACTATTGGGTGAAGTTTGGTTGACTTCTGCGCAGCGGTTTGGGAGTTAACATCAAAATTACATTTCTCGGCCATATCGCATAGATCTCACTGTGAAAAGGCTTAAATGGCTTTTTTGACCTAAGTTTGAGGATTGCGCTCAAACAAAATGTCCTAGACAAAATTTTCAAATGTAACTACTAGATTGTGATACAATACACTATTGGGTGAAGTTTGGTTGACTTCTGCGCAGCGGTTTGGGAGTTAACATCAAAATTACATTTCTCGGCCATATCGCATAGATCTCACTGTGAAAAGGCTTAAATGACTTTTTTAATTAAGTTTGATGAATACGTTCAAACAAAATGTCCTAGAACAAAATTTTCAAATGTAACTACTAGATTGTGATACAATACACTATTGGGTGAAGTTTGGTTGACTTCTGCGCAGCGGTTTGGGAGTTAACATCAAAATTACATTTCTCGGCCATATCGCATAGGTCTCACTGTGAAAAGGCTTAAATGGCTTTTTTGACCTAAGTTTGAGGATTGCGCTCAAATCAAATGTCCTAGAACCAAATTTCCACATGTAACTACTAGATTGTGATACAATACACTAATGGGTGAAGTTTGGTTTACTTCTGCGCAGCGGTTTGGGAGTTAACATCAAAATTACATTTCTCGGCCATATCGCATAGATCTCACTGTGAAAAGGCTTAAATGGCTTTTTTGACCTAAGTTTAATAATTGCGCTCAAACCAAATGTCCTAGAACGAAATTTTAAAATGTAACTACTAGAATGTGATACAATACACTATTGGGTGAAGTTTGGTTGACTTCTGCGCAGCGGTTTGGGAGTTAACATCAAAATTACATTTCTCGGCCATATCGCATAGATCTCACTGTGAAAAGGCTTAAATTGGTTTTTTGACCTAAGTTTGAGGATTGCGCTCAAATCAAATGTCCTAGAACCAAATTTCCACATGTAACTACTAGATTGTGATACAATACACTAATGGGTGAAGTTTGGTTGACTTCTGCGCAGCGGTTTGGGAGTTAACATCAAAATTACATTTCTCGGCCATATCGCATAGATCTCACTGTGAAAAGGCTTAAATGACTTTTTTAATTAAGTTTGATGATTGCGCTCAAACAAAATTTCCTAGAACAAAATTTTCAAATGTAACTACTAGATTGTGATACAATACACTATTGGGTGAAGTTTGGTTGACTTCTGCGCAGCGGTTTGGGAGTTAACATCAAAATTACATTTCTCGGCCATATCGCATAGATCTCACTGTGAAAAGGCTTAAATGGCTTTTTTGACCTAAGTTTGAGGATTGCGCTCAAATCAAATGTCCTAGAACCAAATTTCCACATGTAACTACTAGATTGTGATACAATACACTAATGGGTGAAGTTTGGTTGACTTCTGCGCAGCGGTTTGGGAGTTAACATCAAAATTACATTTCTCGGCCATATCGCATAGATCTCACTGTGAAAAGGCTTAAATGGCTTTTTTGACCTAAGTTTGAGGATTGCGCTCAAATCAAATGTCCTATAACCAAATTTCAACATGTAACTACTAGATTGTGATACAATACACTAATGGGTGAAGTTTGGTTGACTTCTGCGCAGCGGTTTGGGAGTTAACATCAAAATTACATTTCTCGGCCATATCGCACAGATCTCACTGTGAAAAGGCTTAAATGACTTTTTTAATTAAGTTTGATGATTGCGTTCAAACAAAATGTCCTAGAACAAAATTTTCAAATGTAACTACTAGATTGTGATACAATACACTATTGGGTGAAGTTTGGTTGACTTCTGCGCAGCGGTTTGGGAGTTAACATCAAAATTACATTTCTCGGCCATATCGCATAGATCTCACTGTGAAAAGGCTTAAATGACTTTTTAAATTAAGTTTGATGATTGCGTTCAAACAAAATGTCCTAGAACAAAATTTTCAAATGTAACTACTAGATTGTGATACAATACACTATTGGGTGAAGTTTGGTTGACTTCTGCGCAGCGGTTTGGGAGTTAACATCAAAATTACATTTCTCGGCCATATCGCATAGATCTCACTGTGAAAAGGCTTAAATGGCTTTTTTGACCTAAGTTTAAAGATTGCGCTCAAACCAAATGTCCTAGAACGAAATTTTTAAATGTAACTACTAGATTGTGATACAATACACTAATGGGTGAAGTTTGGTTGACTTCTGCGCAGCGGTTTGGGAGTTAACATCAAAATTACATTTCTCGGCCATATCGCATAGATCTCACTGTGAAAAGGCTTAAATGGCTTTTTTGACCTAAGTTTGAGGATTGCGCTCAAATCAAATGTCCTATAACCAAATTTCCACATGTAACTACTAGATTGTGATACAATACACTAATGGGTGAAGTTTGGTTGACTTCTGCGCAGCGGTTTGGGAGTGAACATCAAAATTACATTTCTCGGCCATATCGCATAGATCTCACTGTGAAAAGGCTTAAATGACTTTTTTAATTAAGTTTGATGATTGCGCTCAAACAAAATTTCCTAAAACAAAATTTTCAAATGTAACTACTAGATTGTGATACAATACACTATTGGGTGAAGTTTGGTTGACTTCTGCGCAGCGGTTTGGGAGTTAACATCAAAATTACATTTCTCGGCCATATCGCATAGATCTCACTGTGAAAAGGCTTAAATGACTTTTTTAATTAAGTTTAATAATTGCGCTCAAACCAAATGTCCTAAAACGAAATTTTCAAATGTAACTACTAGAATGTGATACAATACACTATTGGGTGAAGTTTAGTTGACTTCTGCGCAGCGGTTTGGGAGTTAACATCAAAATTACATTTCTCGGCCATATCGCATAGATCTCACTGTGAAAAGGCTTAAATGGCTTTTTTGACCTAAGTTTGAGGATTGCGCTCAAATCAAATGTCCTAGAACCAAATTTCCACATGTAACTACTAGATTGTGATACAATACACTAATGGGTGAAGTTTGGTTGACTTCTGCGCAGCGGTTTGGGGGTTAACATCAAAATTACATTTCTCGGCCATATCGCATAGATCTCACTGTGAAAAGGCTTAAATGGCTTTTTTGACCTAAGTTTAATAATTGCGCTCAAACCAAATGTCCTAGAACGAAATTTTCAAATGTAACTACTAGAATGTGATACAATACACTATTGGGTGAAGTTTGGTTGACTTCTGCGCAGCGGTTTGGGAGTTAACATCAAAATTACATTTCTCGGCCATATCGCATAGATCTCACTGTGAAAAGGCTTAAATGGCTTTTTTGACCTAAGTTTGAGGATTGCGCTCAAATCAAATGTCCTAGAACCAAATTTCCACATGTAACTACTAGATTGTGATACAATACACTAATGGGTGAAGTTTGGTTGACTTCTGCGCAGCGGTTTGGGAGTTAACATCAAAATTACATTTCTCGGCCATATCGCATAGATCTCACTGTGAAAAGGCTTAAATGACTTTTTTAATTAAGTTTGATGATTGCGTTTAAACAAAATGTCCTAGAACCAAATTTTCAAATGTAACTACTAGATTGTGATACAATACACTATTGGGTGAAGTTTGGTTGACTTCTGCGCAGCGGTTTGGGAGTTAACATCAAAATTACATTTCTCGGCCATATCGCATAGATCTCACTGTGAAAAGGCTTAAATGGCTTTTTTGAGCTAAGTTTGAGGATTGCGCTCAAATCAAATGTCCTAGAACCAAATTTCCACATGTAACTACTAGATTGTGATACAATACACTAATAGGTGAAGTTTGGTTGACTTCTGCGCAGCGGTTTGGGAGTTAACATCAAAATTACATTTCTCGGCCATATCGCATAGATCTCACTGTGAAAAGGCTTAAATGACTTTTTTAATTACGTTTGATGATTGCGTTCAAACAAAATGTCCTAGAACAAAATTTTCAAATGTAACTACTAGATTGTGATACAATACACTATTGGGTGAAGTTTGGTTGACTTCTGCGCAGCGGTTTGGGAGTTAACATCAAAATTACATTTCTCGGCCATATCGCATAGATCTCACTGTGAAAAGGCTTAAATGGCTTTTTTGACCTAAGTTTGAGGATTGCGCTCAAATCAAATGTCCTAGAACCAAATTTCCACATGTAATTACTAGATTATGATACAATACACTAATGGGTGAAGTTTGGTTGACTTCTGCGCAGCGGTTTGGGAGTTAACATCAAAATTACATTTCTCGGCCATATCGCATAGATCTCACTGTGAAAAGGCTTAAATGACTTTTTTATTTAAGTTTAATGATTGCGCTCAAACAAAATGTCCTAGAACAAAATTTTCAAATGTAACTACTAGATTGTGATACAATACACTATTGGGTGAAGTTTAGTTGACTTCTGCGCAGCGGTTTGGGAGTTAACATCAAAATTACATTTCTCGGCCATATCGCATAGATCTCACTGTGAAAAGGCTTAAATGGCTTTTTTGACCTAAGTTTGAGGATTGCGCTCAAATCAAATGTCCTAGAACCAAATTTCCACATGTAACTACTAGATTGTGATACAATACACTAATGGTTGAAGATTGGTTGACTTCTGCGCAGCGGTTTGGGAGTGAACATCAAAATTACATTTCTCGGCCATATCGCATAGATCTCACTGTGAAAAGGCTCAAATGACTTTTTTTAATTAAGTTTGAAGATTGCGCTCAAATCAAATGTCCTAGAACTAAATTTCCAAATGTAACTACTAGATTGTGATAAAATACACTATTGGGTGAAGTTTGGTTGACTTCTGCGCAGCGGTTTGGGAGTTAACATCAAAATTACATTTCTCGGCCATATCGCATAGATCTCACTGTGAAAAGGCTTAAATGGCTTTTTTGACCTAAGTTTGAGGATTGCGCTCAAATCAAATGTCCTAGAACCAAATTTCCACATGTAACTACTAGATTGTGATACAATACACTAATGGGTGAAGTTTGGTTGACTTCTGCGCAGCGGTTTGGGAGTTAACATCAAAATTACATTTCTCGGCCATATCGCATAGATCTCACTGTTAAAAGGCTTAAATGACTTTTTTAATTAAGTTTGATGATTGCGTTCAAACAAAATGTCCTAGAACAAAATTTTCAAATGTAACTACTAGATTGTGATACAATACACTATTGGGTGAAGTTTGGTTGACTTCTGCGCAGCGGTTTGGGAGTTAACATCAAAATTACATTTCTCGGCCATATCGCATAGATCTCACTGTGAAAAGGCTTAAATGGCTTTTTTGACCTAAGTTTGAGGATTGCGCTCAAATCAAATGTCCTATAACCAAATTTCAACATGTAACTACTAGATTGTGATACAATACACTAATGGGTGAAGTTTGGTTGACTTCTGCGCAGCGGTTTGGGAGTTAACATCAAAATTACATTTCTCGGCCATATCGCACAGATCTCACTGTGAAAAGGCTTAAATGACTTTTTTAATTAAGTTTGATGATTGCGTTCAAACAAAATGTCCTAGAACAAAATTTTCAAATGTAACTACTAGATTGTGATACAATACACTATTGGGTGAAGTTTGGTTGACTTCTGCGCAGCGGTTTGGGAGTTAACATCAAAATTACATTTCTCGGCCATATCGCATAGATCTCACTGTGAAAAGGCTTAAATGACTTTTTAAATTAAGTTTGATGATTGCGTTCAAACAAAATGTCCTAGAACAAAATTTTCAAATGTAACTACTAGATTGTGATACAATACACTATTGGGTGAAGTTTGGTTGACTTCTGCGCAGCGGTTTGGGAGTTAACATCAAAATTACATTTCTCGGCCATATCGCATAGATCTCACTGTGAAAAGGCTTAAATGGCTTTTTTGACCTAAGTTTAAAGATTGCGCTCAAACCAAATGTCCTAGAACGAAATTTTTAAATGTAACTACTAGATTGTGATACAATACACTAATGGGTGAAGTTTGGTTGACTTCTGCGCAGCGGTTTGGGAGTTAACATCAAAATTACATTTCTCGGCCATATCGCATAGATCTCACTGTGAAAAGGCTTAAATGGCTTTTTTGACCTAAGTTTGAGGATTGCGCTCAAATCAAATGTCCTATAACCAAATTTCCACATGTAACTACTAGATTGTGATACAATACACTAATGGGTGAAGTTTGGTTGACTTCTGCGCAGCGGTTTGGGAGTGAACATCAAAATTACATTTCTCGGCCATATCGCATAGATCTCACTGTGAAAAGGCTTAAATGACTTTTTTAATTAAGTTTGATGATTGCGCTCAAACAAAATTTCCTAAAACAAAATTTTCAAATGTAACTACTAGATTGTGATACAATACACTATTGGGTGAAGTTTGGTTGACTTCTGCGCAGCGGTTTGGGAGTTAACATCAAAATTACATTTCTCGGCCATATCGCATAGATCTCACTGTGAAAAGGCTTAAATGACTTTTTTAATTAAGTTTGATGATTGCGTTCAAACAAAATGTCCTAGAACAAAATTTTCAAATGTAACTACTAGATTGTGATACAATACACTATTGGGTGAAGTTTGGTTGACTTCTGCGCAGCGGTTTGGGAGTTAACATCAAAATTACATTTCTCGGCCATATCGCATAGATCTCACTGTGAAAAGGCTTAAATGACTTTTTTAATTAAGTTTAATAATTGCGCTCAAACCAAATGTCCTAAAACGAAATTTTCAAATGTAACTACTAGAATGTGATACAATACACTATTGGGTGAAGTTTAGTTGACTTCTGCGCAGCGGTTTGGGAGTTAACATCAAAATTACATTTCTCGGCCATATCGCATAGATCTCACTGTGAAAAGGCTTAAATGGCTTTTTTGACCTAAGTTTGAGGATTGCGCTCAAATCAAATGTCCTAGAACCAAATTTCCACATGTAACTACTAGATTGTGATACAATACACTAATGGGTGAAGTTTGGTTGACTTCTGCGCAGCGGTTTGGGGGTTAACATCAAAATTACATTTCTCGGCCATATCGCATAGATCTCACTGTGAAAAGGCTTAAATGGCTTTTTTGACCTAAGTTTAATAATTGCGCTCAAACCAAATGTCCTAGAACGAAATTTTCAAATGTAACTACTAGAATGTGATACAATACACTATTGGGTGAAGTTTGGTTGACTTCTGCGCAGCGGTTTGGGAGTTAACATCAAAATTACATTTCTCGGCCATATCGCATAGATCTCACTGTGAAAAGGCTTAAATGGCTTTTTTGACCTAAGTTTGAGGATTGCGCTCAAATCAAATGTCCTAGAACCAAATTTCCACATGTAACTACTAGATTGTGATACAATACACTAATGGGTGAAGTTTGGTTGACTTCTGCGCAGCGGTTTGGGAGTTAACATCAAAATTACATTTCTCGGCCATATCGCATAGATCTCACTGTGAAAAGGCTTAAATGACTTTTTTAATTAAGTTTGATGATTGCGTTTAAACAAAATGTCCTAGAACCAAATTTTCAAATGTAACTACTAGATTGTGATACAATACACTATTGGGTGAAGTTTGGTTGACTTCTGCGCAGCGGTTTGGGAGTTAACATCAAAATTACATTTCTCGGCCATATCGCATAGATCTCACTGTGAAAAGGCTTAAATGGCTTTTTTGACCTAAGTTTGAGGATTGCGCTCAAATCAAATGTCCTAGAACCAAATTTCCACATGTAACTACTAGATTGTGATACAATACACTAATAGGTGAAGTTTGGTTGACTTCTGCGCAGCGGTTTGGGAGTTAACATCAAAATTACATTTCTCGGCCATATCGCATAGATCTCACTGTGAAAAGGCTTAAATGGCTTTTTTCAGCTAAGTTTGAGGATTGCGCTCAAATCAAATGTCCAATAACCAAATTTCCACATGTAACTACTAGATTGTGATGCAATACCCTAATGGGTGAAGTTTGGTTGACTTCTGCGCAGCGGTTTGGGAGTTAACATCAAAATTACATTTCTCGGCCATATCGCATAGATCTCACTGTGAAAAGGCTTAAATGACTTTTTTAATTACGTTTGATGATTGCGTTCAAACAAAATGTCCTAGAACAAAATTTTCAAATGTAACTACTAGATTGTGATACAATACACTATTGGGTGAAGTTTGGTTGACTTCTGCGCAGCGGTTTGGGAGTTAACATCAAAATTACATTTCTCGGCCATATCGCATAGATCTCACTGTGAAAAGGCTTAAATGGCTTTTTTGACCTAAGTTTGAGGATTGCGCTCAAATCAAATGTCCTAGAACCAAATTTCCACATGTAATTACTAGATTATGATACAATACACTAATGGGTGAAGTTTGGTTGACTTCTGCGCAGCGGTTTGGGAGTTAACATCAAAATTACATTTCTCGGCCATATCGCATAGATCTCACTGTGAAAAGGCTTAAATGACTTTTTTATTTAAGTTTAATGATTGCGCTCAAACAAAATGTCCTAGAACAAAATTTTCAAATGTAACTACTAGATTGTGATACAATACACTATTGGGTGAAGTTTAGTTGACTTCTGCGCAGCGGTTTGGGAGTTAACATCAAAATTACATTTCTCGGCCATATCGCATAGATCTCACTGTGAAAAGGCTTAAATGGCTTTTTTGACCTAAGTTTGAGGATTGCGCTCAAATCAAATGTCCTAGAACCAAATTTCCACATGTAACTACTAGATTGTGATACAATACACTAATGGTTGAAGATTGGTTGACTTCTGCGCAGCGGTTTGGGAGTGAACATCAAAATTACATTTCTCGGCCATATCGCATAGATCTCACTGTGAAAAGGCTCAAATGACTTTTTTTAATTAAGTTTGAAGATTGCGCTCAAATCAAATGTCCTAGAACTAAATTTCCAAATGTAACTACTAGATTGTGATAAAATACACTATTGGGTGAAGTTTGGTTGACTTCTGCGCAGCGGTTTGGGAGTTAACATCAAAATTACATTTCTCGGCCATATCGCATAGATCTCACTGTGAAAAGGCTTAAATGGCTTTTTTGACCTAAGTTTGAGGATTGCGCTCAAATCAAATGTCCTAGAACCAAATTTCCACATGTAACTACTAGATTGTGATACAATACACTAATGGGTGAAGTTTGGTTGACTTCTGCGCAGCGGTTTGGGAGTTAACATCAAAATTACATTTCTCGGCCATATCGCATAGATCTCACTGTTAAAAGGCTTAAATGACTTTTTTAATTAAGTTTGATGATTGCGTTCAAACAAAATGTCCTAGAACAAAATTTTCAAATGTAACTACTAGATTGTGATACAATACACTATTGGGTGAAGTTTGGTTGACTTCTGCGCAGCGGTTTGGGAGTTAACATCAAAATTACATTTCTCGGCCATATCGCATAGATCTCACTGTGAAAAGGCTTAAATGACTTTTTTAATTAAGTTTAATAATTGCGCTCAAACCAAATGTCCTAAAACGAAATTTTCAAATGTAACTACTAGAATGTGATACAATACACTATTGGCTGAAGTTTGGTTGACTTCTGCGCAGCGGTTTGGGAGTTAACATCAAAATTACATTTCTCGGCCATATCGCATAGATCTCACTGTGAAAAGGCTTAAATGGCTTTTTTGACCTAAGTTTGAGGATTGCGCTCAAATCAAATGTCCTATAACCAAATTTCCACATGTAACTACTAGATTGTGATACAATACACTAATGGGTGAAGTTTGGTTGACTTCTGCGCAGCGGTTTGGGAGTTAACATCAAAATTACATTTCTCGGCCATATCGCACAGATCTCACTGTGAAAAGGCTTAAATGACTTTTTTAATTAAGTTTGATGATTGCGTTCAAACAAAATGTCCTAGAACAAAATTTTCAAATGTAACTACTAGATTGTGATACAATACACTATTGGGTGAAGTTTGGTTGACTTCTGCGCAGCGGTTTGGGATTTAACATCAAAATTACATTTCTCGGCCATATCGCATAGATCTCACTGTGAAAAGGCTTAAATGGCTTTTTTGACCTAAGTTTGAGGATTGCGCTCAAATCAAATGTCCTAGAACCAAATTTCCACATGTAACTACTAGATTGTGATACAATACACTAATGGGTGAAGTTTGGTTTACTTCTGCGCAGCGGTTTGGGAGTTAACATCAAAATTACATTTCTCGGCCATATCGCATAGATCTCACTGTGAAAAGGCTTAAATGGCTTTTTTGACCTAAGTTTAATAATTGCGCTCAAACCAAATGTCCTAGAACGAAATTTTCAAATGTAACTACTAGAATGTGATACAATACACTATTGGGTGAAGTTTGGTTGACTTCTGCGCAGCGGTTTGGGAGTTAACATCAAAATTACATTTCTCGGCCATATCGCATAGATCTCACTGTGAAAAGGCTTAAATGGCTTTTTTGACCTAAGTTTGAGGATTGCGCTCAAATCAAATGTCCTAGAACCAAATTTCCACATGTAACTACTAGATTGTGATACAATACACTAATGGGTGAAGTTTGGTTGACTTCTGCGCAGCGGTTTGGGAGTGAACATCAAAATTACATTTCTCGGCCATATCGCATAGATCTCACTGTGAAAAGGCTTAAATGACTTTTTTTAATTAAGTTTGAAGATTGCGCTCAAATCAAATGTCCTAGAACTAAATTTCCAAATGTAACTACTAGATTGTGATAAAATACACTATTGGGTGAAGTTTGGTTGACTTCTGCGCAGCGGTTTGGGAGTTAACATCAAAATTACATTTCTCGGCCATATCGCATAGATCTCACTGTGAAAAGTCTTAAATGGCTTTTTTGACCTAAGTTTGAGGATTGCGCTCAAATCAAATGTCCTAGAACCAAATTTCCACATGTAACTACTAGATTGTGATACAATACACTAATTGGTGAAGTTTGGTTGACTTCTGCGCAGCGGTTTGGGAGTTAACATCAAAATTACATTTCTCGGCCATATCGCATAGATCTCATTGTGAAAAGGCTTAAATGGCTTTTTTGACCTAAGTTTGAGGATTGCGCTCAAACAAAATGTCCTAGAACAAAATTTTCAAATGTAACTACTAGATTATGATACAATACACTATTGGGTGAAGTTTGGTTGACTTCTGCGCAGCGGTTTGGGAGTTAACATCAAAATTACATTTCTCGGCCATATCGCATAGATCTCACTGTGAAAAGGCTTAAATGACTTTTTTAATTAAGTTTGATGATTGCGTTCAAACAAAATGTCCTAGAACAAAATTTTCAAATGTAACTACTAGATTGTGATACAATACACTATTGGGTGAAGTTTGGTTGACTTCTGCGCAGCGGTTTGGGAGTTAACATCAAAATTACATTTCTCGGCCATATCGCATAGATCTCACTGTGAAAAGGCTTAAATGGCTTTTTTGACCTAAGTTTGAGGATTGCGCTCAAATCAAATGTCCTAGAACCAAATTTCCACATGTAACTACTAGATTGTGATACAATACACTAATGGGTGAAGTTTGGTTTACTTCTGCGCAGCGGTTTGGGAGTTAACATCAAAATTACATTTCTCGGCCATATCGCATAGATCTCACTGTGAAAAGGCTTAAATGGCTTTTTTGACCTAAGTTTAATAATTGCGCTCAAACCAAATGTCCTTGAACGAAATTTTAAAATGTAACTACTAGAATGTGATACAATACACTATTGGGTGAAGTTTGGTTGACTTCTGCGCAGCGGTTTGGGAGTTAACATCAAAATTACATTTCTCGGCCATATCGCATAGATCTCACTGTGAAAAGGCTTAAATGACTTTTAAAATAAGTTTGATGATTGCGTTCAAACAAAATGTCCTAGAACAAAATTTTCAAATGTAACTACTAGATTGTGATACAATACACTATTGGGTGAAGTTTGGTTGACTTCTGCGCAGCGGTTTGGGAGTTAACATCAAAATTACATTTCTCGGCCATATCGCATAGATCTCACTGTGAAAAGGCTTAAATGGCTTTTTTGACCTAAGTTTGAGGATTGCGCTCAAACCAAATGTCCTAGAACGAAATTTTAAAATGTAACTACTAGAATGTGATACAATACACTATTGGGTGAAGTTTGGTTGACTTCTGCGCAGCGGTTTGGGAGTTAACATCAAAATTACATTTATCGGCCATATCGCATAGATCTCACTGTGAAAAGGCTTAAATGACTTTTTTAATTAAGTTTAATGATTGCGCTCAAACCAAATGTCCTAAAACGAAATTTTCAAATGTAACTACTAGAATGTGATACAATACACTATTGGGTGAAGTTTAGTTGACTTCTGCGCAGCGGTTTGGGAGTTAACATCAAAATTACATTTCTCGGCCATATCGCATAGATCTCACTGTGAAAAGGCTTAAATGGCTTTTTTGACCTAAGTTTGAGGATTGCGCTCAAATCAAATGTCCTAGAACCAAATTTCCACATGTAACTACTAGATTGTGATACAATACACTAATGGGTGAAGTTTGGTTTACTTCTGCGCAGCGGTTTGGGAGTTAACATCAAAATTACATTTCTCGGCCATATCGCATAGATCTCACTGTGAAAAGGCTTAAATGGCTTTTTTGACCTAAGTTTAATAATTGCGCTCAAACCAAATGTCCTAGAACGAAATTTTAAAATGTAACTACTAGAATGTGATACAATACACTATTGGGTGAAGTTTGGTTGACTTCTGCGCAGCGGTTTGGGAGTTAACATCAAAATTACATTTCTCGGCCATATCGCATAGATCTCACTGTGAAAAGGCTTAAATGGCTTTTTTGACCTAAGTTTGAGGATTGCGCTCAAATCAAATGTCCTAGAACCAAATTTCCACATGTAACTACTAGATTGTGATACAATACACTAATGGGTGAAGTTTGGTTGACTTCTGCGCAGCGGTTTGGGAGTTAACATCAAAATTACATTTCTCGGCCATATCGCATAGATCTCACTGTGAAAAGGCTTAAATGACTTTTTTAATTAAGTTTGATGATTGCGCTCAAACAAAATTTCCTAGAACAAAATTTTCAAATGTAACTACTAGATTGTGATACAATACACTATTGGGTGAAGTTTGGTTGACTTCTGCGCAGCGGTTTGGGAGTTAACATCAAAATTACATTTCTCGGCCATATCGCATAGATCTCACTGTGAAAAGGCTTAAATGACTTTTTTAATTAAGTTTGATGATTGCGTTCAAACAAAATGTCCTAGAACAAAATTTTCAAATGTAACTACTAGATTGTGATACAATACACTATTGGGTGAAGTTTGGTTGACTTCTGCGCAGCGGTTTGGGAGTTAACATCAAAATTACATTTCTCGGCCATATCGCATAGATCTCACTGTGAAAAGGCTTAAATGGCTTTTTTGACCTAAGTTTAAAGATTGCGCTCAAACCAAATGTCCTAGAACGAAATTTTCAAATGTAACTACTAGATTGTGATACAATACACTAATGGGTGAAGTTTGGTTGACTTCTGCGCAGCGGTTTGGGAGTTAACATCAAAATTACATTTCTCGGCCATATCGCATAGATCTCACTGTGAAAAGGCTTAAATGGCTTTTTTGACCTAAGTTTGAGGATTGCGCTCAAATCAAATGTCCTATAACCAAATTTCCACATGTAACTACTAGATTGTGATACAATACACTAATGGGTGAAGTTTGGTTGACTTCTGCGCAGCGGTTTGGGAGTGAACATCAAAATTACATTTCTCGGCCATATCGCATAGATCTCACTGTGAAAAGGCTTAAATGACTTTTTTAATTAAGTTTGATGATTGCGCTCAAACAAAATTTCCTAAAACAAAATTTTCAAATGTAACTACTAGATTGTGATACAATACACTATTGGGTGAAGTTTGGTTGACTTCTGCGCAGTGGTTTGGGAGTTAACATCAAAATTACATTTCTCGGCCATATCGCATAGATCTCACTGTGAAAAGGCTTAAATGGCTTTTTTGACCTAAGTTTGAGGATTGCGCTCAAATCAAATGTCCTAGAACCAAATTTCCACATGTAACTACTAGATTGTGATACAATACACTAATGGTTGAAGTTTGGTTGACTTCTGCGCAGCGGTTTGGGAGTGAACATCAAAATTACATTTCTCGGCCATATCGCATAGATCTCACTGTGAAAAGGCTTAAATGACTTTTTTTAATTAAGTTTGAAGATTGCGCTCAAATCAAATGTCCTAGAACTAAATTTCCAAATGTAACTACTAGATTGTGATAAAATACACTATTGGGTGAAGTTTGGTTGACTTCTGCGCAGCGGTTTGGGAGTTAACATCAAAATTACATTTCTCGGCCATATCGCATAGATCTCACTGTGAAAAGGCTTAAATGGCTTTTTTGACCTAATTTTGAGGATTGCGCTCAAATCAAATGTCCTATAACCAAATTTCCACATGTAACTACTAGATTGTGATACAATACACTAATGGGTGAAGTTTGGTTGACTTCTGCGCAGCGGTTTGGGAGTTAACATCAAAATTACATTTCTCGGCCATATCGCATAGATCTCACTGTGAAAAGGCTTAAATGACTTTTTTAATTAAGTTTGATGATTGCGTTCAAACAAAATGTCCTAGAACAAAATTTTCAAATGTAACTACTAGATTGTGATACAATACACTATTGGGTGAAGTTTGGTTGACTTCTGCGCAGCGGTTTGGGAGTTAACATCAAAATTACATTTCTCGGCCATATCGCATAGATCTCACTGTGAAAAGGCTTAAATGGCTTTTTTGACCTAAGTTTGAGGATTGCGCTCAAATCAAATGTCCTAGAACCAAATTTCCACATGTAACTACTAGATTGTGATACAATACACTAATGGGTGAAGTTTGGTTTACTTCTGCGCAGCGGTTTGGGAGTTAACATCAAAATTACATTTCTCGGCCATATCGCATAGATCTCACTGTGAAAAGGCTTAAATGGCTTTTTTGACCTAAGTTTAATGATTGCGCTCAAACCAAATGTCCTAGAACGAAATTTTCAAATGTAACTACTAGAATGTGATACAATACACTATTGGGTGAAGTTTGGTTGACTTCTGCGCAGCGGTTTGGGAGTTAACATCAAAATTACATTTCTCGGCCATATCGCATAGATCTCACTGTGAAAAGGCTTAAATGGCTTTTTTGACCTAAGTTTGAGGATTGCGCTCAAATCAAATGTCCTAGAACCAAATTTCCACATGTAACTACTAGATTGTGATACAATACACTAATGGGTGAAGTTTGGTTGACTTCTGCGCAGCGGTTTGGGAGTTAACATCAAAATTACATTTCTCGGCCATATCGCATAGATCTCACTGTGAAAAGGCTTAAATGACTTTTTTAATTAAGTTTGATGATTGCGCTCAAACAAAATTTCCTAGAACAAAATTTTCAAATGTAACTACTAGATTGTGATACAATACACTATTGGGTGAAGTTTGGTTGACTTCTGCGCAGCGGTTTGGGAGTTAACATCAAAATTACATTTCTCGGCCATATCGCATAGATCTCACTGTGAAAAGGCTTAAATGGCTTTTTTGACCTAAGTTTGAGGATTGCGCTCAAATCAAATGTCCTATAACCAAATTTCCACATGTAACTACTAGATTATGATACAATACACTAATGGGTGAAGTTTGGTTGACTTCTGCGCAGCGGTTTGGGAGTTAACATCAAAATTACATTTCTCGGCCATATCGCATAGATCTCACTGTGAAAAGGCTTAAATGACTTTTTTAATTAAGTTTGATGATTGCGTTCAAACAAAATGTCCTAGAACAAAATTTTTAAATGTAACTACTAGATTGTGATACAATACACTATTGGGTGAAGTTTGGTTGACTTCTGCGCAGCGGTTTGGGAGTTAACATCAAAATTACATTTCTCGGCCATATCGCATAGATCTCACTGTGAAAAGGCTTAAATGGCTTTTTTGACCTAAGTTTGAGGATTGCGCTCAAATCAAATGTCCTAGAACCAAATTTCCACATGTAACTACTAGATTGTGATAAAATACACTAATGGGTGAAGTTTGGTTGACTTCTGCGCAGCGGTTTGGGAGTTAACATCAAAATTACATTTCTCGGCCATATCGCATAGATCTCACTGTGAAAAGGCTTAAATGACTTTTTTAATTAAGTTTGATGATTGCGCTCAAACAAAATTTCCTAGAACAAAATTTTCAAATGTAACTACTAGATTGTGATACAATACACTATTGGGTGAAGTTTGGTTGACTTCTGCGCAGCGGTTTGGGAGTTAACATCAAAATTACATTTCTCGGCCATATCGCATAGATCTCACTGTGAAAAGGCTTAAATGGCTTTTTTGACCTAAGTTTAATGATTGCGCTCAAACCAAATGTCCTAGAACGAAATTTTCAAATGTAACTACTAGAATGTGATACAATACACTATTGGGTGAAGTTTGGTTGACTTCTGCGCAGCGGTTTGGGAGTTAACATCAAAATTACATTTCTCGGCCATATCGCATAGATCTCACTGTGAAAAGGCTTAAATGGCTTTTTTGACCTAAGTTTGAGGATTGCGCTCAAATCAAATGTCCTAGAACCAAATTTCCACATGTAACTACTAGATTGTGATACAATACACTAATGGGTGAAGTTTGGTTGACTTCTGCGCAGCGGTTTGGGAGTTAACATCAAAATTACATTTCTCGGCCATATCGCATAGATCTCACTGTGAAAAGGCTTAAATGACTTTTTTAATTAAGTTTGATGATTGCGCTCAAACAAAATTTCCTAGAACAAAATTTTCAAATGTAACTACTAGATTGTGATACAATACACTATTGGGTGAAGTTTGGTTGACTTCTGCGCAGCGGTTTGGGAGTTAACATCAAAATTACATTTCTCGGCCATATCGCATAGATCTCACTGTGAAAAGGCTTAAATGGCTTTTTTGACCTAAGTTTGAGGATTGCGCTCAAATCAAATGTCCTATAACCAAATTTCCACATGTAACTACTAGATTGTGATACAATACACTAATGGGTGAAGTTTGGTTGACTTCTGCGCAGCGGTTTGGGAGTTAACATCAAAATTACATTTCTCGGCCATATCGCATAGATCTCACTGTGAAAAGGCTTAAATGACTTTTTTAATTAAGTTTGATGATTGCGTTCAAACAAAATGTCCTAGAACAAAATTTTTAAATGTAACTACTAGATTGTGATACAATACACTATTGGGTGAAGTTTGGTTGACTTCTGCGCAGCGGTTTGGGAGTTAACATCAAAATTACATTTCTCGGCCATATCGCATAGATCTCACTGTGAAAAGGCTTAAATGGCTTTTTTGACCTAAGTTTGAGGATTGCGCTCAAATCAAATGTCCTAGAACCAAATTTCCACATGTAACTACTAGATTGTGATAAAATACACTAATGGGTGAAGTTTGGTTGACTTCTGCGCAGCGGTTTGGGAGTTAACATCAAAATTACATTTCTCGGCCATATCGCATAGATCTCACTGTGAAAAGGCTTAAATGACTTTTTTAATTAAGTTTGATGATTGCGCTCAAACAAAATTTCCTAGAACAAAATTTTCAAATGTAACTACTAGATTGTGATACAATACACTATTGGGTGAAGTTTGGTTGACTTCTGCGCAGCGGTTTGGGAGTTAACATCAAAATTACATTTCTCGGCCATATCGCATAGATCTCACTGTGAAAAGGCTTAAATGACTTTTTTAATTAAGTTTGATGATTGCGTTCAAACAAAATGTCCTAGAACAAAATTTTCAAATGTAACTACTAGATTGTGATACAATACACTATTGGGTGAAGTTTGGTTGACTTCTGCGCAGCGGTTTGGGAGTTAACATCAAAATTACATTTCTCGGCCATATCGCATAGATCTCACTGTGAAAAGGCTTAAATGGCTTTTTTGACCTAAGTTTAAAGATTGCGCTCAAACCAAATGTCCTAGAACGAAATTTTCAAATGTAACTACTAGATTGTGATACAATACACTAATGGGTGAAGTTTGGTTGACTTCTGCGCAGCGGTTTGGGAGTTAACATCAAAATTACATTTCTCGGCCATATCGCATAGATCTCACTGTGAAAAGGCTTAAATGGCTTTTTTGACCTAAGTTTGAGGATTGCGCTCAAATCAAATGTCCTATAACCAAATTTCCACATGTAACTACTAGATTGTGATACAATACACCAATGGGTGAAGTTTGGTTGACTTCTGCGCAGCGGTTTGGGAGTGAACATCAAAATTACATTTCTCGGCCATATCGCATAGATCTCACTGTGAAAAGGCTTAAATGGCTTTTTTGACCTAAGTTTGAGGATTGCGCTCAAATCAAATGTCCTAGAACCAAATTTCCACATGTAACTACTAGATTGTGATAAAATACACTAATGGGTGAAGTTTGGTTGACTTCTGCGCAGCGGTTTGGGAGTTAACATCAAAATTACATTTCTCGGCCATATCGCATAGATCTCACTGTGAAAAGGCTTAAATGACTTTTTTAATTAAGTTTGATGATTGCGCTCAAACAAAATTTCCTAGAACAAAATTTTCAAATGTAACTACTAGAATGTGAAACAATACACTATTGGGTGAAGTTTGGTTGACTTCTGCGCAGCGGTTTGGGAGTTAACATCAAAATTACATTTCTCGGCCATATCGCATAGATCTCACTGTGAAAAGGCTTAAATGGGTTTTTTGACCTAAGTTTAAAGATTGCGCTCAAATCAAATGTCCTAGAACGAAATTTTCAAATGTAACTACTAGATTGTGATACAATACACTAATGGGTGAAGTTGGTTGACTTCTGCGCAGCGGTTTGGGAGTTAACATCAAAATTACATTTCTCGGCCATATCGCATAGATCTCACTGTGAAAAGGCTTAAATGGCTTTTTTGACCTAAGTTTGAGGATTGCGCTCAAATCAAATGTCCTATAACCAAATTTCCACATGTAACTACTAGATTGTGATACAATACACTAATGGGTGAAGTTTGGTTGACTTCTGCGCAGCGGTTTGGGAGTGAACATCAAAATTACATTTCTCGGCCATATCGCATAGATCTCACTGTGAAAAGGCTTAAATGGCTTTTTTGACCTAGGTTTGAGGATTGCGCTCAAATCAAATGTCCTAGAACCAAATTTCCACATGTAACTACTAGATTGTGATACAATACACTATTGGGTGAAGTTTGGTTGACTTCTGCGCAGCGGTTTGGGAGTTAACATCAAAATTACATTTCTCGGCCATATCGCATAGATCTCACTGTGAAAAGGCTTAAATGACTTTTTTAATTAAGTTTGATGATTGCGCTCAAACAAAATTTCCTAGAACAAAATTTTCAAATGTAACTACTAGAATGTGAAACAATACACTATTGGGTGAAGTTTGGTTGACTTCTGCGCAGCGGTTTGGGAGTTAACATCAAAATTACATTTCTCGGCCATATCGCATAGATCTCACTGTGAAAAGGCTTAAATGGGTTTTTTGACCTAAGTTTAAAGATTGCGCTCAAATCAAATGTCCTAGAACGAAATTTTCAAATGTAACTACTAGATTGTGATACAATACACTAATGGGTGAAGTTTGGTTGACTTCTGCGCAGCGGTTTGGGAGTTAACATCAAAATTACATTTCTCGGCCATATCGCATAGATCTCACTGTGAAAAGGCTTAAATGGCTTTTTTGACCTAAGTTTGAGGATTGCGCTCAAATCAAATGTCCTATAACCAAATTTCCACATGTAACTACTAGATTGTGATACAATACACTAATGGGTGAAGTTTGGTTGACTTCTGCGCAGCGGTTTGGGAGTGAACATCAAAATTACATTTCTCGGCCATATCGCATAGATCTCACTGTGAAAAGGCTTAAATGGCTTTTTTGACCTAGGTTTGAGGATTGCGCTCAAATCAAATGTCCTAGAACCAAATTTCCACATGTAACTACTAGATTGTGATACAATACACTATTGGGTGAAGTTTGGTTGACTTCTGCGCAGCGGTTTGGGAGTTAACATCAAAATTACATTTCTCGGCCATATCGCATAGATCTCACTGTGAAAAGGCTTAAATGGCTTTTTTGACCTAAGTTTGAGGATTGCGCTCAAATCAAATGTCCTATAACCAAATTTCCACATGTAACTACTAGATTGTGATACAATACACTAATGGGTGAAGTTTGGTTGACTTCTGCGCAGCGGTTTGGGAGTTAACATCAAAATTACATTTCTCGGCCATATCGCATAGATCTCACTGTGAAAAGGCTTAAATGACTTTTTTAATTAAGTTTGATGATTGCGTTCAAACAAAATGTCCTAGAACAAAATTTTCAAATGTAACTACTAGATTGTGATACAATACACTATTGGGTGAAGTTTGGTTGACTTCTGCGCAGCGGTTTGGGAGTTAACATCAAAATTACATTTCTCGGCCATATCGCATAGATCTCACTGTGAAAAGGCTTAAATGGCTTTTTTGACCTAAGTTTGAGGATTGCGCTCAAATCAAATGTCCTAGAACCAAATTTCCACATGTAACTACTAGATTGTGATAAAATACACTAATGGGTGAAGTTTGGTTGACTTCTGCGCAGCGGTTTGGGAGTTAACATCAAAATTACATTTCTCGGCCATATCGCATAGATCTCACTGTGAAAAGGCTTAAATGACTTTTTTAATTAAGTTTGATGATTGCGCTCAAACAAAATTTCCTAGAACAAAATTTTCAAATGTAACTACTAGATTGTGATACAATACACTATTGGGTGAAGTTTAGTTGACTTCTGCGCAGCGGTTTGGGAGTTAACATCAAAATTACATTTCTCGGCCATATCGCATAGATCTCACTGTGAAAAGGCTTAAATGGCTTTTTTGACCTAAGTTTAAAGATTGCGCTCAAACCACATGTCCTAGAACGAAATTTTCAAATGTAACTACTAGATTGTGATACAATACACTAATGGGTGAAGTTTGGTTGACTTCTGCGCAGCGGTTTGGGAGTTAACATCAAAATTACATTTCTCGGCCATATCGCATAGATCTCACTGTGAAAAGGCTTAAATGGCTTTTTTGACCTAAGTTGGAGGATTGCGCTCAAATCAAATGTCCTATAACCAAATTTCCACATGTAACTACTAGATTGTGATACAATACACTAATGGGTGAAGTTTGGTTGACTTCTGCGCAGCGGTTTGGGAGTGAACATCAAAATTACATTTCTCGGCCATATCGCATAGATCTCACTGTGAAAAGGCTTAAATGACTTTTTTTAATTAAGTTTGAAGATTGCGCTCAAATCAAATGTCCTAGAACTAAATTTCCAAATGTAACTACTAGATTGTGATAAAATACACTATTGGGTGAAGTTTATGTGACTTCTGCGCTGCGGTTTGGGAGTTAACATCAAAATTACATTTCTCGGCCATATCGCATAGATCTCACTGTGAAAAGGCTTAAATGGCTTTTTTGACCTAAGTTTGAGGATTGCGCTCAAATCAAATGTCCTATAACCAAATTTCCACATGTAACTACTAGATTGTGATACAATACACTAATGGGTGAAGTTTGGTTGACTTCTGCGCAGCGGTTTGGGAGTTAACATCAAAATTACATTTCTCGGCCATATCGCATAGATCTCACTGTGAAAAGGCTTAAATGACTTTTTTAATTAAGTTTGATGATTGCATTCAAACAAAATGTCCTAGAACAAAATTTTCAAATGTAACTACTAGATTGTGATACAATACACTATTGGGTGAAGTTTGGTTGACTTCTGCGCAGCGGTTTGGGAGTTAACATCAAAATTACATTTCTCGGCCATATCGCATAGATCTCACTGTGAAAAGGCTTAAATGGCTTTTTTGACCTAAGTTTGAGGATTGCGCTCAAATCAAATGTCCTAGAACCAAATTTCCACATGTAACTACTAGATTGTGATACAATACACTAATGGGTGAAGTTTGGTTTACTTCTGCGCAGCGGTTTGGGAGTTAACATCAAAATTACATTTCTCGGCCATATCGCATAGATCTCACTGTGAAAAGGCTTAAATGGGTTTTTTTGACCTAAGTTTAATAATTGCGCTCAAACCAAATGTCCTAGAACGAAATTTTAAAATGTAACTACTAGAATGTGATACAATACACTATTGGGTGAAGTTTGGTTGACTTCTGCGCAGCGGTTTGGAAGTTAACATCAAAATTACATTTCTCGGCCATATCGCATAGATCTCACTGTGAAAAGGCTTAAATGGCTTTTTTGACCTAAGTTTGAGGATTGCGCTCAAATCAAATGTCCTAGAACCAAATTTCCACATGTAACTACTAGATTGTGATACAATACACTATTGGGTGAAGTTTGGTTGACTTCTGCGCAGCGGTTTGGGAGTTAACATCAAAATTACATTTCTCGGCCATATCGCATAGATCTCACTGTGAAAAGGCTTAAATTGCTTTTTTGACCTAAGTTTAAAGATTGCGCTCAAACCAAATGTCCTAGAACGAAATTTTCAAATGTAACTACTAGATTGTGATACAATACACTAATGGGTGAAGTTTGGTTGACTTCTGCGCAGCGGTTTGGGAGTTAACATCAAAATTACATTTCTCGGCCATATCGCATAGATCTCACTGTGAAAAGGCTTAAATGGCTTTTTTGACCTAAGTTTGAGGATTGCGCTCAAATCAAATGTCCTATAACCAAATTTCCACATGTAACTACTAGATTGTGATACAATACACTAATGGGTGAAGTTTGGTTGACTTCTGCGCAGCGGTTTGGGAGTGAACATCAAAATTACATTTCTCGGCCATATCGCATAGATCTCACTGTGAAAAGGCTTAAATGGCTTTTTTGACCTAAGTTTGAGGATTGCGCTCAAATCAAATGTCCTAGAACCAAATTTCCACATGTAACTACTAGATTGTGATAAAATACACTAATGGGTGAAGTTTGGTTGACTTCTGCGCAGCGGTTTGGGAGTTAACATCAAAATTACATTTCTCGGCCATATCGCATAGATCTCACTGTGAAAAGGCTTAAATGACTTTTTTAATTAAGTTTGATGATTGCGCTCAAACAAAATTTCCTAGAACAAAATTTTCAAATGTAACTACTAGATTGTGATACAATACACTATTGGGTGAAGTTTGGTTGACTTCTGCGCAGCGGTTTGGGAGTTAACATCAAAATTACATTTCTCGGCCATATCGCATAGATCTCACTGTGAAAAGGCTTAAATGACTTTTTTAATTAAGTTTGATGATTGCGTTCAAACAAAATGTCCTAGAACAAAATTTTCAAATGTAACTACTAGATTGTGATACAATACACTATTGGGTGAAGTTTGGTTGACTTCTGCGCAGCGGTTTGGGAGTTAACATCAAAATTACATTTCTCGGCCATATCGCATAGATCTCACTGTGAAAAGGCTTAAATGGCTTTTTTGACCTAAGTTTGAGGATTGCGCTCAAATCAAATGTCCTAGAACCAAATTTCCACATGTAACTACTAGATTGTGATAAAATACACTAATGGGTGAAGTTTGGTTGACTTCTGCGCAGCGGTTTGGGAGTTAACATCAAAATTACATTTCTCGGCCATATCGCATAGATCTCACTGTGAAAAGGCTTAAATGACTTTTTTAATTAAGTTTGATGATTGCATTCAAACAAAATGTCCTAGAACAAAATTTTCAAATGTAACTACTAGATTGTGATACAATACACTATTGGGTGAAGTTTGGTTGACTTCTGCGCAGCGGTTTGGGAGTTAACATCAAAATTACATTTCTCGGCCATATCGCATAGATCTCACTGTGAAAAGGCTTAAATGGCTTTTTTGACCTAAGTTTGAGGATTGCGCTCAAATCAAATGTCCTAGAACCAAATTTCCACATGTAACTACTAGATTGTGATACAATACACTAATGGGTGAAGTTTGGTTGACTTCTGCGCAGCGGTTTGGGAGTTAACATCAAAATTACATTTCTCGGCCATATCGCATAGATCTCACTGTGAAAAGGCTTAAATGACTTTTTTAATTAAGTTTGATGATTGCGTTCAAACAAAATGTCCTAGAACAAAATTTTCAAATGTAACTACTAGATTGTGATACAATACACTATTGGGTGAAGTTTGGTTGACTTCTGCGCAGCGGTTTGGGAGTTAACATCAAAATTACATTTCTCTGCCATATCGCATAGATCTCACTGTGAAAAGGCTTAAATGGCTTTTTTGACCTAAGTTTGAGGATTGCGCTCAAATCAAATGTCCTAGAACCAAATTTCCACATGTAACTACTAGATTGTGATAAAATACACTAATGGGTGAAGTTTGGTTGACTTCTGCGCAGCGGTTTGGGAGTTAACATCAAAATTACATTTCTCGGCCATATCGCATAGATCTCACTGTGAAAAGGCTTAAACGACTTTTTTAATTAAGTTTGATGATTGCGCTTAAACAAAATTTCCTAGAACAAAATTTTCAAATGTAACTACTAGATTGTGATACAATACACTATTGGGTGAAGTTTGGTTGACTTCTGCGCAGCGGTTTGGGAGTTAACATCAAAATTACATTTCTCGGCCATATCGCATAGATCTCACTGTGAAAAGGCTTAAATGACTTTTTTAATTAAGTTTGATGATTGCGTTCAAACAAAATGTCCTAGAACAAAATTTTCAAACGTAACTACTAGATTGTGATACAATACACTATTGGGTGAAGTTTGGTTGACTTCTGCGCAGCGGTTTGGGAGTTAACATCAAAATTACATTTCTCGGCCATATCGCATAGATCTCACTGTGAAAAGGCTTAAATGGCTTTTTTGACCTAAGTTTAAAGATTGCGCTCAAACCAAATGTCCTAGAACGAAATTTTCAAATGTAACTACTAGATTGTGATACAATACACTAATGGGTGAAGTTTGGTTGACTTCTGCGCAGCGGTTTGGGAGTTAACATCAAAATTACATTTCTCGGCCATATCGCATAGATCTCACTGTGAAAAGGCTTAAATGGCTTTTTTGACCTAAGTTGGAGGATTGCGCTCAAATCAAATGTCCTATAACCAAATTTCCACATGTAACTACTAGATTGTGATACAATACACTAATGGGTGAAGTTTGGTTGACTTCTGCGCAGCGGTTTGGGAGTGAACATCAAAATTACATTTCTCGGCCATATCGCATAGATCTCACTGTGAAAAGGCTTAAATGACTTTTTTTAATTAAGTTTGAAGATTGCGCTCAAATCAAATGTCCTAGAACTAAATTTCCAAATGTAACTACTAGATTGTGATAAAATACACTATTGGGTGAAGTTTATGTGACTTCTGCGCAGCGGTTTGGGAGTTAACATCAAAATTACATTTCTCGGCCATATCGCATAGATCTCACTGTGAAAAGGCTTAAATGGCTTTTTTGACCTAAGTTTGAGGATTGCGCTCAAATCAAATGTCCTATAACCAAATTTCCACATGTAACTACTAGATTGTGATACAATACACTAATGGGTGAAGTTTGGTTGACTTCTGCGCAGCGGTTTGGGAGTTAACATCAAAATTACATTTCTCGGCCATATCGCATAGATCTCACTGTGAAAAGGCTTAAATGACTTTTTTAATTAAGTTTGATGATTGCATTCAAACAAAATGTCCTAGAACAAAATTTTCAAATGTAACTACTAGATTGTGATACAATACACTATTGGGTGAAGTTTGGTTGACTTCTGCGCAGCGGTTTGGGAGTTAACATCAAAATTACATTTCTCGGCCATATCGCATAGATCTCACTGTGAAAAGGCTTAAATGGCTTTTTTGACCTAAGTTTGAGGATTGCGCTCAAATCAAATGTCCTAGAACCAAATTTCCACATGTAACTACTAGATTGTGATACAATACACTAATGGGTGAAGTTTGGTTTACTTCTGCGCAGCGGTTTGGGAGTTAACATCAAAATTACATTTCTCGGCCATATCGTATAGATCTCACTGTGAAAAGGCTTAAATGGCTTTTTTGACCTAAGTTTAATAATTGCGCTCAAACCAAATGTCATAGAACGAAATTTTAAAATGTAACTACTAGAATGTGATACAATACACTATTGGGTGAAGTTTGGTTGACTTCTGCGCAGCGGTTTGGGAGTTAACATCAAAATTACATTTCTCGGCCATATCGCATAGATCTCACTGTGAAAAGGCTTAAATGGCTTTTTTGACCTAAGTTTGAGGATTGCGCTCAAATCAAATGTCCTAGAACCAAATTTCCACATGTAACTACTAGATTGTGATACAATACACTAATGGGTGAAGTTTGGTTGACTTCTGCGCAGCGGTTTGGGAGTTAACATCAAAATTACATTTCTCGGCCATATCGCATAGATCTCACTGTGAAAAGGCTTAAATGACTTTTTTAATTAAGTTTGATGATTGCGCTCAAACAAAATTTCCTAGAACAAAATTTTCAAATGTAACTACTAGATTGTGATACAATACACTATTGGGTGAAGTTTGGTTGACTTCTGCGCAGCGGTTTGGGAGTTAACATCAAAATTACATTTCTCGGCCATATCGCATAGATCTCACTGTGAAAAGGCTTAAATGGCTTTTTTGACCTAAGTTTGAGGATTGCGCTAAAATCAAATGTCCTAGAACCAAATTTCCACATGTAACTACTAGATTGTGATACAATACACTAATGGGTGAAGTTTGGTTTACTTCTGCGCAGCGGTTTGGGAGTTAACATCAAAATTACATTTCTCGGCCATATCGCATACACTCTAAAAAATTTGACCCATGGTTACTCAAAAAAATTGTGGCAACAAAGTGACACTCAATATAATTGAATAGATTTAAAGCGCTATAATTTTGATTAAAAAGTATTGAATACATTAACTTAATTTAAACCCAAAAAATTAAATACATGTTAATAAAAGCAACAGCAGAAATGTGTTGGATGTACTAATAGACAACACATGATGAGTTATATCACCAAAAAATATTGAGTAAATCTTATTCAATTTCACAAGGAAAGCTGATTTATGTTAACTAAAACTCTCGAGCAAAAATAATTTACATTCACTGAATATCTGGAGGAAACTGATTCATATTTATTGATAATCTAGTTGAAATTGAGTTATCTTTGTTAATTACATGGGTGAAATTGATTCACATTTGCTAAGTATATGCATAGAAATTATTTGGATTAAGTAAACAAAGTAAGTTATATCAACTCATATTCTAGCACATTGTTGCTTAATTCAACACATTTACACTGTTGTTTTTATTTTTCTGTACCTAAAATAATTGTCTAATTTTTTTATTTTAATTTGTATGACGGGATTTTATTCTACTCAATAATATTGAGTGTCACTTTGTTGCCATAATTTTTATGGGTCTAATTCACCCAATATCCTGACCAAAATTAAGTAAAATGTGGCATCAAGAAACATCAACAGATTTCAATGCATTAAACAGCATAAAACATTTATTTGAAAAACTAGAAAATTTAAAATATTAACATACTTTTAATAATTCACAAGAAAACATTGAAGCAACCAAGAAAAAATTCAACATATGAACATATTTTAACAACACGAAGAATTGAACAACATTGTAAATTAACAACAAAGGAAAATTCAACAGATTAACATGTTAATCTGTTGAATTTTCCTTTGTTGTTAAACTATTAACAATTTCACAACAAAGGTCTCTTCTGTTAGGCCAGTAGCCTGTTCTTCAAGCTATTGATTTTTGGGGAGAGCTTTGTATCATCGAGGCCAAGGAAAAGTTTTTGAAACACTTCAAATGTGTTCTTGAGTTCCTTTGGATATGCGAGATTCAACACATAAGCAATCCCAACCAGAAGGGAGCAAGCCCTCGGAAGATTTTCCAGACCAGTCAGCACTTTGACGCCCTCCACCACAATACCGATGTCTGGTGCCTCTGATGGGTTCGGTTTGATGTAGATCTTCAATGTTTGAAGTGCAAGATCTTGGAGTATTCGGTCCTCATCAGCATCCTGTAATAGCAAGAACATTGCGCATATCAGACAATAAACCCAAGGGAGGCACTATTTCCCAAATTGCTTCAACTGTTTGGACAAGAAAAACTGGAGTTTGTCATAGCTATTGTTCCTATTGCACTCCATTAATGTCAGTGTTTTAAACAAATCTTACATAACACTTAAAAATATGCATAAAATCATTTTTTCATACCAGGTAAATTTTAAATGATCTCATCAGTTTACCACAAATCAAAACAATTCAATCACACCATCAAGGTTTTAGCAGTTACAGTAGTAAATATATGTAAATGAAATCAATCCATTACATCTTTTTACCTGGGACTGTTGTGATTAATCCAATCCAAACTATTAACATACTAATCCGTATTGTACCATACTGATAGTGGTAAAAAAAGTTGTGGCACTGTAAGTTCATTCCTGACGCTATAAAATTTATAAATTTTCCACAGCAATTGGTTCAACTTTGCTCTCATTTACTTATTATTAAGTTGCCTCAGTCTCTGTAAAAATGTATTTGTATTCACAAAGCAGCTCTTTGGCCAGCATTTCTTAGGTACTTCTTAGGCACCAATTATTAAGACTTTAAAACTTTTAAATTCTGCTAATTGGTGCAATCAAATAACACCTCCTATTTATGCACTTGCACTTAAAAGTTCCATGATGGAAAATAAACACTTTTAAACACTTAATAGAGGACAATGATGTAGTTTGCCAAGACCTACTGGGAGAAATACAGTTAAAGCTATTTTGTGATTTGACTTCCCCAAAACATATTAAGTCAAAGAGATGAGAGTGATGACCTTCTTTTATTTTAACATGTAATTCAACTTACATCGTACTCTCTTAAGAGTTGCTCTGACGATTCCCCGAGGAACTTCATCGAACATCTAATGACGATCTCTCTCTTCATGTGGATATTTGGGTTGCTTGGAGTCTGAAATGGAAAAATAAACACAAGGTGTTTTATATTACTGTTAATAAGGCCCTATCAAGGATCCTTCCTATGCCGTCTCTGGGACCTGAATAAGGAAATACTAATGAAACAAATTCTCATGCAATTATTTCATCACAGGATAACATTACCTCCTCTAAAGTTGATATTCCTAGAACACTGTATTAGCAAACATAATGCTCAATGAAGGGTACCTTGAGTAAGATAGCCTGCAACTGCAGCCCCATGCTTCCGCCCTTGGTATGGAAGAGTTTTAATAGTTGAGGCGTAAATTCGTCCAGCTTGGACATGAACTTTGATTCAAGATGAACCATTGTTATTCGATAAAACTCATCCTGGATCTGAAAGACAAATCATAAAACCAGTTTTAAATCCTCAAGTATATCATATACTCATATAAAGTGTTACCGGTTCATATCTTTTGGTGTAAATATTCCTTAATAGAGTGAGGACCGCTGCAGCTTATAGTCCAGTGCGGCTTATCAATTAAAAAATGCAATTTTCGTGTCAAATTTGGTGGGTTGCAGCTTACAGTCAGGTGCGCCTTATAGTCCGAAAATTACGGTCGTGTTTTTCAAAGAAAATGAGAACAATAATGCAAAATAAATAAATATATATTATATATATATATATATATAATATGTATATAATTATATTAAATATAATTAATTGAAAACATAACAATTAGATATTTGTTTTATAAATCGTTCAACCCTATAATATACAATTATATGTAAGAGACTGTGCGCCTTTTAATATTTATCATTTGTCATTTGTTGATATGCATATTACCTTAGAATTGGTTTTATATTTTTGTCAGACATCCTAAAGGTTCCTTTTATTGAAGTGGGATTTTATAAGGTATTTATCCATAGTTAGTGTCTTACCTGCACCAGTGTGTTCCCAATGACATTTAAACTGGTACAGACGCTATGCCACGTACTAATGTAAAAAAAAAAAAAAAAAAAAAAAAAAAAAAAAGGATTATCCCTTAAGAATGTCCACAATAAACATTTTTGCTGTCACATTATTACAGGACATAATTATTATTGATTAATGTCACAGCAGTGGAAAAGTATGTACAAATCATTAATTTACCTGCTAGTCTGAGAAATCCTCCTCACCTGAGGTAGACTATCAGCTAACCCAACATTATAGGGTATATTAGTTATACAAGAAAACGTATTCTGGTCGTTTTCCATGTGGCGTTTTCCTAGCTTTGGAATTAACATATAGCTCGCTAACCCATTAATCTCGCTTTGTGATATACCCCCCAGAACCTAGCATTTCGCAAAACAGCCATTGTGCTCAAAACACATTAACAGACGAACCAGTGAAAATGCGACAAGAATTCTGCATTTAACACGCTACTTGAGTAAAAATTTTACGAATACAATTCTATTGTGAAAACTAAATGCAGTAACTTCAGATAAAACTCCTAAATTGATTATACTCACCACTGAGACACAAGTGTGCTCCTCCGTGTCGGTGTGCTGGCTTGTTAAGGTGGGGGGAGGGGAGGTTAACTTGACTGTGGCCAGGAGCCAGGACGCTAAATTAAATAAAAAAAGAATAGTTTGTACTTTACATCCATTATATAACAGTATTACGCTATACTCGGTAAAACACATTAAATTGTGAAATTCACACTACTTTTTCAATCATTGCAATGCTTTTAGTCGAACCAAACTTTTTCAATCATTGCAATGCTTTAGTTGAATCAAAGACGACACAAACTGACTTCAGTCAGTAACACTAGAACTTAATTTTGACTGAAAGTACAGTAAAGTTGGCACGTTTAGCAATTTGTAGTAACACAAAGCAATGTTTAACTGATACAGACACTGGGGTCGTTACCTAAGAACAATTAAACAGCTCTTACCTTTAAGCCAACGGTCTGTGAAATGGTGGCTGACTTGCTGTTGTGTGATGAAAAATGCCTTGGGCGGGAAAATAAGACCTTCCAATGAGTAAAATTTATCAATTTTCTGCAGTTTTGACTTTGCTTATAAAAATAAATAAATTCTACTCACTGATTTTAAGTTGGTTTTATATTTAAAAAATACTAATTAAAATGCTATTAATAAATGATTAAAAATTGGTAAATTCTGCTCACTTTGATTGCAAACTGCACACAGTCATTTTTATTATGTATAGTCTACTTTTATTTATTTCGTAAATATTATCAAAACCTGATCACAGTTTTTACAGTGTAGATCTCACTGTGAAAAGGCTTAAATGGCTTTTTTGACCTGAGTTTAATAATTGCGCTCAAACCAAATGTCCTAGAACGAAATTTTCAAATGTAACTACTAGAATGTGATACAATACACTATTGGGTGAAGTTTGGTTGACTTCTGCGCAGCGGTTTGGGAGTTAACATCAAAATTACATTTCTCGGCCATATCGCATAGATCTCACTGTGAAAAGGCTTAAATGGCTTTTTTGACCTAAGTTTGAGGATTGCGCTAACATCAAATGTCCTATAACCAAATTTCCACATGTAACTACTAGATTGTGATACAATACACTAATGGGTGAAGTTTGGTTGACTTCTGCGCAGCGGTTTGGGAGTTAACATCAAAATTACATTTCTCGGCCATATCGCATAGATCTCACTGTGAAAAGGCTTAAATGACTTTTTTAATTAAGTTTGATGATTGCGTTCAAACAAAATGTCCTAGAACAAAATTTTCAAATGTAACTACTAGATTGTGATACAATACACTATTGGGTGAAGTTTGGTTGACTTCTGCGCAGCGGTTTGGGAGTTAACATCAAAATTACATTTCTCGGCCATATCGCATAGATCTCACTGTGAAAAGGCTTAAATGGCTTTTTTGACCTAAGTTTGAGGATTGCGCTCAAATCAAATGTCCTAGAACCAAATTTCCACATGTAACTACTAGATTGTGATAAAATACACTAATGGGTGAAGTTTGGTTGACTTCTGCGCAGCGGTTTGGGAGTTAACATCAAAATTACATTTCTCGGCCATATCGCATAGATCTCACTGTGAAAAGGCTTAAATGACTTTTTTAATTAAGTTTGATGATTGCGCTCAAACAAAATTTCCTAGAACAAAATTTTCAAATGTAACTACTAGATTGTGATACAATACACTATTGGGTGAAGTTTGGTTGACTTCTGCGCAGCGGTTTGGGAGTTAACATCAAAATTACATTTCTCGGCCATATCGCATAGATCTCACTGTGAAAAGGCTTAAATGACTTTTTTAATTAAGTTTGATGATTGCGTTCAAACAAAATGTCCTAGAACAAAATTTTCAAACGTAACTACTAGATTGTGATACAATACACTATTGGGTGAAGTTTGGTTGACTTCTGCGCAGCGGTTTGGGAGTTAACATCAAAATTACATTTCTCGGCCATATCGCATAGATCTCACTGTGAAAAGGCTTAAATGGCTTTTTTGACCTAAGTTTAAAGATTGCGCTCAAACCAAATGTCCTAGAACGAAATTTTCAAATGTAACTACTAGATTGTGATACAATACACTAATGGGTGAAGTTTGGTTGACTTCTGCGCAGCGGTTTGGGAGTTAACATCAAAATTACATTTCTCGGCCATATCGCATAGATCTCACTGTGAAAAGGCTTAAATGGCTTTTTTGACCTAAGTTGGAGGATTGCGCTCAAATCAAATGTCCTATAACCAAATTTCCACATGTAACTACTAGATTGTGATACAATACACTAATGGGTGAAGTTTGGTTGACTTCTGCGCAGCGGTTTGGGAGTGAACATCAAAATTACATTTCTCGGCCATATCGCATAGATCTCACTGTGAAAAGGCTTAAATGACTTTTTTTAATTAAGTTTGAAGATTGCGCTCAAATCAAATGTCCTAGAACTAAATTTCCAAATGTAACTACTAGATTGTGATAAAATACACTATTGGGTGAAGTTTATGTGACTTCTGCGCAGCGGTTTGGGAGTTAACATCAAAATTACATTTCTCGGCCATATCGCATAGATCTCACTGTGAAAAGGCTTAAATGGCTTTTTTGACCTAAGTTTGAGGATTGCGCTCAAATCAAATGTCCTATAACCAAATTTCCACATGTAACTACTAGATTGTGATACAATACACTAATGGGTGAAGTTTGGTTGACTTCTGCGCAGCGGTTTGGGAGTTAACATCAAAATTACATTTCTCGGCCATATCGCATAGATCTCACTGTGAAAAGGCTTAAATGACTTTTTTAATTAAGTTTGATGATTGCATTCAAACAAAATGTCCTAGAACAAAATTTTCAAATGTAACTACTAGATTGTGATACAATACACTATTGGGTGAAGTTTGGTTGACTTCTGCGCAGCGGTTTGGGAGTTAACATCAAAATTACATTTCTCGGCCATATCGCATAGATCTCACTGTGAAAAGGCTTAAATGGCTTTTTTGACCTAAGTTTGAGGATTGCGCTCAAATCAAATGTCCTAGAACCAAATTTCCACATGTAACTACTAGATTGTGATACAATACACTAATGGGTGAAGTTTGGTTTACTTCTGCGCAGCGGTTTGGGAGTTAACATCAAAATTCCATTTCTCGGCCATATCGCATAGATCTCACTGTGAAAAGGCTTAAATGGCTTTTTTGACCTAAGTTTAATAATTGCGCTCAAACCAAATGTCATAGAACGAAATTTTAAAATGTAACTACTAGAATGTGATACAATACACTATTGGGTGAAGTTTGGTTGACTTCTGCGCAGCGGTTTGGGAGTTAACATCAAAATTACATTTCTCGGCCATATCGCATAGATCTCACTGTGAAAAGGCTTAAATGGCTTTTTTGACCTAAGTTTGAGGATTGCGCTCAAATCAAATGTCCTAGAACCAAATTTCCACATGTAACTACTAGATTGTGATACAATACACTAATGGGTGAAGTTTGGTTGACTTCTGCGCAGCGGTTTGGGAGTTAACATCAAAATTACATTTCTCGGCCATATCGCATAGATCTCACTGTGAAAAGGCTTAAATGACTTTTTTAATTAAGTTTGATGATTGCGCTCAAACAAAATTTCCTAGAACAAAATTTTCAAATGTAACTACTAGATTGTGATACAATACACTATTGGGTGAAGTTTGGTTGACTTCTGCGCAGCGGTTTGGGAGTTAACATCAAAATTACATTTCTCGGCCATATCGCATAGATCTCACTGTGAAAAGGCTTAAATGGCTTTTTTGACCTAAGTTTGAGGATTGCGCTAAAATCAAATGTCCTAGAACCAAATTTCCACATGTAACTACTAGAGTGTGATACAATACACTAATGGGTGAAGTTTGGTTTACTTCTGCGCAGCGGTTTGGGAGTTAACATCAAAATTACATTTCTCGGCCATATCGCATAGATCTCACTGTGAAAAGGCTTAAATGGCTTTTTTGACCTAAGTTTATTAATTGCGCTCAAACCAAATGTCCTAGAACGAAATTTTCAAATGTAACTACTAGAATGTGATACAATACACTATTGGGTGAAGTTTGGTTGACTTCTGCGCAGCGGTTTGGGAGTTAACATCAAAATTACATTTCTCGGCCATATCGCATAGATCTCACTGTGAAAAGGCTTAAATGGCTTTTTTGACCTAAGTTTGAGGATTGCGCTCAAATCAAATGTCCTATAACCAAATTTCCACATGTAACTACTAGATTGTGATACAATAAACTAATGGGTGAAGTTTGGTTGACTTCTGCGCAGCGGTTTGGGAGTGAACATCAAAATTACATTTCTCGGCCATATCGCATAGATCTCACTGTGAAAAGGCTTAAATGACTTTTTTTAATTAAGTTTGAAGATTGCGCTCAAATCAAATGTCCTAGAACTAAATTTCCAAATGTAACTACTAGATTGTGATAAAATACACTATTGGGTGAAGTTTATGTGACTTCTGCGCAGCGGTTTGGGAGTTAACATCAAAATTACATTTCTCGGCCATATCGCATAGATCTCACTGTGAAAAGGCTTAAATGGCTTTTTTGACCTAAGTTTGAGGATTGCGCTCAAATCAAATGTCCTATAACCAAATTTCCACATGTAACTACTAGATTGTGATACAATACACTAATGGGTGAAGTTTGGTTGACTTCTGCGCAGCGGTTTGGGAGTTAACATCAAAATTACATTTCTCGGCCATATCGCATAGATCTCACTGTGAAAAGGCTTAAATGACTTTTTTAATTAAGTTTGATGATTGCATTCAAACAAAATGTCCTAGAACAAAATTTTCAAATGTAACTACTAGATTGTGATACAATACACTATTGGGTGAAGTTTGGTTGACTTCTGCGCAGCGGTTTGGGAGTTAACATCAAAATTACATTTCTCGGCCATATCGCATAGATCTCACTGTGAAAAGGCTTAAATGGCTTTTTTGACCTAAGTTTGAGGATTGCGCTCAAATCAAATGTCCTAGAACCAAATTTCCACATGTAACTACTAGATTGTGATACAATACACTAATGGGTGAAGTTTGGTTGACTTCTGCGCAGCGGTTTGGGAGTTAACATCAAAATTACATTTCTCGGCCATATCGCATAGATCTCACTGTGAAAAGGCTTAAATGACTTTTTTAATTAAGTTTGATGATTGCGCTCAAACAAAATTTCCTAGAACAAAATTTTCAAATGTAACTACTAGATTGTGATACAATACACTATTGGGTGAAGTTTGGTTGACTTCTGCGCAGCGGTTTGGGAGTTAACATCAAAATTACATTTCTCGGCCATATCGCATAGATCTCACTGTGAAAAGGCTTAAATGGCTTTTTTGACCTAAGTTTGAAGATTGCGCTGAAATCAAATGTCCTAGAACTAAATTTCCAAATGTAACTACTAGATTGTGATAAAATACACTATTGGGTGAAGTTTATGTGACTTCTGCGCAGCGGTTTGGGAGTTAACATCAAAATTACATTTCTCGGCCATATCGCATAGATCTCACTGTGAAAAGGCTTAAATGGCTTTTTTGACCTAAGTTTGAGGATTGCGCTCAAATCAAATGTCCTATAACCAAATTTCCACATGTAACTACTAGATTGTGATACAATACACAAATGGGTGAAGTTTGGTTGACTTCTGCGCAGCGGTTTGGGAGTTAACATCAAAATTACATTTCTCGGCCATATCGCATAGATCTCACTGTGAAAAGGCTTAAATGACTTTTTTAATTAAGTTTGATGATTGCATTCAAACAAAATGTCCTAGAACAAAATTTTCAAATGTAACTACTAGATTGTGATACAATACACTATTGGGTGAAGTTTGGTTGACTTCTGCGCAGCGGTTTGGGAGTTAACATCAAAATTACATTTCTCGGCCATATCGCATAGATCTCACTGTGAAAAGGCTTAAATGGCTTTTTTGACCTAAGTTTGAGGATTGCGCTCAAATCAAATGTCCTAGAACCAAATTTCTACATGTAACTACTAGATTGTGATACAATACACTAATGGGTGAAGTTTGGTTGACTTCTGCGCAGCGGTTTGGGAGTTAACATCAAAATTACATTTCTCGGCCATATCGCATAGATCTCACTGTGAAAAGGCTTAAATGACTTTTTTAATTAAGTTTGATGATTGCGCTCAAACAAAATTTCCAAGAACAAAATTTTCAAATGTAACTACTAGATTGTGATACAATACACTATTGGGTGAAGTTTGGTTGACTTCTGCGCAGCGGTTTGGGAGTTAACATCAAAATTACATTTCTCGGCCATATCGCATAGATCTCACTGTGAAAAGGCTTAAATGGCTTTTTTGACCTAAGTTTGAGGATTGCGCTAAAATCAAATGTCCTAGAACCAAATTTCCACATGTAACTACTAGATTGTGATACAATACACTAATGGGTGAAGTTTGGTTGACTTCTGCGCAGCGGTTTGGGAGTTAACATCAAAATTACATTTCTCGGCCATATCGCATAGATCTCACTGTGAAAAGGCTTAAATGGCTTTTTTGACCTAAGTTTAATAATTGCGCTCAAACCAAATGTCCTTGAACGAAATTTTAAAATGTAACTACTAGAATGTGATACAATACACTTTTGGGTGAAGTTTGGTTGACTTCTGCGCAGCGGTTTGGGAGTTAACATCAAAATTACATTTCTCGGCCATATCGCATAGATCTCACTGTGAAAAGGCTTAAATGGCTTTTTTGACCTAAGTTTGAGGATTGGGCTCAAATCAAATGTCCTATAACCAAATTTCCACATGTAACTACTAGATTGTGATACAATACACTAATGGGTGAAGTTTGGTTGACTTCTGCGCAGCGGTTTGGGAGTGAACATCAAAATTACATTTCTCGGCCATATCGCATAGATCTCACTGTGAAAAGGCTTAAATGACTTTTTTTAATTAAGTTTGAAGATTGCGCTCAAATCAAATGTCCTAGAACTAAATTTCCAAATGTAACTACTAGATTGTGATAAAATACACTATTGGGTGAAGTTTATGTGACTTCTGCGCAGCGGTTTGGGAGTTAACATCAAAATTACATTTCTCGGCCATATCGCATAGATCTCACTGTGAAAAGGCTTAAATTGCTTTTTTGACCTAAGTTTGAGGATTGCGCTCAAATCAAATGTCCTATAACCAAATTTCCACATGTAACTACTAGATTGTGATACAATACACTAATGGGTGAAGTTTGGTTGACTTCTGCGCAGCGGTTTGGGAGTTAACATCAAAATTACATTTCTCGGCCATATCGCATAGATCTCACTGTGAAAAGGCTTAAATGACTTTTTTAATTAAGTTTGATGATTGCATTCAAACAAAATGTCCTAGAACAAAATTTTCAAATGTAACTACTAGATTGTGATACAATACACTATTGGGTGAAGTTTGGTTGACTTCTGCGCAGCGGTTTGGGAGTTAACATCAAAATTACATTTCTCGGCCATATCGCATAGATCTCACTGTGAAAAGGCTTAAATGGCTTTTTTGACCTAAGTTTGAGGATTGCGCTCAAATCAAATGTCCTAGAACCAAATTTCCACATGTAACTACTAGATTGTGATACAATACACTAATGGGTGAAGTTTGGTTTACTTCTGCGCAGCGGTTTGGGAGTTAACATCAAAATTACATTTCTCGGCCATATCGCATAGATCTCACTGTGAAAAGGCTTAAATGGCTTTTTTGACCTAAGTTTAATAATTGCGCTCAAACCAAATGTCCTAGAACGAAATTTTAAAATGTAACTACTAGAATGTGATACAATACACTATTGGGTGAAGTTTGGTTGACTTCTGCGCAGCGGTTTGGGAGTTAACATCAAAATTACATTTCTCGGCCATATCGCATAGATCTCACTGTGAAAAGGCTTAAATGGCTTTTTTGACCTAAGTTTGAGGATTGCGCTCAAATCAAATGTCCTAGAACCAAATTTCCACATGTAACTACTAGATTGTGATACAATACACTAATGGGTGAAGTTTGGTTGACTTCTGCGCAGCGGTTTGGGAGTTAACATCAAAATTACATTTCTCGGCCATATCGCATAGATCTCACTGTGAAAAGGCTTAAATGACTTTTTTAATTAAGTTTGATGATTGCGTTCAAACAAAATGTCCTAGAACAAAATTTTTAAATGTAACTACTAGATTGTGATACAATACACTATTGGGTGAAGTTTGGTTGACTTCTGCGCAGCGGTTTGGGAGTTAACATCAAAATTACATTTCTCGGCCATATCGCATAGATCTCACTGTGAAAAGGCTTAAATGGCTTTTTTGACCTAAGTTTGAGGATTGCGCTCAAATCAAATGTCCTAGAACCAAATTTCCACATGTAACTACTAGATTGTGATAAAATACACTAATGGGTGAAGTTTGGTTGACTTCTGCGCAGCGGTTTGGGAGTTAACATCAAAATTACATTTCTCGGCCATATCGCATAGATCTCACTGTGAAAAGGCTTAAATGACTTTTTTAATTAAGTTTGATGATTGCGCTCAAACAAAATTTCCTAGAACAAAATTTTCAAATGTAACTACTAGATTGTGATACAATACACTATTGGGTGAAGTTTGGTTGACTTCTGCGCAGCGGTTTGGGAGTTAACATCAAAATTACATTTCTCGGCCATATCGCATAGATCTCACTGTGAAAAGGCTTAAATGACTTTTTTAATTAAGTTTGATGATTGCGTTCAAACAAAATGTCCTAGAACAAAATTTTCAAATGTAACTACTAGATTGTGATACAATACACTATTGGGTGAAGTTTGGTTGACTTCTGCGCAGCGGTTTGGGAGTTAACATCAAAATTACATTTCTCGGCCATATCGCATAGATCTCACTGTGAAAAGGCTTAAATGGCTTTTTTGACCTAAGTTTGAGGATTGCGCTCAAACAAAATGTCCTAGAACAAAATTTTCAAATGTAACTACTAGATTGTGATACAATACACTATTGGGTGAAGTTTGGTTGACTTCTGCGCAGCGGTTTGGGAGTTAACATCAAAATTACATTTCTCGGCCATATCGCATAGATCTCACTGTGAAAAGGCTTAAATGACTTTTTTAATTAAGTTTGATGATTGCGTTCAAACAAAATGTCCTAGAACAAAATTTTCAAATGTAACTACTAGATTGTGATACAATACACTATTGGGTGAAGTTTGGTTGACTTCTGCGCAGCGGTTTGGGAGTTAACATCAAAATTACATTTCTCGGCCATATCGCATAGATCTCACTGTGAAAAGGCTTAAATGGCTTTTTTGACCTAAGTTTGAGGATTGCGCTCAAACCAAATGTCCTAGAACGAAATTTTCAAATGTAACTACTAGAATGTGATACAATACACTATTGGGTGAAGTTTGGTTGACTTCTGCGCAGCGGTTTGGGAGTTAACATCAAAATTACATTTCTCGGCCATATCGCATAGATCTCACTGTGAAAAGGCTTAAATGGCTTTTTTGACCTAAGTTTGAGGATTGCGCTCAAATCAAATGTCCTACAACCAAATTTCCACATGTAACTACTAGATTGTGATAAAATACACTAATGGGTGAAGTTTGGTTGACTTCTGCGCAGCGGTTTGGGAGTTAACATAAAAATTACATTTCTCGGCCATATCGCATAGATCTCACTGTGAAAAGGCTTAAATGACTTTTTTAATTAAGTTTGATGATTGCGCTCAAACAAAATTTCCTAGAACAAAATTTTCAAATGTAACTACTATATTGTGATACAATACACTATTGGGTGAAGTTTGGTTGACTTCTGCGCAGCGGTTTGGGAGTTAACATCAAAATTACATTTCTCGGCCATATCGCATAGATCTCACTGTGAAAAGGCTTAAATGGCTTTTTTGACCTAAGTTTGAGGATTGCGCTCAAATCAAATGTCCTATAACCAAATTTCCACATGTAACTACTAGATTGTGATACAATACACTAATGGGTGAAGTTTGGTTGACTTCTGCGCAGCGGTTTGGGAGTTAACATCAAAATTACATTTCTCGGCCATATCGCATAGATCTCACTGTGAAAAGGCTTAAATGACTTTTTTAATTAAGTTTGATGATTGCGTTCAAACAAAATGTCCTAGAACAAAATTTTTAAATGTAACTACTAGATTGTGATACAATACACTATTGGGTGAAGTTTGGTTGACTTCTGCGCAGCGGTTTGGGAGTTAACATCAAAATTACATTTCTCGGCCATATCGCATAGATCTCACTGTGAAAAGGCTTAAATGGCTTTTTTGACCTAAGTTTGAGGATTGCGCTCAAATCAAATGTCCTAGAACCAAATTTCCACATGTAACTACTAGATTGTGATAAAATACACTAATGGGTGAAGTTTGGTTGACTTCTGCGCAGCGGTTTGGGAGTTAACATCAAAATTACATTTCTCGGCCATATCGCATAGATCTCACTGTGAAAAGGCTTAAATGACTTTTTTAATTAAGTTTGATGATTGCGTTCAAACAAAATTTCCTAGAACAAAATTTTCAAATGTAACTACTAGATTGTGATACAATACACTATTGGGTGAAGTTTGGTTGACTTCTGCGCAGCGGTTTGGGAGTTAACATCAAAATTACATTTCTCGGCCATATCGCATAGATCTCACTGTGAAAAGGCTTAAATGACTTTTTTAATTAAGTTTGATGATTGCGTTCAAACAAAATGTCCTAGAACAAAATTTTCAAATGTAACTACTAGATTGTGATACAATACACTATTGGGTGAAGTTTGGTTGACTTCTGCGCAGCGGTTTGGGAGTTAACATCAAAATTACATTTCTCGGCCATATCGCATAGATCTCACTGTGAAAAGGCTTAAATGGCTTTTTTGACCTAAGTTTGAGGATTGCGCTCAAATCAAATGTCCTAGAACCAAATTTCCACATGTAACTACTAGATTGTGATAAAATACACTAATGGGTGAAGTTTGGTTGACTTCTGCGCAGCGGTTTGGGAGTTAACATCAAAATTACATTTCTCGGCCATATCGCATAGATCTCACTGTGAAAAGGCTTAAATGACTTTTTTAATTAAGTTTGATGATTGCATTCAAACAAAATGTCCTAGAACAAAATTTTCAAATGTAACTACTAGATTGTGATACAATACACTATTGGGTGAAGTTTGGTTGACTTCTGCGCAGCGGTTTGGGAGTTAACATCAAAATTACATTTCTCGGCCATATCGCATAGATCTCACTGTGAAAAGGCTTAAATGGCTTTTTTGACCTAAGTTTGAGGATTGCGCTCAAATCAAATGTCCTAGAACCAAATTTCCACATGTAACTACTAGATTGTGATACAATACACTAATGGGTGAAGTTTGGTTTACTTCTGCGCAGCGGTTTGGGAGTTAACATCAAAATTACATTTCTCGGCCATATCGCATAGATCTCACTGTGAAAAGGCTTAAATGGCTTTTTTGACCTAAGTTTAATAATTGCGCTCAAACCAAATGTCCTAGAACGAAATTTTAAAATGTAACTACTAGAATGTGATACAATACACTATTGGGTGAAGTTTGGTTGACTTCTGCGCAGCGGTTTGGGAGTTAACATCAAAATTACATTTCTCGGCCATATCGCATAGATCTCACTGTGAAAAGGCTTAAATGGCTTTTTTGACCTAAGTTTGAGGATTGCGCTCAAATCAAATGTCCTAGAACCAAATTTCCACATGTAACTACTAGATTGTGATACAATACACTATTGGGTGAAGTTTGGTTGACTTCTGCGCAGCGGTTTGGGAGTTAACATCAAAATTACATTTCTCGGCCATATCGCATAGATCTCACTGTGAAAAGGCTTAAATGGCTTTTTTGACCTAAGTTTAAAGATTGCGCTCAAACCAAATGTCCTAGAACGAAATTTTCAAATGTAACTACTAGATTGTGATACAATACACTAATGGGTGAAGTTTGGTTGACTTCTGCGCAGCGGTTTGGGAGTTAACATCAAAATTACATTTCTCGGCCATATCGCATAGATCTCACTGTGAAAAGGCTTAAATGGCTTTTTTGACCTAAGTTTGAGGATTGCGCTCAAATCAAATGTCCTATAACCAAATTTCCACATGTAACTACTAGATTGTGATACAATACACTAATGGGTGAAGTTTGGTTGACTTCTGCGCAGCGGTTTGGGAGTTAACATCAAAATTACATTTCTCGGCCATATCGCATAGATCTCACTGTGAAAAGGCTTAAATGGCTTTTTTGACCTAAGTTTGAGGATTGCGCTCAAATCAAATGTCCTATAACCAAATTTCCACATGTAACTACTAGATTGTGATACAATACACTAATGGGTGAAGTTTGGTTGACTTCTGCGCAGCGGTTTGGGAGTGAACATCAAAATTACATTTCTCGGCCATATCGCATAGATCTCACTGTGAAAAGGCTTAAATGACTTTTTTAATTAAGTTTGATGATTGCGCTCAAACAAAATTTCCTAGAACAAAATTTTCAAATGTAACTACTAGATTGTGATACAATACACTATTGGGTGAAGTTTGGTTGACTTCTGCGCAGCGGTTTGGGAGTTAACATCAAAATTACATTTCTCGGCCATATCGCATAGATCTCACTGTGAAAAGGCTTAAATGGCTTTTTTGACCTAAGTTTGAGGATTGCGCTCAAATCAAATGTCCTATAACCAAATTTCCACATGTAACTACTAGATTGTGATACAATACACTAATGGGTGAAGTTTGGTTGACTTCTGCGCAGCGGTTTGGGAGTTAACATCAAAATTACATTTCTCGGCCATATCGCATAGATCTCACTGTGAAAAGGCTTAAATGACTTTTTTAATTAAGTTTGATTTTTGCGTTCAAACAAAATGTCCTAGAACAAAATTTTCAAATGTAAATACTAGATTGTGATACAATACACTATTGGGTGAAGTTTGGTTGACTTCTGCTCAGCGGTTTGGGAGTTAACATCAAAATTACATTTCTCGGCCATATCGCATAGATCTCACTGTGAAAAGGCTTAAATGACTTTTTTTAATTAAGTTTGAAGATTGCGCTCAAATCAAATGTCCTAGAACTAAATTTCCACATGTAACTACTAGATTGTGATACAATACACTAATGGGTGAAGTTTGGTTGACTTCTGCGCAGCGGTTTGGGAGTTAACATCAAAATTACATTTCTCGGCCATATCGCATAGATCTCACTGTGAAAAGGCTTAAATGACTTTTTTAATTAAGTTTGATGATTGCATTCAAACAAAATGTCCTAGAACAAAATTTTCAAATGTAACTACTAGATTGTGATACAATACACTATTGGGTGAAGTTTGGTTGACTTCTGCGCAGCGGTTTGGGAGTTAACATCAAAATTACATTTCTCGGCCATATCGCATAGATCTCACTGTGAAAAGGCTTAAATGGCTTTTTTGACCTAAGTTTGAGGATTGCGCTCAAATCAAATGTCCTAGAACCAAATTTCCACATGTAACTACTAGATTGTGATAAAATACACTAATGGGTGAAGTTTGGTTGACTTCTGCGCAGCGGTTTGGGAGTTAACATCAAAATTACATTTCTCGGCCATATCGCATAGATCTCACTGTGAAAAGGCTTAAATGACTTTTTTAATTAAGTTTGATGATTGCATTCAAACAAAATGTCCTAGAACAAAATTTTCAAATGTAACTACTAGATTGTGATACAATACACTATTGGGTGAAGTTTGGTTGACTTCTGCGCAGCGGTTTGGGAGTTAACATCAAAATTACATTTCTCGGCCATATCGCATAGATCTCACTGTGAAAAGGCTTAAATGGCTTTTTTGACCTAAGTTTGAGGATTGCGCTCAAATCAAATGTCCTAGAACCAGATTTCCACATGTAACTACTAGATTGTAATACAATACACTAATGGGTGAAGTTTGGTTTACTTCTGCGCAGCGGTTTGGGAGTAAACATCAAAATTACATTTCTCGGCCATATCGCATAGATCTCACTGTGAAAAGGCTTAAATGGCTTTTTTGACCTAAGTTTAATAATTGCGCTCAAACCAAATGTCCTAGAACGAAATTTTAAAATGTAACTACTAGAATGTGATACAATACACTATTGGGTGAAGTTTGGTTGACTTCTGCGCAGCGGTTTGGGAGTTAACATCAAAATTACATTTCTCGGCCATATCGCATAGATCTCACTGTGAAAAGGCTTAAATGGCTTTTTTGACCTAAGTTTGAGGATTGCGCTCAAATCAAATGTCCTAGAACCAAATTTCCACATGTAACTACTAGATTGTGATACAATACACTATTGGGTGAAGTTTGGTTGACTTCTGCGCAGCGGTTTGGGAGTTAACATCAAAATTACATTTCTCGGCCATATCGCATAGATCTCACTGTGAAAAGGCTTAAATGGCTTTTTTGACCTAAGTTTAAAGATTGCGCTCAAACCAAATGTCCTAGAACGAAATTTTCAAATGTAACTACTAGATTGTGATACAATACACTAATGGGTGAAGTTTGGTTGACTTCTGCGCAGCGGTTTGGGAGTTAACATCAAAATTACATTTCTCGGCCATATCGCATAGATCTCACTGTGAAAAGGCTTAAATGGCTTTTTTGACCTAAGTTTGAGGATTGCGCTCAAATCAAATGTCCTATAACCAAATTTCCACATGTAACTACTAGATTGTGATACAATACACTAATGGGTGAAGTTTGGTTGACTTCTGCGCAGCGGTTTGGGAGTGAACATCAAAATTACATTTCTCGGCCATATCGCATAGATCTCACTGTGAAAAGGCTTAAATGGCTTTTTTGACCTAAGTTTGAGGATTGCGCTCAAATCAAATGTCCTAGAACCAAATTTCCACATGTAACTACTAGATTGTGATACAATACACTAATGGGTGAAGTTTGGTTGACTTCTGCGCAGCGGTTTGGGAGTTAACATCAAAATTACATTTCTCGGCCATATCGCATAGATCTCACTGTGAAAAGGCTTAAATGACTTTTTTAATTAAGTTTGATGATTGCGTTCAAACAAAATGTCCTAGAACAAAATTTTCAAATGTAACTACTAGATTGTGATACAATACACTATTGGGTGAAGTTTGGTTGACTTCTGCTCAGCGGTTTGGGAGTTAACATCAAAATTACATTTCTCGGCCATATCGCATAGATCTCACTGTGAAAAGGCTTAAATGACTTTTTTTAATTAAGTTTGAAGATTGCGCTCAAATCAAATGTCCTAGAACTAAATTTCCACATGTAACTACTAGATTGTGATACAATACACTAATGGGTGAAGTTTGGTTGACTTCTGCGCAGCGGTTTGGGAGTTAACATCAAAATTACATTTCTCGGCCATATCGCATAGATCTCACTGTGAAAAGGCTTAAATGACTTTTTTAATTAAGTTTGATGATTGCATTCAAACAAAATGTCCTAGAACAAAATTTTCAAATGTAACTACTAGATTGTGATACAATACACTATTGGGTGAAGTTTGGTTGACTTCTGCGCAGCGGTTTGGGAGTTAACATCAAAATTACATTTCTCGGCCATATCGCATAGATCTCACTGTGAAAAGGCTTAAATGGCTTTTTTGACCTAAGTTTGAGGATTGCGCTCAAATCAAATGTCCTAGAACCAAATTTCCACATGTAACTACTAGATTGTGATACAATACACTAATGGGTGAAGTTTGGTTTACTTCTGCGCAGCGGTTTGGGAGTTAACATCAAAATTACATTTCTCGGCCATATCGCATAGATCTCACTGTGAAAAGGCTTAAATGGCTTTTTTGACCTAAGTTTAATAATTGCGCTCAAACCAAATGTCCTAGAACGAAATTTTAAAATGTAACTACTAGAATGTGATACAATACACTATTGGGTGAAGTTTGGTTGACTTCTGCGCAGCGGTTTGGGAGTTAACATCAAAATTACATTTCTCGGCCATATCGCATAGATCTCACTGTGAAAAGGCTTAAATGGCTTTTTTGACCTAAGTTTGAGGATTGCGCTCAAATCAAATGTCCTAGAACCAAATTTCCACATGTAACTACTAGATTGTGATACAATACACTAATGGGTGAAGTTTGGTTGACTTCTGCGCAGCGGTTTGGGAGTTAACATCAAAATTACATTTCTCGGCCATATCGCATAGATCTCACTGTGAAAAGGCTTAAATGACTTTTTTAATTAAGTTTGATGATTGCGCTCAAACAAAATTTCCTAGAACAAAATTTTCAAATGTAACTACTAGATTGTGATACAATACACTATTGGGTGAAGTTTGGTTGACTTCTGCGCAGCGGTTTGGGAGTTAACATCAAAATTACATTTCTCGGCCATATCGCATAGATCTCACTGTGAAAAGGCTTAAATGGCTTTTTTGACCTAAGTTTGAGGATTGCGCTAAAATCAAATGTCCTAGAACCAAATTTCCACATGTAACTACTAGATTGTGATACAATACACTAATGGGTGAAGTTTGGTTTACTTCTGCGCAGCGGTTTGGGAGTTAACATCAAAATTACATTTCTCGGCCATATCGCATAGATCTCACTGTGAAAAGGCTTAAATGGCTTTTTTGACCTAAGTTTAATAATTGCGCTCAAACCAAATGTCCTAGAACGAAATTTTCAAATGTAACTACTAGAATGTGATACAATACACTATTGGGTGAAATTTGGTTGACTTCTGCGCAGCAGTTTGGGAGTTAACATCAAAATTACATTTCTCGGCCATATCGCATAGATCTCACTGTGAAAAGGCTTAAATGGCTTTTTTGACCTAAGTTTGAGGATTGCGCTCAAATCAAATGTCCTATAACCAAATTTCCACATGTAACTACTAGATTGTGATACAATACACTATTGGGTGAAGTTTGGTTGACTTCTGCGCAGCGGTTTGGGAGTTAACATCAAAATTACATTTCTCGGCCATATCGCATAGATCTCACTGTGAAAAGGCTTAAATGGCTTTTTTGACCTAAGTTTGAGGATTGCGCTCAAACCAAATGTCCTAGAACGAAATTTTCAAATGTAACTACTAGAATGTGATACAATACACTATTGGGTGAAGTTTGGTTGACTTCTGCGCAGCGGTTTGGGAGTTAACATCAAAATTACATTTCTCGGCCATATCGCATAGATCTCACTGTGAAAAGGCTTAAATGGCTTTTTTGACCTAAGTTTGAGGATTGCGCTCAAATCAAATGTCCTAGAACCAAATTTCCACATGTAACTACTAGATTGTGATAAAATACACTAATGGGTGAAGTTTGGTTGACTTCTGCGCAGCGGTTTGGGAGTTAACATAAAAATTACATTTCTCGGCCATATCGCATAGATCTCACTGTGAAAAGGCTTAAATGACTTTTTTAATTAAGTTTGATGATTGCGCTCAAACAAAATTTCCTAGAACAAAATTTTCAAATGTAACTACTAGATTGTGATACAATACACTATTGGGTGAAGTTTGGTTGACTTCTGCGCAGCGGTTTGGGAGTTAACATCAAAATTACATTTCTCGGCCATATCGCATAGATCTCACTGTGAAAAGGCTTAAATGGCTTTTTTGACCTAAGTTTGAGGATTGCGCTCAAATCAAATGTCCTAGAACCAAATTTCCACATGTAACTACTAGATTGTGATACAATACACTAATGGGTGAAGTTTGGTTGACTTCTGCGCAGCGGTTTGGGAGTTAACATCAAAATTACATTTCTCGGCCATATCGCATAGATCTCACTGTGAAAAGGCTTAAATGACTTTTTTAATTAAGTTTGATGATTGCGCTCAAACAAAATTTCCTAGAACAAAATTTTCAAATGTAACTACTAGATTGTGATACAATACACTATTGGGTGAAGTTTGGTTGACTTCTGCGCAGCGGTTTGGGAGTTAACATCAAAATTACATTTCTCGGCCATATCGCATAGATCTCACTGTGAAAAGGCTAAAATGACTTTTTTAATTAAGTTTGATGATTGCGTTCAAACAAAATGTCCTAGAACAAAATTTTCAAATGTAACTACTAGATTGTGATACAATACACTATTGGGTGAAGTTTGGTTGACTTCTGCGCAGCGGTTTGGGAGTTAACATCAAAATTACATTTCTCGGCCATATCGCATAGATCTCACTGTGAAAAGGCTTAAATGGCTTTTTTGACCTAAGTTTGAGGATTGCGCTCAAACAAAATGTCCTAGAACAAAATTTTCAAATGTAACTACTAGATTGTGATACAATACACTATTGGGTGAAGTTTGGTTGACTTCTGCGCAGCGGTTTGGGAGTTAACATCAAAATTACATTTCTCGGCCATATCGCATAGATCTCACTGTGAAAAGGCTTAAATGACTTTTTTAATTAAGTTTGATGATTGCGTTCAAACAAAATGTCCTAGAACAAAATTTTCAAATATAACTACTAGATTGTGATACAATACACTATTGGGTGAAGTTTGGTTGACTTCTGCGCAGCGGTTTGGGAGTTAACATCAAAATTACATTTCTCGGCCATATCGCTTAGATCTCACTGTGAAAAGGCTTAAATGGCTTTTTTGACCTAAGTTTGAGGATTGCGCTCAAACCAAATGTCCTAGAACGAAATTTTTAAATGTAACTACTAGAATGTGATACAATACACTATTGGGTGAAGTTTGGTTGACTTCTGCGCAGCGGTTTGGGAGTTAACATCAAAATTACATTTCTCGGCCATATCGCATAGATCTCACTGTGAAAAGGCTTAAATGGCTTTTTTGACCTAAGTTTGAGGATTGCGCTCAAATCAAATGTCCTATAACCAAATTTCCACATGTAACTACTAGATTGTGATACAATTCACTAATGGGTGAAGTTTGGTTGACTTCTGCGCAGCGGTTTGGGAGTTAACATCAAAATTACATTTCTCGGCCATATCGCATAGATCTCACTGTGAAAAGGCTTAAATGACTTTTTTAATTAAGTTTGATGATTGCGCTCAAACAAAATTTCCTAGAACAAAATTTTCAAATGTAACTACTAGATTGTGATACACTACACTATTGGGTGAAGTTTGGTTGACTTCTGCGCAGCGGTTTGGGAGTTAACATCAAAATTACATTTCTCGGCCATATCGCATAGATCTCACTGTGAAAAGGCTTAAATGGCTTTTTTGACCTAAGTTTGAGGATTGCGCTCAAATCAAATGTCCTAGAACCAAATTTCCACATGTAACTACTAGATTGTGATAAAATACACTAATGGGTGAAGTTTGGTTGACTTCTGCGCAGCGGTTTGGGAGTTAACATCAAAATTACATTTCTCGGCCATATCGCATAGATCTCACTGTGAAAAGGCTTAAATGACTTTTTTAATTAAGTTTGATGATTGCGCTCAAACAAAATGTCCTAGAACAAAATTTTCAAATGTAACTACTAGATTGTGATACAATACACTATTGGGTGAAGTTTGGTTGACTTCTGCGCAGCGGTTTGGGAGTTAACATCAAAATTACATTTCTCGGCCATATCGCATAGATCTCACTGTGAAAAGGCTTAAATGACTTTTTTAATTAAGTTTGATGATTGCGTTCAAACAAAATGTCCTAGAACAAAATTTTCAAATGTAACTACTAGATTGTGATACAATACACTATTGGGTGAAGTTTGGTTGACTTCTGCGCAGCGGTTTGGGAGTTAACATCAAAATTACATTTCTCGGCCATATCGCATAGATCTCACTGTGAAAAGGCTTAAATGGCTTTTTTGACCTAAGTTTAAAGATTGCGCTCAAACCAAATGTCCTAGAACGAAATTTTCAAATGTAACTACTAGATTGTGATACAATACACTAATGGGTGAAGTTTGGTTGACTTCTGCGCAGCGGTTTGGGAGTTAACATCAAAATTACATTTCTCGGCCATATCGCATAGATCTCACTGTGAAAAGGCTTAAATGGCTTTTTTGACCTAAGTTTGAGGATTGCGCTCAAATCAAATGTCCTATAACCAAATTTCCACATGTAACTACTAGATTGTGATACAATACACTAATGGGTGAAATTTGGTTGTCTTCTGCGCAGCGGTTTGGGAGTGAACATCAAAATTACATTTCTCGGCCATATCGCATATATCTCACTGTAAAAAGGCTTAAATGACATTTTTAATTAAGTTTGATGATTGCGCTCAAACAAAATTTCCTAAAACAAAATTTTCAAATATAACTACTAGTTTGTGATACAATACACTATTGGGTGAAGTTTGGTTGACTTCTGCGCAGCGGTTTGGGAGTTAACATCAAAATTACATTTCTCGGCCATATCGCATAGATCTCACTGTGAAAAGGCTTAAATGACTTTTTTAATTAAGTTTAATGATTGCGCTCAAACCAAATGTCCTAGAACGAAATTTTCAAATGTAACTACTAGAATGTGATACAATACACTATTGGGTGAAGTTTAGTTGACTTCTGCGCAGCGGTTTGGGAGTTAACATCAAAATTACATTTCTCGGCCATATCGCATAGATCTCACTGTGAAAAGGCTTAAATGGCTTTTTTGACCTAAGTTTGAGGATTGCGCTCAAATCAAATGTCCTATAACCAAATTTCCACATGTAACTACTAGATTGTGATACAATACACTAATGGGTGAAGTTTGGTTGACTTCTGCGCAGCGGTTTGGGAGTTAACATCAAAATTACATTTCTCGGCCATATCGCATAGATCTCACTGTGAAAAGGCTTAAATGACTTTTTTAATTAAGTTTGATGATTGCATTCAAACAAAATGTCCTAGAACAAAATTTTCAAATGTAACTACTAGATTGTGATACAATACACTATTGGGTGAAGTTTGGTTGACTTCTGCGCAGCGGTTTGGGAGTTAACATCAAAATTACATTTCTCGGCCATATCGCACTGTGAAAAGGCTTAAATGGCTTTTTTGACCTAAGTTTGAGGATTGCGCTCAAATCAAATGTCCTAGAACCAAATTTCCACATGTAACTACTAGATTGTGATACAATACACTAATGGGTGAAGTTTGGTTTACTTCTGCGCAGCGGTTTGGGAGTTAACATCAAAATTACATTTCTCGGCCATATCGCATAGATCTCACTGTGAAAAGGCTTAAATGGCTTTTTTGACCTAAGTTTAATAATTGCGCTCAAACCAAATGTCCTAGAACGAAATTTTAAAATGTAACTACTAGAATGTGATACAATACACTATTGGGTGAAGTTTGGTTGACTTCTGCGCAGCGGTTTGGGAGTTAACATCAAAATTACATTTCTCGGCCATATCGCATAGATCTCACTGTGAAAAGGCTTAAATGGCTTTTTTGACCTAAGTTTGAGGATTGCGCTCAAATCAAATGTCCTAGAACCAAATGTCCACATGTAACTACTAGATTGTGATACAATACACTAATGGGTGAAGTTTGGTTGACTTTTGCGCAGCGGTTTGGGAGTTAACATCAAAATTACATTTCTCGGCCATATCGCATAGATCTCACTGTGAAAAGGCTTAAATGACTTTTTTAATTAAGTTTGATGATTGCGCTCAAACAAAATTTCCTAGAACAAAATTTTCAAATGTAACTACTAGATTGTGATACAATACACTATTGGGTGAAGTTTGGTTGACTTCTGCGCAGCGGTTTGGGAGTTAACATCAAAATTACATTTCTCGGCCATATCGCATAGATCTCACTGTGAAAAGGCTTAAATGGCTTTTTTGACCTAAGTTTGAGGATTGCGCTAAAATCAAATGTACTAGAACCAAATTTCCACATGTAACTACTAGATTGTGATACAATACACTAATGGGTGAAGTTTGGTTTACTTCTGCGCAGCGGTTTGGGAGTTAACATCAAAATTACATTTCTCGGCCATATCGCATAGATCTCACTGTGAAAAGGCTTAAATGGCTTTTTTGACCTAAGTTTAATAATTGCGCTCAAACCAAATGTCCTTGAACGAAATTTTCAAACGTAACTACTAGAATGTGATACAATACACTATTGGGTGAAGTTTGGTTGACTTCTGCGCAGCGGTTTGGGAGTTAACATCAAAATTACATTTCTCGGCCATATCGCATAGATCTCACTGTGAAAAGGCTTAAATGGCTTTTTTGACCTAAGTTTGAGGATTGCGCTCAAATCAAATGTCCTATAACCAAATTTCCACATGTAACTACTAGATTGTGATACAATACACTATTGGGTGAAGTTTGGTTGACTTCTGCGCAGCGGTTTGGGAGTTAACATCAAAATTACATTTCTCGGCCATATCGCATAGATCTCACTGTGAAAAGGCTTAAATGGCTTTTTTGACCTAAGTTTGAGGATTGCGCTCAAACCAAATGTCCTAGAACGAAATTTTCAAATGTAACTACTAGAATGTGATACAATACACTATTGGGTGAAGTTTGGTTGACTTCTGCGCAGCGGTTTGGGAGTTAACATCAAAATTACATTTCTCGGCCATATCGCATAGATCTCACTGTGAAAAGGCTTAAATGGCTTTTTTGACCTAAGTTTGAGGATTGCGCTCAAATCAAATGTCCTATAACCAAATTTCCACATGTAACTACTAGATTGTGATACAATACACTATTGGGTGAAGTTTGGTTGACTTCTGCGCAGCGGTTTGGGAGTTAACATCAAAATTACATTTCTCGGCCATATCGCATAGATCTCACTGTGAAAAGGCTTAAATGGCTTTTTTGACCTAAGTTTGAGGATTGCGCTCAAACCAAATGTCCTAGAACGAAATTTTCAAATGTAACTACTAGAATGTGATACAATACACTATTGGGTGAAGTTTGGTTGACTTCTGCGCAGCGGTTTGGGAGTTAACATCAAAATTACATTTCTCGGCCATATCGCATAGATCTCACTGTGAAAAGGCTTAAATGGCTTTTTTGACCTAAGTTTGAGGATTGCGCTCAAATCAAATGTCCTAGAACCAAATTTCCACATGTAACTACTAGATTGTGATAAAATACACTAATGGGTGAAGTTTGGTTGACTTCTGCGCAGCGGTTTGGGAGTTAACATCAAAATTACATTTCTCGGCCATATCGCATAGATCTCACTGTGAAAAGGCTTAAATGACTTTTTTAATTAAGTTTGATGATTGCGTTCAAACAAAATGTCCTAGAACAAAATTTTTAAATGTAACTACTAGATTGTGATACAATACACTATTGGGTGAAGTTTGGTTGACTTCTGCGCAGCGGTTTGGGAGTTAACATCAAAATTACATTTCTCGGCCATATCGCATAGATCTCACTGTGAAAAGGCTTAAATGGCTTTTTTGACCTAAGTTTGAGGATTGCGCTCAAATCAAATGTCCTAGAACCAAATTTCCACATGTAACTACTAGATTGTGATAAAATACACTAATGGGTGAAGTTTGGTTGACTTCTGCGCAGCGGTTTGGGAGTTAACATCAAAATTACATTTCTCGGCCATATCGCATAGATCTCACTGTGAAAAGGCTTAAATGACTTTTTTAATTAAGTTTGATGATTGCGTTCAAACAAAATTTCCTAGAACAAAATTTCCACATGTAACTACTAGATTGTGATACAATACACTAATGGGTGAAGTTTGGTTGTCTTCTGCGCAGCGGTTTGGGAGTGAACATCAAAATTACATTTCTCGGCCATATCGCATATATCTCACTGTAAAAAGGCTTAAATGACTTTTTTAATTAAGTTTGATGATTGCGCTCAAACAAAATTTCCTAAAACAAAATTTTCAAATATAACTACTAGTTTGTGATACAATACACTATTGGGTGAAGTTTGGTTGACTTCTGCGCAGCGGTTTGGGAGTTAACATCAAAATTACATTTCTCGGCCATATCGCATAGATCTCACTGTGAAAAGGCTTAAATGACTTTTTTAATTAAGTTTGATGATTGCGTTCAAACAAAATGTCCTAGAACAAAATTTTTAAATGTAACTACTAGATTGTGATACAATACACTATTGGGTGAAGTTTGGTTGACTTCTGCGCAGCGGTTTGGGAGTTAACATCAAAATTACATTTCTCGGCCATATCGCATAGATCTCACTGTGAAAAGGCTTAAATGACTTTTTTAATTAAGTTTGATGATTTCGTTCAAACAAAATGTCCTAGAACAAAATTTTTAAATGTAACTACTAGATTGTGATACAATACACTATTGGGTGAAGTTTGGTTGACTTCTGCGCAGCGGTTTGGGAGTTAACATCAAAATTACATTTCTCGGCCATATCGCATAGATCTCACTGTGAAAAGGCTTAAATGGCTTTTTTGACCTAAGTTTGAGGATTGCGCTCAAATCAAATGTCCTAGAACCAAATTTCCACATGTAACTACTAGATTGTGATAAAATACACTAATGGGTGAAGTTTGGTTGACTTCTGCGCAGCGGTTTGGGAGTTAACATCAAAATTACATTTCTCGGCCATATCGCATAGATCTCACTGTGAAAAGGCTTAAATGACTTTTTTAATTAAGTTTGATGATTGCGCTCAAACAAAATTTCCTAGAACAAAATTTTCAAATGTAACTACTAGATTGTGATAAAATACACTAATGGGTGAAGTTTGGTTGACTTCTGCGCAGCGGTTTGGGAGTTAACATCAAAATTACATTTCTCGGCCATATCGCATAGATCTCACTGTGAAAAGGCTTAAATGACTTTTTTAATTAAGTTTGATGATTGCGCTCAAACAAAATTTCCTAGAACAAAATTTTCAAATGTAACTACTAGATTGTGATACACTACACTATTGGGTGAAGTTTGGTTGACTTCTGCGCAGCGGTTTGGGAGTTAACATCAAAATTACATTTCTCGGCCATATCGCATAGATCTCACTGTGAAAAGGCTTAAATGGCTTTTTTGACCTAAGTTTGAGGATTGCGCTCAAATCAAATGTCCTAGAACCAAATTTCCACATGTAACTACTAGATTGTGATAAAATACACTAATGGGTGAAGTTTGGTTGACTTCTGCGCAGCGGTTTGGGAGTTAACATCAAAATTACATTTCTCGGCCATATCGCATAGATCTCACTGTGAAAAGGCTTAAATGACTTTTTTAATTAAGTTTGATGATTGCGCTCAAACAAAATGTCCTAGAACAAAATTTTCAAATGTAACTACTAGATTGTGATACAATACACTATTGGGTGAAGTTTGGTTGACTTCTGCGCAGCGGTTTGGGAGTTAACATCAAAATTACATTTCTCGGCCATATCGCATAGATCTCACTGTGAAAAGGCTTAAATGGCTTTTTTGACCTAAGTTTAAAGATTGCGCTCAAACCAAATGTCCTAGAACGAAATTTTCAAATGTAACTACTAGATTGTGATACAATACACTAATGGGTGAAGTTTGGTTGACTTCTGCGCAGCGGTTTGGGAGTTAACATCAAAATTACATTTCTCGGCCATATCGCATAGATCTCACTGTGAAAAGGCTTAAATGGCTTTTTTGACCTAAGTTTGAGGATTGCGCTCAAATCAAATGTCCTATAACCAAATTTCCACATGTAACTACTAGATTGTGATACAATACACTAATGGGTGAAGTTTGGTTGTCTTCTGCGCAGCGGTTTGGGAGTGAACATCAAAATTACATTTCTCGGCCATATCGCATATATCTCACTGTAAAAAGGCTTAAATGACTTTTTTAATTAAGTTTGATGATTGCGCTCAAACAAAATTTCCTAAAACAAAATTTTCAAATATAACTACTAGTTTGTGATACAATACACTATTGGGTGAAGTTTGGTTGACTTCTGCGCAGCGGTTTGGGAGTTAACATCAAAATTACATTTCTCGGCCATATCGCATAGATCTCACTGTGAAAAGGCTTAAATGACTTTTTTAATTAAGTTTAATGATTGCGCTCAAACCAAATGTCCTAGAACGAAATTTTCAAATGTAACTACTAGAATGTGATACAATACACTATTGGGTGAAGTTTAGTTGACTTCTGCGCAGCGGTTTGGGAGTTAACATCAAAATTACATTTCTCGGCCATATCGCATAGATCTCACTGTGAAAAGGCTTAAATGGCTTTTTTGACCTAAGTTTGAGGATTGCGCTCAAATCAAATGTCCTATAACCAAATTTCCACATGTAACTACTAGATTGTGATACAATACACTAATGGGTGAAGTTTGGTTGACTTCTGCGCAGCGGTTTGGGAGTTAACATCAAAATTACATTTCTCGGCCATATCGCATAGATCTCACTGTGAAAAGGCTTAAATGACTTTTTTAATTAAGTTTGATGATTGCATTCAAACAAAATGTCCTAGAACAAAATTTTCAAATGTAACTACTAGATTGTGATACAATACACTATTGGGTGAAGTTTGGTTGACTTCTGCGCAGCGGTTTGGGAGTTAACATCAAAATTACATTTCTCGGCCATATCGCACTGTGAAAAGGCTTAAATGGCTTTTTTGACCTAAGTTTGAGGATTGCGCTCAAATCAAATGTCCTAGAACCAAATTTCCACATGTAACTACTAGATTGTGATACAATACACTAATGGGTGAAGTTTGGTTTACTTCTGCGCAGCGGTTTGGGAGTTAACATCAAAATTACATTTCTCGGCCATATCGCATAGATCTCACTGTGAAAAGGCTTAAATGGCTTTTTTGACCTAAGTTTAATAATTGCGCTCAAACCAAATGTCCTAGAACGAAATTTTAAAATGTAACTACTAGAATGTGATACAATACACTATTGGGTGAAGTTTGGTTGACTTCTGCGCAGCGGTTTGGGAGTTAACATCAAAATTACATTTCTCGGCCATATCGCATAGATCTCACTGTGAAAAGGCTTAAATGGCTTTTTTGACCTAAGTTTGAGGATTGCGCTCAAATCAAATGTCCTAGAACCAAATTTCCACATGTAACTACTAGATTGTGATACAATACACTAATGGGTGAAGTTTGGTTGACTTTTGCGCAGCGGTTTGGGAGTTAACATCAAAATTACATTTCTCGGCCATATCGCATAGATCTCACTGTGAAAAGGCTTAAATGACTTTTTTAATTAAGTTTGATGATTGCGCTCAAACAAAATTTCCTAGAACAAAATTTTCAAATGTAACTACTAGATTGTGATACAATACACTATTGGGTGAAGTTTGGTTGACTTCTGCGCAGCGGTTTGGGAGTTAACATCAAAATTACATTTCTCGGCCATATCGCATAGATCTCACTGTGAAAAGGCTTAAATGGCTTTTTTGACCTAAGTTTGAGGATTGCGCTAAAATCAAATGTCCTAGAACCAAATTTCCACATGTAACTACTAGATTGTGATACAATACACTAATGGGTGAAGTTTGGTTTACTTCTGCGCAGCGGTTTGGGAGTTAACATCAAAATTACATTTCTCGGCCATATCGCATAGATCTCACTGTGAAAAGGCTTAAATGGCTTTTTTGACCTAAGTTTAATAATTGCGCTCAAACCAAATGTCCTTGAACGAAATTTTCAAATGTAACTACTAGAATGTGATACAATACACTATTGGGTGAAGTTTGGTTGACTTCTGCGCAGCGGTTTGGGAGTTAACATCAAAATTACATTTCTCGGCCATATCGCATAGATCTCACTGTGAAAAGGCTTAAATGGCTTTTTTGACCTAAGTTTGAGGATTGCGCTCAAATCAAATGTCCTATAACCAAATTTCCACATGTAACTACTAGATTGTGATACAATACACTATTGGGTGAAGTTTGGTTGACTTCTGCGCAGCGGTTTGGGAGTTAACATCAAAATTACATTTCTCGGCCATATCGCATAGATCTCACTGTGAAAAGGCTTAAATGGCTTTTTTGACCTAAGTTTGAGGATTGCGCTCAAACCAAATGTCCTAGAACGAAATTTTCAAATGTAACTACTAGAATGTGATACAATACACTATTTTGTGTGAAGTTTGGTTGACTTCTGCGCAGCGGTTTGGGAGTTAACATCAAAATTACATTTCTCGGCCATATCGCATAGATCTCACTGTGAAAAGGCTTAAATGGCTTTTTTGACCTAAGTTTGAGGATTGCGCTCAAATCAAATGTCCTAGAACCAAATTTCCACATGTAACTACTAGATTGTGATAAAATACACTAATGGGTGAAGTTTGGTTGACTTCTGCGCAGCGGTTTGGGAGTTAACATCAAAATTACATTTCTCGGCCATATCGCATAGATCTCACTGTGAAAAGGCTTAAATGACTTTTTTAATTAAGTTTGATGATTGCGTTCAAACAAAATGTCCTAGAACAAAATTTTTAAATGTAACTACTAGATTGTGATACAATACACTATTGGGTGAAGTTTGGTTGACTTCTGCGCAGCGGTTTGGGAGTTAACATCAAAATTACATTTCTCGGCCATATCGCATAGATCTCACTGTGAAAAGGCTTAAATGGCTTTTTTGACCTAAGTTTGAGGATTGCGCTCAAATCAAATGTCCTAGAACCAAATTTCCACATGTAACTACTAGATTGTGATAAAATACACTAATGGGTGAAGTTTGGTTGACTTCTGCGCAGCGGTTTGGGAGTTAACATCAAAATTACATTTCTCGGCCATATCGCATAGATCTCACTGTGAAAAGGCTTAAATGACTTTTTTAATTAAGTTTGATGATTGCGCTCAAACAAAATTTCCTAGAACAAAATTTTCAAATGTAACTACTAGATTGTGATACAATACACTATTGGGTGAAGTTTGGTTGACTTCTGCGCAGCGGTTTGGGAGTTAACATCAAAATTACATTTCTCGGCCATATCGCATAGATCTCACTGTGAAAATGCTTAAATGACTTTTTTAATTAAGTTTGATGATTGCGTTCAAACAAAATGTCCTAGAACAAAATTTTCAAATGTAACTATTAGATTGTGATACAATACACTATTGGGTGAAGTTTGGTTGACTTCTGCGCAGCGGTTTGGGAGTTAACATCAAAATTACATTTCTCGGCCATATCGCATAGATCTCACTGTGAAAAGGCTTAAATGGCTTTTTTGACCTAAGTTTGAGGATTGCGCTCAAATCAAATGTCCTATAACCAAATTTCCACATGTAACTACTAGATTGTGATACAATACACTATTGGGTGAAGCTTGGTTGACTTCTGCGCAGCGGTTTGGGAGTTAACATCAAAATTACATTTCTCGGCCATATCGCATAGATCTCACTGTGAAAAGGCTTAAATGGCTTTTTTGACCTAAGTTTGAGGATTGCGCTCAAACCAAATGTCCTAGAACGAAATTTTCAAATGTAACTACTAGAATGTGATACAATACACTATTGGGTGAAGTTTGGTTGACTTCTGCGCAGCGGTTTGGGAGTTAACATCAAAATTACATTTCTCGGCCATATCGCATAGATCTCACTGTGAAAAGGCTTAAATGGCTTTTTTGACCTAAGTTTGAGGATTGCGCTCAAATCAAATGTCCTAGAACCAAATTTCCACATGTAACTACTAGATTGTGATAAAATACACTAATGGGTGAAGTTTGGTTGACTTCTGCGCAGCGGTTTGGGAGTTAACATCAAAATTACATTTCTCGGCCATATCGCATAGATCTCACTGTGAAAAGGCTTAAATGACTTTTTTAATTAAGTTTGATGATTGCGTTCAAACAAAATGTCCTAGAACAAAATTTTTAAATGTAACTACTAGATTGTGATACAATACACTATTGGGTGAAGTTTGGTTGACTTCTGCGCAGCGGTTTGGGAGTTAACATCAAAATTACATTTCTCGGCCATATCGCATAGATCTCACTGTGAAAAGGCTTAAATGGCTTTTTTGACCTAAGTTTGAGGATTGCGCTCAAATCAAATGTCCTAGAACCAAATTTCCACATGTAACTACTAGATTGTGATAAAATACACTAATGGGTGAAGTTTGGTTGACTTCTGCGCAGCGGTTTGGGAGTTAACATCAAAATTACATTTCTCGGCCATATCGCATAGATCTCACTGTGAAAAGGCTTAAATGACTTTTTTAATTAAGTTTGATGATTGCGCTCAAACAAAATTTCCTAGAACAAAATTTTCAAATGTAACTACTAGATTGTGATACAATACACTATTGGGTGAAGTTTGGTTGACTTCTGCGCAGCGGTTTGGGAGTTAACATCAAAATTACATTTCTCGGCCATATCGCATAGATCTCACTGTGAAAAGGCTTAAATGACTTTTTTAATTAAGTTTGATGATTGCGTTCAAACAAAATGTCCTAGAACAAAATTTTCAAATGTAACTATTAGATTGTGATACAATACACTATTGGGTGAAGTTTGGTTGACTTCTGCGCAGCGGTTTGGGAGTTAACATCAAAATTACATTTCTCGGCCATATCGCATAGATCTCACTGTGAAAAGGCTTAAATGGCTTTTTTGACCTAAGTTTGAGGATTGCGCTCAAATCAAATGTCCTATAACCAAATTTCCACATGTAACTACTAGATTGTGATACAATACACTATTGGGTGAAGTTTGGTTGACTTCTGCGCAGCGGTTTGGGAGTTAACATCAAAATTACATTTCTCGGCCATATCGCATAGATCTCACTGTGAAAAGGCTTAAATGGCTTTTTTGACCTAAGTTTGAGGATTGCGCTCAAACCAAATGTCCTAGAACGAAATTTTCAAATGTAACTACTAGAATGTGATACAATACACTATTGGGTGAAGTTTGGTTGACTTCTGCGCAGCGGTTTGGGAGTTAACATCAAAATTACATTTCTCGGCCATATCGCATAGATCTCACTGTGAAAAGGCTTAAATGGCTTTTTTGACCTAAGTTTGAGGATTGCGCTCAAATCAAATGTCCTAGAACCAAATTTCCACATGTAACTACTAGATTGTGATAAAATACACTAATGGGTGAAGTTTGGTTGACTTCTGCGCAGCGGTTTGGGAGTTAACATCAAAATTACATTTCTCGGCCATATCGCATAGATCTCACTGTGAAAAGGCTTAAATGACTTTTTTAATTAAGTTTGATGATTGCGTTCAAACAAAATGTCCTAGAACAAAATTTTTAAATGTAACTACTAGATTGTGATACAATACACTATTGGGTGAAGTTTGGTTGACTTCTGCGCAGCGGTTTGGGAGTTAACATCAAAATTACATTTCTCGGCCATATCGCATAGATCTCACTGTGAAAAGGCTTAAATGGCTTTTTTGACCTAAGTTTGAGGATTGCGCTCAAATCAAATGTCCTAGAACCAAATTTCCACATGTAACTACTAGATTGTGATAAAATACACTAATGGGTGAAGTTTGGTTGACTTCTGCGCAGCGGTTTGGGAGTTAACATCAAAATTACATTTCTCGGCCATATCGCATAGATCTCACTGTGAAAAGGCTTAAATGACTTTTTTAATTAAGTTTGATGATTGCGCTCAAACAAAATTTCCTAGAACAAAATTTCCACATGTAACTACTAGATTGTGATACAATACACTAATGGGTGAAGTTTGGTTGTCTTCTGCGCAGCGGTTTGGGAGTGAACATCAAAATTACATTTCTCGGCCATATCGCATATATCTCACTGTAAAAAGGCTTAAATGACTTTTTTAATTAAGTTTGATGATTGCGCTCAAACAAAATTTCCTAAAACAAAATTTTCAAATATAACTACTAGTTTGTGATACAATACACTATTGGGTGAAGTTTGGTTGACTTCTGCGCAGCGGTTTGGGAGTTAACATCAAAATTACATTTCTCGGCCATATCGCATAGATCTCACTGTGAAAAGGCTTAAATGACTTTTTTAATTAAGTTTAATGATTGCGCTCAAACCAAATGTCCTAGAACGAAATTTTCAAATGTAACTACTAGAATGTGATACAATACACTATTGGGTGAAGTTTAGTTGACTTCTGCGCAGCGGTTTGGGAGTTAACATCAAAATTACATTTCTCGGCCATATCGCATAGATCTCACTGTGAAAAGGCTTAAATGGCTTTTTTGACCTAAGTTTGAGGATTGCGCTCAAATCAAATGTCCTATAACCAAATTTCCACATGTAACTACTAGATTGTGATACAATACACTAATGGGTGAAGTTTGGTTGACTTCTGCGCAGCGGTTTGGGAGTTAACATCAAAATTACATTTCTCGGCCATATCGCATAGATCTCACTGTGAAAAGGCTTAAATGACTTTTTTAATTAAGTTTGATGATTGCATTCAAACAAAATGTCCTAGAACAAAATTTTCAAATGTAACTACTAGATTGTGATACAATACACTATTGGGTGAAGTTTGGTTGACTTCTGCGCAGCGGTTTGGGAGTTAACATCAAAATTACATTTCTCGGCCATATCGCACTGTGAAAAGGCTTAAATGGCTTTTTTGACCTAAGTTTGAGGATTGCGCTCAAATCAAATGTCCTAGAACCAAATTTCCACATGTAACTACTAGATTGTGATACAATACACTAATGGGTGAAGTTTGGTTTACTTCTGCGCAGCGGTTTGGGAGTTAACATCAAAATTACATTTCTCGGCCATATCGCATAGATCTCACTGTGAAAAGGCTTAAATGGCTTTTTTGACCTAAGTTTAATAATTGCGCTCAAACCAAATGTCCTAGAACGAAATTTTAAAATGTAACTACTAGAATGTGATACAATACACTATTGGGTGAAGTTTGGTTGACTTCTGCGCAGCGGTTTGGGAGTTAACATCAAAATTACATTTCTCGGCCATATCGCATAGATCTCACTGTGAAAAGGCTTAAATGGCTTTTTTGACCTAAGTTTGAGGATTGCGCTCAAATCAAATGTCCTAGAACCAAATTTCCACATGTAACTACTAGATTCTGATACAATACACTAATGGGTGAAGTTTGGTTGACTTTTGCGCAGCGGTTTGGGAGTTAACATCAAAATTACATTTCTCGGCCATATCGCATAGATCTCACTGTGAAAAGGCTTAAATGACTTTTTTAATTAAGTTTGATGATTGCGCTCAAACAAAATTTCCTAGAACAAAATTTTCAAATGTAACTACTAGATTGTGATACAATACACTATTGGGTGAAGTTTGGTTGACTTCTGCGCAGCGGTTTGGGAGTTAACATCAAAATTACATTTCTCGGCCATATCGCATAGATCTCACTGTGAAAAGGCTTAAATGGCTTTTTTGACCTAAGTTTGAGGATTGCGCTCAAATCAAATGTCCTAGAACCAAATTTCCACATGTAACTACTAGATTGTGATACAATACACTAATGGGTGAAGTTTGGTTTACTTCTGCGCAGCGGTTTGGGAGTTAACATCAAAATTACATTTCTCGGCCATATCGCATAGATCTCACTGTGAAAAGGCTTAAATGGCTTTTTTGACCTAAGTTTAATAATTGCGCTCAAACCAAATGTCCTTGAACGAAATTTTCAAATGTAACTACTAGAATGTGATACAATACACTATTGGGTGAAGTTTGGTTGACTTCTGCGCAGCGGTTTGGGAGTTAACATCAAAATTACATTTCTCGGCCATATCGCATAGATCTCACTGTGAAAAGGCTTAAATGGCTTTTTTGACCTAAGTTTGAGGATTGCGCTCAAATCAAATGTCCTATAACCAAATTTCCACATGTAACTACTAGATTGTGATACAATACACTATTGGGTGAAGTTTGGTTGACTTCTGCGCAGCGGTTTGGGAGTTAACATCAAAATTACATTTCTCGGCCATATCGCATAGATCTCACTGTGAAAAGGCTTAAATGGCTTTTTTGACCTAAGTTTGAGGATTGCGCTCAAACCAAATGTCCTAGAACGAAATTTTCAAATGTAACTACTAGAATGTGATACAATACACTATTGGGTGAAGTTTGGTTGACTTCTGCGCAGCGGTTTGGGAGTTAACATCAAAATTACATTTCTCGGCCATATCGCATAGATCTCACTGTGAAAAGGCTTAAATGGCTTTTTTGACCTAAGTTTGAGGATTGCGCTCAAATCAAATGTCCTAGAACCAAATTTCCACATGTAACTACTAGATTGTGATAAAATACACTAATGGGTGAAGTTTGGTTGACTTCTGCGCAGCGGTTTGGGAGTTAACATCAAAATTACATTTCTCGGCCATATCGCATAGATCTCACTGTGAAAAGGCTTAAATGACTTTTTTAATTAAGTTTGATGATTGCGTTCAAACAAAATGTCCTAGAACAAAATTTTTAAATGTAACTACTAGATTGTGATAAAATACACTAATGGGTGAAGTTTGGTTGACTTCTGCGCAGCCGTTTGGGAGTTAACATCAAAATTACATTTCTCGGCCATATCGCATAGATCTCACTGTGAAAAGGCTTAAATGACTTTTTTAATTAAGTTTGATGATTGCGCTCAAACAAAATTTCCTAGAACAAAATTTTCAAATGTAACTACTAGATTGTGATACAATACACTATTGGGTGAAGTTTGGTTGACTTCTGCGCAGCGGTTTGGGAGTTAACATCAAAATTACATTTCTCGGCCATATCGCATAGATCTCACTGTGAAAAGGCTTAAATGGCTTTTTTGACCTAAGTTTGAGGATTGCGCTCAAACAAAATGTCCTAGAACAAAATTTTCAAATGTAACTACTAGATTGTGATACAATACACTATTGGGTGAAGTTTGGTTGACTTCTGCGCAGCGGTTTGGGAGTTAACATCAAAATTACATTTCTCGGCCATATCGCATAGATCTCACTGTGAAAAGGCTTAAATGACTTTTTTAATTAAGTTTGATGATTGCGTTCAAACAAAATGTCCTAGAACAAAATTTTCAAATGTAACTACTAGATTGTGATACAATACACTATTGGGTGAAGTTTGGTTGACTTCTGCGCAGCGGTTTGGGAGTTAACATCAAAATTACATTTCTCGGCCATATCGCATAGATCTCACTGTGAAAAGGCTTAAATGGCTTTTTGACCTAAGTTTGAGGATTGCGCTCAAACCAAATGTCCTAGAACGAAATTTTCAAATGTAACTACTAGAATGTGATACAATACACTATTGGGTGAAGTTTGGTTGACTTCTGCGCAGCGGTTTGGGAGTTAACATCAAAATTACATTTCTCGGCCATATCGCATAGATCTCACTGTGAAAAGGCTTAAATGGCTTTTTTGACCTAAGTTTGAGGATTGCGCTCAAATCAAATGTCCTAGAACCAAATTTCCACATGTAACTACTAGATTGTGATAAAATACACTAATGGGTGAAGTTTGGTTGACTTCTGCGCAGCGGTTTGGGAGTTAACATAAAAATTACATTTCTCGGCCATATCGCATAGATCTCACTGTGAAAAGGCTTAAATGACTTTTTTAATTAAGTTTGATGATTGCGCTCAAACAAAATTTCCTAGAACAAAATTTTCAAATGTAACTACTAGATTGTGATACAATACACTATTGGGTGAAGTTTGGTTGACTTCTGCGCAGCGGTTTGGGAGTTAACATCAAAATTACATTTCTCGGCCATATCGCATAGATCTCACTGTGAAAAGGCTTAAATGGCTTTTTTGACCTAAGTTTGAGGATTGCGCTCAAATCAAATGTCCTATAACCAAATTTCCACATGTAACTACTAGATTGTGATACAATACACTAATGGGTGAAGTTTGGTTGACTTCTGCGCAGCGGTTTGGGAGTTAACATCAAAATTACATTTCTCGGCCATATCGCATAGATCTCACTGTGAAAAGGCTTAAATGACTTTTTTAATTAAGTTTGATGATTGCGCTCAAACAAAATTTCCTAGAACAAAATTTTCAAATGTAACTACTAGATTGTGATACAATACACTATTGGGTGAAGTTTGGTTGACTTCTGCGCAGCGGTTTGGGAGTTAACATCAAAATTACATTTCTCGGCCATATCGCATAGATCTCACTGTGAAAAGGCTAAAATGACTTTTTTAATTAAGTTTGATGATTGCGTTCAAACAAAATGTCCTAGAACAAAATTTTCAAATGTAACTACTAGATTGTGATACAATACACTATTGGGTGAAGTTTGGTTGACTTCTGCGCAGCGGTTTGGGAGTTAACATCAAAATTACATTTCTCGGCCATATCGCATAGATCTCACTGTGAAAAGGCTTAAATGGCTTTTTTGACCTAAGTTTGAGGATTGCGCTCAAACAAAATGTCCTAGAACAAAATTTTCAAATGTAACTACTAGATTGTGATACAATACACTATTGGGTGAAGTTTGGTTGACTTCTGCGCAGCGGTTTGGGAGTTAACATCAAAATTACATTTCTCGGCCATATCGCATAGATCTCACTGTGAAAAGGCTTAAATGACTTTTTTAATTAAGTTTGATGATTGCGTTCAAACAAAATGTCCTAGAACAAAATTTTCAAATATAACTACTAGATTGTGATACAATACACTATTGGGTGAAGTTTGGTTGACTTCTGCGCAGCGGTTTGGGAGTTAACATCAAAATTACATTTCTCGGCCATATCGCTTAGATCTCACTGTGAAAAGGCTTAAATGGCTTTTTTGACCTAAGTTTGAGGATTGCGCTCAAACCAAATGTCCTAGAACGAAATTTTTAAATGTAACTACTAGAATGTGATACAATACACTATTGGGTGAAGTTTGGTTGACTTCTGCGCAGCGGTTTGGGAGTTAACATCAAAATTACATTTCTCGGCCATATCGCATAGATCTCACTGTGAAAAGGCTTAAATGGCTTTTTTGACCTAAGTTTGAGGATTGCGCTCAAATCAAATGTCCTATAACCAAATTTCCACATGTAACTACTAGATTGTGATACAATTCACTAATGGGTGAAGTTTGGTTGACTTCTGCGCAGCGGTTTGGGAGTTAACATCAAAATTACATTTCTCGGCCATATCGCATAGATCTCACTGTGAAAAGGCTTAAATGACTTTTTTAATTAAGTTTGATGATTGCGCTCAAACAAAATTTCCTAGAACAAAATTTTCAAATGTAACTACTAGATTGTGATACAATACACTATTGGGTGAAGTTTGGTTGACTTCTGCGCAGCGGTTTGGGAGTTAACATCAAAATTACATTTCTCGGCCATATCGCATAGACCTCACTGTGAAAAGGCTTAAATGACTTTTTTAATTAAGTTTGATGATTGCGTTCAAACAAAATGTCCTAGAACAAAATTTTCAAATGTAACTACTAGATTGTGATACAATACACTATTGGGTGAAGTTTGGTTGACTTCTGCGCAGCGGTTTGGGAGTTAACATCAAAATTACATTTCTCGGCCATATCGCATAGATCTCACTGTGAAAAGGCTTAAATGGCTTTTTTGACCTAAGTTTAAAGATTGCGCTCAAACCAAATGTCCTAGAACGAAATTTTCAAATGTAACTACTAGATTGTGATACAATACACTAATGGGTGAAGTTTGGTTGACTTCTGCGCAGCGGTTTGGGAGTTAACATCAAAATTACATTTCTCGGCCATATCGCATAGATCTCACTGTGAAAAGGCTTAAATGGCTTTTTTGACCTAAGTTTGAGGATTGCGCTCAAATCAAATGTCCTATAACCAAATTTCCACATGTAACTACTAGATTGTGATACAATACACTAATGGGTGAAGTTTGGTTGACTTCTGCGCAGCGGTTTGGGAGTGAACATCAAAATTACATTTCTCGGCCATATCGCATAGATCTCACTGTGAAAAGGCTTAAATGGCTTTTTTGACCTAAGTTTGAGGATTGCGCTCAAATCAAATGTCCTAGAACCAAATTTCCACATGTAACTACTAGATTGTGATAAAATACACTAATGGGTGAAGTTTGGTTGACTTCTGCGCAGCGGTTTGGGAGTTAACATCAAAATTACATTTCTCGGCCATATCGCATAGATCTCACTGTGAAAAGGCTTAAATGACTTTTTTAATTAAGTTTGATGATTGCGCTCAAACAAAATTTCCTAGAACAAAATTTTCAAATGTAACTACTAGATTGTGATACAATACACTATTGGGTGAAGTTTGGTTGACTTCTGCGCAGCGGTTTGGGAGTTAAAATCAAAATTACATTTCTCGGCCATATCGCATAGATCTCACTGTGAAAAGGCTTAAATGGCTTTTTTGACCTAAGTTTGAGGATTGCGCTCAAATCAAATGTCCTATAACCAAATTTCCACATGTAACTACTAGATTGTGATACAATACACTAATGGGTGAAGTTTGGTTGACTTCTGCGCAGCGGTTTGGGAGTTAACATCAAAATTACATTTCTCGGCCATATCGCATAGATCTCACTGTGAAAAGGCTTAAATGACTTTTTTAATTAAGTTTGATGATTGCGTTCAAACAAAATGTCCTAGAACAAAATTTTCAAATGTAACTACTAGATTGTGATACAATACACTATTGGGTGAAGTTTGGTTGACTTCTGCGCAGCGGTTTGGGAGTTAACATCAAAATTACATTTCTCGGCCATATCGCATAGATCTCACTGTGAAAAGGCTTAAATGGCTTTTTTGACCTAAGTTTGAGGATTGCGCTCAAATCAAATGTCCTAGAACCAAATTTCCACATGTAACTACTAGATTGTGATAAAATACACTAATGGGTGAAGTTTGGTTGACTTCTGCGCAGCGGTTTGGGAGTTAACATCAAAGTTACATTTCTCGGCCATATCGCATAGATCTCACTGTGAAAAGGCTTAAATGACTTTTTTAATTAAGTTTGATGATTGCGCTCAAACAAAATTTCCTAGAACAAAATTTTCAAATGTAACTACTAGATTGTGATACAATACACTATTGGGTGAAGTTTGGTTGACTTCTGCGCAGCGGTTTGGGAGTTAACATCAAAATTACATTTCTCGGCCATATCGCATAGATCTCACTGTGAAAAGGCTTAAATGACTTTTTTAATTAAGTTTGATGATTGCGTTCAAACAAAATGTCCTAGAACAAAATTTTCAAATGTAACTACTAGATTGTGATACAATACACTATTGGGTGAAGTTTGGTTGACTTCTGCGCAGCGGTTTGGGAGTTAACATCAAAATTACATTTCTCGGCCATATCGCATAGATCTCACTGTGAAAAGGCTTAAATGGCTTTTTTGACCTAAGTTTAAAGATTGCGCTCAAACCAAATGTCCTAGAACGAAATTTTCAAATGTAACTACTAGATTGTGATACAATACACTAATGGGTGAAGTTTGGTTGACTTCTGCGCAGCGGTTTGGGAGTTAACATCAAAATTACATTTCTCGGCCATATCGCATAGATCTCACTGTGAAAAGGCTTAAATGGCTTTTTTGACCTAAGTTTGAGGATTGCGCTCAAATCAAATGTCCTAGAACCAAATTTCCACATGTAACTACTAGATTGTGATACAATACACTAATGGGTGAAGTTTGGTTTACTTCTGCGCAGCGGTTTGGGAGTTAACATCAAAATTACATTTCTCGGCCATATCGCATAGATCTCACTGTGAAAAGGCTTAAATGGCTTTTTTGACCTAAGTTTAATAATTGCGCTCAAACCAAATGTCCTTGAACGAAATTTTCAAATGTAACTACTAGAATGTGATACAATACACTATTGGGTGAAGTTTGGTTGACTTCTGCGCAGCGGTTTGGGAGTTAACATCAAAATTACATTTCTCGGCCATATCGCATAGATCTCACTGTGAAAAGGCTTAAATGGCTTTTTTGACCTAAGTTTGAGGATTGCGCTCAAATCAAATGTCCTATAACCAAATTTCCACATGTAACTACTAGATTGTGATACAATACACTAATGGGTGAAGTTTGGTTGACTTCTGCGCAGCGGTTTGGAAGTTAACATCAAAATTACATTTCACGGCCATATCGCATAGATCTCACTGTGAAAAGGCTTAAATGGCTTTTTTGACCTAAGTTTGAGGATTGCGCTCAAACAAAATGTCCTAGAACAAAATTTTCAAATGTAACTACTAGATTGTGATACAATACACTATTGGGTGAAGTTTGGTTGACTTCTGCGCAGCGGTTTGGGAGTTAACATCAAAATTACATTTCTCGGCCATATCGCATAGATCTCACTGTGAAAAGGCTTAAATGACTTTTTTAATTAAGTTTGATGATTGCGTTCAAACAAAATGTCCTAGAACAAAATTTTCAAATGTAACTACTAGATTGTGATACAATACACTATTGGGTGAAGTTTGGTTGACTTCTGCGCAGCGGTTTGTGAGTTAACATCAAAATTACATTTCTCGGCCATATCGCATAGATCTCACTGTGAAAAGGCTTAAATGGCTTTTTTGACCTAAGTTTGAGGATTGCGCTCAAACCAAATGTCCTAGAACGAAATTTTCAAATGTAACTACTAGAATGTGATACAATACACTATTGGGTGAAGTTTGGTTGACTTCTGCGCAGCGGTTTGGGAGTTAACATCAAAATTACATTTCTCGGCCATATCGCATAGATCTCACTGTGAAAAGGCTTAAATGACTTTTTTAATTAAGTTTGATGATTGCGTTCAAACAAAATGTCCTAGAACAAAATTTTCAAATGTAACTACTAGATTGTGATACAATACACTATTGGGTGAAGTTTGGTTGACTTCTGCGCAGCGGTTTGGGAGTTAACATCAAAATTACATTTCTCGGCCATATCGCATAGATCTCACTGTGAAAAGGCTTAAATGGCTTTTTTGACCTAAGTTTGAGGATTGCGCTCAAATCAAATGTCCTAGAACCAAATTTCCACATGTAATTACTAGATTATGATACAATACACTAATGGGTGAAGTTTGGTTGACTTCTGCGCAGCGGTTTGGGAGTTAACATCAAAATTACATTTCTCGGCCATATCGCATAGATCTCACTGTGAAAAGGCTTAAATGACTTTTTTAATTAAGTTTAATGATTGCGCTCAAACAAAATGTCCTAGAACAAAATTTTCAAATGTAACTACTAGATTGTGATATAATACACTATTGGGTGAAGTTTAGTTGACTTCTGCGCAGCGGTTTGGGAGTTAACATCAAAATTACATTTCTCGGCCATATCGCATAGATCTCACTGTGAAAAGGCTTAAATGGCTTTTTTGAACTAAGTTTGAGGATTGCGCTCAAATCAAATGTCCTAGAACCAAATTTCCACATGTAACTACTAGATTGTGATACAATACACTAATGGTTGAAGTTTGGTTGACTTCTGCGCAGCGGTTTGGGAGTGAACATCAAAATTACATTTCTCGGCCATATCGCATAGATCTCACTGTGAAAAGGCTTAAATGACTTTTTTTAATTAAGTTTGAAGATTGCGCTCAAATCAAATGTCCTAGAACTAAATTTCCAAATGTAACTACTAGATTGTGATAAAATACACTATTGGGTGAAGTTTGGTTGACTTCTGCGCAGCGGTTTGGGAGTTAACATCAAAATTACATTTCTCGGCCATATCGCATAGATCTCACTGTGAAAAGGCTTAAATGGCTTTTTTGACCTAAGTTTGAGGATTGCTCTCAAATCAAATGTCCTATAACCAAATTTCCACATGTAACTACTAGATTGTGATACAATACACTAATGGGTGAAGTTTGGTTGACTTCTGCGCAGCGGTTTGGGAGTTAACATCAAAATTACATTTCTCGGCCATATCGCATAGATCTCACTGTGAAAAGGCTTAAATGACTTTTTTTAATTAAGTTTGATGATTGCGTTCAAACAAAATGTCCTAGAACAAAATTTTCAAATGTAACTACTAGATTGTGATACAATACACTATTGGGTGAAGTTTGGTTGACTTCTGCGCAGCGGTTTGGGAGTTAACATCAAAATTACATTTCTCGGCCATATCGCATAGATCTCACTGTGAAAAGGCTTAAATGGCTTTTTTGACCTAAGTTTGAGGATTGCGCTCAAATCAAATGTCCTAGAACCAAATTTCCACATGTAACTACTAGATTGTGATACAATACACTAATGGGTGAAGTTTGGTTTACTTCTGCGCAGCGGTTTGGGAGTTAACATCAAAATTACATTTCTCGGCCATATCGCATAGATCTCACTGTGAAAAGGCTTAAATGGCTTTTTTGACCTAAGTTTAATGATTGCGCTCAAACCAAATGTCCTAGAACGAAATTTTCAAATGTAACTACTAGAATGTGATACAATACACTATTGGGTGAAGTTTGGTTGACTTCTGCGCAGCGGTTTGGGAGTTAACATCAAAATTACATTTCTCGGCCATATCGCATAGATCTCATTGTGAAAAGGCTTAAATGGCTTTTTTGACCTAAGTTTGAGGATTGCGCTCAAACAAAATGTCCTAGAACAAAATTTTCAAATGTAACTACTAGATTGTGATACAATACACTATTGGGTGAAGTTTGGTTGACTTCTGCGCAGCGGTTTGGGAGTTAACATCAAAATTACATTTCTCGGCCATATCGCATAGATCTCACTGTGAAAAGGCTTAAATGACTTTTTTAATTAAGTTTGATGATTGCGTTCAAACAAAATGTCCTAGAACAAAATTTTCAAATGTAACTACTAGATTGTGATACAATACACTATTGGGTGAAGTTTGGTTGACTTCTGCGCAGCGGTTTGGGAGTTAACATCAAAATTACATTTCTTGGCCATATCGCATAGATCTCACTGTGAAAAGGCTTAAATGGCTTTTTTGACCTAAGTTTGAGGATTGCGCTCAAATCAAATGTCCTAGAACCAAATTTCCACATGTAACTACTAGATTGTGATACAATACACTAATGGGTGAAGTTTGGTTTACTTCTGCGCAGCGGTTTGGGAGTTAACATCAAAATTACATTTCTCGGCCATATCGCATAGATCTCACTGTGAAAAGGCTTAAATGGCTTTTTTGACCTAAGTTTAATAATTGCGCTCAAACCAAATGTCCTTGAACGAAATTTTAAAATGTAACTACTAGAATGTGATACAATACACTATTGGGTGAAATTTGGTTGACTTCTGCGCAGCGGTTTGGGAGTTAACATCAAAATTACATTTCTCGGCCATATCGCATAGATCTCACTGTGAAAAGGCTTAAATGGCTTTTTTGACCTAAGTTTGAGGATTGCGCTCAAATCAAATGTCCTAGAACCAAATTTTCAAATGTAACTACTAGATTGTGATACAATACACTATTGGGTGAAGTTTGGTTGACTTCTGCGCAGCGGTTTGGGAGTTAACATCAAAATTACATTTCTCGGCCATATCGCATAGATCTCACTGTGAAAAGGCTTAAATGGCTTTTTTGACCTAAGTTTAATGATTGCGCTCAAACCAAATGTCCTAGAACGAAATTTTCAAATGTAACTACTAGAATGTGATACAATACACTATTGGGTGAAGTTTGGTTGACTTCTGCGCAGCGGTTTGGGAGTTAACATCAAAATTACATTTCTCGGCCATATCGCATAGATCTCATTGTGAAAAGGCTTAAATGGCTTTTTTGACCTAAATTTGAGGATTGCGCTCAAACAAAATGTCCTAGAACAAAATTTTCAAATGTAACTACTAGATTGTGATACAATACACTATTGGGTGAAGTTTGGTTGACTTCTGCGCAGCGGTTTGGGAGTTAACATCAAAATTACATTTCTCGGCCATATCGCATAGATCTCACTGTGAAAAGGCTTAAATGACTTTTTTAATTAAGTTTGATGATTGCGTTCAAACAAAATGTCCTAGAACAAAATTTTCAAATGTAACTACTAGATTGTGATACAATACACTATTGGGTGAAGTTTGGTTGACTTCTGCGCAGCGGTTTGGGAGTTAACATCAAAATTACATTTCTCGGCCATATCGCATAGATCTCACTGTGAAAAGGCTTAAATGGCTTTTTTGACCTAAGTTTGAGGATTGCGCTCAAATCAAATGTCCTAGAACCAAATTTCCACATGTAACTACTAGATTGTGATACAATACACTAATGGGTGAAGTTTGGTTTACTTCTGCGCAGCGGTTTGGGAGTTAACATCAAAATTACATTTCTCGGCCATATCGCATAGATCTCACTGTGAAAAGGCTTAAATGGCTTTTTTGACCTAAGTTTAATAATTGCGCTCAAACCAAATGTCCTTGAACGAAATTTTAAAATGTAACTACTAGAATGTGATACAATACACTATTGGGTGAAGTTTGGTTGACTTCTGCGCAGCGGTTTGGGAGTTAACATCAAAATTACATTTCTCGGCCATATCGCATAGATCTCACTGTGAAAAGGCTTAAATGGCTTTTTTGACCTAAGTTTGAGGATTGCGCTCAAATCAAATGTCCTAGAACCAAATTTCCACATGTAACTACTAGATTGTGATACAATACACTAATGGGTGAAGTTTGGTTGACTTCTGCGCAGCGGTTTGGGAGTTAACATCAAAATTACATTTCTCGGCCATATCGCATAGATCTCACTGTGAAAAGGCTTAAATGGCTTTTTTGACCTAAGTTTGAGGATTGCGCTCAAATCAAATGTCCTATAACCAAATTTCCACATGTAACTACTAGATTGTGATACAATACACTAATGGGTGAAGTTTGGTTGACTTCTGCGCAGCGGTTTGGGAGTTAACATCAAAATTACATTTCTCGGCCATATCGCATAGATCTCACTGTGAAAAGGCTTAAATGACTTTTTTAATTAAGTTTGATGATTGCGCTCAAATCAAATGTCCTAGAACCAAATTTCCACATGTAACTACTAGATTGTGATACAATACACTAATGGGTGAAGTTTGGTTTACTTCTGCGCAGCGGTTTGGGAGTTAACATCAAAATTACATTTCTCGGCCATATCGCATAGATCTCACTGTGAAAAGGCTTAAATGGCTTTTTTGACCTAAGTTTAATAATTGCGCTCAAACCAAATGTCCTAGAACGAAATTTTAAAATGTAACTACTAGAATGTGATACAATACACTATTGGGTGAAGTTTGGTTGACTTCTGCGCAGCGGTTTGGGAGTTAACATCAAAATTACATTTCTCGGCCATATCGCATAGATCTCACTGTGAAAAGGCTTAAATGGCTTTTTTGACCTAAGTTTGAGGATTGCGCTCAAATCAAATGTCCTAGAACCAAATTTCCACATGTAACTACTAGATTGTGATACAATACACTAATGGGTGAAGTTTGGTTGACTTCTGCGCAGCGGTTTGGGAGTTAACATCAAAATTACATTTCTCGGCCATATCGCATAGATCTCACTGTGAAAAGGCTTAAATGACTTTTTTAATTAAGTTTGATGATTGCGCTCAAACAAAATGTCCTAGAACAAAATTTTCAAATGTAACTACTAGATTGTGATACAATACACTATTGGGTGAAGTTTGGTTGACTTCTGCGCAGCGGTTTGGGAGTTAACATCAAAATTACATTTCTCGGCCATATCGCATAGATCTCACTGTGAAAAGGCTTAAATGACTTTTTTAATTAAGTTTGATGATTGCGTTTAAACAAAATGTCCTAGAACAAAATTTTCAAATGTAACTACTAGATTGTGATACAATACACTATTGGGTGAAGTTTGGTTGACTTCTGCGCAGCGGTTTGGGAGTTAACATCAAAATTACATTTCTCGGCCATATCGCATAGATCTCACTGTGAAAAGGCTTAAATGACTTTTTTAATTAAGTTTGATGATTGCGCTCAAATCAAATGTCCTAGAACCAAATTTCCACATGTAACTACTAGATTGTGATACAATACACTAATGGGTGAAGTTTGGTTTACTTCTGCGCAGCGGTTTGGGAGTTAACATCAAAATTACATTTCTCGGCCATATCGCATAGATCTCACTGTGAAAAGGCTTAAATGGCTTTTTTGACCTAAGTTTAATAATTGCGCTCAAACCAAATGTCCTAGAACGAAATTTTAAAATGTAACTACTAGAATGTGATACAATACACTATTGGGTGAAGTTTGGTTGACTTCTGCGCAGCGGTTTGGGAGTTAACATCAAAATTACATTTCTCGGCCATATCGCATAGATCTCACTGTGAAAAGGCTTAAATGGCTTTTTTGACCTAAGTTTGAGGATTGCGCTCAAATCAAATGTCCTAGAACCAAATTTCCACATGTAACTACTAGATTGTGATACAATACACTAATGGGTGAAGTTTGGTTGACTTCTGCGCAGCGGTTTGGGAGTTAACATCAAAATTACATTTCTCGGCCATATCGCATAGATCTCACTGTGAAAAGGCTTAAATGACTTTTTTAATTAAGTTTGATGATTGCGCTCAAACAAAATTTCCTAGAACAAAATTTTCAAATGTAACTACTAGATTGTGATACAATACACTATTGGGTGAAGTTTGGTTGACTTCTGCGCAGCGGTTTGGGAGTTAACATCAAAATTACATTTCTCGGCCATATCGCATAGATCTCACTGTGAAAAGGCTTAAATGACTTTTTTAATTAAGTTTGATGATTGCGTTTAAACAAAATGTCCTAGAACAAAATTTTCAAATGTAACTACTAGATTGTGATACAATACACTATTGGGTGAAGTTTGGTTGACTTCTGCGCAGCGGTTTGGGAGTTAACATCAAAATTACATTTCTCGGCCATATCGCATAGATCTCACTGTGAAAAGGCTTAAATGGCTTTTTTGACCTAAGTTTAAAGATTGCGCTCAAACCAAATGTCCTAGAACGAAATTTTCAAATGTAACTACTAGATTGTGATACAATACACTAATGGGTGAAGTTTGGTTGACTTCTGCGCAGCGGTTTGGGAGTTAACATCAAAATTACATTTCTCGGCCATATCGCATAGATCTCACTGTGAAAAGGCTTAAATGGCTTTTTTGACCTAAGTTTGAGGATTGCGCTCAAATCAAATGTCCTATAACCAAATTTCCACATGTAACTACTAGATTGTGATACAATACACTAATGGGTGAAGTTTGGTTGACTTCTGCGCAGCGGTTTGGGAGTGAACATCAAAATTACATTTCTCGGCCATATCGCATAGATCTCCCTGTGAAAAGGCTTAAATGACTTTTTTAATTAAGTTTGATGATTGCGCTCAAACAAAATTTCCTAAAACAAAATTTTCAAATGTAACTACTAGATTGTGATACAATACACTATTGGGTGAAGTTTGGTTGACTTCTGCGCAGCGGTTTGGGAGTTAACATCAAAATTACATTTCTCGGCCATGTCGCATAGATCTCACTGTGAAAAGGCTTAAATGGCTTTTTTGACCTAAGTTTGAGGATTGCGCTCAAATCAAATGTCCTAGAACCAAATTTCCACATGTAACTACTAGATTGTGATACAATACACTAATGGGTGAAGTTTGGTTTACTTCTGCGCAGCGGTTTGGGAGTTAACATCAAAATTACATTTCTCGGCCATATCGCATAGATCTCACTGTGAAAAGGCTTAAATGGCTTTTTTGACCTAAGTTTAATAATTGCGCTCAAACCAAATGTCCTTGAACGAAATTTTAAAATGTAACTACTAGAATGTGATACAATACACTATTGGGTGAAGTTTGGTTGACTTCTGCGCAGCGGTTTGGGAGTTAACATCAAAATTACATTTCTCGGCCATATCGCATAGATCTCACTGTGAAAAGGCTTAAATGGCTTTTTTGACCTAAGTTTGAGGATTGCGCTCAAATCAAATGTCCTAGAACCAAATTTCCACATGTAACTACTAGATTGTGATACAATACACTAATGGGTGAAGTTTGGTTGACTTCTGCGCAGCGGTTTGGGAGTTAACATCAAAATTACATTTCTCGGCCATATCGCATAGATCTCACTGTGAAAAGGCTTAAATGGCTTTTTTGACCTAAGTTTGAGGATTGCGCTCAAACAAAATGTCCTAGAACAAAATTTTCAAATGTAACTACTAGATTGTGATACAATACACTATTGGGTGAAGTTTGGTTGACTTCTGCGCAGCGGTTTGGGAGTTAACATCAAAATTACATTTCTCGGCCATATCGCATAGATCTCACTGTGAAAAGGCTTAAATGACTTTTTTAATTAAGTTTGATGATTGCGTTCAAACAAAATGTCCTAGAACAAAATTTTCAAATATAACTACTAGATTGTGATACAATACACTATTGGGTGAAGTTTGGTTGACTTCTGCGCAGCGGTTTGGGAGTTAACATCAAAATTACATTTCTCGGCCATATCGCTTAGATCTCACTGTGAAAAGGCTTAAATGGCTTTTTTGACCTAAGTTTGAGGATTGCGCTCAAACCAAATGTCCTAGAACGAAATTTTTAAATGTAACTACTAGAATGTGATACAATACACTATTGGGTGAAGTTTGGTTGACTTCTGCGCAGCGGTTTGGGAGTTAACATCAAAATTACATTTCTCGGCCATATCGCATAGATCTCACTGTGAAAAGGCTTAAATGGCTTTTTTGACCTAAGTTTGAGGATTGCGCTCAAATCAAATGTCCTATAACCAAATTTCCACATGTAACTACTAGATTGTGATACAATTCACTAATGGGTGAAGTTTGGTTGACTTCTGCGCAGCGGTTTGGGAGTTAACATCAAAATTACATTTCTCGGCCATATCGCATAGATCTCACTGTGAAAAGGCTTAAATGACTTTTTTAATTAAGTTTGATGATTGCGCTCAAACAAAATTTCCTAGAACAAAATTTTCAAATGTAACTACTAGATTGTGATACAATACACTATTGGGTGAAGTTTGGTTGACTTCTGCGCAGCGGTTTGGGAGTTAACATCAAAATTACATTTCTCGGCCATATCGCATAGACCTCACTGTGAAAAGGCTTAAATGACTTTTTTAATTAAGTTTGATGATTGCGTTCAAACAAAATGTCCTAGAACAAAATTTTCAAATGTAACTACTAGATTGTGATACAATACACTATTGGGTGAAGTTTGGTTGACTTCTGCGCAGCGGTTTGGGAGTTAACATCAAAATTACATTTCTCGGCCATATCGCATAGATCTCACTGTGAAAAGGCTTAAATGGCTTTTTTGACCTAAGTTTAAAGATTGCGCTCAAACCAAATGTCCTAGAACGAAATTTTCAAATGTAACTACTAGATTGTGATACAATACACTAATGGGTGAAGTTTGGTTGACTTCTGCGCAGCGGTTTGGGAGTTAACATCAAAATTACATTTCTCGGCCATATCGCATAGATCTCACTGTGAAAAGGCTTAAATGGCTTTTTTGACCTAAGTTTGAGGATTGCGCTCAAATCAAATGTCCTAGAACCAAATTTCCACATGTAACTACTAGATTGTGATACAATACACTAATGGGTGAAGTTTGGTTTACTTCTGCGCAGCGGTTTGGGAGTTAACATCAAAATTACATTTCTCGGCCATATCGCATAGATCTCACTGTGAAAAGGCTTAAATGGCTTTTTTGACCTAAGTTTAATAATTGCGCTCAAACCAAATGTCCTTGAACGAAATTTTAAAATGTAACTACTAGAATGTGATACAATACACTATTGGGTGAAATTTGGTTGACTTCTGCGCAGCGGTTTGGGAGTTAACATCAAAATTACATTTCTCGGCCATATCGCATAGATCTCACTGTGAAAAGGCTTAAATGGCTTTTTTGACCTAAGTTTGAGGATTGCGCTCAAATCAAATGTCCTAGAACCAAATTTTCAAATGTAACTACTAGATTGTGATACAATACACTATTGGGTGAAGTTTGGTTGACTTCTGCGCAGCGGTTTGGGAGTTAACATCAAAATTACATTTCTCGGCCATATCGCATAGATCTCACTGTGAAAAGGCTTAAATGGCTTTTTTGACCTAAGTTTAATGATTGCGCTCAAACCAAATGTCCAAGAACGAAATTTTCAAATGTAACTACTAGAATGTGATACAATACACTATTGGGTGAAGTTTGGTTGACTTCTGCGCAGCGGTTTGGGAGTTAACATCAAAATTACATTTCTCGGCCATATCGCATAGATCTCATTGTGAAAAGGCTTAAATGGCTTTTTTGACCTAAGTTTGAGGATTGCGCTCAAACAAAATGTCCTAGAACAAAATTTTCAAATGTAACTACTAGATTGTGATACAATACACTATTGGGTGAAGTTTGGTTGACTTCTGCGCAGCGGTTTGGGAGTTAACATCAAAATTACATTTCTCGGCCATATCGCATAGATCTCACTGTGAAAAGGCTTAAATGACTTTTTTAATTAAGTTTGATGATTGCGTTCAAACAAAATGTCCTAGAACAAAATTTTCAAATGTAACTACTAGATTGTGATACAATACACTATTGGGTGAAGTTTGGTTGACTTCTGCGCAGCGGTTTGGGAGTTAACATCAAAATTACATTTCTCGGCCATATCGCATAGATCTCACTGTGAAAAGGCTTAAATGGCTTTTTTGACCTAAGTTTGAGGATTGCGCTCAAATCAAATGTCCTAGAACCAAATTTCCACATGTAACTACTAGATTGTGATACAATACACTAATGGGTGAAGTTTGGTTTACTTCTGCGCAGCGGTTTGGGAGTTAACATCAAAATTACATTTCTCGGCCATATCGCATAGATCTCACTGTGAAAAGGCTTAAATGGCTTTTTTGACCTAAGTTTAATAATTGCGCTCAAACCAAATGTCCTTGAACGAAATTTTAAAATGTAACTACTAGAATGTGATACAATACACTATTGGGTGAAGTTTGGTTGACTTCTGCGCAGCGGTTTGGGAGTTAACATCAAAATTACATTTCTCGGCCATATCGCATAGATCTCACTGTGAAAAGGCTTAAATGGCTTTTTTGACCTAAGTTTGAGGATTGCGCTCAAATCAAATGTCCTAGAACCAAATTTCCACATGTAACTACTAGATTGTGATACAATACACTAATGGGTGAAGTTTGGTTGACTTCTGCGCAGCGGTTTGGGAGTTAACATCAAAATTACATTTCTCGGCCATATCGCATAGATCTCACTGTGAAAAGGCTTAAATGGCTTTTTTGACCTAAGTTTGAGGATTGCGCTCAAATCAAATGTCCTATAACCAAATTTCCACATGTAACTACTAGATTGTGATACAATACACTAATGGGTGAAGTTTGGTTGACTTCTGCGCAGCGGTTTGGGAGTTAACATCAAAATTACATTTCTCGGCCATATCGCATAGATCTCACTGTGAAAAGGCTTAAATGACTTTTTTAATTAAGTTTGATGATTGCGCTCAAATCAAATGTCCTAGAACCAAATTTCCACATGTAACTACTAGATTGTGATACAATACACTAATGGGTGAAGTTTGGTTTACTTCTGCGCAGCGGTTTGGGAGTTAACATCAAAATTACATTTCTCGGCCATATCGCATAGATCTCACTGTGAAAAGGCTTAAATGGCTTTTTTGACCTAAGTTTAATAATTGCGCTCAAACCAAATGTCCTAGAACGAAATTTTAAAATGTAACTACTAGAATGTGATACAATACACTATTGGGTGAAGTTTGGTTGACTTCTGCGCAGCGGTTTGGGAGTTAACATCAAAATTACATTTCTCGGCCATATCGCATAGATCTCACTGTGAAAAGGCTTAAATGGCTTTTTTGACCTAAGTTTGAGGATTGCGCTCAAATCAAATGTCCTATAACCAAATTTCCACATGTAACTACTAGATTGTGATACAATACACTAATGGGTGAAGTTTGGTTGACTTCTGCGCAGCGGTTTGGGAGTTAACATCAAAATTACATTATTCGGCCATATCGCATAGATCTCACTGTGAAAAGGCTTAAATGACTTTTTTAATTAAGTTTGATGATTGCGCTCAAACAAAATTTCCTAGAACAAAATTTTCAAATGTAACTACTAGATTGTGATACAATACACTATTGGGTGAAGTTTGGTTGACTTCTGCGCAGCGGTTTGGGAGTTAACATCAAAATTACATTTCTCGGCCATATCGCATAGATCTCACTGTGAAAAGGCTTAAATGACTTTTTTAATTAAGTTTGATGATTGCGTTTAAACAAAATTTCCTAGAACAAAATTTTCAAATGTAACTACTAGATTGTGATACAATACACTATTGGGTGAAGTTTGGTTGACTTCTGCGCAGCGGTTTGGGAGTTAACATCAAAATTACATTTCTCGGCCATATCGCATAGATCTCACTGTGAAAAGGCTTAAATGGCTTTTTTGACCTAAGTTTAAAGATTGCGCTCAAACCAAATGTCCTAGAACGAAATTTTCAAATGTAACTACTAGATTGTGATACAATACACTAATGGGTGAAGTTTGGTTGACTTCTGCGCAGCGGTTTGGGAGTTAACATCAAAATTACATTTCTCGGCCATATCGCATAGATCTCACTGTGAAAAGGCTTAAATGGCTTTTTTGACCTAAGTTTGAGGATTGCGCTCAAATCAAATGTCCTATAACCAAATTTCCACATGTAACTACTAGATTGTGATACAATACACTAATGGGTGAAGTTTGGTTGACTTCTGCGCAGCGGTTTGGGAGTGAATATCAAAATTACATTTCTCGGCCATATCGCATAGATCTCCCTGTGAAAAGGCTTAAATGACTTTTTTAATTAAGTTTGATGATTGCGCTCAAACAAAATTTCCTAAAACAAAATTTTCAAATGTAACTACTAGATTGTGATACAATACACTATTGGGTGAAGTTTGGTTGACTTCTGCGCAGCGGTTTGGGAGTTAACATCAAAATTACATTTCTCGGCCATATCGCATAGATCTCATTGTGAAAAGGCTTAAATGGCTTTTTTGACCTAAGTTTGAGGATTGCGCTCAAACAAAATGTCCTAGAACAAAATTTTCAAATGTAACTACTAGATTGTGATACAATACACTATTGGGTGAAGTTTGGTTGACTTCTGCGCAGCGGTTTGGGAGTTAACATCAAAATTACATTTCTCGGCCATATCGCATAGATCTCACTGTGAAAAGGCTTAAATGACTTTTTTAATTAAGTTTGATTATTGCGTTCAAACAAAATGTCCTAGAACAAAATTTTCAAATGTAACTACTAGATTGTGATACAATACACTATTGGGTGAAGTTTGGTTGACTTCTGCGCAGCGGTTTGGGAGTTAACATCAAAATTACATTTCTCGGCCATATCGCATAGATCTCACTGTGAAAAGGCTTAAATGGCTTTTTTGACCTAAGTTTGAGGATTGCGCTCAAATCAAATGTCCTAGAACCAAATTTCCACATGTAACTACTAGATTGTGATACAATACACTAATGGGTGAAGTTTGGTTTACTTCTGCGCAGCGGTTTGGGAGTTAACATCAAAATTACATTTCTCGGCCATATCGCATAGATCTCACTGTGAAAAGGCTTAAATGGCTTTTTTGACCTAAGTTTAATAATTGCGCTCAAACCAAATGTCCTTGAACGAAATTTTAAAATGTAACTACTAGAATGTGATACAATACACTATTGGGTGAAGTTTGGTTGACTTCTGCGCAGCGGTTTGGGAGTTAACATCAAAATTACATTTCTCGGCCATATCGCATAGATCTCACTGTGAAAAGGCTTAAATGGCTTTTTTGACCTAAGTTTGAGGATTGCGCTCAAATCAAATGTCCTAGAACCAAATTTCCACATGTAACTACTAGATTGTGATACAATACACTAATGGGTGAAGTTTGGTTGACTTCTGCGCAGCGGTTTGGGAGTTAACATCAAAATTACATTTCTCGGCCATATCGCATAGATCTCACTGTGAAAAGGCTTAAATGGCTTTTTTGACCTAAGTTTGAGGATTGCGCTCAAACAAAATGTCCTAGAACAAAATTTTCAAATGTAACTACTAGATTGTGATACAATACACTATTGGGTGAAGTTTGGTTGACTTCTGCGCAGCGGTTTGGGAGTTAACATCAAAATTACATTTCTCGGCCATATCGCATAGATCTCACTGTGAAAAGGCTTAAATGACTTTTTTAATTAAGTTTGATGATTGCGTTCAAACAAAATGTCCTAGAACAAAATTTTCAAATATAACTACTAGATTGTGATACAATACACTATTGGGTGAAGTTTGGTTGACTTCTGCGCAGCGGTTTGGGAGTTAACATCAAAATTACATTTCTCGGCCATATCGCTTAGATCTCACTGTGAAAAGGCTTAAATGGCTTTTTTGACCTAAGTTTGAGGATTGCGCTCAAACCAAATGTCCTAGAACGAAATTTTTAAATGTAACTACTAGAATGTGATACAATACACTATTGGGTGAAGTTTGGTTGACTTCTGCGCAGCGGTTTGGGAGTTAACATCAAAATTACATTTCTCGGCCATATCGCATAGATCTCACTGTGAAAAGGCTTAAATGGCTTTTTTGACCTAAGTTTGAGGATTGCGCTCAAATCAAATGTCCTATAACCAAATTTCCACATGTAACTACTAGATTGTGATACAATTCACTAATGGGTGAAGTTTGGTTGACTTCTGCGCAGCGGTTTGGGAGTTAACATCAAAATTACATTTCTCGGCCATATCGCATAGATCTCACTGTGAAAAGGCTTAAATGACTTTTTTAATTAAGTTTGATGATTGCGCTCAAACAAAATTTCCTAGAACAAAATTTTCAAATGTAACTACTAGATTGTGATACAATACACTATTGGGTGAAGTTTGGTTGACTTCTGCGCAGCGGTTTGGGAGTTAACATCAAAATTACATTTCTCGGCCATATCGCATAGACCTCACTGTGAAAAGGCTTAAATGACTTTTTTAATTAAGTTTGATGATTGCATTCAAACAAAATGTCCTAGAACAAAATTTTCAAATGTAACTACTAGATTGTGATACAATACACTATTGGGTGAAGTTTGGTTGACTTCTGCGCAGCGGTTTGGGAGTTAACATCAAAATTACATTTCTCGGCCATATCGCATAGATCTCACTGTGAAAAGGCTTAAATGGCTTTTTTGACCTAAGTTTAAAGATTGCGCTCAAACCAAATGTCCTAGAACGAAATTTCCAAATGTAACTACTAGATTGTGATACAATACACTAATGGGTGAAGTTTGGTTGACTTCTGCGCAGCGGTTTGGGAGTTAACATCAAAATTACATTTCTCGGCCATATCGCATAGATCTCACTGTGAAAAGGCTTAAATGACTCTTTTAATTAAGTTTGATGATTGCGTTCAAACAAAATGTCCTAGAACAAAATTTTCAAATGTAACTACTAGATTGTGATACAATACACTATTGGGTGAAGTTTGGTTGACTTCTGCGCAGCTTTTTGGGAGTTAACATCAAAATTACATTTCTCGGCCATATCGCATAGATCTCACTGTGAAAAGGCTTAAATGGCTTTTTTGACCTAAGTTTGAGGATTGCGCTCAAATCAAATGTCCTAGAACCAAATTTCCACATGTAACTACTAGATTGTGATAAAATACACTAATGGGTGAAGTTTGGTTGACTTCTGCGCAGCGGTTTGGGAGTTAACATCAAAATTACATTTCTCGGCCATATCGCATAGATCTCACTGTGAAAAGGCTTAAATGACTTTTTTAATTAAGTTTGATGATTGCGCTCAAACAAAATTTCCTAGAACAAAATTTTCAAATGTAACTACTAGATTGTGATACAATACACTATTGGGTGAAGTTTGGTTGACTTCTGCGCAGCGGTTTGGGAGTTAACATCAAAATTACATTTCTCGGCCATATCGCATAGATCTCACTGTGAAAAGGCTTAAATGACTTTTTTAATTAAGTTTGATGATTGCGTTCAAACAAAATGTCCTAGAACAAAATTTTCAAATGTAACTACTAGATTGTGATACAATACACTATTGGGTGAAGTTTGGTTGACTTCTGCGCAGCGGTTTGGGAGTTAACATCAAAATTACATTTCTCGGCCATATCGCATAGATCTCACTGTGAAAAGGCTTAAATGGCTTTTTTGACCTAAGTTTAAAGATTGCGCTGAAACCAAATGTCCTAGAACGAAATTTTCAAATGTAACTACTAGATTGTGATACAATACACTAATGGGTGAAGTTTGGTTGACTTCTGCGCAGCGGTTTGGGAGTTAACATCAAAATTACATTTCTCGGCCATATCGCATAGATCTCACTGTGAAAAGGCTTAAATGGCTTTTTTGACCTAAGTTTGAGGATTGCGCTCAAATCAAATGTCCTATAACCAAATTTCCACATGTAACTACTAGATTGTGATACAATACACTAATGGGTGAAGTTTGGTTGTCTTCTGCGCAGCGGTTTGGGAGTGAACATCAAAATTACATTTCTCGGCCATATCGCATATATCTCACTGTGAAAAGGCTTAAATGACTTTTTTAATTAAGTTTGATGATTGCGCTCAAACAAAATTTCCTAAAACAAAATTTTCAAATGTAACTACTAGATTGTGATACAATACACTATTGGGTGAAGTTTGGTTGACTTCTGCGCAGCGGTTTGGGAGTTAACATCAAAATTACATTTCTCGGCCATATCGCATAGATCTCACTGTGAAAAGGCTTAAATGACTTTTTTAATTAAGTTTGATGATTGCGTTCAAACAAAATGTCCTAGAACAAAATTTTCAAATGTAACTACTAGATTGTGATACAATACACTATTGGGTGAAGTTTGGTTGACTTCTGCGCAGCGGTTTGGTAGTTAACATCAAAATTACATTTCTCGGCCATATCGCATAGATCTCACTGTGAAAAGGCTTAAATGACTTTTTTAATTAAGTTTAATGATTGCGCTCAAACCAAATGTCCTAGAACGAAATTTTCAAATGTAACTACTAGAATGTGATACAATACACTATTGGGTGAAGTTTAGTTGACTTCTGCGCAGCGGTTTGGGAGTTAACATCAAAATTACATTTCTCGGCCATATCGCATAGATCTCACTGTGAAAAGGCTTAAATGGCTTTTTTGACCTAAGTTTGAGGATTGCGCTCAAATCAAATGTCCTATAACCAAATTTCCACATGTAACTACTAGATTGTGATACAATACACTAATGGGTGAAGTTTGGTTGACTTCTGCGCAGCGGTTTGGGAGTTAACATCAAAATTACATTTCTCGGCCATATCGCATAGATCTCACTGTGAAAAGGCTTAAATGACTTTTTTAATTAAGTTTGATGAATGCATTCAAACAAAATGTCCTAGAACAAAATTTTCAAATGTAACTACTAGATTGTGATACAATACACTATTGGGTGAAGTTTGGTTGACTTCTGCGCAGCGGTTTGGGAGTTAACATCAAAATTACATTTCTCGGCCATATCGCATAGATCTCACTGTGAAAAGGCTTAAATGGCTTTTTTGACCTAAGTTTGAGGATTGCGCTCAAATCAAATGTCCTAGAACCAAATTTCCACATGTAACTACTAGATTGTGATACAATACACTAATGGGTGAAGTTTGGTTTACTTCTGCGCAGCGGTTTGGGAGTTAACATCAAAATTACATTTCTCGGCCATATCGCATAGATCTCACTGTGAAAAGGCTTAAATGGCTTTTTTGACCTAAGTTTAATAATTGCGCTCAAACCAAATGTCCTAGAACGAAATTTTAAAATGTAACTACTAGAATGTGATACAATACACTATTGGGTGAAGTTTGGTTGACTTCTGCGCAGCGGTTTGGGAGTTAACATCAAAATTACATTTCTCGGCCATATCGCATAGATCTCACTGTGAAAAGGCTTAAATGGCTTTTTTGACCTAAGTTTGAGGATTGCGCTCAAATCAAATGTCCTAGAACCAAATTTCCACATGTAACTACTAGATTGTGATACAATACACTAATGGGTGAAGTTTGGTTGACTTTTGCGCAGCGGTTTGGGAGTTAACATCAAAATTACATTTCTCGGCCATATCGCATAGATCTCACTGTGAAAAGGCTTAAATGGCTTTTTTGACCTAAGTTTGAGGATTGCGCTAAAATCAAATGTCCTAGAACCAAATTTCCACATGTAACTACTAGATTGTGATACAATACACTAATGGGTGAAGTTTGGTTTACTTCTGCGCAGCGGTTTGGGAGTTAACATCAAAATTACATTTCTCGGCCATATCGCATAGATCTCACTGTGAAAAGGCTTAAATGGCTTTTTTGACCTAAGTTTAATAATTGCGCTCAAACCAAATGTCCTAGAACGAAATTTTCAAATGTAACTACTAGAATGTGATACAATACACTATTGGGTGAAGTTTGGTTGACTTCTGCGCAGCGGTTTGGGAGTTAACATCAAAATTACATTTCTCGGCCATATCGCATAGATCTCACTGTGAAAAGGCTTAAATGGCTTTTTTGACCTAAGTTTGAGGATTGCGCTCAAATCAAATGTCCTAGAACCAAATTTCCACATGTAACTACTAGATTGTGATACAATACACTAATGGGTGAAGTTTGGTTTACTTCTGCGCAGCGGTTTGGGAGTTAACATCAAAATTACATTTCTCGGCCATATCGCATAGATCTCACTGTGAAAAGGCTTAAATGGCTTTTTTGACCTAAGTTTAATAATTGCGCTCAAACCAAATGTCCTTGAACGAAATTTTCAAATGTAACTACTAGAATGTGATACAATACACTATTGGGTGAAGTTTGGTTGACTTCTGCGCAGCGGTTTGGGAGTTAACATCAAAATTACATTTCTCGGCCATATCGCATAGATCTCACTGTGAAAAGGCTTAAATGGCTTTTTTGACCTAAGTTTGAGGATTGCGCTCAAATCAAATGTCCTATAACCAAATTTCCACATGTAACTACTAGATTGTGATACAATACACTAATGGGTGAAGTTTGGTTGACTTCTGCGCAGCGGTTTGGAAGTTAACATCAAAATTACATTTCACGGCCATATCGCATAGATCTCACTGTGAAAAGGCTTAAATGGCTTTTTTGACCTAAGTTTGAGGATTGCGCTCAAACAAAATGTCCTAGAACAAAATTTTCAAATGTAACTACTAGATTGTGATACAATACACTATTGGGTGAAGTTTGGTTGACTTCTGCGCAGCGGTTTGGGAGTTAACATCAAAATTACATTTCTCGGCCATATCGCATAGATCTCACTGTGAAAAGGCTTAAATGACTTTTTTAATTAAGTTTGATGATTGCGTTCAAACAAAATGTCCTAGAACAAAATTTTCAAATGTAACTACTAGATTGTGATACAATACACTATTGGGTGAAGTTTGGTTGACTTCTGCGCAGCGGTTTGGGAGTTAACATCAAAATTACATTTCTCGGCCATATCGCATAGATCTCACTGTGAAAAGGCTTAAATGGCTTTTTTGACCTAAGTTTGAGGATTGCGCTCAAACCAAATGTCCTAGAACGAAATTTTCAAATGTAACTACTAGAATGTGATACAATACACTATTGGGTGAAGTTTGGTTGACTTCTGCGCAGCGGTTTGGGAGTTAACATCAAAATTACATTTCTCGGCCATATCGCATAGATCTCACTGTGAAAAGGCTTAAATGACTTTTTTAATTAAGTTTGATTATTGCGCTCAAACAAAATTTCCTAAAACAAAATTTTCAAATGTAACTACTAGATTGTGATACAATACACTATTGGGTGAAGTTTGGTTGACTTCTGCGCAGCGGTTTGGGAGTGAACATCAAAATTACATTTCTCGGCCATATCGCATAGATCTCACTGTGAAAAGGCTTAAATGACTTTTTTTAATTAAGTTTGAAGATTGCGCTCAAATCAAATGTCCTAGAACTAAATTTCCAAATGTAACTACTAGATTGTGATAAAATACACTATTGGGTGAAGTTTGGTTGACTTCTGCGCAGCGGTTTGGGAGTTAACATCAAAATTACATTTCTCGGCCATATCGCATAGATCTCACTGTGAAAAGGCTTAAATGGCTTTTTTGACCTAAGTTTGAGGATTGCGCTCAAATCAAATGTCCTATAACCAAATTTCCACATGTAACTACTAGATTGTGATACAATACACTAATGGGTGAAGTTTGGTTGACTTCTGCGCAGCGGTTTGGGAGTTAACATCAAAATTACATTTCTCGGCCATATCGCATAGATCTCACTGTGAAAAGGCTTAAATGACTTTTTTTAATTAAGTTTGATGATTGCGTTCAAACAAAATGTCCTAGAACAAAATTTTCAAATGTAACTACTAGATTGTGATACAATACACTATTGGGTGAAGTTTGGTTGACTTCTGCGCAGCGGTTTGGGAGTTAACATCAAAATTACATTTCTCGGCCATATCGCATAGATCTCACTGTGAAAAGGCTTAAATGGCTTTTTTGACCTAAGTTTGAGGATTGCGCTCAAATCAAATGTCCTAGAACCAAATTTCCACATGTAACTACTAGATTGTGATACAATACACTAATGGGTGAAGTTTGGTTTACTTCTGCGCAGCGGTTTGGGAGTTAACATCAAAATTACATTTCTCGGCCATATCGCATAGATCTCACTGTGAAAAGGCTTAAATGGCTTTTTTGACCTAAGTTTAATGATTGCGCTCAAACCAAATGTCCTAGAACGAAATTTTCAAATGTAACTACTAGAATGTGATACAATACACTATTGGGTGAAGTTTGGTTGACTTCTGCGCAGCGGTTTGGGAGTTAACATCAAAATTACATTTCTCGGCCATATCGCATAGATCTCATTGTGAAAAGGCTTAAATGGCTTTTTTGACCTAAGTTTGAGGATTGCGCTCAAACAAAATGTCCTAGAACAAAATTTTCAAATGTAACTACTAGATTGTGATACAATACACTATTGGGTGAAGTTTGGTTGACTTCTGCGCAGCGGTTTGGGAGTTAACATCAAAATTACATTTCTCGGCCATATCGCATAGATCTCACTGTGAAAAGGCTTAAATGACTTTTTTAATTAAGTTTGATGATTGCGTTCAAACAAAATGTCCTAGAACAAAATTTTCAAATGTAACTACTAGATTGTGATACAATACACTATTGGGTGAAGTTTGGTTGACTTCTGCGCAGCGGTTTGGGAGTTAACATCAAAATTACATTTCTCGGCCATATCGCATAGATCTCACTGTGAAAAGGCTTAAATGGCTTTTTTGACCTAAGTTTGAGGATTGCGCTCAAATCAAATGTCCTAGAACCAAATTTCCACATGTAACTACTAGATTGTGATACAATACACTAATGGGTGAAGTTTGGTTTACTTCTGCGCAGCGGTTTGGGAGTTAACATCAAAATTACATTTCTCGGCCATATCGCATAGATCTCACTGTGAAAAGGCTTAAATGGCTTTTTTGACCTAAGTTTAATAATTGCGCTCAAACCAAATGTCCTTGAACGAAATTTTAAAATGTAACTACTAGAATGTGATACAATACACTATTGGGTGAAATTTGGTTGACTTCTGCGCAGCGGTTTGGGAGTTAACATCAAAATTACATTTCTCGGCCATATCGCATAGATCTCACTGTGAAAAGGCTTAAATGGCTTTTTTGACCTAAGTTTGAGGATTGCGCTCAAATCAAATGTCCTAGAACCAAATTTTCAAATGTAACTACTAGATTGTGATACAATACACTATTGGGTGAAGTTTGGTTGACTTCTGCGCAGCGGTTTGGGAGTTAACATCAAAATTACATTTCTCGGCCATATCGCATAGATCTCACTGTGAAAAGGCTTAAATGGCTTTTTTGACCTAAGTTTAATGATTGCGCTCAAACCAAATGTCCTAGAACGAAATTTTCAAATGTAACTACTAGAATGTGATACAATACACTATTGGGTGAAGTTTGGTTGACTTCTGCGCAGCGGTTTGGGAGTTAACATCAAAATTACATTTCTCGGCCATATCGCATAGATCTCATTGTGAAAAGGCTTAAATGGCTTTTTTGACCTAAGTTTGAGGATTGCGCTCAAACAAAATGTCCTAGAACAAAATTTTCAAATGTAACTACTAGATTGTGATACAATACACTATTGGGTGAAGTTTGGTTGACTTCTGCGCAGCGGTTTGGGAGTTAACATCAAAATTACATTTCTCGGCCATATCGCATAGATCTCACTGTGAAAAGGCTTAAATGACTTTTTTAATTAAGTTTGATGATTGCGTTCAAACAAAATGTCCTAGAACAAAATTTTCAAATGTAACTACTAGATTGTGATACAATACACTATTGGGTGAAGTTTGGTTGACTTCTGCGCAGCGGTTTGGGAGTTAACATCAAAATTACATTTCTCGGCCATATCGCATAGATCTCACTGTGAAAAGGCTTAAATGGCTTTTTTGACCTAAGTTTGAGGATTGCGCTCAAATCAAATGTCCTAGAACCAAATTTCCACATGTAACTACTAGATTGTGATACAATACACTAATGGGTGAAGTTTGGTTGACTTCTGCGCAGCGGTTTGGGAGTTAACATCAAAATTACATTTCTCGGCCATATCGCATAGATCTCACTGTGAAAAGGCTTAAATGGCATTTTTGACCTAAGTTTGAGGATTGCGCTCAAATCAAATGTCCTATAACCAAATTTCCACATGTAACTACTAGATTGTGATACAATACACTAATGGGTGAAGTTTGGTTGACTTCTGCGCAGCGGTTTGGGAGTTAACATCAAAATTACATTTCTCGGCCATATCGCATAGATCTCACTGTGAAAAGGCTTAAATGACTTTTTTAATTAAGTTTGATGATTGCGCTCAAATCAAATGTCCTAGAACCAAATTTCCACATGTAACTACTAGATTGTGATACAATACACTAATGGGTGAAGTTTGGTTTACTTCTGCGCAGCGGTTTGGGAGTTAACATCAAAATTACATTTCTCGGCCATATCGCATAGATCTCACTGTGAAAAGGCTTAAATGGCTTTTTTGACCTAAGTTTAATAATTGCGCTCAAACCAAATGTCCTAGAACGAAATTTTAAAATGTAACTACTAGAATGTGATACAATACACTATTGGGTGAAGTTTGGTTGACTTCTGCGCAGCGGTTTGGGAGTTAACATCAAATTTACATTTCTCGGCCATATCGCATAGATCTCACTGTGAAAAGGCTTAAATGGCTTTTTTGACCTAAGTTTGAGGATTGCGCTCAAATCAAATGTCCTAGAACCAAATTTCCACATGTAACTACTAGATTGTGATACAATACACTAATGGGTGAAGTTTGGTTGACTTCTGCGCAGCGGTTTGGGAGTTAACATCAAAATTACATTTCTCGGCCATATCGCATAGATCTCACTGTGAAAAGGCTTAAATGACTTTTTTAATTAAGTTTGATGATTGCGCTCAAACAAAATTTCCTAGAACAAAATTTTCAAATGTAACTACTAGATTGTGATACAATACACTATTGGGTGAAGTTTGGTTGACTTCTGCGCAGCGGTTTGGGAGTTAACATCAAAATTACATTTCTCGGCCATATCGCATAGATCTCACTGTGAAAAGGCTTAAATGACTTTTTTAATTAAGTTTGATGATTGCGTTCAAACAAAATGTCCTAGAACAAAATTTTCAAATGTAACTACTAGATTGTGATACAATACACTATTGGGTGAAGTTTGGTTGACTTCTGCGCAGCGGTTTGGGAGTTAACATCAAAATTACATTTCTCGGCCATATCGCATAGATCTCACTGTGAAAAGGCTTAAATGGCTTTTTTGACCTAAGTTTAAAGATTGCGCTCAAACCAAATGTCCTAGAACGAAATTTTCAAATGTAACTACTAGATTGTGATACAATACACTAATGGGTGAAGTTTGGTTGACTTCTGCGCAGCGGTTTGGGAGTTAACATCAAAATTACATTTCTCGGCCATATCGCATAGATCTCACTGTGAAAAGGCTTAAATGGCTTTTTTGACCTAAGTTTGAGGATTGCGCTCAAATCAAATGTCCTATAACCAAATTTCCACATGTAACTACTAGATTGTGATACAATACACTAATGGGTGAAGTTTGGTTGACTTCTGCGCAGCGGTTTGGGAGTGAACATCAAAATTACATTTCTCGGCCATATCGCATAGATCTCCCTGTGAAAAGGCTTAAATGACTTTTTTAATTAAGTTTGATGATTGCGCTCAAACAAAATTTCCTAAAACAAAATTTTCAAATGTAACTACTAGATTGTGATACAATACACTATTGGGTGAAGTTTGGTTGACTTCTGCGCAGCGGTTTGGGAGTTAACATCAAAATTACATTTCTCGGCCATATCGCATAGATCTCATTGTGAAAAGGCTTAAATGGCTTTTTTGACCTAAGTTTGAGGATTGCGCTCAAACAAAATGTCCTAGAACAAAATTTTCAAATG